>NC_080800.1:9035113-9635113 GCF_028018385.1 Neofelis nebulosa
GTAATGGAATACTACTTGGCAATGAAAACTAATGAAATCTTGCCATTTGCAACAACGTGGATGGAACTGGAGGGCATTATGCTAAGGGAAATAAGTCAGAGAAAGACAGATATCATATGGTTTCACTGATACGTGGAATTTGAGAAACTTAACAGATGATCATAGGGGAAGGGTAGGAAAAATAAGCTCAAAACAGAGAGGGAGGCAAACCATAAGCGACTTTTAAATACAGAGAACAAACTGAGGGTTGATGAGTGTGGGAGGGTGAGGAAAATGAGTGATGGGCATTAAGGAGGGCACTTGTTGGGATGAGCACTGGGTGTTACGTGTAAGTGATGAATCACTGGAGTCTACTCCTGAAGCCACGACCATACTGTATGTTAGCTAAATTGAGAATACAAAAAAGTAATTAAAAAGAAAAGAATTTCCTCCCTCCCTTCCTCTGCCAGAAACACCTTCTGAAGGTCCTGCGACACTTTGAATGGGGAGCATCAAACTTCAGCTGCAGTATATTCCCACAATCAGGAGACTAATTATAAAGGTATCTGATGTTACAGCCCATAGGCATCAACGTAAACTGGGTTGTATGAGTTATCAAATGGGTAGGTTCCATCCCAACAAAATCACTTGGAAGTAACAGGCTGATGCCTAGGATAGGATTTCTCAACTGCAACACTACTGACATTTGAGGCTGGGTAATTCTTTGTTGTTGGAGACCGTTCTGTGTATTGTAGGATCTTTAACAACACGCCTGGCCCTCCTCACCTCCCAGGGATGTATCGACTAAAAATGTCTCCGGACATTGCCAAGTGTCCCTTGTAGGGATGGGCGCCTCATCGACCCCAGTTGAGATCCATTAAGCTAGGGTCTTTCCCCAGGTTTCCATTAAGGAGACAGTGGGCATCTCCTGATGGCAATAAAATCCATGCAGTGTAATTTCATGGGACCATAATTAGGATGGAATTGGTATGAATGTAGCTGTGAGTCTACCCTGCTGCATTACAGCTGATGATATAAGGTAGTGGGAAACTTAGAGCCGGGCTTCTGGCAGCCTAGTGGGGTCTAACGGGTTTTATTTCTCCCTTGGCCTGTGACTTCTCTAAACCCAGGTCACTTCACCTGTAAAATTTTCTACATTTCCGTAAAATAAGGGCATTATAACCCCAGAAATGGTACTTTCATTTGGAAAGGGCTGCTGCATCTACTGACAATCCCCCCGCCCCCACCGAGATGCCTGGCAGTTGGAATATCTGAAGTTACCATTTACAATCTCAGGGCGTTTCTTTTGATTGAGGAAAGAATGAAATTTCACAACTTACATAATTAAACAATGATAAAAAAAACTCTTGTAAAACCTCCAATTTGCTTATTGAATCTCTGCACATGATCCATTTTCCAGACGTTTGCTTATGTCCCCGTTTTTGCACTTTAAGACTCCAATTTTCTAGCCCTTCGAATGATAATAAAATGTACAAAACAGGAAATGAACGTCCTCAGACACATGTTTGGCAATCCATTAGGAACTGTAGTTTGTATGGATGACCCCATAAATCTAAATTATTGGCACTCATGGAGGAGCATTTTCATTTATTTTGTTTTATTATGTAATTTTTTTCATTCAAATTGAGGTTAGTAGTAAGTCCTGCCAGTTCTGTAGTCATAACCTGATGATTTCATTTATTTTGTAAATATCTGCAGTCTTGACCCACCTCTTCAGGTCATCCTGCTATTGGCAGCATTAATTGAAAAATATTCTGCGACAAAGGTCTTAAAATAGAGAAGGCCCATTTAATAATCTATAGTACAAATTGGCTAGAAACATGAATATCTCTTTGTATTCCAGAGTTTAAATAACAAGGAAAATCAAAGATACATTATAACTTAATGTACCATTTGGATCATTTACACATTTGTGTAGAAATGAAGTTCTTCCATTTTGAAACTTGTCACTGAACCAATTACTCTTGGAAACTCGTGGAATTCAGGCACCATATCCTTTCAATCAGTAATGTGCTTTCTTCTCTGAGTACAAATAGAACGAGGACGTCCTCCCCAATGAGGAGAGAATGGTAGTGTTGCTTACCAAGGCCAGGACCTTTCTCTGTTCTCATCTCCACAAGTTAACAGATTCTATTTCTTGCTTCACTTCAGTTACCCAGGAACAAATTCTCAATTTCTAACTGTAATACTTAGAATGGCCATACATCCCTGTTTGGCCGGAACAGTCCTGGTTTACATCTGTTTTCTGGGTGTCTTTAGTTTCCAAATTTCCACTTGCTTTCACAAGCATTTTAGTTTAGACCGTAGTGTACATGGTCCTGTTCCTAACCATCACTTCTTGAAGGAGTCTGGAGAAAAGGCTGTTCATGTTTCCTTTTCGGTGGTATTGCCATAGATGCCCACCAGGAGTACTCTTGTTTCTGGCTTACATCCCTCAGTCAGAGGTTTTTTTCTCCTGACAGGTCTTAAGACAGAAGCTAACCCATGGATATCTGTGAGAAGACATTAGCTGGGCACACAGCTCTCAGTAGAGCTTCTAAAAGTTGGAAGCAGAGGGGCGCCTGGCTGGCTCAGTGGGAATACTATGCGATTCTTGATCTCGAGTTGTGAGTTTGAGCCCCATGTTGGGTGTGGAGATTACTAAGAAAATAAATAAACTGTAAAGGATCCTTTTCTCAAAGACGTCAAAAAAAATCAGAAGCAGAAAACAAAAGCAAAGTCTACGTTAAAAACACCAGAAAATATCAGAGCCTAAAGAAGGGCTAGAAGACTGTTGTTGAGAAGAAATAATAAGAGGAAGCCTCTAGAATTCTAGAAATTATGTTGTGATTATTTGGGAATTATAATTCAAAGAGAATGTATGGCCATGTCCCTTTCAGTAGTGATTACACCTGCTTTTCTAGGTAACTGTAGAAGGTCAATACAATATCATTATAGATTTTTTAGCAACTCAGCTAAATAATGCAAAGCTGAATTATTTCTTTATAAAGGCATCAATATCACATTATATTATCTTCTGAAAATGTATCAGACTCAACTCCTGTGAATTATTTACCTATTTGTCTGTCTTTCCTCCTATTTAAATGACTGCCTATTCAAAGCTACCCACTGGAAACTTGATCATGGCAAATCTTTCCTGACTTTCTCACTTTGGTTCTTTTCATGAGCTAAGTCACCTTAGAGTAATTTGCACATGACCAAAAATTAAGTTGTCCTGTTCCACCATGGCTTGCTGCCCAACACAAAACCCTGGTCCTCCCGTGGACTAAGACCACAGACAATGAAACTAAGCTTTCCTTTGTTGCCTTTATCTTTGTCTCGCTTGTAGATACAAGTTAGGCATTAGGACTTGGTTGAGGTTCGTGCCAACAACATTTTCTTCCCATCTAGGATCATGGTATCTTTCTTTTTTCAACTAAGATTTGCCCAGAAGCTACACTGTAAGAGGACTGTACGTGTTTTTGCTTACAGTTTAATACGAACGGAGTAGTCTTTGTCAGGCAGTCTTGAGGTCATGGTTTTGTAAGTAGCGAGCTTGTCATTACTTGTGATTTCTCTTTTGCCAGACCGCTTTCTCAGCTATGAATTTGACCATGGTCTTATATACTCTAAGTACTTAACTGGGAGGAAGGAAGCTCATAGATCTAGTAACGGGATGAAAACGAACAGCAAAGCTGCCCAGCCTTTCCTATGCCTGATGACACTTGAGTTGCTGTTTTTAGATTGCCAGTTTCTTCTATTTAATTCTTTGAGTATAATTTTAGATTCTAATGGGGAAGGAGAAATATATGACCATGGACTCTTGTAGGAGTTGTGCTTTTCATTTTTTACTACATTTGAAATCCCCTAATGTCACCAGAATTGACAGCTTCTACCTTCGAAAATTTCATCAGTATTCTATGCTGTGTATGAAACAAATTGCCTCGTTCCTGTGAAATTTATGATGCAAGGAAGGAACCACCATAAATATTCTTCCTTCTCACAGTGACATTATTCAGACACTCTGTGAGTTATACTTTCGAAATTGCCCGATATAGCCCGACTCATGATATTTTTAGTTTGTTTCTTCCAGGAATCAAGAGCAAGTCATTTTCTTTAGGAGACTAATTAATTTTTAAAGAAAATAAGTTTTTAACCAAGTGGGATGATAATGTAAGATACAGCTAATTCCTTATTTATTATTTATGGTTTCTTTGAGAACCTCTAATCATATTTATAGGTGCCTGTGTGAGTGTGTGTGCCTGTGCACACATTTTAAAGCACCCTTCATTTTGCAAAAAGCTTATATTTCACAATGAGTAAATATATGAAGTTATCTAGATGATTTCGGGGCTCTGAAGGAGTGATGGGGAATTTCTGATGTTAATATGGAGTCTTATTTGTGGCCATCAAAAGAGAGCTAGACATTTTGGTGGTTTCATTATCTAAAATAATGAATAATGTCCAACATGTCAGCAAAACCAGTAAGCATTGGATTTTCAAATTTCTTGCCTCTCTACTATGAATGAAAGCAGAATGGCATAATAGCTACTTAAAGTAATCTTCTTCTGGTGTAGGAAAGTGCCAGAAGAGAGAAGCCACGTTGGGTGGAAGCTTTGGAAAGGCCATTGACTTGGGCGTGAGATCCCCTTGTGTGGGGGGGACTCAATGTCACACAGATTTGGTCAGGAGAATAAACAGAACTGCAACGCAAACTCACATATGACATCCTGAATTTTGGTAGAGCCCGGAAATGTTGAGGAAAAATGTTAATGTTTGGATATCATCAGGGGATCACAAATATTGGAAGAACAAATAAAATGCTTTTAGTCTGAACCTCGCTTATTTACAACTCAGTGCTTGGGATAAAAGAAATCATGAAACACTAATCTCAAATAATGAACTCTGATAATGGTATTTACTAATGCCCCATAATAGCAGATATATGCTATTACCATATTAGCAGATGGTTAATTTTACCCAGTAAACGTGGCTTCAAAGAATTCAATTAAATGAAGTCTTTTTGTGAATCGACCATAGAGCAATTATTGCACTAAACGTGTGTATTTCAAATTTTAAAAATTGAAACATAACTTAAATGTATGAGGAGGTTAACCTTTTATAGAAACCTGTGGACATCTTTTGAATACTGATAAGAATTGATCGTATTGTCTTGAGAATAATCATCCCTTAATTAAATTAAATTAAAATAATTTCTGGGGGCACCTGGGTGGCTCAGTCGGTTAAGCATCCAACTCTTGATTTCAGCTCAGGTCATGATCTCACGGTTCGTGAGTTCAAGCCCCACGTCGAGCTCTGCGCTGACAGTGCAGAGCCTGCTTGGGATACTCTCTCTTTCTCTCTCTCTCTGCCCCTCCCCTGCTTGTTCTCTCTCGTTCAAAATAAATTAATTAAAAAAAATAATAATTCCTGGATCAAGATGGATACATGCTAGTTATTCTAATTTTTGTATCTTTTAAAAATGATTTGCAAACAATAAGAATCATAGAGGAGACAAGTAAATACCCGTATACTCATTGTTATATAATAACTACTGTTATAACTACTATTATTTATAGACATTCAATTTGAATATCTTCTGGTTATTTTTGTATGTGCGTGTCTGCCTGCCTGCCTGCCTGCCATCTGGGTTGGTGTCCTGTAAGATTCCACACACATACACACGAAAGCACACCCACTGAAAGGAGAAGGGAAATGGCCCTCTAGTCAAATACGCTACACAAATGCTGTGTGCGTATCTCCTTTTGTGAACGCTCCAACTTCTTCAGAGTGTCCCAAGCTCTAAAACTCCTGCAGTAAAACAAAACAAAACAGCTTGGTTAACTTTGCTTTGCTCAGCATTTCCCAAACATGTGGCCACAGAATTGCTGTTGTTGTGTTTTGTGTTTTTCTATAATAATTCACAACTCAGGGAGCACATCTGGAAAAATCCTGAGGTTTTCTATTGAAAAGTTTATATTCCTGGGATGGATAGATGACAAGGTCACTAATGCTTAATTATGAATCAGTCTATCAGAGATAAACAATTCTCTTTAAGGTTCTGGAGAAACCAGCATTTCTCTTTCAGGCTCTGTTTGAGGACAGAGGTTTTCGCGAGAGCCTCTTTCAAAGTTTGGATGAAGATAGGGAGGTTTGGGTGCGTTGTGACAGGAAGGCCGGGAGAAGTCAAGCTAATCCTGGGAGCACTGGATTTGTTTTCTCCCCTGCCCCACGCCAGCTTTATCAAGATATAATTGGCCTGTGACATTGTAGCAGTTGAAGCTGGGCCATGTGCTCATTTGATACATTCCCGTGTGCAAAATGGTTACCACTATAGCATTAGCGAACCCATTAGTCCTGTCACATAATTACCATTTCTGCTTTGTGGTGAGTACATTTAAGGTTTACTCTTTTAGCAACTTTCAAGTACGTAATACAACATTATTAGCTATCATCACCCTGCTGTATATCAGATCCCCAGATCTGATCATCTTATAACAGAAGGTCTGTACCCTTTGATCATATCTCTCCATCTTGTCCACCAACCAGCCTCTGGTAACTACTGTTCTACTTTCTGAGTTTGGCTTTTTCACGTTTCACATACAAGTGTGATCATATAGTATTTGCCTTTCTCTGACTTATTTCACATAGCACGGTGCCCTCAAGTTTCATGTAAGTTGTCACGAACGGCAGGATTCTTTTTTTCTCATGGCTGATTAATATTTCACTGTGTATATGTATCTTCACATCTTCTTTATCCAGGCATCTGTGGATGGACACTTAGGTTGTTTCCAGATCTTGGCTGTTTTCCATCAATGCTGCTGTAAACAGGAGTATGCAAACATCTCTTTGAGATCCTGCTTTCGTTTCCCATGGATATATACCTAGAGGTGAAGTTGCTGGATCATATGGTAGTTCTATTTTTACTTTTTTGAGGAACCTCCATACTGTTTTCCACAGTGGCCGCACCAGTTTGCATTCCCGCCAGCAGTGCACGAGGGTTTCCGTTTCTCCACATCCTTGCCAACGCTTGTTATCTTCTGGGTGTTTTTGATACTGGCCATTCTGACAGGTGTGAGGTGATGTCTCCTTGTGGATTTGATTTGTATTTCCCCGATGATTAATGTTGTCGAGCGTCTTGTTTGCCGTTGAATATTTTCTTTAGGAAAATGTCTATTCAGGCCCTTGGCCTAATTTTTAATTGGGTTGTTTGTGTTTTTGCTATTGAGTTGTATGAGTTGTTTTTGTATTTGGGGTATTAACCCCCTATCAGAAATACGATTTGCAAATGTTTCTCCCACTCTGTCGGTTGCCTTTTCATTCTGTTGATGGTTTCTTTGCTGTGCAGAAGCTTTTTAGTTTGATGTGGTTCCACTGGTTTACTTTTTGCTTCTGTTTCTTTTTTTTTTTTTATTTTAACGTTTATTTATTTTTGAGACACAGAGAGACAGAGCCATGAACGGGGGAGGGTCAGAGAGAGGGGGAGACACAGAATCTGAAACAGGCTCCAGGCTCTGAGCTGTCAGCACAGAGCCCGACGTGGGGCTTGAACTTACGAACCGCGAGATCATGACCTGAGCCGAAGTCGGACACTTAACCAACTGAGCCACCCAGACGCCCCATTTTTGCTTCTGTTTCTTGTACCCTCAGTGCGATATCTAGGAAATCACTGCCAAGACCAATGTCAAAACGTTTTTTCCCTGTGTTTTCTTCTAGGAATTTTTATGGTTTTAGATCTTATGTTGAAGTCTTTAATATCCATTTCAAATTATTTTGTGTGAGTTAGGTATAAGGAAGGAGTCCAGTTTCATTCTTCTGCGTGTGGTTATTTAGTTTTCCCGGCACCATTTTTGGAAGAGACCACCTTTCCCCATTGAGTATTCTTGGGTCCCTTGTCAAATATTAGTTAACCATGTCCATGAAGATTTATTTCTGGGCTCTTGATTCTATTCCATTGTATTATGTGTCTGTTTTTATGCCAGCACCATACTGTTTTGATTACTGTTGCATTGTAAGGGAGTTTGAAATCAGGAAGTGTGATGCCTCCAGCATTGCTCTTTTTTCTCAGGATTTGCTTTGGCTATTTGGGGTCTTTTGTGGCTCCAGACGAATTTTACGACTCTTCTCTTTCTGAGAAAAATGTCATTGAAATTTTCAAAGGGATTGCATTGAATCTGTAGATGGCTTTGGGTAATATGGACATTTTAACAATATTAAGTCTTCTGATCTGTGAACATGAGATGTCTTCCCGTTTATTTGTGTCTCCTTCAGATTTTTGGGCAAACTCTTAAAGTTTGCAGTGTGCACATATTTTATCTGCTAGGTTAAATTTATTCCTAAGTATTTTATTGTTTTTGATCCTATATCGTGAATGGGATTGATTTTTTAAAATTTCTTTTCCAGGTGTTTTGTTGTTAGCTATAGAAATGCAACTGTTTTCTGTATGTTGATTTCATATCCTGCAACTTTACTGAATTTGTTGATTATTTCTAGCCGTGTTTTGGTGGAATCTTTAGAAATTCCTCTATATAAAATCATATCATCTGCAATCAAGAACAATTCCACTTCTTCCTTTCCTGTTTGGATGCCTTTTACTTCTTTTTCTCACCTGATTGCTATGGCTAGGATTTCTAGTACCCTGTTGAATAGGAACACTGAGAATGGCCACCCTTGTCTTGTTCCTGGTCTTAGAGAGAAAGCTTTCAACCTTTCACCACTGAACATGGTGTTAGCTGTCATCTTGTCAAATATGGCCCTTATTATGTGCCTTCTATACCCAGTTTGTTGAGAGTTTTTTTTTTTTTTTTATCATGAAAGATGTTGAATCTTATCACATTTCTTTTCTGCTGCTATGGAGATGATCATGTGATTTTTATCTTTCATTCTACTAATGTGATGTATCACACTTATTGATTTACGTACGTTGAAGCATCCTTGCCTCCCGGGGGGGAAAATTCCACTTGATTGTGGGGTATGATCCTTTCAATGTGCTGTTGAATTCAGTTTGCTAATATTTTGTTGAGAATTTTTTCATCTGTGTTCATCGAGGATATTTGTCTGTAGTTTTCTTGTAGTGTGTCCTTATCTTGTTTTAGTAACAAGGTGAATGTTGGCCTTGTAAAATTAGTTTGGCAGTATTCTCTCCTCTTCAGTTTTTGTTTGTTTGTTTGTTTGTTTTTGAAGAATTTGGGAAGGATTGGCCTTAATTCTTTAACTGTTGGGTATAATTCATCAGTGAAAATGTCTTGTCCTAGGCTTTTCTATAGTGGGAGGATTTTGATTACTGGTTCAATTTACATGCTCAGTATTGGTTTGTCGAGATTTTCTATCTCTTCTATCTACTCTGATTTAGTCTTGGTAGGCTGTGTTTCCAGGAGTTTATTCATTTCTTCTGGCTTATCTAGTTTGTTGGCATATGATTATTCATAGTAGTCTCTCCTGTTCCTTTGTATTTCCGCGGTATCGGTTGTAATAGGTCCTTTTTCACTTCTGATCTAATTTGAGTTCTCTCTTTTCTCTGAGTGGGTCTAGCTAAAAGTTTGTTGATTTTGTTTATCTGTTAAAAAATTAGCTCTTAGTTTCACTGATCTATTGTATTGTGTTTCTGGTCACTATTTCATTTATTTCCACTCTGAACTTTGTTATTTAACTCCTAGTGTTACCTTTGGGCTTAGTTTGTTTTTCTTTTCTGGTTCCTTGAGGTGTAAACTTAGGTTGTTCATTCGAGATTTCTTTCTTTCTCTCGTCCTTTCGCTCATCATTAGGTTTGCTTTATTTTTGATTCTATCCTATCACTATTGCCTCTCTCCTCAATAGAGATATATTTTATTTTTTTGAGATATATTTCCTCATGTAGTCATTTACCACTATAAACTTCTCTTTTAGAACCGCTTTTGCAGCACCTCATAGGTTTTAATATGTTATGCTTCCATTTTGATTTGTTGCAAGATATTTCTTTATTTCCCTTTTGATTTATTCTCTGACCCATTGGTTGTTGAGGACCATGTGGTTTAATCTCCAGACATTTATGAAATTTCTCGCTTTCCTCCTGTTATTGTGTGTTTGTTTTCTGTTGCTCTGTAATAAGTTACCACAAACTTAGCGGCTTAAAACAACACATGTTTAGTGTCTTTCACTTTCGGTGGGTCAGGAGTACAGTCATGGCTGAGGTGGGTCCTCTGCTCCTCGTCTCACATGGCTGCCATCATGGTGTCAAGTGGCCTGCCTTACTTTCCTGGATCCCCTTCCGAACTCACCCGCTTGTTGGCAGAATTGTGGCTTGGCATTGTGGAACTGAGGCCCCTGCATTTCTTTTTTTTTTTTTCTTTTTTTTTAATGTTTATTTGTCAGAGCGAAAGAGAGAGAGAGAGAGACAGAGAGAGAGAGAGAGAGAGAGACAGTGCTCGGGGGAGGGGCAGAGAGAGAGGGAGACACAGAATCCAAAACAGGCTCCAGGCTCTGAGCCTGCTGCAGGGCTCGAACTCACAGACTGTGAGATCATGACCCGAGCCGAAGTCGGATGCTTAACCGACTGAGCCACCCAGGCGCCCTGAGGTCCCCGCATATCTTGCTAGCTGTCAGCTGGAGCTGCTGTCACGCCTAGAGGATGCCTGCATTCCTCGCCATGAGGCCCTCGCACGACATGGCAGATTGCTTCTTCAGGGTCAGTCAGGGAGTCTGTTGCTCCAACCTCCTAAGATGGAGTCTCAGATAACATCCCATCACCTTTGCCTTTACTTAATCAGTGGAGTGACATCCACCATCTTTCTCATATTCTGTTGGTTACAAGCAGATTATAAATCCTACCTGCACTGAAGAGGAAGGGATTATACATGGTATGACTCTTTGGGGGTCACCTCAGAGTATGTCCATTAAAAGCGCCGAGGGCCTGGGGCGCCTGGGTGGCCCACTTGGTTAAGTGGCTGGCTCTTGATTGTGGCTCAGGTCACGATATCACGGTTCATGGGTTTGAGCCCCGCATTGGGCTCTGCGCTGAGGATTCTCTCTCTCCCTCACTCTCTGCCTGTCCCCCACTCAGCTCTCTCTGTCTCAAAAAATAAACAAATGAACAAACAAAAATTAAAAAGTAATACAAAAAAATAAAAGCCCTAGGGGCCTGAAGATGGGAGGTGGGGAGAAGAGGTGGCAGCTGAGAGGTTAGGGGAAAATCAAAGAGAAGAGAGAAGTTCCGAATATGGCAACAACAGGCTTTCTCAGCCAACTTCCCTCCTCTTTCATAATTGGATTCCGTTCCATCCTGCTCTGCTGCCTGTATTTGATGTACAGGTTGATGCACTCAGCGCTCTCCTCTTAGAATTCCTTGCTCATTGTTGATATCACCCAGGGTCAGCATCGAGATGCAGGAAGCCTCCCAGGTAGCTAGGTTTGTTTCCCCGGGTAGGTTATGTAATACTTCGGCCTCTCTTGTAACCTCACCTCCTTCTCGGCATCAGTATGCATTAAGTAGAGAAAGAATACAAAAGCCTTGTGCAAGGAAGAATAAAAAAATATACTCACATCATTAATTTAAACGTGTTTTCCTTGAGTACAAAGCATAGATTTTTTTTTTTTTTTGCCTTCAGAATGACAAGGCAAATAACTGCCGCTGGCAAGACTTTCCTCTTTCTTCCCCCCCAAAGCACGTAACAACCCTACAACACAATGTACCATATAATTATTAACCAAGTACTAGGTTGTGATTCTGCTGTTTAGCTACAGAAATTAGCACATACACAGGGTGTGCAAGAAACAGTTGGCCCCAAAGAAAATTAATAAATGTATCCTCTTTGATTAAATTCATGTCAAGTTTTCACAGAAAAGTGTGGTGACCGAGAGCTCGTGGTACCCTTGCAGCAGGCACAATATGTGTGTTGTGCTCCAAGGATAATCAGCCTCCCCAGGAGGGTGTAAACTGTGGACCTTTCCTGTGGAGCTTTGGTAATTCCTAGCAAACGGGAGGCAAGAGTGTAACTGGAGGCAGGCTTCTGGGACCTCACTCTTAGCTGTGAATTCACTGCCTGGTCTCAGACCAACAACTTGGCTCTTAGAGTCTGTTTTCTAGTCTATAAAATGAAGTTCTTCCCAGTTCCCAGTGCTGAGTTCTGTGTAAAGAATGACAAGTACCAGTGTGTTTAGCAAAAGCCTGGAGGTGCTAAGTTGGTACTGGTGAATGGAAGGGTTTTAGTGAGCCTGTGAGTGCAGCATTATAGTTTGTCCTGCAGGGAATGGTGACTCTGGGACCCACGTACTATATACAAAACAGAAAGTAGCTGGAAGGAAAGGTGAATATTGCTAATTTACTCCTCATTAAATCAACCAGAGTAATTTAAATTTATATTGAAGGGTAGTCTACATGTAAAAAGTCTACATATTTTGGGGTGCATGTGTGGCTTAGTCGGTCAGCATCTGACTCTTGATTTCAGCTCAGGTCATGATCTCATGGTTCATGGGATCAACCCCCGTGTTGGGCTCTGTGCTGACAGCACGGAGCCTGCTTGGGATTCGTGCGTGTGCGCTCTCTCTCTCTCTCTCTCTCTCAAAATAAACATTAAAAAAATTTTTTAAAAGAAGGTACATATTTAATTTCACAACTCAATAAATTTTCACAAATTGAACACACCCATATAACCAACACTCAGATAAAAAACAAAATAGAACATTAGCACTCATCTGTGAGGAGATCTCTCATACCCCCTCTGCAAGAATAACCATTTTCTTAACTTGTAACACCATAGGTTTGTTCACTAGGTTTTGTACTCCATACAAACTGGACCATACACTATGTGCCCTTTTCTGTCTGAATTCTTTCGCTCAATATTAGGTTTGTGAAATTCATCTATACCCATGGGAATATTGGATATTGTTCCTCTTCTTTGCTGTATCATATTCCATTAGAGGAATGTAGACATTTCTTTATTCATTCTACTTAATCAGCATTTAGGTGGTTTTTACCTTTTGGCAATTATGAACGGTATCACTATGAAAGTTCTAGTATTTAACTTTTAATGAACATATGCATGCATCTTTTGTGGAGAATAAACCAAGGAATGGAATTGCTTATTCACAGGATGTGCTTATGTTGAGATAGGGCCACAGGAAGAAAAGTACCCATGCTGACACGTGGAGAATAGATGGGAATTAGAGAAGCAGAAACAACCCAAGCAAATGCTAGGGGACAGGCAAGAATCTAATTTGATCAACAGCGAGGTTCCGGGTCTAGTTGGGGTGGGCAGATTTCTGGTGAGGATATACAGTTGACCTTTGGACAATGTGGGGTTTGGAGGGCCCCGATCCTCCACATAGTCCAAAATCCACCGTATAACTGTTGACTCACCAAAAACTTAACTACCAATCGTCTCCTGTTGACCAGAAGCCTTATGGATAGCATAAACAATCAATTAACACATATTTTGTATGGTGTATGTATTATATACTGTATTGTTACAATAAAGTAACTTGCAGAAAAGAAGATGTGATTCTTAAGGAAGAGAAAATACATTTACAGTACTGGATAGTATTTATGTAAAAAAAATCCTCGCATAAGTGGACCCACACAATTCAAGCCTATGTTGTCTGAGGGTCAACTGTATACACATGTAGGCCTACATAAGTGTACATTATTACCTGAAAGCCTTTCCTTTATAGCAGTTTTTAAATGAGACAGTAAATAAAGAAAGCATAGACTTTCTGGATCTGAAATGGCCAGAAAGTACATAAAGCCCATATTAATTTCACTATAAATTTGTATTTCTCCTCTTGGGTTTTCCATCAGATAGTTTAAACTCATATTTTTCAAAGGCTTTTGATTCTCCCCTTCTTTCTTTGAAATTAGCACGTCAAATATTAGAAATGATCGAAGGGGAGAGATTAAGAAGTTGATTGGATGTGAGAAATTTTATTCTTTTCCCAGCAGATTTTATAGTTATATAAATCAGCCCCTTAAGTCGTAATACCAACATGTTTTCTTTGTTTCCCCTCGAAAAGTATAATGCATAGGGTGCCCGGGTGGCTCAGTCAGTTAAGCGTTCGACTCTTGATGTCGGCTCAGGTCATGATCTCCCAGTTCATGAGGTCAAGCCCCGAGTAAGGCTCCATGCTGACAGGGCACAGCCTGCTCGGGATTCTTTCCCCCCAACCTCTCTCTGTACCTCCCGGGCTCCTGCGCATGCTCACTCACTCTCTCACTCTCTCAAAATAAATAAACACAAAAAGTATCATCACGCGAACATGTATCAAGTACCTACACATCCCAGGGACTGTTCTGAACGCATCGTATGTCTTTATTCACTGAATCCTCACAACAGTCTTAGGAGTTTGTCACCGTTACCATCAGCCCCATTGACTGATTAGTAAGCCGAAGCATCCGGAGGTTTGCGGACCTTGTAGCAAAACATTGGTGATAATCAGCCGAACTAGGATTTAAAAACAAGCAGCCTACCTCCAGCTCCTACGTGTGCTATAAACCAAGGATCGACCACGTTGGCTGAGAAGGGACAGGTAGTAAATATTTAAGGCTCGGTGGGTCATGCTAATTCTGTCTCAGCTATTCAAGTCTGCCTTTGTAGTGTGAAAGCAGCCATAGACAATAATGCAAACGATGAGCCTGTCTACGTTTCAGTAAAACTTTAGTCACAAAAACAAGTGATGAGATGGATTTGACCTGTGCGCACCGCCATGCGCTCACCTCTGCTGTAAATTGTAAAGACATACCCCCCCTTACGTGTGCAAAAGGTTTAAGTCGCCTTTGTTTTTTACTGCCTTTGATCTCTTGTTTCCTGGTCAGACATCAGTGGTTCTCAACCTGGAGTGATTGAGCCTCCCAGGGGACGTTTGGCAACGTCTGGAGACATTTTTGTTTATCACAACTGGGCGGGGGAGGTTGCTACTGTATCTCGTGTGTATAGGTCATGAATCACGTTAAACATTTTACAGTGTGCAGGGTAGGACCCCTAGAGCAAAGAATTACATGACCCCGGTGTCAACTGTGCCACTTTTGCGTAACCCTCGACTAGTCGAACCAGATTCGTCTTTTCAACCTGTGGAGTGTCCCCTCTTCTCTCTTTCCCTCAGTGTGATGGGACTCTTCCCTCTTACTGCCTCTGAGGCAGATCAACCCTTCCAAATAACAATGATGATGATGGTGGCGGTAGTGACAGCTGACGTCCATCGAGTGCCCATTATAGACGGGATAGTTGTACATGATGGCATCCTGCTCTTAAAATATCCTGATTCATTCTAAAGCAAATTCGTAAAGTAGGGATTATGATTTTGTTTCTTCGTATGAAGTGAAAGTGCCTGTATCCAAAGTCTGGATCTTTTCATTCTACCCTGCTGCCTCTTTCTTCTTGTTATAATGAATTATATCGTTGGACATAAGGACTTCACAAAGTTTGGACAATCCCCTTGTATACCATCTATGCTTAGGAAGCAGTGCCGCATTTGTGTATTAGAGTTTTATTTGTAAAGTTGCATCTCTGACCATCATTAGCTCAAAAATAGCTTTTAAGAGAGTCTGGGATTGAAAATTTAATGTTTGCCTCCTTTTTCCACATCAAGAAATAAGGTCAATGGTCAACCCCATGCCTTCCCTGTTGATAATAGCTTTTGCCTTCTATTAGTACATGCAGGCATTTTCCCTTTCTGTTGCTTTCCCTCCTGCTTAATTTGCCTTGGGATGGAGCTCCCACAGTCCTGAAAGAGAGAACAGAGTTTACCAAAGGAAAATCCACAGGAAGAACAGAGCAACTGTGGACTCTGGAGGAGGCCATGAACATTAGATTAGAGCAACAGCCCAAAGGCCAACCAGGAAAAGCAGTGGGGCTTGAGGCTCATGAGCCGAGCCTCACTCCCACCTCACCGTGCTGCCTTAGTTGTGTTCATTCATCCAACAAACCTTCAGTGAGCCCCGCGCTGCATTGCCTGGCAGTCTTGTGGGTGCAACGACACGGCAGTGATCGGGACCGGACAAAAACGCCAACTGCAAGAGCCTATGAAGTCAAAGTAACCTTTATAGTATAATGAAAGGTGACGAGCACCATGGAGAAAAATAAATCAGTCAACAGGACGGGGCGTGCCGGAAGGGAGACTGCAGACTGTCGATGAGGTGTTAGGATGGGTCTGCCTGTGAAGGTGACTTTGGGCAGATTTGAAGGAGGTGAAGAAGCGAGCCACCGGGATGGCTAGGGGGAGAAGTTCCGGGAGGAGGGAACCAGAGGGGTACAGACTCCAAGGGCGGAAGGTATGTGGTAAATTGGAGGAGGAGGAAGGAGACACGTGTGGCTAGATGGCAGTAAGCCACAGATAGAGGTCGGAGAGGTGGTTGGGCAAAAGGCCAGATGGTACGGTGTCTGTAGGTCACAGGGAGGATTGTGGCTTTTGCTCTAGGCAGGATGGGGAATCATCTGGAAGGTTACAAACAGGGGAGCAATGAGAGCTTCCCTGTTTGAAAACGGAGCTTTCTGGATGCCAGCTTGAGAAGAGAATGTCTGTTCTGTAGGAAGAGGGATCTAGTCTTGTAAATTTATTTGTCCTTTGAGACTGTCTCCTTCCCCACTGCCCCCAGCAAACTAAAGAGCAGTCACCTGTATAAGAGTCTACTTGGGAATTAGAGCAGTGGTCTTTGTCTAAATCTCAAGGCCAGAAGAGACGTTAATGACCATCTCTTCCTGTTCTCTCACTGTCCTGATAAGCAAACCAAGCAAATCACTGTCTTGTTTATTGTTATTGCCTGTTTATTGGGAGCCCACACCTTGCCCAGCTTTGTAGTCATTACAGACGAGCTCGTGACAAAAACAAATCGTGCCCTTTAGAAATGTCCATTTGCCAGATGGGCAAATCAACCATTTCAAATGGGCATGTGTGGTATGATAGAGGTGTGTGTGGTACTGCTGAGGCACAAAGGAGAGACCTCCAACTCTGCCTGCAAATCAGGGAAGGCCTCATAGATGAGGTGACCAAAAATCAGTGTCCCGCTTCCGTACTGAGCCGGGCCTCAGCTCTCCTGCCTTGTCCATCCAGCTCCCGTCTTTCTCCTACCTGCTGCCTCCCGGCAGGCAGAAGATAGCCTTCGTGCAAGGGAGTTCCTGCTCCGATCACTTAGACAAAAGACAGCACAAGGACCCAAACTGGTCCTGTCATTCATTCCTCTGACAGAGTTGCAATTTGACAGAACTAGGAAAGAGATTTCAAAGATTGCAATCTTGTGGCTTTCCAGGTCTTTTCCGTCACAGTGACCATTGTGCCTTGGCCTTTAGACTTGATTTTCTCAGGGTGGTAGGAATAGGTCTGAGAATAATTACTACACGGTTGCTTGTTTGCAAACCCACCCAAAGACCAGGAGAGTGAGCAGTTTAATAAATGCAAGAGTAAGTACAAATCAGCCGTCCTGTTGTACTTCTTGGCTTGTTGGGTTCCATCTAAAGTCCTCCAGCCGTTTATGGGCAGTAGCTCATGAAGCTTGCAGCCTCGGGGGGTGGGTTTAGTATGGGGCTCGTGAGGCAGACTGAGCTCTGCTCCCAGCGCTTGCCCTCTTGTGCGTGTGGCTGGGTTCCTAACAGCTCCGTCTCAGCTTTCATGGTGCACACCTGCCTTCTAGGTTTGTTGATGGACCGAAAGGATATCCAGAAAAATGATTCTGGAGCCTGGCTGTCCGTGTTCAAATCCCAGTTCGTCACTTTGTTGCTGTGAAACATTCTCTAAGCTTTGGCCTCAATTAATGTGAGCCATAGTTAGAATTATTGGCTAAGAGCAGAGGAGTTCAAAAAGACACGCCTTGGGGCGCCAGGCTGGTTCTGTAGGTAGAGCACGCGACTCTTGATCTCGGACTTGTGAGTTTGAGTCCCACACTGGGTGTAGAGATTACTTAAAAATTAAACAAAAGAAAATACCCCCACAAACCTTTAAAAGGACACTCCTTGGGGCACCTGGGTGGCTTACTCGGTTGAGCACCCAACTTTGGCTCAGGTCATGATCTCACAGTTCATGGTTCGAGCCCCGCGTCGGGCTCTGTGCTGACAGCTCAGAGCCTGGAGCCTGCTTCAGATTCTGTGTCTCCCTCTCTCTCTGCCCCTCTCCCATTTGCATGTGCGCGCTCTCTCTCTCTCTCTCTCTCTCAAAAATAAATAAAATGTTAAAAAAAAATTTTAAAGGACGCTCCTTGTCTCTCAGGTTTTCCTCAAGCTCAGAGTCATAAAACTCAAAGCAAGCTCTGTCTCATCCAGGCCCTGGGAAACGACATCCTGTTGGCTAAATCTGGCCCACTGCCTGTATGTTCACAGTCCACAGGCTAAGACTTGTTGGAGAAAAAAATCGAAAGAATAATATTTCATGACACGTGAAGATTATATTAAATTCAAATTTCAGGGTCAATAAATGAAGTTTTATTGGCACACCGTCGTGTTCATTGATTTCTGTATTAGCTGTGGTTCTTTCTTGGTACAGTGGTGCAGCTGAATAGTTGCAACAGACAATGTAGACTGAAAAGCCTAAAATGTTTCCCCTTTGGCCCTTACAGGGCCTGGTCTGACACCTGATCTAGTCGAACACAAAGGTCACGGGCTCAGAGGCTTTTTGTGTTGGCCGATTACTTTATTAAGCCACCTCCTCTGTTGTCCAGGGAAGTTCTCACAAATATCCCCACAGAAAGTCTGCCTCCTGGGGCGCCCTGGGGGGCTCAGTCGGTTAAGCATCTGACTCTTGATTTCAGCTCAGGTCATGATCCCATGGTTCCTGAGTTCCAGCCCCCAAGTCAGGCTCTGTGCTACCAGTGCATGGCCTGCTTGGGATCCGCTCTCCCCCCTCTCTCCTCCCCTCCCCCGCTTGCCCTCTCTCTCAAAATAAATAAAATGAACCTTTAAGAAGAAAATAAGAAAGTCTGCCTCCTTGGAATTTCTCCTTGTTGGTCCTAATTCTTTGAAATAACAAATATAAGAGTTGTTCTTTATCCACACAATGACACTTCAGCCACACCCCAAAAAATCCTCTCTTGTCTAAATTACCCATCCCTAGATCTCTCAACTATGCCTTACTGTTTCCAGATCCCTAACCGCTGAGGTCACCTTCCTCTGAAGGAACGCCAAGGCTAGGGCCACCCTTATCTGCTCTCATTAGCTCTCCCCTCTTCCTTTGAATGCTGGTCATGACGGACTCAAAACCTGCCTTCACAAGGACCAAGACTCTGTTTCCTTGTGTTGTCCTATATTCCCAGTACCCAGCGTGGCGTCTGACACTGAGGCCTCAATTATTTGTTGAAGGCTGTTGAATGGCTACTCTGTAACATACCTCTTAAAATGCTACACTCAGAAATGGGTGTACTATTCCCAATGTCATCTGACTTTTGTGCTTCCAGTACTGCTGCTCACGACCATCATATTAGTTTTATAAATAAATGATATATCCAGTTTATATGGAAATTGTTGGCATGTAAAACCCACTGACTTCTTTTAAGTGAGTGAGTGTGAATCTGGGTCTCCTTCATTGTGTTCATGTGAAATGGATTTATTGAACTTTTATATCTAATTTTAATTTTATTTTGTTTATTTCAGCACTTCGTTCCAACTTATCAAGATACTTTTTAATCTTCTCTCTATTAGCTAATGTATTCTCTGCTCCTCCTAGTTTTGAGTAACAAATTGAATGAGGACCCTGGCTTCAGCAATGTTGATAACAGACATGGTCCTGTGGCAAGCCACAGGAATCTTCCCTCCAGCTTGATCAAAATCCATTAATCAAAACACTTTGTTTAGTATACGTTTGACAGGAACTGTTAGAATCAACGCCTGAGCCAAAAAGAAGGGAGTTGGGGACAGAACAGCAAGGGGAACTCTGGGGGTATGAGGATGTCAAATGCTCCTGAATCCTCCAGAAAGTAGCTACCACCTACTCCACTGAAACGAAGGAGTGCCTGCTGATTGATACACTTACATATGAATAAGTAAATTGATCTGGGATTCCATTATAATGTCACTACAACAATGAAATCAGAACCTGTAAAACTTGGTATCTTCTCTGCCTCATTAAGTTTGAGGATGCAGAGGGATGCCTGGCATCGGTTAAGCGTCTGACTCTTGGTTTCAGCTCAGGTCTTGATCTTGCAGTTTGTGAGTTCTAGCCCTGCCAGTGTGGATCCTGCTTGGGGTTCTCTCTCAATAAATAAATAAACTTAAAGCAATTTTTTTTCAGGATGCAGAGAATATTAGAATAGCAGGTGACGTAGAGACACGGGCAAATCTTTTATTGTTGAGGCTTATAGTTAGGCCTCATGAATGGAAGGACAGTAGAAGCTTCCAGACTGTGTTTATAGCCTGGTAGGTGAGCCTCCATTTTCATTCAGGAGAAGTTTCATCTAGCCCTGAGCAATAAATATTTTTAACAACTTTAATGAGATAGAAATGATAAATCATAGCTGGTGAGGTGTGGAGAAACGAGAACCCTCCTACACTGTTGGCCGGAATGCAAACTGGTGCAGCCGCTCTGGAAAATAGTGTGGAAGTTCCTCAAAAAATTAAAAATAGAAGTACCCTATGACCCGGCAATAGCACTGCTAGGAATTTGCCCAAGGGATACAGGAGTGCTGATGCATAGGGGCACGTGTACCCCAATGTTTATAGCAGCTCTCTCAACAATAGCCAAATTATGGAAAGAGCCTAAATGTCCATCAAATGATGAATGGATAAAGAAGATGTGGTTTATGTATACAGTGGAATACTCGTTGGCAATGAGAAAGGATGAAATCCTGCCATTTGCGGCAATGTGGATAGAACTGGAAGGTATTATGCTGAGTGACATAAGTCAGTCAGAGAAGGACAGATATCATATGTTTTCACTCATATATGGATCCTGAGAAACTTAACAGAAGTCCATGGGGGAAGGGAAGGGGGAAAATAGTTACAGAGAGGGAGGGAGGGAAACTACCACAGAGAACAAACTGAGGGTTGATGGGGGTGTGGGGGAGAGGGGAAAGTGGGTGATGGGCATTGAGGAGGGCACCTGTTGGGATGAGCACTGGGTGTTACATGTAAGCCAATTTGACAATGAATTATATTAAAAAATAAAAAAATACAAATCATAAAATTAACTCATTTAAAGTGTATAATTTAATAATTTTTAGTTTATTTACAAAATTGTGCAACCATCACTGTGTTCTAATTTTAGAACATTTTCATCACCCTAAAAAGCTTAATACATATTGGGACCTACTCCCCATCCTTACCCCCCACATGCATATCCAGCCCTGGCTAATATAATTTCTGTCTCTAGAGATTTGCCTATTCTGGACATTTCCGATAAATGGTATCATACAGTGTGTGGCCTTTGTGTCTGGGTTCCTTCACTCAGCATTGGGTTTTCCAGGTTCTTCCATGGTATACAGGCATCAGGACTTCATTCCTTTTTATTGCTGAAGAATATTCCATTGTGTGGATGCACCACATTTGGGTTCTGTTCGCTTTTTGGCTATTATGAATAATGCTGTTCTTTGAGTCTAAGTCTTTGTGTCAACATTTGTTTTCCCTCTTCCTAGGTAGATACGTAAGAGCAGAATTGCTGGGCCTTGTGATAAATGATGTTTTAACTTTTTAAGAAACTGCCAACCTATTTTCAAAGTAGCTGCACCATTTTGCCATCCTGCTAACAATATATGACAGTTCCAATTTTTCTACATCTTGGCCAATGCTTGTTCTTGTCTAGACCTAGGTAGTATTTTAAATGATGCCAGAATGACATTTTGTCTGAGGACTGGTTACTTTTTATTATGTATTTCAGGTAATTGATTTTAGTTAGGGAAGGCTGGAGGTGATAGAAGTTTTAAAAGATGGTTATTATGGGGGTACCTGGGTGGCTCAGTCGGTTAAGCATCTAACTTTGGCTCAGGTCATGATCTCACGGTTCCTGGGTTCGAGCCCCACATCAGGCTCTGTGCTGACATGTCAGAGCCTGGAGTGTGCTTCCTATTCTATGTCTCCCCCTCTCTCTGCCCCTCCTCTACTCACACCCTGTCTCTCTCTCTCTCTCTCTCTCTCTCTCTCTCTCTCAAAAATAAATAAACATGAACAAAAGATGGTTATTATGAATTCCAAGATCATTTAAAATGTATAAAAAAACAGGATGAAAAAGAAAAAAAAATCAGGGAAAAAATGTTGATCCATTGAGCATTAATATTCACATAAAACCTATTATAGTGAGTGACAAGTGATATTTGATACTATAAAAAATATCAGGGGCGCCTGGGTGGCGCAGTCGGTTAAGCGTCCGACTTCAGCCAGGTCACGATCTCGCGGTCCGTGAGTTCGAGCCCCGCGTCAGGCTCTGGGCTGATGGCTCGGAGCCTGGAGCCTGTTTCCAATTCTGTGTCTCCCTCTCTCTCTGCCCCTCCCCCGTTCATGCTCTGTCTCTCTCTGTCCCAAAAATAAATAAAAAACGTTGAAAAAAAAATTAAAAAAAAAAAATATCAGGAAAGCATGTTAGTGCATACTTAAGATTTGCAAGGAGTTCAGAGCTATGACATAATGGCTACACTTGAGTAAAAAGGTGAAGCTATGAGTGGGCCCACGGTCCTTAAATAAAGCAGAACAAAAGTGCTCTAACTAGAGCTTACGTGGACTTTTCTTTGCCATTTTTTTGGATTGAGTGTTAAGGTAAAGCCAATGCCAGATGAGTTACGTTCTGCCCCAGGCAACTTTGCCCGCCAGGGAACAGTTGGCAGTGTCTGCAGACATTTTCCATCGTCATGATTGGGGGTAGGATATTACTGACATCTAGTGGGTAGAGGCCAGGCCTGCTGTCCCATGTCCTGCAACGCACAGGGCAACAACTCCCACAACAAAGAAGATTTATCCAGCTTAGGAGTGTCAGTCGTGTTCAAGGGGAGAATCTCAGTTTTAACCAATGCTTCTGAAGGTGAAATACTTAGAATCACTTCTTAAGTGTTTTTTCCCCTTACTTTGCTTCTTAAGTGCAAGGGCCAAGTCATTTCCTGACCCTCCCTGGGGGGTTTGAAGCTTCAGCTGGTGGAGGTGAAGCCTGGATGGTATATTTGTGGTAGATATTTCCAGTTATTTCTGTCAGTGTCTCTTTCTCCGTTCCTTCTCCTTGCAACCCAATGGAGAACTACTACTCTTAGGTATTTTGTAAGTGCCTGTGGCCCATCTTTAAAGGAAATTAATGTTAGCATACATAATTGGAAGAATGGATACTTTTTTTTTTCATTTTCATTTTATTTTTTTAATTTAAATCCAAGTTAGTTAACATATAGTGCAACAATGATTTCAGGAGTAGATTCCTTAATGCCCCTTATCCATTTACCCATTTAGCCCATCCCCCCTCCCATAACCCCTCCAGGAACCCTCTGTTTGTTCTCCATATTTAAGAGTCTCTTATGT
This sequence comes from Neofelis nebulosa, assembly GCF_028018385.1. NCBI lineage: Eukaryota > Metazoa > Chordata > Mammalia > Carnivora > Felidae > Neofelis > Neofelis nebulosa. The sequence continues at coordinate 9,058,468 of NC_080800.1, forward strand.
TTTATCCCCTTCCCTGTTTTGGTATTATTTTTACCTCCCTTCCCTTATGTTCATCTGTTTCATGTCTTAAAGTGCTCATATGAGTGAAGTCATATGATATTTGTCTTTCTCTGACTGACTCATTTCGCTTAGCATAATACCTTCCAGTTCCATCCACGTAGTTGCAAATGGCAAGATTTCATTCTTTTTGATTGCTGAGTAATACTCCATTGTATATATATACACCACATCTTTATCCATTCATCCATCGATGGACATTTGGGCTCTTTCCATACTATGGCTATTGTTGGTAGTGCTGTGGGATACTTTTTTTTTTTTTAATGTGTATTTATTTAATTTGAGAGAGAGAGAGAGACAGCACAAGCAGGGGAGAGGCAGAGAGACAGAGAGAGAGAGAGAGAGAATGAGAGAGAGAGAGAATGAATCCCAAGCAGGTTTCATGCTGTCAGCACAGAGCCCGACTCGGGGCTTGATCTTACAAACCGTGAGATCACGCCCTGAGCCAAAGTCAACAGTCGGATACTTAACGGACTGAGCCACCCAGGCGCCCCAAGAATGGATACTTTCTTATTCCTGTTTCTTATCCCACGAAGAACCAATCATTCAGTTCCTTTCTTTGTGGCAACGCCCTAGATGTTTGAGACGAATCTCTGGGTTATTGGAGCCCAAATGAGAAAACATTTATTTGTATTTTCAAGGAAATGCAAGTTAAAATTATTTTTTGACATGCATATAATAACTCTTCACTTGATTTTGGCAATACCAAGGTCTCACTAAAATAATACCAGCAAACTCTTCTCAGACTGCAAAGTTTACAGTGAGTGTGGGCCCTAGTAGAATCTTGATCTGTTCTACTTGAATTCTTTGGGCACCGTTTCTGTTCTGCAGCAATTGTGTATTTAGGTGAGTGGAATTTCTTCTCTGAACCATAAATCCTGTATTTAAATGACTACAAAAGGTATAATGCCAATTAACACAACGCAGCGTGGAGGAAAGTACATGAGCTCTGGGACGTACGGTTCTCAAACCCCAGGTCTGCCGCTTACGAGCTAAGTGAGCATTGGTTGCTGGTAATAGGCGCGCAAGCACTTTGAGCAATAGCTTCTTCATTTGTAATTTGGGAATACTACCCAGGTCAGAGGTCAACAAATTACTGCCCACAAGCCAAGTCTGGACTGCTTTGATAAATCAGGTTGTATGGGCACACAGTCATGGCCATTCATGTACATATTGCCTATAGTTGCTTTTGCACTACTGAGGCAGAATTCAGTAGTTTCAACAGAGATTGTACATCTGTAAAGCCTAAAATCTTTACTGTTGGCCCTTTGCAGAACAAGTGTCAAGTGAAGCTCTAGGTCAGAGATTTGATGGACTTGGGGCGCCTGGGTGGCTCAGTCGATTAAGTGTCTGCCTCTTGATATCCGTTCAGGTCGTGATCTTGCAGTTCATGGCTTCAAGCCCTGCACAGGGCTCTGTGCCAGCCGATGGGGGCCTGCTTGGACTCTCTCTCCTCTCTTTCTCCCTCTGCCTCTCTCTTTCTCTCAAAATAAGTACATAAACTTAAAAAAAAAAAGATTTGATGGACTTAAGTAGAGTTAGTATATGTAAATCTCATCTCAGACAGGATCTCAGAAAAATATCCGTACCTATTCCTTTTTAGAGCCAATAAGCTATTTTTAACAATACCCATAATACCAAAGCCAGAATGTATTCAACACCTGTGAGTACGTACCTATATGTAAGAAAATATTTAATTCTTACAACAGCCTGGGTAAGTATAATCCTCATTTTGTATATGAAAAAGTGGAGTTTTGGAGAGATTAAGTAACTTCTTCCACATCATACAGCTAATTAGGGGAACTGATGATAAAATATAGGTGTTTTGGTTTTTCTTTTCCTTCTATTTAAACAACCCATTTATACCATGTAAGACCTTTTGCAGGACAGTTTTTTTAACGTTTATTTATTTTGAGAGAATGAGAGAGTGTGTGCCTCCATATTTTAGCAGGCGGAGAGAGAGAGAACAGGCTCCCTGCTGTCAGTGCAGAGCCTAATGTGGGGCTCAATCCTACAAACCTTGAGATCATGACCTGAGCCAAAATCGAGTCAGACGCTTAACTGACTGAGCCACCCAGGCGCCCCTGTAGGACAGTTTTTGAAGCATTTAAAAAAAGCAGCTGACTATTTAGGCAAGTGACTAAACCTCAAAGGCCAGACTGTAAATTTATTTTGAATGTTTGCCATCGGTTGTTTCCTACAAGCTTTTATATGTGTATTAATTTGTTGCTATGTTTCTCGTTCTCCATACTTTGTCATCCCTTGTTTCTCATCTTTGATCTTGTGTTTTCTTCTTTCTTGAAACTCTCCCCTTTCTTTCTTAATTGAAAGCATTTTTTAAAACTTTTTTTTAACGTTTATTTATTTTTGAAAGAGAATGAGCGAGGGAGGGACAAAGGGAGAGGCAGACACAGAATCCAAAACCGACTCCAGGCTCTGAGAGTCAGCACAGAGCCTGACGTGGGGGCTCAAACCCATGAACTGTGAGACCATGACCTGAGCCAAAGTCAGCCGCTTAACCGACTGAGCCACCCAGGCGCCCCAACTGAAAGCATTTTTTAAAGGGAGGGTCATGTGCGTCTCCTGCATCTGTGAAGCCATAAACCAAGTGCTTGAAAGGAACAGCTGAGCATTACCATGTGGCTCTTCTGAAGCTAATTGTCACCAGTGCTGTTGGATCCAAGGCATTCTTCATATTCATAAAACACTGCTGCCCCTACAGACAGGCTATTGGCTTTGTGGCTTATTATTTTAGGACATATCTCAGAGCTCCAAGGAATGTCTTTAAGGATGGAAAACCAACTTTATGGTCACTTCTTATGATGGGTTGTGGGCAGGAAGGACATTCAGCATGGGCAGAGTCTGTCTTATATGGCCATTGGTACCTGGCTGTGTATTTGCATGTATGGTCGGTCATTCGGCATCTGGAGATGTGTTTCCACGCTGGTTGTCTAACATCTGGGGGTGTGTTTCTATAGATGGTCATCTGGGAGTGTGCGTCCACAGAGAGGGAGCCCTGTTAAGCTTTTTAGCACACTCTGATCTTGGGAAAGTATTTCTTTCTCTAAGTGAGCTTCAGTGAACCTCCCTTTACTTTTCTACCTCTTGGTCCTTGGACAACTCTCTGAAGGTACCCCCAGACTAAAGTTTCATCCCTCCCCTACATAGCTGTTCATTAGTATATTTGGTGAAACTTATCTCATTCTCCAGAGCCTTCAGTATCTCCATGATCAAAATTGCACAGTCCTTCCAGTGTTTCTCATAAGACAAAATTCTGACCTTATCAGGGGGATGCTTATATTGATCCATTCTAGTGCATCGCTGTTTTTCTTTTCCCAATATAAGTTTTTTCTGACTTCAAAGAAAATGAATATTCATTATAAAAAACCTGGACAATGTATAACTCCAAAAGAAAGGAAGGAAGAAAAGGAAGGAAGGGAGAAAGGAAGAAAGTTGCCCTTTATCCCACTACCCCCAAAACACTCAAAAATTTTAGTCCTTGTTTTCCAGTCTGTGCATGTATGAGTGAATAGTGTGTGTTTACCACAGTATTCACGAACATTGTCCCCAAGACTACATTTCACTCTTTTATATAGATACACGAGAATTGTTCTGTGCCCTTTCTGAAGTGTGACTGACAGAGGCCATCACAGTGTTCTAAGCTGAACTGACCTTGGCAGAGAGGCAGTGGGACTGGCCCCTGCCCTGCCCTGCGTCTACTTCTATTCTCATACACATAAATGGGGGTCTTGAAAGTAATTTAGTTTTCTTCGTTCTGAAGTCAAGCCTATCTTTGGCATCTAAGCATGTTTAACCCATCGATCTATAGGGGAGAGGCACATTTCCAACCGTGATGCTTATATATATATATATATATATATATATATATAGGCTGTAAAACATCCCGGAGACAGAGTAATAAATAGGAAAATAATAAAAAGGAATTTTAATAGGTCTTACCACTCCATTTTCAATCATCTTATTCTCTCTTCCTCCTCAGTATCTGTTCCTTTCAAAGTGATAACCTATATATTTAAATGTTGGCTTTTTCTGTTTTGTTCACGTAAATGTGAGCTTTTTAGAAAATTTAGTGGCACAGTTTATCTGCTGCATTACATGTTTCGGACTCCTGGTTATTCTGTGTACTCGAAATAAGTAGGAAATACAGTGTTTGTGTGTGTGTGCGTATGTGCGTGTGTGTGTGTGCGTGTGTGTGTGTGTGTGTGTGTGTTTTAATGCTTTAAAGCAAGGGTTCTTAACCAAAGGTTTATAGATGCCTTAGAATCAATGGGTATTTGAGGAGCAATGGTTTATGAATCCCTGGAATTTTTACTCAAATTTGTGTATGCGCATTTTCCCCTTGAAATAGGGCCCTTGCCAGAGTTTCTTGTGGCCCGTGATGATTGCTCCAAAGAGTAACTTAGCAAAACCGTCCTGAAAGGGTTAGTTGGTGTTCTCAGAGTGTTGCTGTCGTCTCAGGAAAACAATGGCTAAGATGAGGGTGTAATTTGAGAGTGCATTAAACTTTCAGAGTGGTGGCCTTTTTGTTTATATGACTTGTCTCATGACGTATCAGGTATCAGTGTGTATCTGAGAGTGTGCTGCCCGCATCCAACAAAGCCTTTTCTCTCAATTATTTCTGAGATTTTTCCAGGAGGTATCTTGAAAGCGTTGAGATAACCCCCACCCCCAGTTTGCCCAGAGGACTAAACTTCAAGACAAACATTCGCGCTCCTGCCACCCTCGCCGCCTGTCGCATTGACAGCGTCTAACGCAAACACTCATCAACCGACCTTCCTCTGCTGAAGTCTTGGGGGGGGGGTCTCACGTGCCTTCCTAGGCCGAGCGGAGAGGTGAAGGTGAGGGGCAGCTGGATGCACTAGGATAGGAAGGAGCCATCTACGCTGGGGTAGGAGGGGCACGCGCACTCACAGAAACTTTCATTCTAGTGTTTCGCACGCGCTATGCCATCCAAAAACATAGCTATGGCAAGACATCATAGGTGGGCCAGGAGTTTGTGGCTTGTGTCTTAAGGAAAACCATATTCTTGGCATATTCTTCAAGACGAAATGCCGCAACATAAAATCCTAAATTTTAGAAGACTGAGGTGTCTCAGAGGTCATGCAGTAGGGCTACTTTTTAATTCCAGAGTTGGGCTGCTTGGTTAAGGGCACAAGGCCTGGAGCTTGGATTTCCTGGGTCTGTTCCTGTCAAATTCAACAAACGACATTGGACAAGGCACACTGACACCTCATCGATACTATGGAAATAATAATAGAATTTCCACTTCAGGGCTGTCATGGTAACTCAATTAGTTAATATTTGTAAACCACTTAGAAGAGTGCCTGGTACGTAGTAAACACTCAGTAAAAATAAACCAACCTTCCTTCCTTCTCTGCCTGTCTCTTTCTTTAAACGACTTGTCCAAGCTATCGCACAGACAGTGGCCCATTTGTAATAAGTATTTCATAATGGGCAAGCCAGGCTTGAGAATTTGCTTCAGACTAACTCAGGGTCAACACATTCTAAAGAGCTAAATAGTCAATATTTTAGGCTTTGTGGGCCATGAAGGCTCTTGTGACTCCTCAACTCTGCCTTTGTAGTGCCAAAGCAGCCCTGGACAATACACAAACAAAGGGGTGTGGCCGTGTTACAATAAAGCTTTATTTACAAAAGCAAGGAATGGACAGAATAGTTTGCAGGCTCTTTTTTTCCCCTCCTGCTTAGATCAAATAAGAAGATACTACTTAAATATCTTCTGTTCCATAATGTAGAAGTTACATATATATGTATATGTGTGTGTATACTATATATATGTATATTATATGTATATGTATATGTATATATATGTATATAATATACATATATATAGTAAGAATATATATAAAAGTTATATATAGGGGTACCTGGGTGACTCAGTTGGTTAAGCATCCGACTTCAGCTCAGGTCGTGATCTCATGGTTTGTGAGTTCAAGCCCTATGTCAGGCTCTGTGCTGACAGCTCAGAGCCTGGAGCCTGCTTCAGATTCTATGTCTCCCTCTCTCTCTCTGCCCCTCCCCTGCTCATGCTCTGTCTCTCTCTCTCAAAAATAAATAAACATTTTTAAAAAAAGGAAAAAAAAAGGTTAGATATAGGGGGACGCCTGGGTGCATCAGTTGGTTAAGTGTCCGACTTCGACCCAGGTCACGATCTTGTGGTTCATGGGTTCGAACCCCGTGTCGGGTTCTGTGCTGACGGCTCAGAACCTGGAGCCTGCTTTGGATTCTGTGTCTCCCTGTCTTTCTGCTCCTTCCCCACTTGTGCTCTGTCTCTGTCTCAAAAATAAACAAACATTAAAAAAAATTTAAGTTATATATAGAAATTAAAATTTATAAATTAGCTACTAAAAATCTTGAAAAGTAAAAATCACCTATATTCTGCCACCCAGAGATAACTAGAGTTCACATTTTGGTGAATAGTCAATGAATATTCTTTTTTAAGTTTTTATTTTTAAGTAATTTCTATACCCAACATGGGGCTTGAACTCATAACCCCGAGATCAAAAGTCACGTGCTCCACCAACTGAGCCAGCCAGGGGCCCCAAAGAATATTTTTGTAGTAGAAAGAGGCTATTCTCAGGGCACCTGGGTGGCTCAGTCGGTGGAGCATCCAACTCTTGATTTTGGCTCAGGTCATGGCTCATGGTCGTGAGATGGAGCTCCTGCCCGTGTCAGGCTCCACGCTGGGGATTCTCTCGGTCTCCCTCTGCCCCGCCCCTGCTCATGCACACTCTTTCTTAAAAACAAAAACAAAAAAGATGCTGTTCTCAAACGCTTCCGTCTGTAAATCTCCAAGAACTTGGTTTATTTGTGATTGGCTTAACCTTAAGGTTTAAATCCGATAATTGGCAGGCAGGGCCACTGTCTGGGTCCAGTACCTGTGGCACTAAAGGCCAGGGGATGGGTGGAGAACTAAAAGATAATAGATTTACTCTTTTTGGAGTTGTCTTCTCTCTTCATTGAATAGCAGACTTCTTAGGTGATTGTCATGCCGGTTGCTTCAAAACCATTTAATCGGGGCCTGGACTTATGTCACCATGTTACGTATCAGTGAAAACCTTTTGATCCTTGTCTCGCAAGTTTTATACATGCACACGATAGACTGTTGAATTTCTTAGTGATTTTACAAGTTAATGTGGGGGCACACACATGTACTCATCTTTGTTCTTGTCATACTTCCACTCCTGAGACTCATTCATGATTTACTGAGCACTTGCCGTATACTGGACAGCAGACTGAATGCTTGGCGCGTGTCTTTCCCTTGCATCCTTCCCCAAACGTTATGATATATGCATACCGTTCTCATTTTCCAGACCAGAAAACTGAGGCTTCTAGAGGTTGACTCACTTGTCCAGGACAACGCAGAGTCAGTGGCAACTGGAGATGGCACTCGCGTCCATGGATTCCTTTTCGCTCTGCATACTCGCTCTAGCTTTGTCCGGTGCTAATTGTCCCCTTCGTTTTTGCTTCAGATGGTGGTCTTCTTTAGAGGAGGGCAAGTTAAAATTCCAGCTGTGAATTACTTCTGTCACTTGACGGCAGAAATGCACTTAAGACAGAGTTCAGTTATTTGCATAGTTATTAGTATGCGGCTGAAGTCCCCTCCTTACACTTGTGATTCCTTCCATCACATTTGCCATTCCATTTCGCACAGGGGAAAAGCCGTCTCTCTCTTCTGGACGAGGCAGACTTTTTGTCTCTGCTTTTGTTGATTGAGACGTCCCAGCCCTGCTTTCCTTGCTACTTTGCTCTCCAGTTATGGTGTTGGCACAAACCATAACTGCAGCATCATGTTACTCTCTTGTGCTAAAAATAACCGCGATCCTGGGTGAGACTTCATATATAATTCATGGTTTTGATTTATTAATCTCTCCGTTAAGTCAGAAAATGACATTTTTGCTGGCGGCATTCCAATCTGCATTCTCTTAGACATTTAGAATTTGCATTAACTTGAATACCTTCCGTGTGTGTATTTACATGCATGTGTGTGTGTGTGTGTTTGTGGTTGGAGTAACATCAGAATCATTGCTGTGTATAATTCCTTTAATCTTTCACTTAACCCCCTGACTTCAGATTCATAACATGAACGTAATATCAGAAAGAAGCAAGCGTCAAATGGATGTTGATGATAATAAAAATGCAGAAGCTGAATGGAAAAAGATAGTTGTGCCTTTTTGTATAGGCTTAAAGTCAAATCTATATTCGGCGAGCGAGAAAGGGCAACACTTTGAAGCCCATTTACTCATTCAGTGTGTGTTTATAGAGCTCCTCCTAAGTGCTGGGACCCGGTAGGCTGATCAAGAGGATGAAGGTGCTGTAGATAATAGATCGACTTTTCCACTGCCCTCTAAGTCTTTCAAGTAGATTAAAAGCCTGTCCTACTCCTACTCATGCATCAGACTTGGTTTCATTCACCTGAGATTTTAAAAGATACCTCGAGGGGCCACTGGGTGACTCCCTCCGTTGAGCGTCTCCTCTCGATTTTGCCTCAGGTCATGATCTCACGGTTCGGTTCGTGAGTTCGAGCCCGGCATCGGGCTCTATGCTGACAGCTTGGAGCCTGCTTGGGATTCTCTCCCTCTCTCTCTGCCCTTTCCCCGCTCACTTGCTGGATCGATGTCTCTCTCTCTCAAAATAAATTTTAAAACATTTAAAAAATAAATAAAGACACCTCGAAAAAAGTGAACACATTTTAATTGCTTTATGACACATCTCTGAGCACTAGACCCTGACAGTTATTCCAGCGCCTTCCATGAAACCTTCGCCACCACCACCACTTTTCTTTGGGCGTGGCTAGGCTCTTCAAAGCAGGAAGGGAGGACACAGTGATAACAGATCAGTACATGAAGGAGGAGACTCACTCATCAGAGTCCTGATGTTCTCCCATCTCATTCTACCAACCATCAACTCTTTGGAATTCTGACACCCTGCCATCCCAAGTGCCCTTTGAACAGTGACCATGTCCCTACAGGGGCAGTCCCGCCTTGGATTGAAAACCATGCCACTTAGATATAGCATTTTACTATGGTTTTACCTGTTATTTATGCAATAATTGCCCTTTTTGCTGCTGAGTTACCAAATTCACTTATTAACTTAGACCAAGCTAATTTTTTTAGGAGCCGTATCCATCAAGGGGGTGATGGGTGATGGTGGATCAAGGGCATTAATGAAACCACACGTGAAATAAAAATCTGGAATGTTATTTTCATATTATAATAATGTTTTTAAAAAATTAGAATCAGGGCACCTGGCTGGCTCAGTCAGTAGAGCAGGCAGCTCTTGATCTTGGAGTCATGAGTTCAAGTCCCATGTTAAAGGTAGAGTTTACTTAAAAAAAAAAAAAAAAAAAATATATATATATATATATATATATATATAAATATATATACACACATGTGTATATATGTGTGTGTGTGTGTGTGTGCACATACATACATATAGTCAATAGCCAAGAGAAGTGTATTAATAATGAATTTTTTGATCAAATACTGAATATGTACTTTTGAAATAGTATGTTTGTTCCCACTGGTAGCTATGATTCTCATTTCCTCAAAATCCTTTCCTTTCCCCTCTCCTGTTAACAGCACTTTTCTTTCTTGTGGGGACCCAAGTCTATATGGTTTCTATGGGGCTGACCCTTCCCCATCCCCCTTGCTGCAAACACAAGAGTGAGAGGACCAAGACCTGGCAAATGAAAGTACTGCATACCCTGAGCTAAATAATTAGTTCCAGGAAAGGGTGTGACCTCTTCCAAGCCAGTGAGATTCCCCCTTGAGCTTTTCTTTATTATGGTGGGGGAAAGCTCTGGGTTTTCTTCTGGGGTTGTCAGGTTTAAGCAGGGCCACCACACGGTACAGCTCAAGCCTTGAACCACCTATGTTTATCTCTTCTATGACATGGGGAGGAACTGGCTGAAAATGAGACTGGCACAGAGGAAAGCCCTGTTTAGAGATCATTGTCATGGACAGGTTCACGTCAGTTGAACCACTGGATTGAAATGGGCTGGAAGTTAGCTGTACTATTTGAACTGCCTGGTTACATGAGTGTATGAGTTTGTTCTTGCTGCTGTAACAACTAATCATACACTTAGTGGTTTTAGACAACACATATTCATTAGCTCATAATTTGGAGGCCAGAAGTGTCAAACAGGTCCGCAGGGCTACGTTCTTTCTGGGGATTTTAGAGGAGAATCCATTTCCTTGCCTTTTCCACCTTCTAGGGACTGCTCACATGCCTTGGGTCCTCATCGCTTTGACCTCTGCTTCTTCCATCACGTCTTTCTCTTTCTCTGCTTCTGACTCTCCTGCTCGCCTCCCTATTTTCCCTTATAAGGCCCCTACTGATTATATGGAACTTGCCCCAGATAATCCCAGATAATCATCTCCTCTCAAAACCCTTAACTTAGTCACATCAGGAAAATTCCCTTTGGCATCTAAGGAAGCATATTTTCAGATTCTGGGGATTAGGATATGGACACCTTTGGGAACTTACCATAATGAACCAATTCAGTCCTTTTTAGTTAAATATGGTCTGAGTTGGAATACTGTCATTGGCAATCAAGAGCCTTAAAAAGCACTATATTAAAGAAAATGAAATACTGGGGCAATTTAAGGACATTTATATAGATATTTGGAGTTAGGAAGCATTTTTTTTCCCGGAAAGATGAAAGAATTGTACAGAACATTAAATTATACGTATAACTTTAACTGGCTCCAGTATTTTCCTGTCCTTTAATCTCTTTATATCTTTTTAGACCATCTTTTTCACTTCTTTTATGCTACCAACTGGGAATTTTCTGTCACATGCTCTTGTTCTCATTCAAGTTCACCTTTAAAATGTCTTGCTTCCTATAGCCTGTTACATGCTACAGAGCCTTTCTGCAATATTTTTTCGTACTGTTAGCCATTTTTCTTTTTCCTTCTCAACTGTCTCTTCTCTCATTTTTCAGAATATTCATCTTTTCCTTTCTTAAATTTCAACAGTTTTCCCTTGTTCACTGTTTCTGTGACTATTTGTTTTCTGTATGTCTTTTGAGGGTGGGAAATCGGCTCACAGGTTTTGGTTTGTTTGTCTTTTAAAGAAAATTGTATTCTTCTGTTGTTCTAGAAAATATTTTATGATAATTCTCTTGGCTGGTATCACATAAACATGAATTCCCATTTCACAATAAATGAAGAAACAAATCTTTCTTCTCCAAAATTGTTCTTATTCTTTCCTATTTCTGAGTAAATAATATAGCCCAGATTACTTTCCTGAAAAGCTTTTAAAATCATATTTTTAATCTTTACTTGTGCATATTTCAATTGCATCTTATTTTTTATTGAAATATTATTTTACCAGGCCATTTTGACTTTTTGCTCATTAGAATACATAAGGCAAGGAAAAGTTTTCCTGAGCCTTTTAGGGTCCTTGACTGGGTCTGAAAAGTAAACTGACAATGACAGGTTATCAGGAGAAAGCACACACATCAATTTAATGTAGGTTTTACATGGCACAGGAAACTTGATGAGGAAATGAAGCCTCAAAGAAACAGCTTTGTGTATTGTTGTGCTGAGTTTGATAACGAGGGGGCAGATGTGGAGGAATAGGTAGGTTAAGGAGAAGTATAAGGCAAGTATAGGAACTGGGGGAGGCGAGGACTGTTTGTTGGGATTCTTCTCAGTGTCCCTTTGTCTTTGGAGATCTGGATGCTCCTTTCCTCGGGGTATGCAGGTGGACCCTCGCACCTGAGGTCTCAGGGCCTGTTTCTGGGGAGAAGAGCAAGGAGGGGAGGAGCTCACACTGATCTTCCTGCTCCTGCTGTTCACTCAAGCTCCTTCAGCTCAGAAGAATTTGCCAAGGTGCCATATTTTGGGCAGTGGGTCCTGAGTCCCATCAAATACATTACACAAGCTCTTTCGCGATGCAGTGGAGTTTAACTACATTATCTCTGGCAATTTAATCCAACAAATGAAATTTGTTTTCTCATTGTCCTAATGTGTGAGAAATGACTGTTCTAGATTTTATTCTTAGTCACCATTTGACCATCTTCAAAATAAACAAATTATGAAATAGTAAAAATACAAAATGAATTTTTAAATGATCTTATTTATCTGTATGATTCTCTTCTTTTAAGCTTTTTTATTTATTTAAGTAATCTCTGCCCCCACCTAGGGTTCGAACTCAACCCCGAGATTGAGAGTCACATGCTCTTCTGACTGAGCCAGCCAGGCCCCCCCCCCCCCCCACCCATCGGTATGATTCTATGATTGCTTTCCACTTCTTGTTCTGGTACATTCATGGTTTTTTTTTTTTGTTTTTTTTTCTTTTTCCTTTATCCATGTAAATTTTTTGTATATCTATTTGGTCCACAATGCACCATATTGTTACACATATGACATGTAACTATATCCCAGCTTTGCTCACTTGTGAGGTGCCTTTTCTCGGTTTTTTTCTTCCGCTTTGTTTGTTTATGCAATGGACAGTGCAACTATAACCAGTCTTAAATATATTTTTAAGTAATTCCTTGGAATATATTCCTAAAGGTAGTAGACCAGGCCAAACCATATGGTCATAATTAATTATGTCTAGTAGACTTTCAGTGCTGTCAGAGTAAATATCCCAGACAGTACATGAGATTTTGATGGAAGGAAGCTTACACAAAGAAGCAAGGAGACGACGTTATTCTTTGTCATATGAATAATATCGGAAGAAGTGTTTATTGTTTTTAAATGAGACTAGGATCTGAAGAATTTGAGGGGAAAAGAAATAAGATGTATCTCCTTGGGAGAATGTTTCTGGTCTTTGTGATTACTTTCTCTCTCTCTCCCTCCCTCCCTCCCTCCCTCCCTCCCTCCCTCCCTCTCCTTCCCTCTCTCCCTCCCCCTCCCTCTCTCCCTCCCCCTCCCTCTCTCCTTCCCTCCTTCCCTCCCTCCCTCCTTTTATTTTAACACTTTATTTTTAAGTAATCTGTCCACCCAACGTGGGGCTTGAACTCACAACCCCGAGATCAAGAGTCGCATGCTCCACCAACTGAGCCAGCCAGACACCCCTACTATCTCTTCTTTAAGTGTCCCTTTTCTCCAGTGTTGTATGCCACCCCCCCCCCCAACACACACCCATGGTGTTGCATCTCTGATACTCTCTTCCTGCCCCCCTGTCCCTCTGTTGGCTCCTTTCCTCACTGCATCCCCTGACTCGGAGTATCCCCCAGTGCTGGCCTCTCCATTCTCTTCCTCATTTACTCCACACTGTGCCTTTATGTTTCACATATTGGGATAATTCTGTAGATCTGAGATCGACTCACAACCCTTCCCTTAGCCTCATTATCATTCCTACAATGTCTTCTCCTCCCCACTGCTGCTACCACTCCCTTTTTGCAAAACCTTATCATTTATCACCTAGGTGATTTAAATTCATTTCTGGATGGTTTCCTTGCTTCCTGGTGGTTTCAATCTTCACTCTTCCCTTGCAAGCTGTGCTTGTCTACACTAGTCACTTAACATTTTTGAGTCTTGATTTATGTACGTAGAGTCATGGATGAATAGCTCATTGCCCCTGACATGTCATATATATTTCGTCCTTTCCCTACTATTCTAGTCTTTCCTTCTTATAACTCATCCCCCATCAGTTTTCCTGTTGTGACAAATAAGCCTGATCATGTCACTCTTAAACTTTTCTAACTTCAGGGACTTCCAGGATGTAGAGGGGTAAGGTCTAAGCTCTGTGAGAACATATCAGACCCTCCATGGCCTGTTCACATTTCGCACCGTATCATCTGCCCTCAACTGTTAGACTCACCATCCGCACCCAGCCTTATCACTCTTCTCGCCATTTCCCCAGCATGCCAAGCCCTTCCAACCTCTGTCTTTGGACATGATGATCTTTTTTTGAAAGACAATTCTACCCCCAATGTGGGGCTCGAACTCACGACCCCAAGATCAGCAGTCACTCTACCAACTGAGCAGGCCGGGCGCCCCCATGATGATCTCGTTTTTGCCAAACTTACAAAATTCCCTGTTTTTTCTCAAGATCCATTTTAAAGCAACCCTGTTTAAAGCCTTCACAGATACTTGAACTCTCTCCATGCTCCTGGGACTGTAAATCTTGAGCAAGTAAAGCAATAAGTTCAGAACAAAGGCAGTGAGTTGTGGGTGGCTGAGACCATCTTGTTCTGGTGCCTTCTGCTCAGCCCCCAGACAACCTTTTTCATTTCTTCTTTTCCTTTTCTTTTTTTTTAAGAGAGAGAGGGAGAGAGCACAAGCAGGGGAGAGGAGCAGAGGGAGAGAGAGAATATTAAGCAGGTGCCACACCCAGCATAGAGCCTGACGGGGGCTTGACCCCCTCACCCTGGGATCATGACCTGAGCCAAAATGAAGAGTCAGACTCTCAAACGACTGAGCCACCCAAGTGCCCCCAGACCCTTTTTCAATTGGGGTGTCTCACCTAAGCCACAGAAAATGATTTGAGTGACAGTTTTCTCAGTTCTGCCAGAGATGGCACATAACTAGTATCATTTTATTACTTTTTTTCCTTTTAAGATTTTATTTTTAAGTAACCTCGGCACCCAACATGGGGCTTGAACTCATGACCCCAAGATCAAGAGTCACATGCTCTACTGACTGAGCTGGCCAGGCGCCCCAACCACTACCATTTTAGATGCATAGGAGAGCAGTGAGGCCATTATACACAATGTGTGCGTTATATATAATGGTTGAGCTTAATTTTCTCAAGGAACTCAGGTTGGAAAGACTGCTCCGGCGCATTTTTGGATCTGTCATCCTTGTAAGCCTCACCCTCCAAGCTCTCACTGATGGGGTGAGCACCTGGTATTAGGATAAATTCCCTTGATGCCTAAGATAACTACATTCAGTTTGGGTTGCTAATAAATATGACCCTTTTCTGCTATAGCAGCATCAGAGAATATGTATTTGTTTGTGTTTATTGAATTCGATGGATACACCGTTGGAAGTCCTCCATTTTCTTTTTTCCCTGTACCAAGTCAGTCACCACACACATTACTCTTTATTTTCATTGTCACTCAGGGGCTACCTTTTCTTTTCGTTTCTACTACCACCATCCTTGTCTAGGTGTTTCTCATGTCGACCCGCATTCCTGCGGCCGCCTCCTGATGCCACCATTTACGTCTTTCACTCCCTCCCCTTCAACGATACTGAACTCATGTCAATTTTTCCCCCAAACAGAAGGCCATAATATCATTTCTCTCCCAAATACTGTAGCGCTGGCTTTCACATCATGTTAAAACTCACAGGCCTGGCACTCAGGGTGTCCTATGAATTGGCCCCGTAAATGGAGTGCAGCTTGCTTCCTTCACTTCACTCTGAGAGGTTTCTCTGCTGTGAAAACTTGTCTGCTTATGGTGTACGACCATCCCTTCATTTCTGCAACCTCTATTAACATTTAAAAAATGTATCAGGGGCTCCTGGGTGGCTCAGTCAGTTAAGTGTCCAACTTTGGCTCAGGTCATGATCTCACGGTTCATGGGTCCGAGCCCCTTGTTGGGCTCTGTGCTGACAGCTCAGAGGCTGGAGCCTGCTTCGGATTCTGTGTCTCCCTCTCTCTCTGTGCCTCCTCCACTCATGCTCTGTCTGTCTCTCTCTCAAAAGTAAACATAAAAAAAATTTTTTTTAATCAGATTTGGGACACCTGGGTGTTTCAGTTGGTGGAGCATTTGACTCTTGTTCTCGAGGTTGTGAGTTCAGGCCCCACATTGGGTGTGAAGATTACTTAAAAATAAAACCTTAGGGGCACCTGGGTGGCTCAGTGGATTGAGCATTGACTTCAGCTCAGGACATGATCTCCTTGTTTGTGGGTTTGAACCCCTTGTCGGGCTCTGTGCTGACAGCTCGGAGCCTGGAGCCTGCTTCTGATTCCGTGTCTCCCTCTCTCTTTGTCCCTCCCCCACTCATGCTCTGTCTCTCCCTCTCTCTCAAAAAAATAAATAAACATTAAAAACAAAATAAAGTCTTTAAAAAATTATCACATTTTACCAAATGATCTTCCCAATGTCCATGTTCCAACCATTTTGTCTTCTGAGCCTTATAACCTGTATTAATTGCTTCTTTTCTTTCTGATTTGGTTTTTATTTTTCTATTTTACATACATCATTTCATCTGGGTGATTCTTTTATGTTTAAAATTATTTTACTCTTAATATAACACACATACAGTGATTAGGAAAAATAAGCAAAGGATGAATTTTAGAGTGTTCAAAAATT
The DNA here is from genome assembly GCF_028018385.1 of Neofelis nebulosa. Lineage (NCBI taxonomy): Eukaryota > Metazoa > Chordata > Mammalia > Carnivora > Felidae > Neofelis > Neofelis nebulosa. Next base: position 9,074,780 of record NC_080800.1, read on the forward strand.
ATTTTTAAATCATTACTGCCTTCTAAAACACCTTAAAACCATGTCCAAATCTACCTCCTTCCCAAAGCCTACCTGACTCTTAGATCTAAATACTCACTCTTTACTAATTTTATTTCTTACACTCCATTATTGCCTTGTCTACATACTAGTAAGTGGAATTATCCACTGGAACTCTCTTCATCAAGAACCATTAATTAACCTGTTAAGTACTTAAGTGGACAGCAAAGAGGAGACTTTTCTGAAAGTGTTCAGAAGTATTCTTACCCCAGTTTCTTTTCTTTCTTGGAACAAATTTCTAAATACAGTAGTCCCCCTTTATTGGTGGTTTTGCTTCCTGTGGTTTCACTTACCCATGGTCAGCCATGGCCTGGAAGCAGATGATCCCCCTGATGAATCATCAAAAGGTCAGTAGTAGCCTTGTGCTGTCACATGCCTATGTAATTCATCTCACTTCATCTTGTCACACAGACATTTTATGTCCTATCATCATAGAAGAAGGGTTGCGTACAGGGCAGTATGATATTTTGAAAGAGAGCCTGCATTCACATGATTTCTATTACACTATATTGTTATAATTGTTCCATTTAATTATTGTTGTTAATCTCTTATTGTGCCTAATTGATAAATTCTATCATAGATATGTATGGATAAGAAAAAAAAACATAGTGTGTGTGTGTGTGTGTATGTGTGTGTGTGTATATATATATACACACACACACACATTTCCATAGGTTTGGTACTATCCATGGTTTCAAGCACCTAGTGGAGGTCTTGGAATGTGTCCATCATGGATAAGTGGGGATTACTATACTTTTTCTGAAAGAAAGAAAGAAAGAAAGAAAGAAAGAAAGAAAGAAAGAAAGAAAGAAAGAAAGAAAATTAAAATCCACAACAGATCACTGCTGACTGTTAACAAATGTAGTAACCGGCAAAACCGTTTTCAAGTCACTGTTGGGTCATTGGTATTGTCAATGGAAACAAAAAGGCCTTCTGCGTGTGTGTAGGAGATTCAATGAGAACACCTTCTGCCACTGAAGAGTGGAGGTGGGGGCAGGATTGTCTTAGGTGTCCAGTGCTGTATCAGACTTGGAGCATCATGCGTATCCTACCTAAGTTGTCTGGTGATGAAGATGGTCTTGGCTGGGGCTCATTTGGCTGCAAGAGTTAGAAATCTGTTCAAACTAGTTCATGGAAATAAAGGAGTTGTAGTATATTTACACTATGTAATCGCTCAGACACAGGAATCAAAGGTGGGAAAGCTTCTGGAGAATGGGAGAAGGGAAGGTCCTAGGACTGACTGACTCTGTCCCTCTTGAATACTTTGTTCACGATTTTAGGATCTCTTCCATTTCTGCTTCTCTTGGTCTCTGCTCTCCAACAATCTTGACCATTTATAAAGGGCTCAAAAGGGCCCAAGTTACATGACCTTACAGCTCTATGACCCTCCATTGGCTGACTGCAGTTTTGTGACTCTGAGTTCAAATTCTCAAGTGGCAGAATTTGGCTAATCTTTGGTGGTTGACCTTAGGCTAAGTGGTCATCATTGGTCCACCACCCTGTGTCTAGGATTGGGGCCACAGATTATAAAAATAAACACTTGGTCCTATACTTTCAAGGGAGATTTGAGTGGAGTCACACATAGTTTCCAAAGTTTCTACTATAAAAAGTTCAGTGTGGTATATGTATTTGCGATTGCTCGTTGAGTAATAATATAAAAGAATAATTTCTTTAAGACCCTATGGCTATTTCTTTGCCTTCTTCCAATTTTGGTAGCTAGTTCACTGTGATATAAGAGAGGAATTGTCAGTTTAATCTTAAAATTAACATGTTACTGATGACTGATATCATCTGATATCATCAGTACAAAATGAAAACAATTACGAATTATTATAGTCACATGAGCTGTGTGTTAACATGGTTAAAAATCAAACTTATTAGAGGCTGGGTACAATTTGGGCCTGCACATTTAAAAGAGAAGATGGAAGAATTGGAGGGAGTCTATGGAAAGCTAAGGAAAAGATGAAAGAAATTAAAACGTGAGTTTCAAATTAAGGAAGATGATAGGCTTATTTAGCCTGAAGAAGAGAAGACAGAGTAATGATGTGAGAATTTGCCCAAACATATGAAGGTGAAACAGGGATATATTGAGCTTGTCTCTATTGCCTTGATATAATATATACAACAGAATATAGGTTTTGTTTTTTTTTTTTAAATTTTTTTTTTTTTAACGTTTATTTATTTTTGAGACAGAGAGAGACAGAGCATGAACGGGGGAGGGTCAGAGAGAGGGAGACACAGAATTGAAACAGGCTCCGGGCTCTGAGCTGTCAGCACAGGGGCCCGATGCGGGGCTCGAACTCACGCACCGCGAGATCGTGACCTGAGCTGAAGTCGGCGCTCAACCGACTGAGCCACCCAGGCGCCCCCAGAATATAGGTTTTAATGACAGCATAAACTCAACCTTTCAAACTGCATTGCTATGTGTGGAGAAATTCACGGGCTCTCTTTATGTATAAGATGTATAAATGTATCTGTAGGAGCAGAATGTGCTATCATAGTCACAGGTGTATAAATCAGACAATGACTTTGAGATTGCCTCAAGTTCTCTGAGGCTGAGGTCAGTTCTATGCTATTTAGCAGAAATGAAAGACATAAGTAAAGAAATTTTGTAATCACGTTTTTCTTAATCAGTTACTCCAGGCATGGCCAAATGAATTGTGCTCTCTGGGGGGCATTCAAAGGAACAGTAAGAGTGACCGATCTCTGAAGTTTCTTTTGTAGAGTGGGAGTTATAAACTAAGGATGATAGCTACATTTTCCTCCATAATAAAGTGGGATTCTAAGTGACTCTGTGAGAAGATAGAAAGGAGAGATGGAGTGACCAGAAATGGGGAAAAAGATGGTGGAAATTTCAGTTAGGGAAATTAACATACTTTCTCGTAAATAGTGTGTGGTATGAGTCATTTTTCTCCATCCCTCTCCCTTGAGAATTCTCATAAAATATTTGTCTGTTGGTTATTGAGTCATGGAGTTGAATCTGTGTTAGGATGCATAGAAAATGCTGAGTATGGCCTCAAGGTGGGATTGGACGAGAGCTGAGGTCACTTGTGGAAGGTCTGCTATATTCAGATTATCTGTTTTCATTAAATTAATAGTGGAGCACATAGATATTTCAGTATAGTATCTGGGCCAAGTAAGAATTTTGATTGGGTAGAAGGAAACCCAAGATTGGGATTCCAGAAAGATTTATTCTATGACCTTGGGCGAAACCAGTAAACTCTTCACGCATGTTTCTTCTTCAAATGAAGATAATGTGGGATGCCTGGGTGGCTCAGTTGGTTAAGCATCTGACTTTGGTTCAGGTCATGATCTCACAGTTCACAAGTTCAAGCCTCGTGTCGGGCTCTGTGCTAACAGCTCAGAGCCTGGAGCCTGCTTTGGATTCTGCGTCTCCCTCTCTCTCTGCCCCTCCCCTGCTCGTGCTCTGTCTCTCTCAAAAATAAATAAACATTAAAAAAATTTTTTAATAAAACAAATTAAGATAATGCGTATACCACATCTACCTCAGGATACAATAAGGTATGATCATTCAAAATAAAACACAGGCCATTAATACTACAAGTCTCGTCCAATACAGAGAACCATTTAGAAGTGAGCAAGCACTGGGCGCTGTGGCATGGTCCAGCACTTCCATTTGAAATGTGTTCTGAGATCCTGAGGGTCCTTAAAACTCATTTGATGGTGAGGCACAGGGTCAAAATTACTTTTACAATAATATTAAGACTTTGCTCTTTTCAGTGTCATTCTGTCATGAATGCCTGGTGGAATTTCCTGGAGCCTAAAGAATGATGGCGAACGATGTCTCAACAGATTGAGTGCAGAAGCAAATATGAGAGTACAGCTGTCCTCTTTAAGCTAGATCTCAAAGAGATTTCAAAAATGTAAAACAGTGCTAGTCTACTTATTAATTTTTTTATTTTGAAAATATAGCTATTTTTCATTAAAAATGTTACTTTGTTACTTTATGTTAACATGTAAAGGTTTCTTCTTATTTTTAAATAACTCGTAAATAAACATTTTCAGTTCTAATTTCTAGCATAGTAAATATCAATAGGTATTTCTCATGCAAAAAAATTTTTTTTGAGGTCTAGTATTTTTTTCATGTTTATTATTTTGAGAGAGAGAGAGAGAGAGAGAGAGTTGTGAGCGAGGATGGGGCACAGAGAGAGAGGGAGATACAGAATCCAAAGCAGACTCCAAGCTCTGAGCTGTCAGCGCAGAGTCCGACACGGGGCTCGAACTCACAAACCGTGAGATCATGACCTGAGCTGAAGTCGGACGCTTAACGGACTGAGCCACCCTGGTGCCCCTTTTCTATTATTTTTAATGAAATGAAATTGTTGGAGAACCACTGCTGTACCAGTTCACCTTGGCAAAGTGACTTTGTGTAAGGTGACCCATGCACATTCCAACTTTCTCTCCTCCTCCCAAGGTCTTCTGCTGGGTGATGGGGGACCCTCAGGAGAATCCCTCAGAGAGTGCATACATTTGGGGTCCCTCTCCAGCTGACACAAAATGAAGCAAACGGTGTGCTTGGTTCCCTAGGCAATACCATCCTATCCAAACCTCACAAAATATCCCATTCTTGTGGTGTAGGGATTCTTCAAGGTTACTGTCCTCTGGGTGACAGAGATTGATGAAGGAAGGGTCCTGGGGAAGATCCGGGCTTGATGACAAAGCCTGGTCTTGTAACACTAGCAGCCTTCTTCTGCACATCTCAGCATGTGCGTCGTCAGAATGTTCAAGTGTCAGCCTCAGAATAGCTGTTATCGACACTCATGCCTTGAGAGACATTGTTCTAGGCAATTTCCATGTATTACATCTCACAACACGCTCAGGAGATAAGGATAATTATTACCTCAATTTTATGTACGAGGAAACTGAGGCCAACATTTAAGGAAATTTGCCTAAAGTCTCACAGCTAGGAAATAGCAGGAGTCAGATTCAAACATATTTGGGCTCCAGGTTTTATGGCATTAAACACTATATTTTATTACCCTCCCTATAGATTTGATGGGTATATAAGACCTCCCCCCACTCTTCGCAATGTACTAGGAAGGGTAGGCTAACTGTTACAACAACGAATCTAAATCTTACAAAAATCTAATACAACAGTTTTTCCTTTGTGTACTAGTACAAAGTGGGTTGGTGAGGGCTCCATATAGTCACTTGGAGAGCCACGATCTTTCCATCTTATGGCTCCATTTTTTCTGCAGGCCCTTGGGGTTCTCTGTCTTCAGCCAGTTGATGGGGAAAGAGAGGATGCAAAACTTCACATAGGAGGTTTTTATAGGTCGAGCTGACACCTCCACTAATATTTCATGGCCTTAAATCACTCGTGTGGCTATACCCAATGGTGAGGGATGCTGGGAAATATAGTCTAGCTGCCCAGAAGGAAAAGGCAAGAGTTGAGCAAACAATTACATGAACATTCTGAAGGTTGTTTTTTTGTTTTTGTTTTTTTTTGTAGTTTATTTATTTTGAGAGAGAGAGAGAACAGGTGCATGAGTGATGGAGGGGTAGAGAAGGGGAGAGAAAATCCTCAACAGGCCCCTTACTGTCAGTGCAGAGCCCAGCACAGGGCTCGATCTCAGGAACTGTGAGATGATTACCTGAGCCAAAGTCAAGAGTCGGCTGCTTAACTGGCTGAGCCACCCAGGCTCCCTCTTCCTCTAATTTCTACTTATCCTTCAATGCACAGAACGTATCATTTACTTCAAGAAAACTTGCCCTAACACCCTCCTCCTCCCAAGACAAAGTTAGGTCCTGAGTTCAATGCTCATTGAACATTCTGTGCATTCTCTTCCTCACTAATATTGTATTTGAAAATATATACAATGTTGGATAATTAAGTATTTTCTCTATCACACTAAAAGGTACGTTCCATGACAGGAGAGCCCATTGGGGTTGCCAGATCTATTACATGTGACCAAATACCAAGGGCCTTTGAGATTTTCAAGGATCTATTCCATGAGTTGAACCTGAGAAAACAAGATATTGGCATTTGAAATATGAAAATACACTGTAAAAAGTAATAAGTGTATTGTTAAATGTCTACAAGAACTGATGCTATAGCAACCAGTTGATTGATGTATGTATGTATATATATATATATATATATATATATATAACTTAAATCACAATAACAAATTGAATGTTTTATTCTGAATAAAATTCAATATAAATATTTTGAAAATCCTTTCAAGAATTGTATGGCAATGTTTATTTATTGTGTGATGAGGGTGCATTTTAATCTTTTGTTTTAGTTAGCTGATTATTTACTTATTTATTTTGAGAGAGAGAGAGCACAAGGAAGAGCAGAGAGAGAGGGAGAGAGAGAATCCCAAGCAGGCTCTGCACCGTCAGCACAGAGCCTGACGCGGGGCTCAATCCCATGAACCGTGAGATCATGACCTGAACCAAAATCAAGAGTTGGATGCTTAACTGACTGAGCCACCCAGGCGCCCAGCGTTTCAATATTCTCGATACAGTGTGGGGTGGTTGTGGTGGCAGTGATGGAGCCCCAAAGCGGAGCATCTCCTAGAGGGTCAAGGTCCTAGAAGCTGCATCTATTTATAGGTCACAGTTAGAACCAGAGAGTCTTATACAGTGCCTTCCATGCAGTAATTGGTCAATAAATATTTATTGAATGAAAGAATGAGTGAATCAACGAATCAGTGAATGCTCTTTACTGTCAAAACCCACTGCTCCAGTAATTTCTGTGTTGCATAGTTTGTTTTCCAGCTGAAAACAAATCAGCTGAAAACCTTTTCACCCTCATTTCTGTCAAGACACAGTGACCTGCCGGAACAGTCCCACAGCCTAGCTGGCTTCCTAAATCATCGTGTAAATGATGGGTCAGTGATACTGAGAGCATAGTTGGGGCCATAGGTCCTTTGTAAAAGCTATGTCAGCTCTTACAGTGAGTCCATACTGAGGATCCAGATCTCTCCTCCACTGTGTTAACATTCTGACATATGGCCATAGCTTTTGTTTGTGTGCCAGTGTAGGTCATGCCAATTTTCCAGAAGATTCTCCTGGAGTCTAGTCATCCTGAGCTGTCAGACATCTGGAGTTAGAAGGATATCCCTAGGTTTTACAACACTGGAAAGAAATCATATCTGGAAGGCTTTCCAGGGGTATTATCAGAAAGAAAGTCATCTCGTTATTGGCTAATCTCAAATATATAGGAAGTCCAGAGGACAGTGCCCATTACTTTTCTCACTGAGGAATCTTTCCGGCTTGGCAGTCAGCCTCTGGTAGGTACTTGGGAGGTTTTCCCTCCCTGGTCTCCCTTCTCTGAATTCTTCTACCCCTGGTTCCTTTCTGGAGCCTTCCTGGCAAGCACGTTGGGATCAGGTGGGTAGAAGCTGTGTTTCCTATCTCTCTTCTGGAAGAGATCCAATATATCCCTCCATAGGTGAAGTCCTTCACAGGAATAGATTTATGTCCTTGTGTCCCTTCGAATAACCCTGAGTAGAATAACCCTGAGACAAACTTCCCACTTGCCACCATTGATAGCCTCTCATAACAAGAATACAAATGTTATTAAGCTTAAGCGAACAGGCACAAAGTTTTCTCAGGGTGAGGAGGGCCAGGGCTGAGTAGGGTGAGGGGCCCGGAAAACCACCATGCCACACCAAACGGCCCTGAAGAATCTAGCTTGGTGGCCCATCTCCATTTCCCACACTTCTGTTCTCTCAGCTCTCCCCTCTTACCTAGTATTTTACTCCACCCCTCTCAGCTGACCCCTCCCCAGAATCCAAGGGCTTTCCCAAGACCAAGCATGCATGGGCAAATTCGCATCATTCCGTATACGAGTTCCCTAACAATTGCAATGACATTTTGCTAGATTACTTCTGGGTGATGACAGACAAGGCCTCAGTAATAATACCTTGCAAGTGTAACATGTCTGTAATTAGACTGTCCTGTAATTAGGGAGCTGACAACTTAGCCACTGCTTATCACTAGCCAGTGACACAGCAGGACACAGGAAGAACCATAGAGAAGGACATCTGTCTGACGATTGATGGTAAGGATCCCGAGGAAAGCCACAAGGAATAACATAATAATAACTGTAACAGAAAGCCATAGAGCGGAGAAGATCACATGTCTTGATTAGAGACAAAGCTTGTGCATCAGGAAGAATGAGGTCACGGATCTCCCTCTGTCCTCCTGCGATGAAGGATAATGTGTGAGAGGTAGATTTTAGTGTCTCATAGCCAGGCACACAGCTAAGGATGGGTCCAAAATTTTGGTGGTGACTTTGAGCAGTGTGAGAGAGAGGTTCCACGTTTGTGCACGTGGACCAATATCTCTGCCATTTCCCTGAACCTGCTTCTATTGAATTCTTTGAAGTCTCATTTGGTTTCTCCCTTCCACACCATCTCTCACACCCAGTAGGCAAGTCCAGCCACCATACCAACTCCATCATCTCTTCCACTGTGGATGCCCATCACACACTCTGCTGTCACATCACCCTTCCTGGCTCCTGCTGTCTGGGCTCTCTTTTCTCCATCATGTACCCAGAGCTGTATTAGAAGAGCTCAGTCTTCTGTTGTGACTGCCCCTACAGTCTCTCTTCTAGCATTGCTGATGGAGCCCCATTGCCTACTGAAATACACTCTTTGGCATGAAATTGAAGACCTGGTTTCAGAATTCTTGTGTCCATAATACCTTTTGTTTCCCTTGCTCTCCCTCTCGCTCTCTCTCTCTCTCTCTCTCCCCGCCCCCCCGCCCTCTCTGTCTTGTTCAGTACATTCTGCATCTTCCTTTTTTCATCTTTGTGACATTCTCTTTCTGTGTCTTTCCTCTGACATTTTCCTGAATTCCCATCCATCCTTTAAGGCCCAGCTCAAAAGGCATCGCTTCTTTAGGAGGGTCACCTTGTTTCACCACCTGTTAAGTTTCCCCCCTCTCAACATTGTCTACGCCTCTCTCCCCTCTTCCCTCCCTGCTCCCAGGGGTTCCTCAGGCCCCATGGCCCTTGTGCTGACTGAAGTGGCTCCAGGCCGGCTGAAAGCTCCAGACACTCGAAATTGGGATACATCTGTTTGCAGGCCGCTGCTGCTTAGTTTGCTGGCCACGCAATCTCTAGCAAGTGGCTCAACCACATAGAACCCCAGTATTATCATTTACAGATTGGAGGTAATAATCCCTGCCTCACAGGATGGTTATAAAACCTGAGATGATATGTACAGAAACTTTATTTATTTATTTATTTATTTATTTATTTATTTATTTATTTTCCCTTCCCTCTCTCCAGAAACCTTTTTTAGATTGGAAAGCATTATACCAATGTGGGATACCATAATGCTCTCTCTTCTGGTTATTTAGATAATTGCCTTATTGTATCTAAACACTATAGGTATTTGCGAAATTTGGCCTCCTTCTCCCACAACCAGTGGGAGACTCCTGAATCAGTTAGGCATGCATTCGGCTCAAGGCTTGCAGACCTCATTGGGAGACTGGAAGCACTGTGGGGCTAGAGGGCTTACGGGTTCAGAGGTGGGCCCTCCTGTGGCCCTAAGATGGATTTCATTTCCATATGAAAAGAGAACTTGCCCGTAGAGTAGGCAACCGTGTCTACCACAGCCCTTGAAGACGGGAATCAGGTCTTAGTTCCTCTGACTTCCTCCCTACAGTGCCTGGTATATAGTAGGTGGCATGTGGGAGGTGTTCAATAAATATTAATGGAATGAATTAATAAGGAATCAATACGTGCATGAGAATTCAAAAACCTGAAATAACTGGTCTCAGCTCAGCCATTTTTGCGCATACATCTTCCTTAAAGTTCACGCTCATAATAGCCTTCAGGATTAGAGCAATTTACCCTTCAAGCGGAAGTGCTGTTATTCAAAGTGATTTGATTCGTTTTTGTCTAGTCGGAGGCTAAGATGTAGGAACATTATGTTAGAAAGACAGCATAAAAGTGAGTCTGGATCTGAGAGGTTTAAAATGAGTCTGAAATATTAAAATATGTCTCAGACAACACGCACCTTTATGGTTTTCTTTTTATACGCTGTTGCATAGGAATTCAAAATATTGTTACAGGGTATATCACAGTAAGAATTTATATGCGGAAAATTGTACACCAGCAGAATCTTTTAAATGACCTCCTCCCTCCTTTTCTTTCCATACCTCATCAGACATGAGGAGATTCGTGGGAAAGCAGTAATTATAATCCTTGCCACATTGACAGACTTGTGGCATATGCCTGAGCAGAACGGTGAGAGAGGGTGGGGATAAAGATATAAAGGAAATTAGGTGACCTAATATGGCCTAGTGGAAGGTACATTTAGCAAATGTGGTTCTTATCCTTGAATAAAGTTCAGCTAAAAGGAGGGTAGACTAATAATTTCCTATTTTATTGATATATAAATGGTAAAAATCTGATCTTGAATTTGTTCCTGTAGAACCTAGCCTTTTTAAAAATTTTATTTTTAAAAATTTGTATCTTAAAAAAATTGAGATGTAATCGACCTATAACATTGTATTAGTTTTAAAGGTACAATGTCATGAGTTGATATATGTATATATTGTGAAATGATCACTATAATAAATTTAGTTAACTTAATCATTGGATACAATAAGTTTAGTTAGGAGTTAGATAACTTAATAAGTCTATCATCATATAGACTTGCAACTTTTTGTGTGATGAGAACTTTTAGGATCTACCCTTTTCATAACTTTCAAATATACATTACAGTATTAACTGTAGTGATCGTGTTACACATTATATTCTCAGAACTTACTTATCTCATAACTGGAAGTGTGTACCTTCTAATGCCCTTCACCCATTTCACCCACCGCCGACACCAGCCACAACTGCTAATCTCTTCTCTGTATCTATGACTTAGTTTAGTTTATTTGTTTGTTTGTTTTAGTCCCACATATAGGTGAGATCATAGAGTACTCGTCTTGCTCTGTTTGAATTACTTCACGTGCCGTAATGCCTTCAAGATCCATCCAGGTTGTAGTAAATGGCAGGATTTCCTTCTTTTTATGACTGAAGAATATTGCATTCCATATATATGTGCACCACATTTTATTTATCCATTCATCCGTCAGTGGACCCTTAGGTTGTTTCCATGTCTTGGCTATTATAAATAATGCTGCGATGAACACGGGGCTGCACTATCTTTTCTTGATTACACAGTTACCAAAATACGTGGGATCTCAAAATATCTTCTAAATTTATTCTAACCCGCAAAGTTGACAGATGAGGAAGTGAACACCAAGAAAAGTTAAATAGTATCTCAAGGGTCACTTGTATTTACACACTTGGGAATGGAACCAAGAAATCTTAGTGCCTCATCTGTTGTCTTTTCTAATGCCTCACGTGACACCTTTACTTTTTGAGTCTGATGTGAGAGAATAAAACAAAAGAGGGAAAAAATGAATTATACTGATAGAACTTGAGAACTTTTTGTTCCATAAGTCTTGATTTAAAAGCTATTGTACTGGGGCGCCTGGGGGGCTCAGTCGGTTAGGCATCACATTCTTGATTTCAGCTCAGGTCATGATCTCACAGTCATGGGATCAAGCCCCTAGCTCAGTGCTGGGTGTGGAGTGTGCTTAAGATTCTCTCTCCTTCTGCCCTTCCCCCGCTTGTGCTCTCTCTTTCTGTCTCTAAAAAAAAAAAGAAAGGAAAAAATGCTATCCTACTGGTATTAACTTATCCTCAGGAACCAATGCTTCTTATAATAATCCTCATACTTTGTAGAAGTTATTATCATCACTGAGCTTTTCTGGTCTCACCTTTTGTCATAACTAAAATGGAATAATAATAACTTTCTTGTGTAACTTGTAGGGCTATTTTAAAGACTAACGTAACAAACGCATTTAGAAAAACAAAAACTTACAAATGTACAGCATGATTCTTGTCTTCATCACTAATAAGCATAATCATCTTTTTTATTAAGTAATCTCTACATCCAACGTTGGGCTTGAACTCATAACGCTGAGGTCAAGAGTCACACGCTCTATGGACTGAGCCAGCCAGGCACCCCAAGTATAATAATGTTAAGGGGGGGCCTGGTGGCTCAGTTGGTTAAGCATCTGACTCTTGATTTCAGCTGAAGTCATGATCCCAGGGTCATGGGATTGAGCCCTGTGTCGGGCTCTGCTGAGTGTGGAGCCTGCTTGAGATTCTCTTGCTCTCCCTCCTGCCCCTCTCCCTTGCTCACACTCACTCACTCTCTCTAAATAATAATAATAATAATAATAATAATAATAATAATAATAATGTTTAAAACCAGCTTGTCTTGGCTTCCAACCTCTAGCCTCATCCCTCACCCTTGTAGAATACTAAAATTTACATGCAAGGTACAAAGTTAAAAATGAAAAGAAAGAAAGAAAATTAAAATAATCCTTCTTTTGCTACTTTTGTTCATTTTTTTACTTCATCTCTCAAGAATCCCATTGTCTTTGTGTTTCTTTATTTTATTTATTTTTTATTATTCTTGAAGTACAGTTGATGTATGTTAGTTTCAGGTATGCAACATAGTGATTCGACGATTCTATACATTACTCAGTGCTGACTACAGTAAGTGTAGTCACCATCTGTCACCATACAGTGTTATTACAATATCATTCACCATTTTCCCTCTGCTGTATTTTCATCTCCATGACTTATTTATTCGATAACGGAAGTTTGTATCTCTTCATCTCCTTCACTCATTTCATTCATGTCCCCCCACCCCCTTCCCAAGCATCCCGCTGTCTTTAGATGCCTCGTTCATCTCTGAGAATGCAGCTTCATTATTCATACCCATTGTGAAAACGTTTGGCAGCTCACTGACATATCACAACTTCCCTTTAGGTTTAGACACGTACACATAACATCCTGTGGACATCACCCATTCAAATTCAGCAACACGTCACAAAGCGAACTTCTTGTCTTTCCCTTAAAGCTGTTTCTGAGGCACCCCTGGTCTCGGGAGCATCTCCAGTGGCACAGGCATCCAAGTTAGACACCTGGAGAGTTCCTCGACCCTCCCTCACTTGCTACTCCCATATACAATCACATATGTAGTCCTGGGATTGTTTTCCCCAACAGACTTCTCCATCCTTTGTGCCATAGACTCCCTGTATATTCTCTTAACTGACCTTCTTATGTCCATTCTTCTCACCATCTTAAGAAGGATCCAACTACAGTAACTATCTGACCAGATCATCTGCTTCATGCCAGTGACTCGTATCACTGGCACCATGGTTCTCACGTGGGTTCATATGGAGCCCATGGGAATGCCTTGGTTGGAAAGCAGTAAGAAGGCAAAGGGGATGCTATTTGTGCTGGGGTCTACATTACCACTTCAAACAAGAAAATCCCACTCTGTATTTGCTTTCTGCATTGAGGTTCTTGAAAATAATTGCTTCGGGACAAAATACTTTGCTATTAAAGTTGGAAGCCCACTGACCGTAAGGTACAGTCCATGTACCTGACCCCTGCCTGCTTCTTAAGCTTTATCTCTCTCCTCTCCCTTTTTCTCACTGTAGAATCAAGCAACATCAAACTGACCACGCCTCCTGTATTTACAACACTGTTTCATGCCTCTGTTTTATGATGTTGTGCCCTCCACCGTGAGAGCCCTCTGTACCCACATCGCTACCTTTAGGGTAACTAAATTTCATGTACCTTTCAAAGCACACTATTACCACCTTTGGGAAGCACTCCTTCTTCACCCCCAGTTGCCGCTTCTCTCCCTAACAATCTACTATCCATTATGCACTAGTTGAGATATGAGACGTATTAGATGGGATAGTACAAAGCACACTGGGTTCTTCTGATCTTCACTCTACTACTCACTATATGTAGGACTCTAAATAATTCACTTTATCTCTATGGAACATAGTTCATTCATTCATTCCTTCATTCATTCATCCAACAATGTATGTTGATTCCCTTTGCCACCTTTATGGAGCTTACATTCTGATAGGGGAAATAGGAAATTAAAAACAAATTAAAATTATCCTAGAGTATGGAAGCGCTATGGAAAAAAATAAAGAGGAATAAGGAGTTTGGAAGGTATCTCTATTTGAAATGGCGTGTTACAAAAGAAAGGCCTCTCTGATATCTGGGAGAAGAACTTTCCTGGCAGAGAGAACACGTGCAAATGCCTCATGGCCAACTAGTGTAGCAACTAAGTGGTTGGTATGAGCAAGGGAAAGAGGGACAGTTTTTGTGATTTTGTTTTGTTTCGTTTTTTAAATGTTTATTTTGAGAGCAAGAGGGGGAGAGAGAGATACATGCGAGCAGAGGGAGGGGCAGAGAGAGAGAAGAGAGAGAGAATCCCAAGCAGGCTCCGTGCTGTCAGCACAAAACCTGATGAGGGCTCGATATCACAGACCAGAGATCATTACCTGAGCCGAAATCAAGAGTTCAACACTTAACCGACTGAGCCACCCAGGTGTCCCAAGAGGGACAGTTTATGAAATCAGAAAGGAGCGAGGAACCATGTCACCTATGCCTTCGTGAGTGAGAAGGGGAAGCTATTGGAGGTTATAAGCAGAGAAATGGCATGATCTGCCTACTGTTTTGAGAGAAGCCTGCTAGTTATGGAGTGTAGGGGCTCTTGGGGGAGCAAGGAAACCACTTGGCAGGCCACTGCAATTATCCAGGAGAGTGATGGTGGCTTGGACTTAAGTGGTTGTGGTTGAATTGGTGAGATGTGTATATAGTGTGGATCTTTTTGAAGGTAGAATTGAAAGATGTGATGATGGGTTTGACGTGAAGTTTAAGAGGGGGAAAAAAGGCAAAGGTGGTGCCACGATTTTGGAAGTAAGCAACTAGAAAAGTAGAGTTGACATTAGTGAAGATGGAAATGACTGGAGGGAGGAGTCTCCCCTATGGGAATTAGTTTTCAGATATGTGAAGTTCGAGGTGCCAAGTAGACATCGGATGGAGATGTTAAGTAGGTGATCTGGACTTGAGGGATAGGGGCCAGAGATGAAAATGTGGGGCTTGTCAGCATATAAGACATCATAAAACTCAACGTGATTACCTAGGAAGTAGGTATAGACATTCAGAGGAAAGAAGGTCTAGGGCTAAATCCTGGGACATTGCAATGTTTAGAGTTTGGCAAGATGGAGCACAGGGACAGAAGAGTAACAAAAGATATTGAGAAGGAGCAAGCAGCAAGGACGGAAGAAAACCATCAAAGTGTGATGTCTGCCAAGCCAAGTGAAGAACATGTTTCACGAAAGAGGGAATGGTCAGCTGGGTCAAGTACTAGCTCGAAACCATGAGTCGTTGGACCGAGCTCCACGATGGCCCTGGTTATCTCAAGAAGAATCGTTTCAGTGAACTGGTGATTGTAAGAGTGATGAGAAAATGCAGGTGGAGTAGATTCAGGATGTAGTGAGAGCACACAGAGACCGTTTTTTCAAGAACTTTCGCCATAA
The DNA here is from genome assembly GCF_028018385.1 of Neofelis nebulosa. Lineage (NCBI taxonomy): Eukaryota > Metazoa > Chordata > Mammalia > Carnivora > Felidae > Neofelis > Neofelis nebulosa. The sequence goes on from NC_080800.1 coordinate 9,090,245, forward strand.
GGACAAGCAGAAGAATGAGACTTGGCTGAAGGCGACTGGGGGTAGGTGTTGAGAGACTTGTTTAAAGGATGGGATAGGGGCGCTGGGGTGGCTCAGTCAGCTGAGCGTCCCAACTCTTGGTTTCGGCTCAAGTCATGATTTGGCAGCTTTGTGGGCTCGAGCCCTGCAGTGGGCTAAGATTTTTTTAAAAAAGGAATGGTTATTCAGAGTATAAATCCGATTTCGCCACTTCATGCTGAAAACCCTCTAATGGATCCCCATCCCACAATAAAAGGCCAATGACTTCCCATGGCCTGTCGTGCCGCACATGATTACGCCCCTGCCTACCCAGACAAATTCACCCACTCTCCATCCATTTCACACCACATCCTTCAGGCACACTGGCTCACTTCTGATTCTTCAAACATACAACAGTTCCTGACTCAGGGACTATGTTACTGTTTTCCCCTCACTGACCATCCTGTGTGGAATGCGTTTCCACATGAATGTCGAGTGGCAGTCTCCGTCCTGTTCATCATATCTCATTTTATTTATTTTTATTTTTTTAAACTGTGTTTATTTTGAGAGAGAGAGAGTATGAATGAACAGAGGCAGAGAATAGAGGGAGAGCAGAGAATCTGAAGCAGGTGCTGTGCTGTCAGTGCAGAACCTGATATGGGGCTTAAACCCACAAACTGTGAGATCATGACCTAAGCCAAAATCAAGAGACACTTAACTGACTGAGCCACCCAGGTGCCCCATCATACCTCATTTTAAATGTCACCCACATACAGGGGCACCTGGCTCCTTGGTCGGTGGAGCATGTGACTCTTCATCTTGGGGTTATGAGTTTGAGTCCCACATTGGGTGTAGAGATTACTTAAAAATTGGGTGTAACTGGCGCACCTGGGTGGCTCTGTCGGTTAAGCATCTGACTCTTGATTTCTACTCAGGTCATGATCTCATGGTTTGTGGATTTGAGCCCTTTCTTGGGCTGCACGCTGACAGTGCAGAGCCTGCTTGGGATTCTCTTTCTCTCTCTCTGCCGCTCTCCCTCTTCCTCTCCCTCTCTCTCCCTCAAACTTAATAAATAAACTTAAAAAAGAATCCTTAGGGGCACCTGGGTGCTCAGTTGGTTAAATGTCTGACTTCAGCTCAGTTCGTGATCTTGCAGTTCGTGGGTTTGAGCCCCACGTCGGGCTCTGTGCTGACAGCTCAGAGCCTGGAGCCTGCTTCAAATTCTGTGTCTCCCTCTCTCACTGTCCCTCCTCCTCTTGTGCTCTGTCTCTGTCTCTCTCTCAAAAATCAATAAACTGGGGCTCCTGGGTGGCGCAGTCGGTTAAGCGTCCGACTTCAGCCAGGTCACGATCTCACGGTCCGTGAGTTCGAGCCCCGCATCAGGCTCTGGGCTGATGGCTCGGAGCCTGGAGCCTGTTTCCGATTCTGTGTCTCCCTCTCTCTCTGCCCCTCCCCCGTTCATGCTCTGTCTCTCTCTGTCCCAAAAATAAATTAAAAACGTTGAAAAAAAAATAAATAAAAAAAAATCAATAAACATTATGTCACTTACATAGAGAGGTGTTCCTTGACCATCGGACCTTAGTCACCTAGTCACTCCCTTTCAATAGAAATAACTTTAATTCTCTGGAGGTGCCTGGGTGGCTCAGTTGGTTAAGCATCCAACTCTTGATTTCAGCTCAGGTCATGATCTCATGGTTCGTGAGTTTGAGCCCCCGTCCAGCTCTGTGCTGACAGAGTGGAGCTTGCTTGGGGTTCTCTCCCTCTCTCTCTGCCCCTGCTTCTCTCTCTCTCAACATAAATAAATAAATAAACATGTAAAAAATGATTTTAATTCTCTGCATATCACCATCTGCTATTCTTCTCTTATTTTACTATTTATCATCTGTCTTTCCATTTAGAACATAAAGTCTGTGAGAGCAGAAACTTGTTGCCCAGTGTATTCTCCACTGCCTATAATAGTGCCTGGTTCATAGGGGAAGTTTCGTGAATATTTGTTGAGTTAATAGATACATTGCTTTTGTTTACTCACTTCGGTTTTGAAGACTGTGATCAGATGGTCAGGATGTACCTGAAAAGTGCATGGGGCTCTATCTTCCAGAATTTGCAGCAAAAGAATGCTAAGCTGCCATCCTGTACAGAACATCTGGCCCAATAGCAAATTCCTGACATCAGCTTGAGTTAGAGGCTTACTAGTGATGAAGAAATTCCTCCCTCTTTACCCTGAGCCCACAGAGCATAAAGGATGCTACTGCTTAGGGCTTTGGTGACTGGCTAGGCAACAATGAGGTTGATTTTTAGACAAAACAACCAACCTATGATCCATCAAAGCAAAGGTTTTCACCTTCAAAGTAGTGGTCTTAGCAGCTGAAACTTACCCTAATGGTCCAGATGGTCCCTGACTTAGGATGGTTTGACTTGAGATTTTTCAGCTTTACGATGGTATGGAAGTGATACTCAGTACAAACTGTATGTTGAATTTTGATCTTTTCCTGGGCTAGCGCTATGTGCTCCTATCCTCTCTTGTGATTCCGGGCAGTGGTACTGGGCCATGGCTCCCAGCCAGCCACAAGATCACGAGGGTCAACACCTCATCATTCTGTACCCAGGTCAGTTTCGGTACAGTATTCAATAAATTACATGAGACAGTCAACACTTTATTATGAAATAGGCCTCGTGTGAGATGATTTTGCCCAACTGTCATCTAATGTAAATATTCTGAGCACATTTAAGGTTGGCTAAGTTAGGATATTTGGTGGGTTAGGCATACCCCATCATAAGTCGAGGAAGAAGTGGAAATCCTTGTGAGGTTAATATCCATGTGGCTCAGTTCACAACTATATGGCTCTGAATTGGTGTTCAACTTCAAGGGCTCATTCTTTGTTGTGTTTTTTTTAAATTTTTTTAATGTTTATTTATTTTTGAGAGAGACAGAGTGTGAGAGGGGGAGGTGCAGAGAGAGAGGGAGACACAGAATCTGAAGCAGGCTCCAGGCTCCGAGCTGTCAGCACAGAGCCTGACACGGGGCTCGAACTCACGAACCGTGAGATCATGACCTGAGCCGAAGTAGGGCGCTCAGCCGACTGAGCCACCCAGGCACCCCTTCAAGAGCTCATTCTATGTAAGGTAGGAGTGTATTACCATCTCTATTAAATAAGTGGAGAAACTGAGTCTCAGCAAGTTAAATGACTTGCTCTGGGTGTGCTGCCCCTGAGTCTCTTATTCACGAATACATTCAACAGTGTTTGAAAGTGTGTTTGGTTTTCAGAAATGACCAAATGTCACTTGGATCCAAGTGAAGCAAATTAAATAGATTCTCCAGGCTAGATAATACAGTTTCCAGTGAGTAAATCTCTACAAGTTCTAGAAGGGGCCTTAGAGAGTATCCAGGCTGAAAATAAAACTTCCGAAAATCACATATGTACTCAAATGCCACTCGTTGGTTTTTGTTTGTCTTAGGCAGATCCATTTCACGCTAGATAAAGAAACCTATCCCAATCTCGGCCACACACACCTGGCACAGAGAGGGAACAGAGCTGAGAGACCAGCTACTCAGATCTTTGCCTCTCTGCCAGGTGGGCTTAAAGATATAAACTGGCTGTGTTAGCATGTTTGGGGGGGGGGGAGCGGATTCTTCCATTTGTATGTTAATGAAGAACAAAGGAGAGGGAGAATCTCTTTGCCTTAAAAAAAGACATCCGTCCGTTAGAAAACATAATAGGTAATTAATATTTCCAAGGAGTATAAAGACCTCGAGGAGCCAGTTGTTTCTCCTGGTAGCTATTAGGCTGTGGAGTCGGCGTCTGCACCATTCATAACCGTAGTGCACGAATTGGCACAGATTGAAGCCCGAGCAGCAAGCTGTTCCAGGTAGACCAGATGTCTTAAAGGAAGGCTGTGTCTCTACAAGTAAACACAATGCCTGTTTCCTGTCATTTTCACCGTTGAATAGCTGGCTATTTGATAATAGGAATAATTCTTGATTGATAGCATTCTGTTTTCAAGAAGGGTAACCCAACTGTTCTCAGAAGGAAGCGCTTTTTCAAAACACATTCTCCACAGGCATGACTTTATCTCCCTTTCCCCATCAGGGGCTGGTCTCATGCTGCTGGATGTTGACCCAGAGATGAAGGAAGGTGTTGGTGGCCGCTGTCTTGGGGAACGGTAGAAAGGGTGGAGGGGAAAGATAACTGGCGAATATGAGAGGGCCTCCACTGACGTCGTCAGCAATCGAAAGGAGGAAGAAGGGTGTTGGGGATGCGAGCAGTGGTGGGGACATGGACAAATACCAGCGATGGGCTCAGAGAGGGAACGGTATCCAGCACTGGCTTGACTGTGAATCTAACAAGCCCAAAATGCATTCGTTGAACACATATTTATTAAGGTCCTTCTATTCCCAAGGAGCTATTCTAGGCATTTGGGATCCATCTGTGACAAACAAACAAACAAACAAACAAATCCCTGCCCTTGTGGAGCTTTTATTCCACAGAGGGCATCGGAGAGGAAATAAGAAACAGAAGACACAAAAACAAATTCTACAAAGCATTAGTGGGTGATAAGTGCTATGGAAGCAAACAAAAACAAAAAAAGTTAATGGGTCCTGGAATCCGGGGCATGGGGGCCTCACAATTTTACATAGGCTTTTCAGGGGTGGCTTGCTAAAAGCGATATTGGTACGAACACTCGGTGTGGTGAAGGAGCTGTTCAGGCAATTATCTGAGGAAAGAGCGTTCTAGGCTGAGGCAACGATTGCGAAGAGCCAAACGTGGAAGGGTACCTGGAGAGTTTGAAGAACGGCCAGGAGGCCCAGGGAGTGTTGAGCGGGGATGGGGCAGCAGATGAGCGGGAGAAAGCAAGGTGAGGAGCAGCAGGTCAGAGAGCCCACGGGCAAGGCGCCTGGGCCCTTCTCGGTCATGTAGGAGTACAACTTTAGCTCAAAGGGCAATAGAGAGCTTTCGCAGAGTTTCAATTAGGCAAATAACCTTATCTGACCCACATTTAAAACACATCTCTCTCTAGTACATGGAGAATAGAGTGTGGCATAAAAATAAAAGAATTCTCTTTTTTAAACATGCTGCCTTCTATGACAGGGTTGCTATGGGACTCAAATGCAAAAAATAAATAAGTAAATCAATAAAACGCTTTAAAGAAGATACAGGACAGTGCAGACCCAAACTATCATTATTTTACACAAACAACAGGGGGTTCAAGAGCCAGGGTCCCCCTTGCCTCCTCTGACCATGTGTGGTAACCCCGTTCGTGAAATGAAACTAGTCTGTCTGTAAGAAGCTAAAGGCAAATTGATTCTATTTTAAAGAATGTAATTTTATGCCTGAGTTTCACATCATTTAGATTTTTCAGACTGCTACTGATTTTATATTTAATTTTTAAAAGAAATGCCTTTAAAAAAAAGAAGTGGAAATCCTAGACTCGAATGCTGAAGACTTTAAATACAGCAACAGACCTAGAGAGGAGCAGAAGTCTGGGAACTTTAAACCTATTTCCTTTTCCCTAATCCCCTCAGAGAGCTAAAAGCGCACTGGCCAGATCCTCCAACATTTCGGGGGTGGCATCTTTTCTTTGCAGTGGCCCTGCCATCAGGTGAACGCTTCTGGGTGGGAGAACACACACTTTGTGCAACCATCTGACCTTCAGAGAGTCTGGGGAGAGATTTTAAAGGATTTCGGAGAAGAGGCCTTGAGACTCCAAGAGAAAGAACAGGAATAAGAGGCCCGGAGAAGCCTGAGCCTCCGGGGAGATGGAACTGAGTTAATGAAGAGGGGTGATTATCCAAGATAATTATGTAAAAGGGAAGGCTAGGAGTTCTACATGGCTGCAACTTGGAGTTTACTCTGCCTAAGGTGAGTGTTTATGTTTCCGTGTTTTTGTTTTTATGAGTAAGGTTTTTTGCTTTTTTTTTTTTTTCCTTTTTTACCGGCTGCTCAATTTGAGAAAGCATCTCAGCTGCCTTCCAGACCCCCATTCTCGTCCCTTCTCTTCCTTTAGATTCTGAACCCCGCTCATCATAGTCCCCCCCGCCTCCACCCCCACGCCCCACCACTGGCTCCTGGGACCCTCCTCTCCGTACCCCTGTAGTGAGGAGCAGCTGTGTGTACCCTCCGCCCCTCCAGACGCTTCCCGGTCTTATTTTCTGATTTCTCCAACGCTCCCCCTGTGCCGATGTCCAAAGACACACCTTCCCAGCCAGCCCAGCTGTCGCGGCTAGCTCCAGTGGTTGGGGGAAGCGGTGGGACCTCTGTGCTCTCCCAACCGAGCCCCGCTGTGCTGGGCACCTCCCTCCCCTTCCCCTTGACGGTCCACCCAGCCTGGATCATCCCTGCTCCTTCCCCATCGCTAGTTTTGTTTATGGCACATACCAAGGCTTTGGGCGACCTGCGGTTGCACGGCTCTCCTTTGGTTTGGGGAGGGAGGGGGTAGCGTTCCCTGTCCCCGGTGTGCCCGAGACTGTGAGATCAATCTTTCGGATCTGGAGGCACACGCAGCTGGTGACAGGAGAGCCCCCCCCCCTCCCCGCGGGTGGGGGTGGGGAGAGGAGAAGGGACTCAGCTTGGGGAAGGAGGCAGGGAGGCAGCTGCAGTGCCGCGAGGGGTGCGTGTGCGTGTGCCAGGCTCGCCCGCCACCTCCCGGCTCAGTCTGCGCTCCTCCGCTCGCGGGGCAGCCGGGGCCGGCGGGCTGGGGAGCGGGAGCGAGCGCCCCTCGCCCGGGCCTCGCCTCCCCAGGGCGCCCGGCGGTCCCCGAGGCCGGGGCGCACCCGCCCGGGCCACTCGCCCCGCGCCCCCCGCCCCTTGCACCCTCCCCGGCCCCCTCTCCATTGAGTTTTCCAACACGGGCGCCCGTCAATGGTCCTGCTCTGGGATGCACACGCAGCTCGCGGCCGGAGGGGGGTAGCAGCCACCGCCTCCAGGTGCGGGCTCTCCAGGTCCGCCGCCGCCACCCACCGTCGCCGCCACTCGAGCCCCAGGGCGCGCTGAGGTCCCCGGCCGGCCATGGGGCTGCCGTTGCTGGCGTGAGAAGGGGCGCCGCAGCCTCCGTGCTTGGGGTGCCCGGCTGCCTGCATGGATGTCTTCAGCTTTGTGAAGATTGCAAAGCTCTCGAGGTAGGGGCTGCGCCGGTTCATTTGCACCCAGGGCCGCTGCAGCCGGCAACTTGGTGCTTTATTTTTCGGGAGGCTTGGGGACTAGCAGAAGCTGGAGAGAGCAGCGGGGCTTAAGAAAGGACTGAGACGAGGTGGCCAGGGGCTGCTGCGTTCAACTTCTCTCCCACTGGCTGGTGGGGCTCGTGCATCGGCGGGTGTAGACCACACACACACACACACACACACACACACACACACACTCCCTCAGGCACAGACCAATATTCATGACAGTTTCTTTTCCCTTAGGAGAAGCCCCGGTGGTGCTTGGGGTCACATGTATAATTCAGGGCCACCAGAAGATGGTTGTAATTGCTACTGCTAGGGAAAGCCAGAAGTGCGTAGAGTTTGGGTCCGTGCTTTCCAAGCGGCAGTGATCAAAAGTGGCCCCCTGGCCCCCACCCCTAAATTAGACCTCTACACCCTGAAAATTCAGCTGGTAGGTTGACAGGGGTAAGTAACTGTTCTGTGTTCCCAGCAGTGACCTAGATGCTGAAGACGGGGAGCTGGAAGAGAAAGACCTTTAGCCTTTCCCTGGGTAACTATGTAGTCCCAAGCCTTAAAGATTTAGGAATTTGCTTCCAAGTGGCCATGTTGTTAAAACAGAAGAAAAATCATCGATTCAGGCAGATTTCTCTGGCAGTGAGGGTAGAGGAAGACTATTTCCACTTTTTGGCCTCCTAGGTATCACCTGGTCAGAGCATTCGCCCTAGGTTTTCTGCCCTGCTTAGGCTTCCAAAGTCTTCCTCGAGCCCTGGGAGTAGGTTTGTGCTTCTTGCAGTGTGGCATTAACTGGGACGTGACTGATATCAGAAGTCTTAGAGGACCGTGCTCCACCTTTTCCGCCCACGTCTTTGGAAGGAGGAGCATTCTGCCCCTTGCGCTCGGCCCTTTGTAACAGTTGCCACCATGACCTTAGGAGGTAGGCAGTAAGAGTTTTCCAGATTGCAGTTTAGACTCCTTTGCAATTACAAGAGAATAGTTCTAGGTTTTCCTTTATTGCTTAGTGTCAGGGTGGGATGTGTTGATTGCACCAGGCAAAGATGAGAAGCCTGGCATAGCCCCAGTCAGAAAGGTATGTTGACTTTGCTTTGCTACATCACACTTGGGCCGTTTCAGAAACATTCCGTTAGGACGTTGCTCTTCGGACGTGCCTTTGACCAACATCCACAGGTCTTTATTTGTTTTTCTTGCCCGTCTCCACCTTCCCTCTCTCCTTGCACGAGTCAGTCTTAATGTCACAGCAGATTTTCCAGGGAAAGGGCTCCAGTGGAACTTGTCTGGGTAGACATGAGGTATAGAGCTGATGGGTAAATGTATCTGTCTTGGAGCAGCCCACGAAGAGGTGTTTCCCCGCACAGCAGAAGGCGAAGGCGGATATGTCAAAGGGTGGACGATTGTAGTGTGGCAAACTGTTGGGTTTCACGTCAATATCATAGAGGGCCGTGGCTTCACACCTCTGTTTTCTTAACTTCCTGCATGCTTCTGCCCATGGCTGGTTTGTAAACAGCTGTCAAGTCACAAACCCTGGACGGTAAACGGCTGTGAGCAACAGTTAGTGATTGCCTGGTGCCATCTGTGTGATGGACAGAGATTGCCGAAGGGAAGGAGAAGTTCAACGGTACAGTTCAAAGTAACCAAGATAGATTTTGATGGCCTCAAATGCTAAAAATGATAAATGCTAAAACCATCTAGAGCCTAGATTTAGTCCTTAAACTTTGGAGTTTGGGAGCGGAACAGTGCCGTACGTCCGTGAAAAGATGGTTTATGTTCCTTTTGCTAAATTCTAGGATGCCTTCATGATACCCACAAATCTGAGCTTTTGCAAAACCCAAGCCAGGCTGTGGGGGATTAGTATCTTATTTTAAAGAGAGGTTAGAATTTAGTAAATGAGTGTGAATTTCACTTTCTGTCCTCAACGTGATCCAAATCGAGTGTTTATTCTAAAGAGAGAAGCTGCACATGTTCTGAGCTTATGTGCCCATTAAGAAATCCTTCATCCATAGGCATTCTTCTTGTTGCTCGGGGTGAGCTCAGCGATGGTCCCCAAGCTGAAATAGCAGTGCATGTAGAGGGTCAGCAGCGCGCAGAAACACATGTTTACAGCGGCTGCTTCCTGCCCTTGTAGGAATAAAGTCTTGGGTGTGTGTTTTAAACACTGTTACAGAAACCAAGTTCTTTTCTCAGAGGTGAAGTATAAAAGTGCTTACACTGCAGGATTTTCCTGATTTCAGAATGGATAATCTTCCTAAAGGATTTCGCTTTGATCAGCATAGTTACTTGAGTGCTTAAAATTCTCGTGGTTTAGAGGTGAACACACAGTTACGCCCGGCCTTAGCCTTGTCCTTGGTTCCCAAGAACTGGAGTTCCTAAATGTTAATTCAGAAAGCGTTTGCTGTAGAAAGCATACCTTCTACTTGCTAAATGTCCTGTCTGTGAGTAAAGACAGTGGTAATTACAGAGGATTCTGAGAGAATATTAATCCACTTTTAACCACTTGTTCCCAGAATCGAGGCCCTTTTAGTCGTGTGAAAAATCAGAATTCAAACTGCCCCTCAAGAATTCGGTACCATCTTTTTTTTTTTTTTTTTTTAATTTTATTTATTTTTTTTAATTTATTTTTTTTGGGACAGAGAGAGAGCATGAACGGGGGAGGGTCAGAGAGAGAGGGAGACACAGAATCGGAAACAGGCTCCAGGCTCCGAGCCATCAGCCCGGAGCCTGACGCGGGGCTCGAACTCACGGACCGCGAGATCGTGACCTGGCTGAAGTCGGACGCTTAACCGACTGCGCCACCCAGGCGCCCCAAGAATTCGGTACCATCTTATGACCGCCATTTAAAAAAACAAACAAACAAAAAAGATGCTGCTGAGTGTCAGAATAGCCGGCAAGTTCCGACCCTTTACACCTTTTTGACTCGTGACCCTTGATCGCGTCCGTCGTGGGTGGCACAGCGTATCCTGGTTCTGTCTGGAGCTGTTTTTTCTCGTCCTTCTAATTTTCTGGTTATTAAACTGTTTGATAGTTTACATGCAATTTTACTTCACTGTTTCCTTGGTAACAGTTATATATCATTTTTCATCCTTGTAGATGAGAGCATTACAGATGATTGCCTTATAAACCAGTAATAGTATAAAAATAGGCATATATTTTTATTGTTACTGCTCTTAGTATCGACGATTTCATTTGTAAAGCAGCTGCACTTTTTGAAATGTTTATAGAAGAATGCAGTTCAGTAGAAAAACATATGATTATGCCCCCTTCGCCTGAGGGAAGTGATTTGAAACCCAAAACACATAGGGGTGTTATTAAACTGACGGATGCTTTCAGGGATTGAATAGCTTGACTTCATTTCGTCTCTTGATGCACAATGGCCCACTTTGAGATAACGATTGGGTCCCAATTATTAATACGGAGATTATTTCTTATAGTGGTAGGTAAACTTGTAGGCTGCTCTGTTTCACGTTGTCATGCAGTTGCATGGGCTATTTTGTGGCATATGGCAGTGACTGATATCTGTAATGATAATTTTGTTACAAGTGTCATACATTTGAGGAAGGATAAAAATACGTAGTTACATCTTCCTCAGATTTTTATGTAAAACCTATTTAGAGACCATTGAACTTCTGTTTTTTACCTTTACTTTATTCAGAATTCAATATTTCCTGGGGGGAAAGGGAAGTTAAAGAAGCAACGCAAAAGGTCATGTTCCTCGCATCTCCTCTCTTTTTACCCGAGTAATTGCTTTAATATTGCTGATAATAGTGAGCTCTAGAGGCTAGCAACCAAAAAACCCCCAAAGACTCTGGATTTGAATTTTATTAAAAATGCTACTTGCTCGTCATCTGAGTCCTTTCTGAGTTCTGCTGATTTCCGTGGCTGTCAGGAGGTGAAATGATGAACAGTTTCATAACAGAACTAGATTCCTGTCTTAGGAATATTTAACTCGAGTTTCCCAGGGGTTGGTGGTTTGCAGCTGTGAAAGTCTAGTTGGTAGCAATTCTGGGGGGAAGATGTCTAGTTCAGGCTATATAACATTTCAAGCATCTCTCTCTTTTCCTCCCTCCTCCCTCCTCCCTCCTCCCTCCTCCCTCCTCCCTCCTCCCTCCCTCTCCCTCTCCTTCTCCCTCTCCCTCTCCTTCTCCCTCTCCCTCTCCCTCTCCCTCTCCCTCTCCCTCTCCCTCCCTTTCTTTGGGGCGAGTGAATTTCACCTGCTTGCTCTCAGAATTTGATAGAGATTGTCACCTGCGGTGAAATTTACTTGTTTTTTAAATGCATGAGCTGAAAATTCTCACTTTCTGCTTATGGACCTTATAGATATTCATTCTTCTCTCTCTCTCTCTGTCTCTCTCACACACACACACACACACACACACACACATACACATACAGATTCACTGTTCAACTTTATTACTTTATTATTCCATTTGGAGTTTTCCATGGAAGTTTAGCTGTGAGAGAATATACATTATTGATGAGCTAGAAATTTATCTTTAATAATTGACTTAAAATCACTGATTTCGTAGTTGGCTCGAGAGGAAAAACGGAAGGCCAGAATACAGTTCCAAAATCTACTAACCTTACCATCAAATGATCTTGAGCTTTGGGAGCTGATCATAGCAAAGGAAGAAAAGTATAAATAGGTTAACCCAGGGGGTGGCAAACTAATGGCCTGTGGGCCAAATCTGGCTTGCTGACTGTTTTCATATAGAATGTGAGCTAAGAATGGTTCTTAAAATGAAAAATTGTTTTCGTGGTTAAGAAAAATCAAAGGGAGAATGGTATGGAATTCACGTGGCAGCATCCATGAATAAAGTTTGATTACAACACGGCTCTGTTCCTGCATGTGGATATTGTCTGTGGCTGCATTTGCTCTACAACAGCAAAGTTCAGTAGATGTACAAGACCTTATGGCCCACAAAACCTAAAGGATTTACTACCTGGTCTTTCATAGGAAGTTTGCCAACGCCTGGGCTAAATAATGCCTTTTCCTATTTTTTCTTCTTTACATCACCAGCACGTGTGCGTGGGCACAAGTATAGCCAATTACACACTGCCAAAGAACAGCAAAAGCCAGGCACTACTTAAAGCAGTAAGGACAGATTTTCATCAGTAAGAAAAGTATTGTAATAGGGAAGAGTCCAGTGTAAATTCAACCGAACTTCAATTTGTACAGAGGTGACTGGGCATCTTAAAGGCACAGTGAGGGAATAGGGGAGGGGGTGAGCTGGGACTCAGCAGAGGCAGGGAAGTGAACAAGTACCAAAACCGAGGGGGGAGTTGGTCCAGGCGAAACCCTCTGGGTTTGCTAACTGGCACTTATCCAAGGTAGGCTCCTACCCTCCCACAGAGGCTGGGAGACAGGGGCCCTGTCTTCAGGTGTTGACTGGAACAAACAGTGAATTCTTTTGGCAGCCTTGAATTTTCTCAGGCAGGCAGTTTAAAGGGGTGCTGGCGGGAGGGGATGGGGAGGCCGGAGTCATCCTAGGGATGTGCCCTTGAAATGTTAGAAACTAAGTTAGTGTTTGTTCAACCTCGTTGAGAAAGGACTCAAAGGAGCCTGGCTAGAGTTTGGTTCAGGAGAGAAACTGTCAGCACAAAATTTAGCATATTGAATACATGAATTCAGTAATGTACATTCACCATTAGTGTAGACCTCCTTTATATTTAAACTTCTGATCTCAAATTATTTATTTCACTCTTGGACACCAACCATTAGAAGTGAACAGAATTGCCCTTCTGGTGTTTGTAGCATTGGGGACGCTTTTGCATACTTACTCCTCGGTCACTAGGTTGGCCTGCTTTCTTTGTGTTGGGGAGTTACTTGTGAGAGTGACGCTTGCCTTCGGTAGGCCTTTACACTTCTGCTTTAACACGGATGGAAAATACAGTAGGACACCGACGTGCACCCGTGAGCTGATAAACAAGTCCGTGGGAGGATGCCTGGTATTTCCTTACAGTATACTTGAGCCCTCCGGTCCCAATGGCCGATGACCTTCAGTAATCTTTTTCCAAATGGAAAGAAAACGAGATAAGTGCGTTTAGTCGTAGGCAGAAGACTGGAAGGAGGCTGCATTAATTTGGAGCTGAGTTTAACCCAACTTTCTTAGGATTTGATTGAGGGCATTGTAACGAAAGACCATAGGCCACATTGGGCACGGCCAAAACATCTCAGAAGTATGCCGCCTTGCTTGTGAGCGATTTAGGTCATTATGTACTAATGCTGTGAAAATCATCTTGGAGAAATCTAAGCCTTCGTTTTAGATAACAAAGTTAACATTCCCATGTTTTCCTGGCAAAGAGATGAGAAGGGTTTCCTGCCTGAATTCTTGCTTTTGAAATACATTTTCAAGTGCGGTTTATGGGATTTGGCATACAATAAATACTCTCTACTAAATAATTAGTGAGTACAGTTCTACACGACCCATTCTAATACTTCGTGCAAGTAAATCCTCATAATTTGTTTAGCTGAACCATTATCATGATCAGTAACTCAGAAGTGTAAAGGAGTACACACATTAAAAATAAATGGACTGCTTTTGGACTAGGTCTTGGAGAATAAACTTTTATTTCTGTTTTGACCTTTGAAGCATTTTTTTTTTCTGCGATTGATGGTTAAAAAGTCACCAACTTGGACTGCTAAGAAATCTGCGTGTTACTGTTAACAGCTCCACAAGCAATGTTATGGTTGTGCTAAATGGGTTTTTATAGATGTCAGTACGTTTTTATTTTAGGAAGCCCTTTTTGAATGATAGGAAAATACTATCATTTTTATGAAAGAAATATGTCTCAAGTTTGAAAAGGAAAAGCACTTGCCCTACAATTACAATTTACTGTAGGGTTTTAGTTTTTTACTTCAGTAATTTTCAGATGTTTCATAAATTGTGTGAGATTTGCTTAATTAAAAATAAGGACATGACAGGGGCGCCTGGGTGGCTCAGTCGGTTAAGCGTCTGACTTCGGCTCAGGTCATTCATGATCTCCCAGTTCATGGGTCAAGCCTCACGTCAGGCTCTGTGCTGACAGCTTGGAGCCTGGAGCCTGCTTGGGATTCTCTCCCTGTCTCTCTGCCTCTGTCTCTTCTCTCTCTCTCTCTCTCTCTCTCTCGATAATAAACATAAAAAAAAAAGGTAAAAAAAAAATAAAAACATGGTAATTTTCTGACAGAGATGAGCTTTAAAGAAACAGTAGGCCAGAGATCCTAAAATTGTGAAACCGCCCGGCGCATGTAGGAAGGAGTGTATTTATATACTTAGCTGGCCGACTCTTGACTGCCGTGGTAGGGAACGTGAAGCCATCTGGCTAAGTCATGCCTCTTGTGTTGATGCTGCCTTGGCTCATCCATTTTACCACAGGGTGATTTTACAAAGGGCCTTCTAACTCAAGTCCATGGTGCTGGTCGCTCCTTGTCGTAAGCCCCTCAGGTGTCCAACTGAATCGCGGCCGGGGGCAGTATTTCCCTCTGTGGCCCGGGCCACCTGATTTGTTTACCTTGCTTATATATATATTTTTTATTGTTTTTAATTTTTTTACCTTGCTTATATTTTTATTTGCTGATTTTATAAGAGCTTTGCTACCAATGTTTATGAATAAAGTTTTATTGAAACACAGCCATGCTCATCTGTTTCTATGCTGTCTTGTGGTGGCTTTCAGCAGAGCTGAATAGTCGTGCAGAGACCACATGGCTGGCAAAGCCTACCCTGTTCACCCACTGCCCTTCATAGGAGGATTTTCCTCTTTTGCTCAGTCTGCACATTCCCTTCGGGGGGCTCGAGGTGTGTCCCAGGTGTTTGCCCCAGGGTGTGTTGCTGGGATGGGGAAGGGTGGATGTGGTGGGGCGGGGGGAGGTGACCCACACCCAGCTAAACTTGCCATCTTCTCTCTGGGGGTCTTCACCTCTCAGGACTCATGATACCGGTGGAGGGTGAATTTAGAAGTTTTCTCAACTACGAATCTATGCTATCTCCTCACTCCTCACTGTCTTTAGGGCAAACTCCCCATTCTTTATCTCTGCCCTTTTGGGGTTGGCCTTGTTTTCTCTGGCCACCTTACTTCTGGACATGTGTGAGTTTTCTTTCCCAGCCTTAACTTCCTACTCAATCGCCGAAGGCACGTGTGCACACGTGTTCACACATCAACACATACGTGCACACACACAGACCCCACCTCTGTGTTGAACTATTTGTTTATTTATTTATTTGTATGCTGAATGTTAGAAGTCCTAAATGATATCACACCTCTGAGCCTTTGTATATACTCTTCATTTTGTCTAAAACGATCTTCACCTTGCCTCTTTTTCACCTGAAAAAGTACTATTTGTCTTTTATGTTTTAAGGTGTGTGTTTTTTGTTTTGTTTTGTATTTTTGTATGTTTTCATTTTCAATCTAAGATTGTTCCATGTAGCCTTCTCCAACTTTCCAACCCTGGCTTAAATGACTTGCGTCTTTTGTTAGTTTAGATAATCTATGGGCTGTAATGGTTCAACCCCTCAGTTTCTAGTGGCTAATCTCTGCTGACCTGGAGCCCCAAACAGGTGCTCCTGATGGGAGGGACTCTGTGAGACTCATTCAGAGAACCTGCCCCATGGGGGCTCTTTCATCATCAGCTTGAGATTCAAGGTGGATCTGCCCATCAACATAGAGCTGACAGATGAGCAGGGAGAAATGGGGAAAGATTGGCTGGGAGGTTTTGAAAGGCCATGCCTGGAATTGAAATGTATCATTCTACCCACACTCCATTAACCAAGACCCTGGTTACATCCAACTGCAAGGCTCGCTAGGAAAATGTAGTCCACCTGTGTACACAGTCTGCTGGACATCTTGTGTCCTGACTTCGTTGTAACATTTCTTCACTATGTGGTAGATTGCTCCTTGTTTCCAATTCTCTCTCTCTCTTTTTTTTTTTTTTTTTTTTGAGAGTGAGAGCAATGGGCAGGGGACAAGACTCTTAAGCAGGCTCCATGCTCAGCACGGAGTCCAGGGTGGGGCTCGATCTCACAACACTGGGATCATGACCTGAGCCAACATCAAGGGTCAGACGCTTAACAGCCTGAGCCACCCAGGCGCCCCAGTTGTTCGCAATTCTTAAACACTCCTAAGTCCAGGCCTCTTCTGTGCGACATACAGTTCCTCCTGCTGGAGGTGGAGTGACCTTACCTGCCCCATTGCTGTCAGGCTTGTGACTTGTTTTGGCCAACAGATGGTGGGCCAGGGTCACAGAGTGTCAATTTTGGTAGAAGGCCTTAAGAGGCAGCGTGCATTTCTTTTTTGCATCTAGCATTGCCATATAAAGAACTGCCTGGGGTAGCATGTTGGTCCCGGAAGCTAGATTCACATGGTGCAGCACCATCCTGCACACCTGTGAGCAGGAAAACGTGCTTATTGTTGGCTGACGCCGAGTTTCGGGCGTTTTGTTACACAGCATTACTGCGGCAATAGTTGACTAGCACACAGTGTATTACAATTCACTCCAGTTTTAGATTGTGTCCCCTGGGCTGTTTGAGGGAAGACCCCCTTTATGTGACACCTCCTTGGTTCAGAGCAGATATTAAGTATTTGGTGAATCTCCAATGAGTCAGAGTGAAACCATGCTGTCACATGGCGTCAGGTACGGATTATCACAGTGATGGCTGCTTTCGTGTTTCATTCAGCAAAGCCTACTGCTCCTGACTTTGAGGGTCTGCCTCCAGTGCTTGCGCTGTTGGACACTAAGCAGGGAACTCTGCCGACCGCTGTGGCTTCTACCAGAACCTCTCATTCTTGCATTTGTTTTCTTTCCTTTCCTTCTCCTAGTCTGCCCCAGTTACACACATTGTTCCTCTACCGCCACAGGAGAATTGTACATAATGTTTGTAACATACTTAAAGATCTGATAATGAGACTTTTGTGTACTTACATGTCATATTAAAGAATCTATGATCAGGGTATCTTGCATACAGTACATTGAGTAAACAAAATAAATGGAAAGGGGACTACTCACTATACCAAATGAAAGGCACTGTCTTGCTGAAGTGCACATATTTCGGGGCGCCTGGGTGGCTCACTCGGTTAAGCGTCCGACTTCAGCTCAGGTCATGATCTCGAGACTTGTGGGTTCAAGCCCCATGTCGGGTTCTGTGCTGACAGCTCAGAGCCCGGAACCTGCTTTGGATTCTGTGTCTCCCTCTCTCTCTGCCCCTCCACCTCTCATGCTCTGTCTCTCTGTCTCTCAAAAATAAATAGACATTCAAATTTTTTTTTTTCAAATTTCCAGTGCACATATTTAGGGGCGCTTGGCTGGCTTAGGTGGTGGCACATACTACTCTTGGGGTTATGAGTTCCAGCCCCACATTGGATGTAGAGATCACTTAAAAATCTTAAAAATAAATAAATAAAGTGCACATATTTGACCAACAGTTTTCATATCGCCCTTTTATTTTATTGTATTAAGTTTATTTCTTTTGAGAGAACGTGGGTGTGTGTGCAGTGAAGGGGCAGAGAGGGAGAATCCCAAGCAGGCTCCATGCTGTCAGCATGGATCCCAAAGAAGGGTTCGATCCCATGACCCGCATGAGATCATGACCTGAGCGGAAATCAAGAGTCGGTTGCTTAACCAACTGAGCCACCCAGGCGCCCCTATATTATTATTTTTTTTATATCACACTCAATGAGGAAATTTTAGGAAATGAGTCTGAGAACTTTGCTTAAAAAGAACATGAGGTACAGTGTAGCAGTGGGGAAAAGTACAAGGAAACACTCTATGCAGTGGTATAGGAAGATCTTTGGATTCATTCATTCTTTTGTTCATTCATTGATTCATTTTTAATGCACACATTTTAGTTATTTTTAAAAGTTTATTTATTTATTGAGAGAGAGCATGAACAAGGGAGGGGTGGACAGAGAGAGAGAATCTGAAGCAGGCTCTGCACTGTCAGTGTGGAACCCACTGCAGGGCTTGAACCCACAAAACACAACACCATGACCAGAGCCGAAATCAAGAGTCAGACGCTTAACTGACTGAGCCACCAGGCGCCCCTATTTTATTTTTTTAAATAAGCTCTATGCTCAGTGTGGGCTTGAACGCAAGACCCCAAGATCCGGAGTCACATGCTCCATTGACTGAGCCAGTCAGGCACCCATGGCTATATTTATTGTTAGGTGAGAAGAGTAAGGTATAAAACTGTTTACAAATGAGGGAGGATTAAACATATATTTTTTCTTGTGTTTTGCTAAAAATGACTGGAAGGATACACAAAGACCAATAACAGAATGTAACTGTATAAATCCTGGATACAGGGGATTATATGCAAGAGGGACTGCTCCCCATGTCCCCATTCATACTTTATATTTTATTTTGATTTTTTAACCCTAGGATGATATGAACTATTAACAAGTAACTTTGAATTGCAAAAAAGCTAATAGGATACTTACATAAATCCAAGGGTGCAGACAACATCAGCAGGTGTTTTAACATGTTTTTCTGATTGTAAAAGTGATGTAACCATTTTTGAAGAAAGTTTTGAGAATAGAGAATATATAAAGGAAAATATATATAAATATTTGAAATTTCACCATCCAGATATGATCTCTGTTATCTATTTTCTTTAACCTCTTCATCTATTTTACATAGTTAATATCATGTATATACAATTCTATATTTAACATTTTTATAAAATATTGTTTTTATATCATTGAAAATTCTTTACAAATATAAAATGCATAGCTACACATGCTATGGTTTACTGAATGACTTCCTATCTGATTAACATTTACATCATTTCTAGTGTTTTGCCTTGGATGAACACTGTGACATAATGAATATCTTTACAGCTAAGTCTTTGGATTATGGACATTTTTTATGACAATAATAGCATACTGAGTATTTCAAAATTCATAAAAATCAGAAGGTATTTTGAGATGCCATTAAATGATATTCAAATTTTATGCTAAAATTGTGGGCATGCTAGTTCCTCACAGGTATTAGAATGGACAAGCAGAATTTGTCCTGCACATGAGCCTCATGACAAGACACGGAGCAGGTGCTGTCGGGGAAAGCTTGACTAATGGTTGGAACTTCAGGTGGATTTTGAGCAAGTCAAGGCTTTGTTTCCTCACACTGTATAAAGGGGAAATTGTGTGATATCCTCTCTCTATTTAATTCGATTTGTAAAATGCCATCATTTTACCATAGAATAAGTAAATTCTAAGTCCATGTAGGAGAATTTACATTAAAATAGCATGAAACACTATGCAGTTGTAAAAAAGAACATTCTACGCAGTGATTTAAAATGATCTCCAGGGGCGCCTGGGTGGCGCAGTCGGTTAAGCGTCCGACTTCAGCCAGGTCACGATCTCGCGGTCCGTGAGTTCGAGCCCCGCGTCAGGCTCTGGGCTGATGGCTCGGAGCCTGGAGCCTGTTTCCGATTCTGTGTCTCCCTCTCTTTCTGCCCCTCCCCCGTTCATGCTCTGTCTCTCTCTGTCCCAAAAATAAATTTAAAAAAAATAAATAAAAAAATAAAATGATCTCCAGAATATATTTATTAAGTGAAAATAAAAAAAATTATACAGTAGTAAGCATGCTTGTATTTACATAAAAATACTGAAATGATACGTAAGAAAATAATAAAAATGTTATGAGAATGGGGGGAGGTAGGGGTGGCTCAGTCAGTAGAACATGCCACTCTTGATCTCAGGGTCGTGAGTTCAAGCCCCACGTTGGGCATGGAGCCTACTTGAAAAACTAAAAAAGAAGCAGGGAGGTAGGGAGACAAAGTTTACTTGGACAAAAGAAAGAAATTGGGTAAATGTGATCCTTTCAAATAGGATAAAATGGTGAAAAATCTGCTCTGGATGAAAATATAAATTGCTAAGTCAGGCCATTCTAATCTATAAGTTCCTAGTTTTCCGTATTCAGAACTTATGAAAATACGAGCTATTTCAATACGTTAAGGATATAGATCCAAAAAGTATCATAGAAATTTGAGATCTATAAAACTTTCATGGTAATTTTTGTTAGTAAATGCAGGTCAAGCCGGACGATGATATCATTTAAAAAATGGTATCGTTTTGTATAGAACTGAGTACTCCGAGGCAAAATTCCTTCAGTTTTTCTATCTGGACCAGCTTTTCTTGGATAGGAATATAAACAGAAAAATATTTTTCTTTTGTTCTGCACTTCCCAACAAGGGATGCTTATCTCATATGTTTTTAAACTTAAATTTTATTAGTTTTTGACAGCAATATTCTCTTCTCTTCTCTTCTGATAATCTCACTCACCAAAAGGGACAACTTGGTGTACTTTGGAGAACCACATTCTAGGGATGTATTGATGGATATTTCCTGTAGGACTCTGATTTGATTATGATGCCATTATTTCATAATTTGGCTTTCCGGTTGAGATCATGTTGACACACTGAAGAATAGAGGGCTATTTAACTAAGTAGATGGAATGCATGCAGGAGGCAATAAAGTGCCTAATCCTTCTCTACTGGTTAATTTTTTAGTTGACCTCACTGTAGTGCTGTTGCGGTCATGTATAACTCCCTAAACTTCCATTGATCTAGCATATAGTGATGTGTTCAATCAGATTGTTTATTATAGGTATATGTGTTAACGCTTGTAGAAGATAATCAGAACACAAGAAGATACATGCATAAAAGTAGACCGGGGGATGATTTCATAGTTTTATTTCTGACCTAGAAGTCATTTCTGATTTTTTTTTTTTCCTGTGTCCCAGTTAGGGATCGGGGGGCTGGCCAGCTACAGCCTACGGACCAAATCCAACTTGTTGCCTATGTTTGTGTAAAGCTAAGACTGATTTTTACATTTAAATGGTTCCCCCAAATCAAAAGGAGAATACTGTTTCATGACATGTGAAAAGTATGTGAAAATCAAATTTAAGTGCCCATAAATAGTTTTCTCGGCACACAGCCATGTCCATTATGTATTGTCTGTGTCTGCTTCCCTGATACAATAGGAGAGCTGAATGGTTGCTATGAAAAGCATATATGATCCACAAAGCCTAAAATATCTGCCCCTCTACAGAAAGTTTGCTGAGTCTTGTACTACATTATCGAATATCAATATTTGATATTGGTGAGAAGAGAATTAAAAACGAATATGTAGATACAGATTTAGATATACAAATATTTCTATCTTTTTGAGGTTTTGGAAATTCTGCATAGGTGGGATGCTAGACAGTATGACTTTGCACTTACAGGTGACTCTATGTAGAAATGTTCTTCCTGTGCCCAATCCTGTCTCTTCTCCAGTAGATGTCAGATGACTTGAATAGAAATCATCTTGTAAATAGTTAAATCCTCCTGCTGTGCTCACTTTCTTTCTCACAAAGCAGATGTAATAATCCACATGTGCGATGTAGCGAAGGATTCGAAGCAAAAGGCTGGCAGACTGTTTCCCCTTTGTTTATTGGTGGTTTTGCTACAACAGGCGGAGGCTTTGAAGGGAGTGTAGGAACCACACTGGAAAAGTAGACATAGGAGGATAATAGAAGACAATGTGCCCCTCCACTGCAGCCAGCCCCGCTCAGTTATCCTCCCACGTCTACTAACTAGGAATTGTACATCAAAACTCCACTACAACGTGGATAGTTTATTTAGGGACACCTGTACTTAGTAGTTCTTGTATAACCTAAATAGCTTCTATGTTTTAAGGTTAACAATGTCATCCTTATTATGCTCTCTTATTATGTGTATCAGTTAGGATATATATTTTTTAACATTTAAATTTACATCCGAGTTAGTTAGCATATGGTGCAACAATGATTTCAGGGGTAGGTTCCTTAATGCCCCTGACCATTTAGCCCATTCCCCCTCCCACAACCCTCCCCCCAGCAACCCTTTGTTCTCTATATTTAAGAGTCACTTATGTTTTGTCCCCCTCCCTGTTTTTATATTATTTTGGCATCCCTTCCCTTGTGTTCATCTGTTTTGTATTTTAAATTCCTCATATGAGTGAAGTCGTATGGTATTTGTCTTTCTCTAATTTTGCTTAGCATAATACCCTGTATCCATGTAGTTGCAAATGGCAAGATTTCATTCTTTTTGATTGCCGAGTAATACTCCATTGTATATGTATATATACCACATCTCCTTTATCCATTCATCGTCAGTGGACATTTGGGCTCTTTCTATACTTTGGCTCTTGTCGATAGCACTGCTATAAACATGGGGGTGCATGTGCCCCTTCGAAACAGCATACCTCTATCCCTTGGATAAATACCTAGTAGTGCAGTTGCTGGGTCATACGGTAGTTCTACCCTAGTTCAATTTTTTGAGGAACCTCCATACTGTTTTCCACAGTGGCTGCACCAGTTTGCATTCCCACCAGCAGTGCAAAAGAAATCCTCTTTCTCCACATCCTCGCCAACATCTGTTGTTGCCTGAGTTGTTAATGTTAGCATTCTGACAGGTGTGAGGTGGTATCTCATTGTGGTTTTGATTTGTGTTTCCCTGATGATGAGTGACGTGGAGCATTTTTTCATGGGTCGGTTGGCCATCTGGATGTCTTCTTTGGAGAAGTGTCTATTCATGTCTTTTGGCCATTTCTTCACTGGATTATTTGTTTTTTGGGTGTTGAGTTTGATAAGTCCTTTATAGATTTTAGATGCTAACCCTTTATCTGATATGTCATTTGCAAATATCTTCTCCCATTCCGTCAGTTGCCTTTTAGTTTTTCTGATGGTTTCCTTCGCTGTGCAGAAGCTTTTTATTTTGATGAGGCCCCAATAGTTCATTTTTGCTTTGTTTCCCTTGCCTCCGGAGACGTGTTGAGTAAGAAGTTGCTGTGGCTGAGGTCAAAGAGGTTTTTACCTGCTTTCTCCTCAAGGATTTTGATGGCTTCCTGTGTTACATTGAGGTCTTTCATCCATTTTGAGTTTATCTTTGTGTATGGTGTAAGAAAGTGGTCCAGGTTCATTCTTGTGCATGTCGCTGTCCAGTTTTCTCAGCACCACTTGCTGAAGAGACTGTCTTTATTCCATTGGATATTCTTTCCTGCTTTGTTAAGGATTAGTTGGCCATATGTTTGTGGGTCCATTTCTGGGTTCTCTATTCTGTTCCACTGATCTGAATGTCTGCTTTTGTGCCAGTACCATACTGTCTTGATGATTACAGCTTTGTAATACAGCTTGAAGTCTGGGATTGTGATGCCTCCAGCTTCGGGTTTCTTTTTCAGGATTGCTTTGGCTATTCGGGGTCTTTTCTGGTTCCATGCAAATTTTAGTCAGGATATTTTAGCTGCAAGTAAAGGAATACTTCACTAGAAATGGTTTACACAGTGTATTTCTAGAGGTAGGTGGTTCCTGGATTGGGCTCCATTAACTCAGGCTCTTTCCTTCTTTCTGCTCCACCAGCTTTATGCTTGTTACCTCATGTGTGTAAAGTGGTTGCCACAGCTCCAGGCATCATATCATCATATGACTGGGTCCAAAGGCAGGAAACAGGGTAGCTGGAGCATTGTGAACATCTTCCTTGTCTCTCTCTTGTATCATGGAAGAACATCTTCTGCAAAAGCTGAGGATCTTCCCTTACAGTGGCCTTCACCAGAATGGGTCCCATGGGCACACCTAGCAAAGGGCAATCAGATGTTCATTTCTGACTCATCTCTCTGGAGATCCTAACACTCAGAATCAGAGTTCTAATAGCATGGAAAAAGAAAGGAAGAGAAATTGAGAAAGCAATCAACATGCTATTCTTCTTCAATATTTCCTCTTTTATTCAGAGCTGCACTTGGAGAACAGCAACAAGGCCATTGTTTGCAGAAGAAACACTTGAATTTGGGGGGTGGCTATCAAATGTCCATTTGGACCCTATACTCATATTCTGGTAGAATTATGTGGCCTTTATTACAGTGTGATCAGACTATAAGTGTAGTATTTAGGATGCTGTCAGCAGCAAGTAGTAGACGACTTAACTCCAAGGAGCTTGAAGAAGAGGCCCATTTATTTTCTCACACAAGAATTGCAGAGGTAGGGGGCTCCTGGCTGGCTCCATCGGCAGAGGGTGCAACTCTTGATCTGAGGGTCATGAGTTTGAGTCCCATGTTGGGTGTGGAGATTACTGAAAAAAGAAAAGAGAGAGAAACAGAAGAAATCCCGAGGTAGGGCCATTTTAGGGTTGGTTAACTGGATTCAAGGGTTCTGGGTCTTGTCATCTTTTTCATGCACCATCTCAGTGTGTGGCCTGCATGTCTTGTGGTCACAGAGTGACTCTGCAACATCTCCAGCTATCCTATCTTCACAGCTAAAGAAAACAAAGGTGATGGGGCGCCTGGCTGGCTCAGTCGGTGGAGCCTGCGACTCTTGATCTCAGGGTTGTGAGTTCAGGTGCCATGCTGGGTGTAGAGATTCCTTTAAAATAAAATCTTTAAAAAAATGACGAGAGGGGAGCAGAATATGTTGTTTCTCTGCCTCTCTTTTTGAGAGTGTGGAAAAATGTCCCTGAAACCTCATAGCAGAGTCCCTTGATCGGGACAATTGTCCCGAATTGTCATTGTGTCTCATTTGTCTTACATCTGTCTGGTGAAGGGAATCACCGTGGCTGGTTTAGGCATGCAGACATTGACAAACTGTGCTCTGAGGACCAAATGCATCCTATCACCTGTTTTTGTAAATAAAGTTTTATTCGAATACAGCCATGCCCATTCATAGACTTACAACTTATGGCCACTTTTGCACTACAACAGTTGAGTAGTTCCAACAGAGACCATATGGCCCACAAAGCTCAAAAGATTTACTCCGGGCCTTTAAAGAAAGAGTTTGCTGACTCCTAGTTTAGAGCACCAATGGTCTCAAATGGGGGACAGGTATTGGGCAATGCCCCTGAGCATTCTAGTTGTTTATAATGTTGGAGCCAGTGTTCCTAGGGGCATAGAGTGGGGAGGGACCAGGGATACAATGCATCCTAACATGAGCAGAATAGTTGTGTATGATGAAGAGCTGTCCCACTCAAAATAGCTGTGGTACCCCCACATTGACAAACACTGACTTATGTTAATTAAGAGTCAGTTTCTAGCATGGGAGAGGGCCTCAGTTCCTGCTACCCCCATCTTACCCCCAGCCCGGTATATGGCTATCTGACACCTCTGCAAAATTGAGACTGGGAGGAAATGACTGCTGGTTATGCAACCAAAAGTGTTGGCTCTGGAGAGCAGAGAGGATTTGCTACATTGATATCCAGAAAGGGACACTTGCAGGGTACCTGGTAATTATGGACTGACTCATCAGTTGAGGACAGTGGTTGCCCTTGATGGGGAGCAGCTCATAGTGCTAGAGTTTTACATGAGTGGAAAATGTGCTTCCCTGCGTTCCCTATACTACAGGATTGGAGTTTACGTGAACGGAAAAGGGCTTTTTTTTCTTCTTTTCCATGCTGTTCTGTAATGAACACATTATTTCCAACAAGAATGTGTTAACCGTATGATTGAAAGTAAGGTTTAAAAGATAATTATAAACAAGTAATTTAAAATAAATTTTCTTGGTGTTTATGATAAAACCAATTGATGTGTTAGACACTTTTCACTGAAAAGAAATTTACATTGTGCACTTCTTACCCCTAACAGTTTTGTTGTTGAGTGAATCAGGTGTAACAGTGCATAATAAAAATGTCTCAAAAAAATGTCTCGGCTATACTTTTTTGTATATGTATAGCCATAATCACATTAGATGAAGGCATGGGGTTAGATATGAAACATATACAGAGTATTCCCATGAATGGGCAAGTGTAGATGCTTAAATGTTAAACAAATCTGATGTTTGATGATTGCCTAGAATATTGTAATACTCTGACTTTTTTTTTGAAAAAAAATGTAATGTTTATTTTTGAGAGAGAGTGAGAGAGAGAGAGAGAGAGCAGGGAGGGTGCAGAGAGAGAGGGAGACAGAGAATCCGAAGCCAGCTCCAGGCTCCGAGCTGTTAGCACAGAGCCCGACGCAGTCGCAAACCCATGAACCACGAGATCGTGACCCAAGCCGAAGTTGGGCGCTCGACTGAGCCACCCAAGTGCCCCAGTACTCTGATTTTGTTTTCAACCAAAACTCACAGTGAGAAACTTGTTTTCCATCGTTACCAGTACATGCAAATACCACACGTGTGCACACGAACACATACACACACAATTAAAACAAGTTTCACAAAATAATGATTTGGACACAATCTGACTCTGTTCTATTTCATCATTTTTCATTTTTTTTATTCTGATTTGCAGCTCACTGAACTATAGTTGACCCTTCAACAATGCAAAGGTTAGTGGTGCCGACCCCCCGTGCAGTCAGAAATCTGCCTACAAATTTGGACTCCCCAAAACTGAACTACTGACAACCACTGTTGGCCAAAAGTCTTACCAATAACATAAACAATTGATTAACACATATTTTGTATATGCTCTGTATTATATACTGCATTCTTAAAATAAACTAGAGAAAACATGTTAAGAAAATCATAAATACATTTGTAGTACTGAATTTTTCGAAAAGAATCTGCATATGATTGGAGCCATGCAGTTCAAACCTGTGTTGTTGAAGGGTCAGCTGTAATTTCTTTTGTGCATATTCCTAGGAGAACTGCTAACTCTGTAACTGTCTTTTGTAGTCACTCCTGTTTCTCCTCTCGCTGGACTGTAAATTCCTTTATTGGAGAGCCAGTCTTATTCACCCTCATCTAACCCCTACGCTTTGCAGAGAAGCTGTTGTACAGAGTGCACAGACTTCTTGAACGTTCCTGAAAAGGTCCTGCGTGAACCCTTTAGCATGTAAGCCGGGTAAGACAAAAGTGCTCAGGCAGATTCTGGTGGCTAGCCCATCTGGACTTAATAAGGTAAAGCTGCTGTAATAAAATACGTCCAAATGCGTAATGCATCCAATACCAGAATCGTGTCTTGCTCTCATAAGGTCTCCTGCCAGGGGTGATACCAGAACCTCAGTTCCTTCTGTCTGTAGCTCCTTCAACTTCGGCCAATTTTGAAGGGAGGACAGAGTGGACAGGAAGGCCTGGGGTGCCTGGGTGGCTCAGTGAGTTAGGCACCTGACTTCAGCTCAGGTCATGATCTCGCTGTTTGTGGGCTCGAGTCCCGCAGAGGGCTCTGTGCCGACAGCACGGATCCTGGAGCCTGCTTCGGATTCGGTGTCTCCCTCTCTCTCTGCCCCTTCCCTGCTCATGCTCTGTCTCTGTCTCTCTCTCTCTCTCTGAAAAATAAACATTAAAAAAATTTTTTTTAAAAGAAGGTTTAAGCATCACCTCTGCTTTCATCCATTAGTGAGAACTTGTTCTTCGGCTGTTCTAACCACACTGGTTGTGGGGAGATGCAGGGGATCGTAGTCTCGTGGGTATCCTAAACAAGAGAAACTGCTCTGGTGACCCGCTGGCCAGTCTCTGCCACACAGTCCCCTCATGCTTATCTAAGAGCCTGTTTCCTTCCCAGTGCCCTCTCCTCCTCTGAGGGGTGAGAGAAGGCTTGATCTTAAAGACCACCACAGTTTCCTTCTGACAGTTGCTCTGGGCCACCACAGTCTCCACCCCCTATAATCCTTTACAGAAGTTTGGCAGGTCACATTTCTGTCTTATGCTGGGGAACATTTAGAAGATAGATGCAGCCAGTCCTGCTATAATGCAACATAGGCATTCTTGAAATTACAGCATGATTGCAAAGTCTTGTAATAAAACCACCAGGCTTGTAGGGAAAATGGGTGAAGGGCACGGCCCTTAAAATATGAAAAAACTCTGTTAGTGACACAATTAAAACAAAAGACAGGGCCTAATAAAAATGGCAGCACAGTTCTCCACAAGTCAAGTGCTTAAGAGATACATAAGTGCAACAGTACACATGTCGCTTTCCCTTGAAAAGTCGTGGTTGGCTCGCCGAAGTGGAAGCAGGGAGGGCCGCGGCTTGCCTGCTACTGGGAAAGGGTGGAGGAGAGGGTGATCTCTGGAGGTTATAGCAGGAGGTGTGAACGGGTGGGGCTCCTAACACAGGCTGTGAACTGTAGAGCCTGAAGGGTGTGTGTGTGTGTGTGTGTGTGTGTGTGTGTGCACGCGCACGCCTTGCGTATTCCAGTACAGCGTTCTTGGGCTGGATACAGCTTTCTCAGTTGAAAGTGCTTCTCCTAGATGAAATTGTGCGTCAGCCAACGGGAAATTTGTACCGTCCTCAAATCCTTCCCTGGTGTATCAACCCCAGTGAAACAAATTCACGCTTCCAAAACAAGTGCCATACCAGAACGGACTGTACCAGGAGAGTGCAGGTGATTCCAAGAAGATGTAAGGTGGCCTCTGTTCATTGCAAGAAAGTTCCTGTTAGGACACATATTCTTGTATGTGGATGTTTTTGCAGAATGTTTTTGACTGCCGTCATTCTCAAACCAGGTAGCTTGCTTCTAGGTAATCAAGAATTGTCTATGGTTTGAAAACTATTGCTGCTAGAGGAATATGCTGATGTCTTTGTTTCAGGTGTCTTCCTCTGTGTTCCTTTCAGAGTAGTGTTTTCTCCTCATTGGTAATCAACACAACTCATAAATAACCTTTACTGTAACGGTTCCTCTGTGGCTTTGATTCCCTTTAATCTGTGTGAAGATTGCTCTCTGTTTTCCTAATATTGCTCCAAGATACAATTATCTTCTTTGAGAAGAAGGCAGAAGAGTATCACACTCTTTAAAATACCCCTGTGTTCAAAATAAATGATAATTTTGGGTACAAAATGGGTCAGTTTTATATTGCATTATTTTTATTGACTCTGATGGTTTTCAGAGCCAAGAATATTAGTATAATTATGAATACTGGTAATTTTAATATTGTTTGTGTTACTAATCACCAATGGTACTATTAGAAATGGTACTATTAGGGTGCCTGGGTGGCTCAGTCGGTTAAGTGTCCTACTTCGGCTCAGGTCGTGATCTCACGGCTCGTGGGTTCAAGCCCCACATCGGGCTCTGTGCTCACAGCTCAGAGCCTGGAGCCTGCTTCAGATTCCGTGTCTCCCTCTCTCTCTGCCCCTCCCCCGTTCATGCTTTGTCTCTCTCTGTCTCTCAAAAATAAACGCTAAAAAAAAAAAAAAAAGGAAATGTTGCTATTAGCATTAATAATAGTATTACTAATATTGCTACTAATATTAATATTAACATTAATATTGTTACTTAGCTCTGCAATTTTACTATTACAGTATTTTTTACTCTTTATTTTTTTTTTTAAGGAAGGCTTCTTTTTTTTTTTTAAGTTTATTTATTTTTGAGAAAGAGAGAGCAAGCACAGGAAGATGAGGGGCAGGGAGAAAGAGGGAGACACAGAATCCGAAGCAGGCTCCAGGCTCCGAGCTGGCAGCACAGAGCCCGACGCAGGGCTCGAGCTCACAAGCCGCGAGGATCACGACCTGAGCCGAAGTTGGCTCTTAACCAACTGAGCCACCCGGGCACCACGACTATTTATAGTAATCATTTTACCATTTCCAAAACCTATGGGTGATACCACTCCATCTGCTACCATGACTACCTAAAATGTATTGAGGGCTTATTATGTCCCAGGCACTTTGATAAGCATTTTATCAACAATAGCTCAAGTATCTCATCTTCATAACCACTCAGTGAGGTAGGTTCTATTGTTATTCCCATTTTGCAGTCGATGACACTGGGGGACAGAGAAGGTAAATAACTTGGCCAAGGAAGAATAGCCAGCGTTGCAGCATCGTCACACAACGATTAAGAAAGAATTCTTGAGGGGCGCCTGGGTGGCTCAGTGGGTTGGGTAGCCGACTCTTGGTTGCAGTTCAGGTCATGATCTCTCGGTTCGTGAGATCGAGCCCTGCATCAGGCTCTGCACTGACAGCATGGAGCCTGCTTGGGGTTCTCTCTCTCTCTCTCTCTCTCTCTCTCTCTCTCTCTCTCTCTCTGTCTCTCTCTCTCTCTCTCAAAATAAATAAACTTTAAAAAGAAAAGAAGTCTTGAGACGTTGTATGGTGCAGTTAGTAAGTTCATTTAAGTAGCCCTGGGACAGGACCCATGAGCAGAAAGAGCTGCATTTTTGCTCTATGGAGCTGGTGGTTATCTGCTTTGTGCTTAAGAGAGAGGGGACGTGCAGGGAGTATTAGATCATAAATGTCTTCAAATTTCTGCTTGTAAACTACTTTTGCAAGATTTCTCTGGTGCTTATCATTCAGTTCAGTATTAACTATCAGTGAGATTTACAGGCAGTTATGAGACCTTTTAAGAATGAAGCAAATTGGGTGCCTGGCTAGCTCAGTCGGAAGAACATGTGGCTCTTGATCTCAGGGTCATGAGTTTGAGCCCCATGTTGGGTAGAGAAATAAAACTTAAAGAAAAAAAAAAAGGAAGAAGAAGGTAGTAACCACAATGTGTTTTATCCTTATCAGAACTGTGCAGGCTATAGGTCAGCCTTCTGGGCTAAGAGTGAACATTTTTCTGCTTCTGTCCCTCCTCATCCTGACCATTGCTGCAGAGTCCCTCCTTGGAACCACCATGCATGCTGAGTAAACTCATGCCACTTTGACGTAGGTCTCGTTTGCCTCCCATGATCACATGGAACTGCCTTTATAGATAATACTATATTATGGCAAAGAGAATATTTATAATATTCTTTGTCGTATCTTAATATTTCCAAAGCTATAGAATCAAAATAGTCTCATTTCCAACAGTGTGGCCATTAATGAAAATGGTTTCTTCCCTCTCTTTTTAAAAATATTTTTTTAAATGTTTATTTTTTTGAGAGAGAGAATCACAAGCAGCCTCCGTGCTGTGTGCACAGAGCCTGATGTGGGGCTTGATCTCAAGAACTGTGAGATCATGACCTGAGCCGAAATCAAGAGACACTTAACCGCCTGAGCCAGCCAGGTGCCCCTCTTCACTTCCTCTTAAAGCAGAATGGTTATCACTACCACCAAAGGACATAGAGCAGGTTGGCATTTCACAAATCCTTAGTAACCCTCTTTCTAGATAACCATGTCATTGTATATTCCCTACTTTCTTTTGAACCTATACTGCCTTTGTACATTTTGTATCTGAATTAGATGAATGCAGTCTACTCAAAAGAACCACAGCTATCATGAGATATCAGAGAATGTAAAGAAGCCTGCACTGTGGAGGTAATCTAAAATTGTAGGTAAAACTGGTTATTTTCCTCCTGGAATAATTGTTGGAGGTTCTGATTAAGAATTCTTAGTGGCGTGTATAATTAACTCCAGGGTGGGAACAGGTTTCTCATATTTAACAATGTTTATCCAGTTGGGAACAATGTAGAACTCAGAATTAATTACCTGGAGTTGTGTGGTCCATCTTGGGCAGCACCATATCGAGTTGCTGGTGGTTTTTAAGAACAAGATAAAGAGCCTTGAAGGAACAGAGGCTTTGAAATTACTGCAGCAGCTTCTCATTGGAACAGATGTGGCTGCATGAGGCGTGTTCGTTGGAAGACCAGATTCCCCACTCTGAATGCAATAGTAAATTGAATCCAGACTGTTCTATAAGGAGATGATGATTTTTTTTTTGGTGACATTTATAATTAGTGCCCTTGAAACTGAGGACCACGAGTGCCAGGAAAAGTTCGTCTGTGTAGCACTGAGTCACAGTGGTGGTAACATATGCCTTGGGATTCACTGCCCACCAAAGACACCCTGATGGGAGCATCTGGGATTGAGTCCCGGGCAAACCTAGGAAGACTCTTCTGCTTCTACCCCTAGTGGGTGGCATGTCCCCTCCCCTGGGGTGAACATGGCATTTTCAGGTCAGGGAGATTCCTTCTTGACCCAACACACGAGCTGCTTATGCTATTTGATAGATTTCTTTTCTAATTTCAAATGTTATGATGAGCGATAGACCTTATTCAACTACCTTTTTAAACTTTTGTGAATTTCTCTACCATTAAAAGGTCTGGATTGATGGAGAGTGAGGATTTTCCTTTCTCGCTCATAACATATTTTGATGCCTACCCCTTAGGTCACGTCAGGACAGGAGGAGGATGGAGGGAAGAGAAGGCACATTTTTGTGTGTGCACAGGTAAAAATGAAATAGATGATTGCCAGAAGATGGTTTCCAAATGATAAATGGAGCTATTAGGTTCCAATTAGGGACTCTCACCTCCCCAGTGCATGGGTAACCCACAACAGAGATATCCAAGATCTAAGGATTTTTGTTGGTGACATTTTCCCGGGACTTTGAACAAGATAAACTATTCCAATTATTCCTTCTCCTTCTCTGGAGTGGTGTTTCTCCCTGTGTTTCTCACTCTTTGGGCCTAACATTATTACTATTATTATTTTCGCTTTTATGCCCATTATTACTTGATCGTTCTGGATCGTCACAATTGGATTTATTGGCTCCAGTGACCTTTGTGGAAAAAAAAAAAAGTGCTTGAGAGCTTGGGATTTCAAAGTTTGGCTTCATGGGCAGCCTTTGTTCTAAGTCCCCTCAGCCAGGTGAATTGTAACCATTAGGGTTTTGGTGCCATACCAGGCAGTGTTTGACTCCATGGGCTCCAATCTGTGCCAGTTGTAGGCAAAGCATTATTGGTTTAATTATACTACTCTTTCCTAAGCAACCAGTCAATGTTGGGAGGGGGAGGGGGAACATACAAAAGACATAGGCCTGCCTTTGATTACTTTTAGCAGCTTTGCACCAGCAAGAGTGAGAGGTAATACTGTTTCAAGTGAATTAGGATCATAAAAGTAATTAAGGATCCCAACATTTGGCTTATAAGAACCATATTTACACTCTCGTGGCATTTGTTCTCACTTATAGAAGTGGTTTGGGCATAGATTATGGCCTTCCATTGGAGAGAAGATGGCAGGATAGTGGATTTTAAAGGGAAGAGGAATGTGGTACTCATTGGGATCTGGAAACACTCCAAGAGGAATCCATTTTACTCAGGCTTTTAAAGACTTTTTATGGGATTCATGGATGGAGGTTGTTCCTGTGGCCAATGGAATGATTCTGAAATGCTTATGAAGTAATTCAAGGCAGGAAGAAAGGGCACCTGCTTCTTGTGGGAAGATAATATAATGGACTTTCCAGCTGAGCGCCTTGTGTCCAACAGCTTTTGGAATCACGTGCCATGTATACTACATGACCAAAGATAACCTGATTTAATGTTAAAAAACCTTCTGAAATAAACATTACTAGTCCTTGAATCAATGGAACACATAATCTCTGATGAGTGATAATGTTTTTGAGTAAGTCACTGGTTCTCACCGTTAGGTTGGGGGGAAGACTGTTGTGCCCCCAGGAGACTTTTACCAATGTCTGGAGATACCTTTTTTGTTTGTCACACCCTCGGGGAGGGGTGCTATTGGTACCTAGTGGATAGAGGCCAGGGATGCTGGTAAACACCGTATAATGCCAGGGACAGCTCCCTACAACAAAAAACGACCAGGTCCCAAAAGTCAGCACCACCAATATTGAGAAATCCTTGCCTAAAAGGTTTAGAGGAGGGACGCCTGGGTGGCTCATTCTATTAAGCATCTGACTCTTGATTTTGGCTCACATCATGAGATGGAGCCCCTCGTCTGCACTGACAGCACAGAGCCCGCTTGGGATTCTCTCTCTCCCTCTCTCTCTGCCCTTCCCCAACTCGCACTCGCTCACACACGTTCTCTCTCTCTCTCTCTCTCTCTTTCTCTCTCTCAAAATAAATATTTTAAAAAAGAAAATAAATTTAAAAAATAAATAAAAAGTTTAGAGGAGGTGGAGCCCCCAGATGGAAGATGCCTGAGACCCTGAACAATAGTGTAGAGCAAAACACACCCACACACCTTGCCTACCTCTCTGTGATTTCACTAGACTAGGATAGTGAAAACTGACTTGGACTGAGTTCAACCACACACACTTTGGGATTGTTCTGTGGTGGCAAATGGCCTCTCCTGCTAATAGCAATTCAAAGCTAGGTTGAAAAAAACATTCTCTCTAACCTGTCATGTGATCAAAATGCCATATGCATCAACTGATTTTTTTTTTGTAATGTTTGTTTATTTTTGAAAGAGAGAGCGTGAGCAGGGAAGTAGCAGAGAGAGAGGGGGCGGGGAGACACAGAATCCAAAGCAGGTTCCAGGCTCTGAGCTGTCAGTAAAGAGCCTGACGTGGGGCTCAAACCCACGAATTGTGAGATTATGACCGAGCTGAAGTCAGACGCTCAACCCACAGCCACCCAGGAGCCCCGCCCGCCATATGCATGCAACTTAGATGAACAACCTTGTTATCATCAAAAACAAAAGAGTAGGGGTACCTGACTGGCTCAGCTGGTGGAGCGTGCAACTCTTGATCTCAGGGTTGTATGTTTGAGCCCCACATTGGGTATAGAGATTACCTAAAAATAAAATCTTTAAAAACAAAAGAGGGAAAGAAGAAAATTTAATAAGATTTGTAAATGCTCATGTCTGAAGCAGGAGAAACAGATTTTATTAGAGAATAAGGAAATGTAAGTTTCTGAGAGTTATTTTGCACCCTCTTGAGAATCTCAGGAGGTGAAGACATGAACTCTTTATTACCCCTATTTCACTTCAGAGTGTTTCTTTCATCTTGTTTGACAAAACACATCCTGACATGGCTACTGAAGTTATTATTCATGAGGATGCTCACATTTTGACTCACGTGGAGGTGGCTTTCTAATGCTACTAGACAAGAAGTTTAGAAAGAGTAGTAAAGAAAGAGTCTAGGAATACGTACATGCACGAGGACGTTTGCTTTGTGATTAGTGAAATCTAGAAGAAAGGGGAAGTATTTGGTATGTATGATCCCCCCAAATAGGAAGGAAAGAGGTGGTGGGAAATAAAGATGTAGGCTTTTTTCCTGGACTAGCCACAGTTGGTGACATTGGCATGTACCTCAAATTTTATGGAATACAAGAGTTCATCAATTGCTAGGCATCTTTTTGTGTGTACCGCTAGGAAATTAAGACATAATGTTTTAATACTTTGATCGTCGGTTTGCAAATTGGCCTGTGGGTCAAATCTGGTCCACTGCCTGTTTTTATAAATAAAGTGTTTGGGCACAGAGCCACACCCATTCATTTACATATCATCTAGGGCTGCTTTTCTGTTACAGTGGCAGATTAAGTAGCCGCAAAAGAGATTGTATGACCTACAGAGCCCAAACTCTTTTCTATATGGTCGTTTACAGAAAAAGTTTGACAAGCCCTTATACTTTTATTTTGTATTTCCTGAGCTTTTAGTTTTTTTCTTTAAAAATTGTTTTTTAATGTTTGTTTTTAAGACAGAGAGAGACAGAGAGAGAGAGAGAGAGCAGGGGCAGAGAGAGAGGGGCAGAATCCGAAGCAGGCTCCAGGCTCTGAGCTGTCTACACAGAGCCCTACACAGGGATTGAAATCACGAGCTGAGCCATGAACTCATGACCTGAGTCGAAGTCGGACGCTTAACTGACTGAGCCGCCCTGGTGCCCCTCTTAAGATAAATAAGATGCTTATTTTTGAGAGACAGAGAGACAAAGCGAGGGGGTGCAGGCAGAGAGAGAGAGAGAGGTAAATAGAGAATCCCAAGCAGGCTCCAACACTGTCAGAGCAGAGCTTGATGAACGGGGCTCTAGCTCACCATCGTGAGCCGAAATCAAGAGTGGGATGCTTAACCGACTAAGCAATCAGGCTCCCTGTTGAGCTAACTTTTAGACGTAGGCATAGATTGTAATCGTATGATTCGAAAAGTGAAATATAAGCAAACAACTTAGTTAAGGTATTCCTCAGCCTTTTGTAGATGTAACTTAGAGAGCCTGACCCATTTGAATCACTCTTCAATGCAGTAAGTGGTATCCACGATTTTCCACAAAATGTTTTCCCCAGTGCCATGGACACCATCAGTGGTGCAGCATTTCTTAAATTCGTACTTCATTATTGCCTCGAAGATTTTCTTCCAAGTTGCCAAAACCAGTTCTACGATGTTTTGATGCAGACGCTTTCTTGATTTTCCCAGAAGTTTTCAACAATTTTTTTTTCATTGACAACCAAGTCTTCTATTCCTTCCTCAAGTGGTCTTTCAATAGTCTGTTGGCCGGATCAGTGAGGAAATGTGGTTGTCCAATCGTGACTCCAGAATTAACCAACCAATTGTGCGTGCTCCAGAAGGCCAGGGTTCAAAAATGCCATTCGTTGTAAGAGGAACCCAGGGACTGGGGCGCCTGGGTGGCTCACTCAGTTAAGCGTCCCACTCTTGATTTTGCTCAGGTCACGATCTCTTGGTTTGTGGGATTGAGCCCCGTGTTGGGCTCTGTGTTGACAGTGGGGAGCCTGTTTGGGATTCTCTCTGTGTGTCTCTCTCTGCCCCACCCCTACTCTCTCTCTCTGTCTCTCTCTCTCTTAAAATAAATAAACGTTAAAAAAAAAAAAAAAAGGAACCCGGAGACTTGACAACGTGAAAGGCATGTGCTTCTTATAATTCATAAAATACCTTAGCTTGTTTGTTTCCCAGCAGGTGGGCAACGGCTTAGTTTCTGGTTAATTGAGGGCAGGGAAGGAGAAAAGGCTCCAGTTTCATGTTCCTGCAGGTCTTTTGTAAGCCAGGCACTATTTGTATACTTGAGATTTTCTGTCCAGTCTTTGCTTTATTTTATCAAGCCAAATAGACTTCCTCCCCAGGCTCAAAGTGAAACCTCACGGAAATGGACGTTCTTCCTGAGCCTCGAGATTTTCCGCGGCCCCGCTCCCCTGGGGCTGCGGTGATTCAGATTGATTGCGGTGGAGTTTAGCGCTGCGACAGGGCTGGAGTCCCTCAGCTCAGGCAGCCTGGCCCTGGAGCCTCCATCAGGCTTCTGCCTGGGCAGCCGCGGGATCGGTGGTGAAAACTTGACAAGTTCCCCCAGCCCTCCCCGCTTTCCTGTGTGGAGGGAGCATCAGTGTCCTGTGGAAGGTCTAGAAACCCCTTGTCGGGTTAACAGGGTGAGGTCATTCTTCGAGCGGCTCTCCATTCACTGGTGTGTTTAAAAAGAGTTGTGCCTCACGCACAGGTGTCCCCACTCTCTCTCTGAATTTCTAGCTGCTGGTGCCACACTTCAGAGAGGTTTCTCACAGGGAACGTTAGAAAGCATCTGAGGGTCTGTTAAGTAAAGATGTTTTTCTCAGGACACCCCAGCATTTGGGTTCTACAAACCCCTTTTTAATTTCCCCGACGGCTGGGGTCATAATACTATGTAACCCCAAGCACAGTGGAGAGAGGGCTACCAATTTCCAGAACTCTCCCTGTGCAGGAGACCCTGCAAACTGAAGAGGTAAATGATCCAAGCCAATGGGAGGCCTCATGAGCGGAGCCAGGTTTCAGATGCACCAGGTAAGGACCAGGGTTTGGTGCTCGCGCCTTTCTGCCCATTGTGTGGTCCAATGCGGTCTATACGTTCTTTTTTTTTTTTTTTTCTTTATGCCAGCTATGGTTATGTGAGCAGCTTTCAAAATGAAAAATAAAGGCTTCGCTTTTCCTATACTCTGCTTTTGTGGGATCCTCAAGGCCTTTCAAAGAGCTGGGGCCGTTTCCACAGCCAAAGAACAACAGAGAGATCAGTTGTACTTGAGAGCTTGGTGTGTGCGTCGCTAACTTGTTCGGGCTGAAGAGCTCCCTTACAACTTGGCAAGACATGAGAGATAAAAGGCAGTGTTGCGGGACTGCGGTGGTTACAGATTCATTATTTTAGAGCCCAAAAGAAGCAGGCGAAAGCCGTCACAGACTCCGAAGCCAAAACCTGGTTGAACTGTTCTCCTTGCAGGCGGGTGAGGCTGGGCCTTCGTGCCTCCCGGTCACCATGACTTGGGGGTAAGCCAAAGATTTCTCTGGGATCACTAACCGGTGGAAGCAAAGAAGGTCCTCTCGACAGTTACCAGAGCCTTGGGGATGAAAGAAGGGACTAACGGTAGGGAAAGCGAACCTGGCTATTGGTTAAGGCCATAAGCAGAAGTCCAGAGGCTGGCCCCAGAGGCTTTGTTTCTGATTGCCTCCTACCACAAGTCCTGATTGCCTCCAGAATTTGAATCCAAAAGCTGGGGACAAAGGGCAGCCAAGTCTGTCACAGATAAGAAACTTTTCTTGAAAACCAACATGATCTGCAGGGATGCACCATTACCTCAGGTCGCCACCATGGCGGTCTTAGCATTTCAAACTTCTCTTTGACTCATTAGAGTCTCCATTTCACGTTTGCTTAACTAAGTGTTCCATGCAAGCACCTTTGGCCAAAAATAACGTAATCGTGTCTCCAAAGCATATATCCCCCTTCTACCCAGAAGAACCCCTAGTTGCTGTAGCTTTTGGTTCCAAAGATATAGAATCCGACCTTGGGGTCAGGCTTAAGCTCAAGGTCTCTGACTTTTTTTTTTTTTCCCCCCTGACCAGAAGTTTCTGGAAATGGGAAGGTTTTCTATGATGAGGAAGCCTTAAGTGACTTCTGCTTAAAATAGCTATGGTTGTCTGAGGCAGGTAATTGGAAGATATTAACAGATCCTGCACCCAGAGTGTAGTAGTAAATTAAATCTGGGCTGTTCTCCAGCAGATATATTTGGAGCAAGGCAGGGGTGCCTGGCAACCAACCCCAGTGGGGTGCGGTGCTGAGACCGAGGCCACAGGTGTGCTTACACATCTTGCTCCAGGGATCACCAGCTTTTCCCTCTGGCTGTGTGTCAGTAAGGCCAGAAAGAAAAATGGCTTTTAATATTCAAATTCAAGGAGAGCCAACCAAAGAGAAGGTCATCTGAAGTCTGAGCAGAGTGTGGGGGAAACTAAGGTGTATCAGGAAATTCCACATTTCTCTTTTGCTAAATCAAATTCTACCTGGCTTAGCCGCCACCTGCCCTACAGGAGGAGTGCATAGTGGGGGCAGAGTCCCTGCTCCCGTACTTGGGCTTCTTAGGACCGTGCAGGTGGGGCCTCTGGTCTGTATTTCATCGTGACTGCTATTGTTGTGACACTCAGGGTCCAAGATGGTGTTGGAAGGTGGGTGGGTGCCTTTGCTGATGATGGCCTGCTCTCCCTCCTGGTCACTTTGGCCTCTGAGCCTTCCCTGCAGCACACAAAGCCACAGATCCTGGTAGCCTTTCTCTGAGCCCTTGACCAGATGGTCCCAGGAAACACCTGCTGCCTCTGGGGCCCAGACAGGGGCTGAGACCAGGTTTCCGGGTCTCCGAGGGCTCCATTGTACATGGAAGCCACCAGTTGGCTGGCCCAGGCTGGGGGACTCTAACTCTGCCTGGGGTCGGGTCCCTCCTTTCTCCCTTACCCTCTAGAGTCTTCTCTAGCTCCAGACTTTGACAGCCTTAGCCTTTAGAATGAGGGTCAGCAAACTGTTCTGTAAAGGACCAGCTTTGCTGGCCACAGTCGCAGGTGCGACTACTCAACTCTGCCACTGTCGCCTGAAAGCAGCCACAGACAATTTGTAAATGAATGAGTTTGCTGTGTTCCAATAAACCTTTTTCATGGACATCGAAATTTGAATTTCATGTAACTTTCATGCGTCACAAAATATTACTCTTTCATTTTTTCCAATCAGTTAAAAATTTAAAACCATTTCAAAACCATTCCCAAGCATTCAGAAACCATTCTTCCCTTGTACGTGGTACAAAAGCGGGTGGTAGGCCCGATTTGGCCAGTAGGCTGCAGTGTGCTGTTCCCTGCTTTAGAAAACCAAAGCTTTTTGACTTTCCTCGGGGGCAGTGGATGCCCAGATGGCCAGGAGGAGGTATGAACAATTCCTCAGTTTTTGGTTTCATTTACTTGTTTTTGTTTTGTTTTTATAAGATTTTATTTTTAACTAATCTCTAGACCCATTGTGGGGCGTGAACCCACAACCCCGAGATCAAGTGTCGTAAATTCACGTCCTCTCTACTCTGGGTCTTCCTGCCATCAGGGACCCTTGATGCTGGTCTCGCACCTCATGTCTGGTGATGATACTGAGTCCGCGGTCCTCTGACTCTGGCATCCCTCAGAATCACCTGGAGCACCAGGAAGGAACACAGAGGTCCCCAGAAAAGGCCTGAACATCTGTATTTTGACCAAGTTCCCCAAGTAATTCCCTCCTGATTTTGAGACAGCACCCCCCCACCGCCTCGGCTTCAGTGTGGTTTCATACCATCCTGCTCTTAAACCAGCTGTTTGCTTTGCCTGGAATAGTTATCTCCATCCTTCCTCTGGTCCACTTTACCTAGAGTTATTTTGTAAAAACAAACAAACAGAAAACATATGTCAACGAGTAGTGCCTCTGGGCAGACTCCCTGATCCCCTATCTTAGTTTGAGCTCCTGAAACAAGCTGAGGATAACTTTTTGATGGCACAATTACCAGACCTTACTTTGAGCGGATGTGTATTTGCTTGTCTTCCTAATCACTATGGAAGCTTCTAGACTGGACCTGGTCCCCTTCGATTTTTTTTTTTTTGTCTTTTATTTCTAACCTTATATCATACCAGACATCATATAGACTCAGTAACCGATGGTGGAATGAATGTGAGAATGGACGGCAAGTGATAAGGAATGGACAAGGAGTTGAAAGGCGTGAATAGAGACTTCTAGTGTTTAGGTCTTATTCTCCAGCTTTTACTGTGAGCTGTGGTCTATCTGGGTTTCTTTTGCTGGATTTCTCCTCTCAATGGCTAGGATTAAGTGGTCCTCCAGTCAGTTCACACTCATTAAATGACCTGCACCAGTGGTTCTTAAGATGCGGTCCCTGAACCAGTTTCACTAACCTCACCTGTGAGAACTGCAACTTTTGCAACTGTACCCCAGATTCATGGAGTCAGAAACTCTATCGGTGTTTTAGCAAGCCCTCCAAGTGATTCTGATGAGCCCTCAGTAAGGACCACCGTGTCTGGATCACTGGCTCTCAAATGTGGCCGAACATTGAAACCATCTAGAGAGCTTTAAAAACTGATGCCGTGGTGCCTGGGTGGCTCAGCCAGTTAAGCATCCGACTCCTGCTCAGGTCATGGTCTAAAAGTTCGTGGGTTTGAGCCCGACGTCGGGCTCCTTGCTGCTAGCTCCGAGCCTGGAGCCTGCTTCAGATCCTCTGTCTCCCTCTCTGTCCCTCGCTCAGAAATCAACAAACATTTAAAAAAAAAAAAAAGTACTGATGCCTGTGTCTGTGCCCCCATTCCACTGATGTGCCGGTAAGTGTTTCACAACGGACTCCCTGGAAAATAAAGAGCCCCGATTTATAGTGTGTGCCCATTTCTGTAGTATAAATACTCCACCATTGCACTTTCAGGCTACTAACATCAACATCACTGAATATAGAGTCAGGGAGCCATGCACGACTGGCTCTTGGGAGCTACTAGGAGCAAGCTGGCTTCAGCACACATTGGTTCCGTCCCCAGAGGTCCAGATTAATCGGTCCAGGTCATGACCTGGGTGTCAGGATGATTTAGAAATGCCCCAGGTGATCCCAATATGGAGCAAAGTTTGAGCTCCATAGCAGTAGAGTAGGTGTGAAGTAAAGGAGTGAACCTGAATCCTCTCACCCAGTCATGGGCAAAGCACTTACAGTTTTCTTAATTTCATCTTTTCCATACTATGACGAAACAGGTTTTGTAGGGAAGTCATTGATTTTCATACCAAAAAAACAAAACAAAACAAAACAAAACAAAACAAAAAAACTCGTATAAAAACTATGCATTTCTCCAAATTTTCTTCTCAAAAGTGTGGAAATATAAGGCTAAATGTGGGTTAATCATCTGTATAATTACAATCAAATTTAGTTTACATTCAGTCATCTAAATCAAATTTTTTGATCATCAAATACTGTATTTTAAACAATGTTGTTGTTTTGTAAACAAAACAGTAGCAACACTTTTATCTGTCTGTGCAAGTATAAAGTTGCAGTGAAAACCAGACATTTTGTGTTTTTAAATTAAGATTTTTTTAGAAGAGGAACATTTTAGGTCTTTTTTGAAAGTTTATGTATTTTTAAATTGTTTATTTTATTTTTGAGAGAGAGAGTGTGCTTGTGATCAGGGGAGGGGAAGAGAGGAGGACAGAGGATCCGAAGCAGGCTCTGTGCTGACAGCAGAGAGCCCAGCCTGGGGCTTGAACTCATGAACTACGAGATCAGGACCTGAACTGAAGTCAGATGCTTAACTGACTGAGCCACCCAGACGCCCCAGTTTATTTATTTTTGAGAGAGAGAGAGAGAGAGAGAGAGCGAGCATGTGCATGAGGGGAGAAAGGGCAGAGAAAGAGGAAGAGAGAGAATCTCAAGCAGGCTCTGTGCTGTGAGCACAGAGCCCTACTTGGGGCTTGATCCCTTGAACCAAGAGATCATGACCTGAGTTGAAGTCAAGAGTTGGATGTTTAACCGATTGAGCTACCCAGATACCCCAGTTTCAAATATTCTAAACTTAGGCAAAATAGCAATATTTTGTATTCTGAACATTAGAATAAACCACAATCGGGATATATAGTTTGACTAAAAGGCACAGAAAATATAAAGATGTGGCATTTTGAAAAATCTAGTACTAGTAGAAAAGATAAGCCATGAGGTGATTTTCTTTTATGTGGCTTGTTGTAGTCATGTTTGAAAAATGCAATTTCTCAGATCCTCGGGAAGAAAAATGGCTATATATATATATATATATATATATATATATATATATATATATAATTGATTAAAATAAAGATGAATAATTTATTCTAGTGTGACATTTGGTTTTCTGTGCATGAATAAAAATAAAGGGTCATAATGCATGGGTTATTCCTCATATACTTAGATGAAGTCATCGCTAATGAAAAGATGCTATTAATTAGTGTCCATTAAATACAAATAAATCTGGAAACCTCACCTACTAGATTATAGGTGATAGTGATTAACTGGATCTTAAGCCAATTATTCATTCCAAAATACTCCTACAGTGTGAAAGGAGACAAAGTTGATATGGTTTTCATGAAACAAGATTGGCCAAGAGTGGATGATTATTAAAGCAGAGTGATAGTCACGTAGAGATTCATTAAATTATTCTCCACTTTTATGCATGTTTGAAATTTTCCATAGTAAAAGGTTTAAAATATTCATTTCCGTTTTATTGTTTATACCTGGTGTCCTAGGCAGAGGGGGAAAATACAGAAAGAACAAGGAACTGGGGCTGTACCATTGAATAAAGGAGACCAGAACCCCCGCCCTCATGGCATTTTTATTCCACTGGCTGTTGGTATGTTTAGGTCAGGGTAGGTGAGAACTTTGAATAAGAAGATACACCAAAGAGCTCCAAGTGCTGTACTTTTTCTGGCTGTTATGTCTGTTCTTTGTAGTTAATTTCATCGGTCTCCTTTCACCTTCTATGTTGTCACTTTTGTTACCTCTCAGCCTACTGCGATTTTTTTTTTAATTAGTTGATGTAGGCTTTCTTGCCTAGCATTTGGGTCATTGCTATTGGAGTCTGCACGATATGATCACTAGATTTGTGATCTAGTAAGACGCAGTAGATTTTGAGTGAATTCCTGAGTTGCAAGTGTGAGTGCCTCTTGCTTCTTGCCTTGCTGTCTTCTTCTCCACCCCCGCCCCCCAATCATTTTTGTGTTTCTAGATAGCTGAGGTCCTTAAATGCATGAGTCATTCGTTTGGCAGTTAATAGTTACTAAGCACCTACTATGTGCCAAATGCTATTCTAGGAGCTGGGGATACAGGATATAAAATATGAATGTGATATATGCCCTGAGAGCTAGGAGAAGGTACAAGAGTTTTTAATACGCTGTGCTAGACAGAAAAGCATTCGCAAAGGCACCTCACCAGGCTGGGTGTGGGGGCTTTAGGGAAGGGTGTGGAATCTGGAAGGGGATGAGGGCACATCTCACTGTGAACTTGGAACGTTTATCGTGCTTCTGAGACATGCAAGTGGAGACATCTGGGAGAGAGCTGGCATTCCTATTATCTCTCACCGTATAACAAACTGCCCTAAAACCTAATGGCTTCAAATAACAATGTGTTATTTCTCACAATTCATTGGGTTTTCTGGACAGTTCTGCTGGTTTCGCTTGAGCTCACTCATATGGCCGCATTCATCCCAGACAGCAGCTAGGCTGGAAGGACCAGTCGAGCCTCACATGCTTCTTTGGCAGTGGCTCCCTGCTTGGCTAGGGGACCTCGGTTCTTCTCCATGTGGTCTCTGATCCTGCGGGACACCGGATTGGCTTTCTTCCTTTCCTGGTCTCGGAGCAGCATTCCAAGGCTGTGGAAGCAGAAATGGCTAGGCTTCTTTGGGCCCAGCTATGGAAGACCCATAATGTGATTTCAGCTACAGGCCGTTTTCAAGACCAGCCCGGGTTTCAGGGATTGGGAAATAGACTAATTTTCTTACAGGGAGGAGAAGCAAAGGCACTTGCAAAGGGTCATGGGAAGAAGTCATGGCCACATTTTGTGATCTATTGCAGTTGCATAGATGCCTCTGAAGCTCAAGTGATTTGGATGAAAGATAGAGATTTGGATGTTAACAATGTACATATTGAAGGCTTCAAAAAAATAAATAAAGGCACCTAAATCCTGGCTGCACATCAGATTCCCCTGTGGAACAGGGGCGGTTTTCCATATGCTCCACATGCAATAATGGTGATTCTTATGCAAGAAGGAGATGCCCCCCCCACCCCCACTCCCACCCCAGGGCGCCTGGTTGGCTCATTCGGTAGAATATGATGCAGCTCTTGCGGCACCTGGGTGGCTCACTTGGTTAAGCGACC
Organism: Neofelis nebulosa; assembly: GCF_028018385.1. Taxonomy (NCBI): domain Eukaryota; kingdom Metazoa; phylum Chordata; class Mammalia; order Carnivora; family Felidae; genus Neofelis; species Neofelis nebulosa. The sequence goes on from NC_080800.1 coordinate 9,135,015, forward strand.
TACTTCGGCTCAGGTCATGATCTCACAGCTTGTGAGTTTGAGCCCCACATCGCACTCTGTGCTGACAGCTCAGAGCCTGGAGCCTGCTTCGGATTCTGTGTCTCCCTCTCTGTCTCTGCTCCTCCCCCACTTGTGCTCTGTCTCTCTCTCTCAAAAATGAATAAACATTAAAAAAATTAAAAAACAAATATGCAGCTCTTGATCTCGGGGTCTTGAGTTCAAGCCCCACATTGGGCATAGAGCTTACTTAAAAAAAATAAAAGAGATACCCCAAAATGTTGGGTGGGAGAACACAGGACTTCAGAGAAAAAATGAAACGTACTAGATACCAAGAAGTAAAGAATTCAGTCTCGCTTCCCACAGTGATTCCGTGGAAACTAGGTTAACACAATTGGCTTTATTCCCTAGTCCTAACCACAAAGTTCAGTGCCCACACATGGATTTATTGGGTTCAATAAAGATTTGTAATAAAATCAAAACTTAATGAATTCGTAAATAGTTTCTATGTTCTAGTATGCATGCTGTCTTGCCAACCTCACCTTAAAAAAAGAAAAATAGTGGGTTTGTTTCTTTCCCAGAATCCATTCAGACATGAGCTGGGTTCTGAGCCCTTATTTGCCATTAACTATCTTTGACAAGATTGACTTTAGCCTACCAGTCATCTGTTGGTACTGGATACCAGAGAAATGAGGGAATTCTTTCAAGGTGGTTATAGGGAGAGTCTCTTAAGAGCCCTGAACAAGAAAATGTTGCTTAGAGAGAATGGAACTTTCTTAGTGTTTTTAACTCCCTAATGCTGTCATTTTCACTACAGTAGTACTAGCCACGTGTTCATATTCATATTCATATGAATTTTCAATTCACTGCTTTACATTAAATTAAAATGAGTTCCTCATTTGTACCAGCCATATATCTATATCTATATCTATATCTATATCTATATCTATATCTATATCTGTATCTACAGATACCTATATATCTATATATCTAGAGATATAGATAGATCTAGATCTATCTATATATAGCTCTGTCTGTAGATAGATCTATAGATAGATATAGATCTATGTATAAAATATATAGAGATATATATAAAATATCTATATATCTATAAAATATATTTTTATCTATATATATCTATACCTATATATATCTAGATCTAGATATAGATGTATAGATATAGATATAAAAAAGTAGGTTCTGTATCCAACGTGGGGCTTAAACTCACAACCCTGAGATTAAGAGCTGCATGCGCTACTGACTGAGACAGCCAGGCGCCCCATGCCAGTCATATTTCAAGTGCTCAATAGCTACATGTGGCCAGAGGGTACCATCTTGGACAGTGCAAATGGACATTTTCCATCAACGTGGAAAGTTTTACCAGACAGCACCTTTCTGACATGTCTAGTTAAGAATAAAACAGGTAATGCCATTGTTAGATCCCCATGTTGTGGATTGAAATTAAGGGTAAGGGTACTTTCCTATGTGATTAAAAATACCCATTGCAATGCATTATAGATCAATTAAAACATTTTAGGTGGAGACTGTGGATAAGGAATACAATATAATTATGTTTGAGACCATTTGTAGATTAAGAGTTAAAATTTTTTTTTAATGTTTATTATTTTGACAGAGAGAGAGAGAGAGAGAGACAGAGTGCGAGCAGGGGAGGGGCAGAGAGAGGGAGACACAGAATCTGAGGCAGGCTCCAGTCTCTGAACTGTCAGCACAGAGCCTGATGAGGGGCTTGAAACTCATGAACCGCGAGAGATGACCTGAGCCGAAGTCAGATGCTTAATCGACTGAGCCACCCAGGTGCCCCTAAAAGAATTTAGATATAGGTTACATACTAATGGAATTAGAGAAAATCTAAGCTGGAATGAAGGGCCCAAACTAACAAAATAAAACCTAACAAGGCTAAATTTATATTGTTGACTTAAGTCAGGGCTTGACAAATATTTTCTGTAAAAAGCCAGTTAATAAATATTTTAGACTTTGCAAGCCTGCCAGTTTCTGTTGTAACTACTCCACTCTGATATAGTAGCATGAGTGCAACCATAGACAGTATGTAAACAATTGTACTGGGCTGTGTTCCAATAAAACTTTATTTACCAAGAAACAGTGGTGGGCCGGATTTGGTTTGCTGGCTGTAGTTTGTTGACCCCTGCACTTGGTCAGTTGTTCAAGTGCAAAATGAGGTGGTTTGGCCTGACAGTTATTCAGCTGACAGTGTCCTGGAGGTCTTTAGTTGGCTTGGGGCTTTGCTTGAGCCAGTTGCCTTAGGTAATGCCATTTGTCTGTGCTAATAGATGTGTTCCATCAAAGTCAGGGAATGAAGAATTCTATTGTAGTTTATGATGGGAGTTTGTATTCGGTTTGAATGTTGACAATCTGCATATCGCATGGGATGTTCAAGATTTGGAAACTGAATAGAAGGAGAATGGAAGGAACTGGGGCCTAACTTAACAATGGTGAATTATTGCTAGATGTGAATATGCTGTCTTCAAGTATGTAGAGTTTTGCCGTGTGGCAGGAAGTGTTATTTATCTGAATAATTCTAGAGATTAGAAATAGAACCATGGCGGGTGGGGGCGGGGGGGGGGGGCGGTGCGCCTGGGTGTCTCAGTCAGTTGAGCATTCGAATCTTCATTTTTGTCTCAGGTCCTGATCTCATGGTTTGTGGGGGCGAGCCCCACACAGGCTCAGTCCTGACCAGTGCGTAGCCTGCTTGGGATTCTCTCTCTCCCTCTCTCTGCCCCTCCCCAACTTGTGTTCACTCTCACTATCTCTCTCAAAATAAAATAAAAAAAAATAGAACCAATAGGCCCAAGTTTATAAAAGGGGAGTTTTAAGAATATTACAGTTGTTACAAAATGGGCTACCTTGCAAAGTAGTTACTTTTCCACCACAGAAAGGCTATGGAACTGAGTTGATTAAAGAATTTGTTCTAGAATGGGGTGGAAGGTTGTAAAGATAGTCGTCTAAGTTGTTGTTCTGCTATCAGAACAAGTTGCATATAGAGAAATCTCAACCCGAGATGGTTAAAGAAAAAAGAAAATCTGTTGGCTCACACAACTGAAAGTTCCCAGGGCAGGTCTGACTTCAGACGTGGCTGGGTCCAGAGGTCTTACCAAAGTCTTGAGGTCAGACTGGCTCCATAATATGGGGGACCTAGTACAAAATAAAAAGGCAGGCTCCCTTGGTCAAAACATAAGAATGTCAAAGTGGTGATAGCACAGCGTTCAATCAAGGGCGAGGGCCTTTCCGAATGGAAGGGCCCTATGAACCGGCATAGTCTGCGTACCCAAGAGGCACTGCCTTCAGGTTATGGTCTCTCCATCTTTGTCTCTCACTTCTAGTTTTCTCTAGATTAGTCCCATTTTCAGCAGCTTTTCTTCACTGGCAGCTCAAGGCTTGCCTTTGTTTTAGCTGCAAAAGAGTGCTCCTCTCCCCTGGTAATAGCAGCAAATTATACCAGATAATTTCAAGTAAACTTTTATTATCTCTGATTTCACATGCATGGCGGTGCTCCCTTTGACCACGACTGGGTGGCATGTTTAACCCTGAAGCTGAGAGTAGAGTCACCAGTACTCAAACCATCCGGACCAAGAGAGAAAGGGATAGTTCCAAAATGAAAACTGTGGGGGCGCCTGGGTGGCTCAGTCCAATGTCTGACTTCAGCTCAAGTCATGGTCTCAAGGTTCATGGGCTTGAGCCCCACATCGGGGCTACAGATCATCTGTCCCCCTTTCTCTCTGTCCCTCCTCCGCTCATTCTCTTTCTCTCTCTCTCAAAAAATAAACTTAAAAAAAAAAAAAAAGAAAAACATGGAGGAATTACTTGAAGAAAGGGTAATGAAGAAAAAGTAAAGAATGCAGAGTAGTCCAATAATAAATGTCTGCCCTGTTTAGCAAACCATTGTGAGCAGTCATGAGTTGACTCAGAGGAAGAAAAAGTCTTAATTCAGAAATCTTGTCAATAATTGAACACATTCCTTTTACTCTAAAGAGTTTGGCAAATTTAAAAATTCTGTTTTCTCAGGTATGGAAGCAAGATTTTTCCTGTCTCATGTATATTCAGTATAACATTTGTATTCTTAGCCTGATTCTTACTTAAAAAACTGTCAGCGTTCTGAGATCCAACCCTTATTGCCCTGCCTTGAAATTATTTTAATCAACGACTATTCCCTGGGACGCTATTATGTTTCTCAAGCACACCTTTCATTCAAAACTTTGTTCAGGTTCTTAGAAGAGGAAATCTATTTATCCGTATGTATATCCACATATGTGTCAGTCATTACTTTGTGTTGGTCAGTCCTGCTGCTGAACCAGCACACTGTTTAATAAGCTCTGCTCAGACCTTGACATTTTTGGTGAAATCATGAGGCGAATGCCCGGAAAGGTGAAGAGAACCAGGTAGCACCAGGACCACATAGAGTTGGCATTATAATGGAGTCACCACACTTGCAAATCAGTTCAGCCCAGGTATCCAATCTAATCCAGTGATATCTGACTTTATTTTTCTCGTCACACCTGACACTTTTGGGCATCTGACTTAACTAACAATTTTATTTCCGTCGGTTTGTCAGGAGAGGCAGGGGAGAATTGAGTACAGTCTGCCCCTGCTATAGTTCCAAGCAGCTCCTGGAGAACCCTTTCCTGAAGTCCGCTGTACCGAGGCGGAAGTTAAACACCAGGTATCTGGAGCTGGACCTCTGGGGTTTGATCCCCGGTCCTGCCATTCACAAGCTGTGTTTTCTCGGATGAATCTGCCTGAGCTTTCTTTTTCTTGTCTGTAGAAATGTCATTGTTGCTATCTATGTATCAGCCCACAGCATGAAAACATGAGAAAGAACTTGTTTCCCAGGTCTGCCACACCTGCTGAGATTCACAGGGTACATTTTTCTGGGTCATTCAACTAGGATGCTAGCATACAAAATGAAATGGGAATGCCTTGATTTCCTCTTAATATAAATAAGTTACCAATTACTAATGTGCTTGGTGAAGCATCCATTGGCCTACATGTACATTGGTTGACTTCTGCCTAACATCTGTCCTGAATCAGCATGGTTCATCCTCCCCAAATCTGTGAGGCATAAATTTACATTAATTGAAAGTTCAAGGAAGGCTTAATTTTCTGATCTCTAACCTGCACATTGAAATCTGGTCTAATCAGTACATCAAATCATTTGCTCCCCAGATATATGGATTTTTCCACTCTACAGGTTTGTGCTTAGCTTTGGTTGGTCTTAAAGATTTTTTTTAATGTTTTTTTTTTATGTTTATTCATTTTTGAAAGACAGAGACAGAGCACAAGCAGGGGTGAGGCAGAGGGAGAGGGGGACGCAGAATCCGAAGCAGGCTCCGGGCTCTGAGCTGGCAGCACAGAGCCCAACGCGGGGCTCGAACTCTACGAAGCGTGAGATCATGACCTGACCTGAAGTCAGTCCTTCAACCAACTGAGCAACCCAGGTGTCCCTGGTCTTAAAGATTTTTAATATAAACTGTAGTGTATGGGTGTGATCCCTTCCTTCTATCTTCCAAGGAGGTAACTTTAACATTTCTTTCTTCCCACCGATAGGCACACAGGGTCCACAGCCTTTTTTTTTTTTTTTAATGTTTGTTTTTGAGAGAGAAAGAGAGAGAGATGAGCGCACAAGCCGGGGAAGGGCAGAGAGAGAGGGAGACACAGAATCCCAAGCAGGCTCCAGGCCCTGAGCTGTCAGCACGGAGCCCGACGTGGGGCTCGAACCGACAAACTGTGAGATCGTGACCTGAACCGAAGTCGGATGTTCAACCGACTGAGCCACCCAGGTGTCCCAACAGAGTTCATGGCTTTTTAAGACCAGCACACCAGTCTAGTGTTTTTCAGAATATAAATAGAGACATTGAAAACACACTTGGAGCCTTCTAAATTGACTTCCCTGAACTAAGTTAGAAATTAAAGTTGGGCTGAGGTGCCTGCTTTTGACTCATTAAGTCTTGTGGTGTTTTCTCTGAAACGGCAGGTCTCCTGGGACCAATCGGCAAACTGTTCTCTTTAAATTCCCTGAAAATCAGAAGGGCACAATTTTCTGATAATTTTTAATTATTCTTTACTAGGACTACATACTGAAAATGGAGCACATCACCTGGGTAGATAAAGGAGACACATGAAAGAAAGGAAAGAAGGAAAGAAACATTTCTGTGTGAATTCACAAAGCAGTCTGCAGCACAGATTTTTTAAAAGTCCCAAGCTACTGTCCTATCTTTGCTAACAGAACTACACTGATTTAAAACATGCCACAGCTTTAGGGAACGGGAATAAAAATCCTGCACATCAAACAAATGCACATCGGGGAGCAGCCTTTTGAAAAATATTTGCCTGACTAGACACACAGAGATGGCCCTGGGCTTCCCATGAATTCCTGGACATACCTACATTGTGCAGGAGACCATCATCGAGTTTGATTTCAAAGTCCAAGTCACTGTCTCCAGTGGCCACTCACATACTGAAAGGGATAAATACCCCCACTACATGCTCAGCCTTGAAACAAATTATAATAAAAACCATCACTCGTAGCTATAAAAAATTACAATAAGAGTTCTGCCAGTCCGTTTTGCGTCCATAAGCCAGGGAGCGAGTGCACCCACAAGGCACGTTTACCCCCGGAAGTGCTCATGTAAAAACTATCGTTTGTCTTGTATAAGAATATTTCATGGCAGGCAGATGAGGCAACATGTAACTCCTCCCCTTCTACTGATACTCAGCATGGAAGCGGTTATGGACCACAGACAAGCAAAGAACTCACGTGTGGAGATTTTCTAGAGTATAGGTGCCCACCCCACATCCACCAAATCAGAATTCTGGGCATGGTGTTCTGGCCTGGGTACAAAGTTAATGCCCCACAAGTGAATCTCATTAAGAATTACTGGCACCAGATGAAGCCAAAAGAACCTTCTCGTCCACCATTAGACCTCATGCCAGGGCTGATGCTTCCAATGGTCCTTCTACACCCATAATCACCCATCTTCCCCCCCCCCCCCCCCCCCCCCCCGCTTTCTTTTTTTCCCCTTGACTTACTCTTACAATTCCTGGAATGGAAAACACCTTAAAGGGGCAACCTGTTCACAGATTCATTTTTAAAATGTCTTTGCAAATGGAAGCAGTTCTGGCCTCACATCAGTCACAAAGGGAAACAAATGGAGTGCTAATGGTGGTGATAGTTTAAGGAACTCAATTTGTTCCCAGGGGCTCCATGTATCAAGTCCCGCTATAGCTTTATTGCATATTCACCAGAAATCATTACATTTTGGTAGTTTTTGAATTACATTACCCGGGGTCATAAAATTCCCTCTAATAAGAAATCACGGCTGTCAAGTCCAGTCTGATTAAAGAGAATGACACATGATCTGCAGCCTTGCAGATGATGTTTTTGGCCGCCCAGTACTCCACATTTGAAAGATGATTAAGTGATTATAAAAGGAAACCCATAGGTACAGTTACAGGGACCCCACACCATAAATAATTTTAAAGGTGAGTAATCTGTATTTTTCATGTCTTTTATTGTTTGCATACAGTTCCTTGAATTGCCTCCTATCCCAAGGCATTTCACCGCTATACTTCATGTAAGACACCTGTTAAAATTCTCACCAGCGATATACACCATGACCAGAAGACTAGAATTAGTCTTCCCTGCTAATGATCTAGAATGCCTGTGTTTTGTGAAGCATGGCATACTCTTCAAACAAGAAAGCAGGGGTAGTCCCTTCTTCCTTCCTACTGTCTTTCTATTGTAGTACTTGAGAGTGGCTGGGATCTTTCATTTTAACAAGTGGCTCCATATAATTATTATTATTTTTTAAATGGAATCTCCCAGGGGTGCCCTAGTAGCTCAGGTTGAGCATCCGATTCAATTTTGGCTCAGGTCATGATCTCATGGGTTCTTGGGTTCAAGCCCCACATTGGGGTCTATGGTGACAGCCTGGAGCCTGCTTGGGATTCTCTCTGTCTCCCTCTCTCTGCCTCTGTCCCGCTCACGTGCCCCCCTTCTCTCAAAATTAACTTTAAAAAATGGCTCCATGTAATTATTATTATTATTTTTTAAATGGAGTCTCCCAGGGGCACCTGGTTGGCTCAGTTGGTGAAACGTGCGACACTTGATCTCGGGGTTGTGAGTTTGAGCCCCACGTTGGGTACAGAGATTACTTAAAAATAAAAATCTTTGAATGAAATCTCCCAAAGTGCTTGTTGGTGCTGTTTTCTGTTTTACTTACTGTATGTCATGTAATAATATGATAGTATCCCAAAGAAAGGACTTAAATAATTTTTGGTGATGATAGCAACAGTATATTTTGATACCTTGGCTATTCAAAATTGGTAACAATGACTCCTAACAAAATACTGAATAAAGCCAAGGCTCAAATGTGTCTTTGGTATGTGACATGATGATAGAGAATTTCATCAAGAGGAATATAAATAATAATGCTTTCATTCACAGAATGAAAACTGGGCTGTGAGTTCTGGGAAGGAAATAAAACTATGTTATAACTTTTTTTTTTTTAAATGGTATTTTCTCACTCTCTTCTACTTGCACCGTCGCACGATATCCTTTTTCTCTAACTTTTAAGAGAAAGTTAGACGCATCCACAAACGCATCAATGCATCTTCATATTTTCCTTGTAATCTTCCGTGTGTATCTCCTCAAACACCATGCACAGCAGGGGGGATTAGGGAGCTAAATTAAGGAGTTTTTGTGAGGGGCGTCTGGACAATCTGAATGTATCTTACCTGTATAGGAAAATGCAGCATAATTTTCTCTCCTCTGATCATTAAAAGAAGAGAATAGAGTGGAAAAGGTTGCAATAATGTAAGGAAGTAGGATTTTTGGAAGAACTGTTTTAGAAGACAGACCACCTGATGATAAACAAGATGTATACCCAGGTCCTCATGCCTTGAATGCGTGTCCCCATTTGCCTCCATTCCTATTGGTCCTTCTCAACCAGATCCAGTGTTTTTTAGGGGGCCTTCCCCTACTCTTCCCTACTCTGATGTATTTTACAGTATCCCTTCATAAATGTTTCACATTATCAACCATGTCACACTGTGTTTTAGTTGTTTCCAAGGCAGTTTTCTCTAAACAAGTGGATGAAATTTACTTTTGTTTCCATAACAAAACCAGACTTGGCTTTTTTTTTTTTTTTTTACGTTTTATTTATTTTTGAGACAGAGCAGGAGGAGGAAGGGCAGAGAGAGAGAGAGGGAGACAGAGGGTCCGAAGCAGCTTCCCCACTGCTGACAACAGTGAGCCTGATGTGGAGCTTGAACTCACAAACTATGAGATCATGTAGTGAGCCAGTCAGACGCTAAACTGAGTGAGGCACCTGGGCGCCCCCAGAGTTGGTTCTTTGAAAATACCAGTAAAATCAATAAGCCTCCAGCGAGGCTAACTAAGAAAAAAAGAGAGAAGATGCAAATTACTGATGCCAGAATTGAAAGAAGGTACATCACTACAGACCCATGGACATTAAAAGGATTATAAAAAATATTATGAAAACCTCTGTGCTGACAGATAGGTTGACCTCAATGAAATGGATCAATTTCTTGAAGGACACAATCTGCCAAATCTCACACAAGAAGAAATAATCCGAATAGGCCTATAACTATTAAGGATATTGAATCAATAATTAATAACCTTCCCAAATAGGAAGCACCAGGTCCAGATGAATGGTGAATCCCACTACCGAACATTTAAGGAAGAAATAATCCCTTCCAGAAGATAGAAGCAGAGGGAATGCTTCCCAGCTCTTGCTGAAGCCAACATAGCCCTAATATAAAAACCAGACAAAGACATTGCAGGAGGGACACCTGGGTGGCTCAGTCAGCTAAGCATCCAACTTCAGCCCAGGTCATGATCTCACAGTTTGTGAGTTCAAGTCCCACATCGGGTTCTGTGCTGTCAGCCCAGAGCCTGCTTCAGAGCCTCTGCCTCCCTCTCTCACTCTGTCCCTCCCCGCACCCCCCCCCCCCCGCCCCGGTCTCTCTCTCTCTCTCAGAAATAAATAAAAAAATTAAAAAAAAAAAAAAGACATTGCAAGAAAACTAGAGGGGCACCTGGGTGGCTCAGTCGGTTGAGTGTCTGACTTAGGCTCAGGTCATGATCTCACGGTTCATGAGTTCGAGCCCCTCATCAGGCTCTGTGCTGTCAGGATGGAGCCCGTTTCGGATCCTCTGTCCCCTTCTCTCTCTGTACCTCCCCCGCTCACGATGGGATCTCTCTCTCTCAAAAATAAAAACATTAAAAAAAATAAAACTGTAGACTGATAACCCTCATGAACATAGATGCAAAAATACTCAACAAAATATTACCACATTGAATCTAACAGTGTATAAAAAGAATTATACACCATGACCAAGTGGGATTTATCCCAGGTGAGCAAGGCTGGTTCAACGTTCGAAAATCAATGTCGTCAATCACATCAACAGGCTTAAAACAGAAAACTCACATGACTGTTTCAATAGATTCAGAAAAAGCATTTAACAAAAACCAACACCCATTTATATAGGAACTCTCCATACCTTCCACTCAATTTTGCTATAAACTGAAAACTACTCTAAAGACTATTAAAAAATTAATTAAACCAAAAATTGGGGCACCTGGCTGGCTTAGTCAGTGAAGCGTGCGATGCTTGATCTGAGGGTTGTGGGTTCGAGCCCCATGTTGGGTGTAGAGATTACTTAAAAATAAAATCTTTAAAAAGCATTGCTTATGAATCAACTCTTTCCTTACTAGAGAGCTTTCCCCTCAAGGTCTGCTTCGGGTTTGGTTTGAATGAGCTGTCTCTTCTGTGCTGGCTAGATCAACTTTATCACGTTTTGAAACACAACCAAAATTTCTGGGCACATTCTTCAAACTGGGGCTCAGAGCCCTGTGGTGGCACTGCTGTGACTGGCCTCCATGCCACTGGATACCATGTGACCCAGACATCCACGATGATTTAATTAACCTGCCTTGGTTATTTCTGCACTCGTGTACAGGAGAGGTCGTAGCCTTTAGTTACCAACAGGTGTTTTGAAGCTTTGCCCGTAGCAAGCTGTAGGAGTGGCTGAGCACGGGGGAGTGTGTGCAAGATGGCAGCTGCATGGACACTGAAGCAGGGTCTGACACGGTGGCGGTGGCGGGAAGGACGTCGTGAATGTTGCGTGATCGCTTCTGCTTCGTTTACCAGTCAAGCCTGACAGACAGTGATCCTCCTTATCATCTGCTTCTCCTCCCTCGACAAGATGACAGTTGGGGTACATCTGCAGTAAGTGTTTCCAAGTTTACCTAGGTATGTGTCGAATGCTGAATAGTGATTTCCAAGCTTTAGTGTCCATCCGAATCACCTGCAGGACTTTTTATAATCAGACCCTGGACGCATCCCCAGAGCCTCCGATTCATTAGGTGTGGGGTTGGGCCTGAGAATTTGCCTTTTACAAGTTTCCAAATGATGCTGACGCTGCTGGTCTAGGGACCACATCTTAAGAACTTCTGCTCTGGGGGGCACGTGGCCGGCTCAGTCGGTGGAGCGTGCGGCTCTTGATCTCGGGCTTGTGGTTTTGAGCCCCACGTTGGGTGTAGAGATTACTTAAAAAAAATAATAAAATCTTAAAAAAAAAAAAAAAAGAACGTCTGCTCTAGAAGACGTTTACCTAGACAACAGAGGAAGAACTCAGTAGAAGGTGGTAAGACACCAGAAAGTAGCATCCGTGTTTATCTGACCTTTTGCTAATGGATAAGTAGCTCAGACCAGTTTGTCTTGAAAGAAAATATAATGAGTGTTCCAGATGAAAAAAATAGAGTGTGCGTCTTCCTTTTAAGGCATGGGCAAAAATGGTATGAAATGAGAGCAAAGAGCCAGCAGGAGGTGGAGAGCCATGTCAAATGTGAAAAATGAGAACTTTTGGTGCCTGGTTCCCAAATCAGTTCTTACGTTTTTTTTCACCTATTTGTCTCAGGATGGCTAAATGGTTTCCTCCGTTGTGCTACCTGCATGGCTTATCCGCAACACATAATAGGCTTCTAAAATAAATATGTTGACTTTGAAAACTTTTTCTGTCTGTCTTTCGGATTCATTTTTATGTAATCGCTACACCCAAGCCGGGGCTTGAACCCACAACCCCGTGATCAAGAGTCACATGCTCTACTGACCGAGCCAGCCGCAGTACCCCACCCCTCCCCCGCCTCCGTCATTTTCTGAATATGGCTTTTGATGAGCTGCTTGAATCGTTGGTAACCAGTTCCTAGTTTTCCTGCAAAAGATTATCAAACGTTCCTTTAATGTCAAAAATATCCAGGTGCTATATGTTGTTATTGTAACAGACATCTATGCCTTTCGGAGATCCTAGGGCCCCGGGCCAGTGTCAAGTAGCAGGTGACGGAGTAGTTGCGAGAGTATTTACGCTAATTGGATAATTGGAGGGTGTTTGTTTCTTTGGTAAAAGTCTGACAAATAGAGGTAGGTGAGATCTCGATCTCTTTCTTCCATAACCCGGCATGAGTGAAAGCGAGTCTTAGATCAGCGTTTGTCTAGATATTAATTAGCTGGCAGAAAGAAAGAAAGAGAAAAAGGGAACAGATTTACTACCTCTTCCTGGCGAGGTTGGTGACAGCCCCGTGCAGTAGCCGCCTAGAGTTCTCTTGGAAACAGGCCTGGCGTCAGGTGTCTAGCTGGACTGGGCGAGGAGCCCTCTGTCAAGTGAGAGGCGGGTGAGGGTGAGGGCTTGGGTGCAAGACCAGATGGTCTGGCAGAACTGAGAGCGAGGCTCATGGGCGTTCGGCCACTGGTATTGCCCACTTCTTATTCTCGTCTCCTGCAAGGGCTGTGGAACCCGTGGAGTCGTCCTGGCGAGCCCGTTTCTGCCACGCCACCCATTTCTGCAGAGAACGTGGAGGTCTGACACCTCTTAGGCTGATTAGCAAACGCTCCGGTGCAGATTTGGATGACACATTTGGAGTGCTTGCCTCGGCTGCCTCTGAGGTGTGGATTCCCGACTAGGGGCCCTTCCATACGACCTGATCCGCTTTAGGATATGGGCGGAAATGAACTTAGGTGCTCACACACATATCACTGTTTTGTCCCCATAAAAGAAAGCTAGAAGAGGTGAGGTATAAAGTTCTACAGGTTAATTACAGAGAGGCTTCAAAAATTTGGGGGGTGATGCCCCCGTATCAAGTGTACGTGTTATAGGGGTGGGAGGTAAAGAAAGAAGTTTGGGGACTGTTAGTGTTTACTAAAGTATCATTCTATAAAATTTGGATGTTTTATGTATGATTTAGGTTACTATTTAAGAGAATGTTATAAAAGTGATCTTAGTGTTGTTTTTTTTTTTTTAAGTAAACTCCACCCCCAACACGGGGCTCCAACTCACAACCCCAAGTTCTAGAGTCACATGTTCTACCAACTGAGCAAGCCAGGTGCCCCAATTTTAGGGTGTTTTAATTCCATCTTAAAGACCTAGGATTTTCGATTCTGCAAGGGAAAAAACAGCAAGCGAGAGCAAAGCCATGCTGAAAAAGTGGGATGGATCTTCTTGAGAGGGAATACTATTTCCTTTCACATGTTTCTATTCCTAGCACAACACTTGGGTAATGCTGATAGCAAGCCCTGCATTTAATTATTGAAAACAATGCCAACACGAAATGAAGTTCCCAATGCTGGCTTTTCCCCTTTATCTGAGATCATTTAATTTGCCAAATAACTTGAATGAAAGGCTGAGGCTGAAAGGTTAAGAAAAGACATGTCGCCCTTGGCTTAATTCTGTCTTTTCTCTTTATGCCATTTGATGGACAGCTTAAACTTACAAATTCAGTGACATGACGATATATATGTGTACGTGTGTCTATATACATATGTGTGTATTTAAATACTGCTTAGATTTTCTGGTTTTTAAAAAACACTGAGCATACAGGCAGGTGAGTCAAAATTCAAATGAACTTGGAATAGTAATTTATTTAACCTAATTTAAAATTTTATTTTAGGGGCGCCTGGGTGGCGCAGTCGGTTAAGCGTCCGACTTCAGCCAGGTCACGATCTCGCGGTCCGTGAGTTCGAGCCCCGCGTCCGGCTCTGGGCTGATGGCTCGGAGCCTGGAGCCTGTTTCCGATTCTGTGTCTCCCTCTCTCTCTGCCCCTCCCCCGTTCATGCTCTGTCTCTCTCTGTCCCAAAAATAAATAAAAAATGTTAATAAAAAAAAAAAATAAATAAAATAAAATAAAATTTTATTTTATCTCAAACTTTCAAATTCACTGACTAGTTGTCTCCAAGGGCACTAATGTATAAATACCGATCCAAATAGTAGACTATTGGGACAGTGCCATTGTTTTGGGGTCCAAAAGACTACCTGCATGGGGGTGCCTGGCTGGCTCAGTAGAGCACGTGGCTTTTTTTTTTAAGTTTATTTTATTTATTTTGAGAGAGAGAGCAAGTGCGAGCAGGGGAGGGGCAGAGACTGAGAATCCCAAGCAGGCTCTGTGCTATCAGCTCAGAGCCCAACACGGGGCTCAAACTCATGAACCGTGAAATCATGACCTACGCCGAAATCAAGAGTCAGATGCTCAACTGACTGAGTCACCGAGGCACCCTGAACGTGTGGCTCTTGATCTCAGAGTTGTGAGTTCAAGCCCCATGCTGTGTGTGGAGACTACTTAAAAAAGGTGGGGGGGGGGGCAAAAGACTACATACATATTTGGCATATTTCTATAAGGGCTCATCAGAAGATTCCTGCATATGGTTTAATTTATTTATTATTTTTATTTTTAATGTTTACTTATTTTTGAGAGAGAGAGAGAGCATGAGTGGGAGAGGACAGAGAGAGAGAGGGGGGAGGGAGGCACAGAATCCGAAGTAGGCTCCAAGCTCTGAGCTGTCACCACAGAGCCCGACATGGGGCTCGAACCCATGAACCGGGAGATCATGACCTGAGCCCAAGTCGAACACTTAACCAACTGAGCCACCCTGGCGCCCCTATTTATTTATTTACCGCTGTTCCACAGCAAGGATGCACACTAGAACCAGTGAGAGGGGAAAGCACAGGCAGCTTCTTGCACTGTCCCTGAATGAGGTCACCCAGAGCCCTCTCTCCCCCAGCAGGACAGCGCACAAGTCCTTTTCTGCCGAGGAAAGGCCGTCTGAGCCTCGGTGCCTAGGGTTTTTATTGGTGTTGTGTCACGTCATCACAACGACCTGCCAGTATTTCTGAAAGTCGGGATTCCCCCAAGGAAAGCAGGTGTTTCGAGCTCCAGGTAGGCAAAACAAGCTGCTAGCTAAGGGGAGTCTTCCGAAGCTGAGACCCCAGAAGCCAGCCAAGGGTGAGCCCTACAGCTGACCTTCCTGAAGATAACAGCTCAGGCCTGAGAAGTTAACCCTTTCCTGCAGAGATTTGTGCTGTTTTGAGTACTATTGTAGTATTTTTTGTGTAATAATCTAGAAATGTGTGCTTGCTTGAATGAATACATCACACCATCAGCTCCTTGAGGGCCGATGTCACAGCCTGTTTATCTGTGTTTCAGTGGCACCCAGCATGACAGACATGAAGAGAAACCTGAAGGTTGTTTCTGGAAACATGAATGAATGCATCCGTGGAAAGTGGGGTTTTAGTCTTGTGTGTAAATTACAAGTTGGATATTTCTTAGATTATAACTTAACTGTGGATATCATTTATAGATGATAAGATTCTTATTTTCTGAACAGAATTCTGGCAGTCTAGCCACAGTAATCTTTTAAAAAACATTTTTTTATTTTTGAGACAGAGAGAGACAGAGTATGAACAGGGGAGGGTCAGAGAGAGGGAGGCACAGAATCCGAAGCGGGCTCCAGGCTCTGAGCTGTCAGCACAGTGCCTGACGCAGGGCTCGAACTCACGGACTGCGAGATCATGACCTGAGCCGAAGTCGGACGCTTAACCGACTAAGCCACCCAGGCGCCCCTAGCCATAGTACTCTTAATATGACCTCACTTCTAGACTCTCCAAGCTAACCACTAAGTACTTATGGTGTTGTGTATTTTCCAACTTTGGAGGGGTCATACAGCGCTGATTGTGAACATCGCGGGGGGGCCAGGATGGATGCTGTACTTCTGTAGGTCACAGAGCTGCCTGCCTTGGCCCAGGTCCCTGCTGCCATCGTGTTCGGCCTCTGGCTTTGGATGGAGCAAACCATCATTGCAGGAAGAGCTTCCGTTTAGGACACAGTATCACAGTAATCACATCAGGGAGGAAAAAAGGAAATCGCAGAAGAGGATATGGCTGTTTACCCACCACATCTGGGCCAGTTGAAGCTCTGGACTGTCTGCAGGAGCCTGAAGCAGATTTAGTACAGACTTCTCATCCAGAACATTTGTTGTGCCAAAAGAGGCTGTGTGTGTGTGTGTGTGTGTGTGTGTATGCACACACGTGCGGGTGTGTGTATACATACATGCTAAAAAGAACATGAAAGTGTGTGTGACCACTGAAGGATGGAGTACAAATTATTTATGAAACAGAGCCTCTGAATAGAAAATTAAGACATTTGAATCTGTGTGTTTCTTTCTCTTTTTAAATTTAACTATCTAGGGACACCTGGTAGCCCAGTCGGCTGGGCTTCTGACTCTTCGTTTTGGCTCAGGTCATGATCTCATGGTTCATGAGCTGGAGCCCCACATCGAGCTTTGTACTGACAGCATGGAGCCTGCTTGGGATTCTCTCTGCCCCACTCTCTGTGCCTCTCTCTCTCCCCCCTCCTCTCTCTTTCCCTCCCCTGAGTGCAAGCGCACACTCTGTCTCAAAAGGAATAAACAAACTTAAAAAAAAAAAAAAGATTTGACTACCTAGAATGTAGATAGAAACACACTTAAAACGGAATTGAATTGTTAGGAAAGTTTGGAGTCTCTTTAACTTTCTAGCAACTGTCCTTACAGACGTGTAGGAGACACTATTATTGAGCCCCATTGTGATATGGAATGTTCTAGTGTTAAAAGGTAAACTGAGGCATATTAAAACTCACTTCAAATTGGGTGGTACCAAATGGGAAGTGGTTAGGAGCATTCCTCGACAGGATCCAGGGGAAGGAATTATCTAGAGAAGGCGTGGAAGCAATTAAAGGAAATTGTGGATTGGCTCTAGCTTGAAGCCTAGTTGGCTGTTTGTGATTGGTTGTCTTTAGATACTGATTTCATAACCTAGAGGCTTAGAGTTTGGCTTGTTGACATGGGCCACCACGGCATTAGAGCCGCCTCGCTCTAATGGCCTCCTTGTTTCATTAATTTAGCATTAGCTTATCCCATATTACAGTTTAACAAAAGTTAGCACGTGTGTGTCACGTACATCGCCTGTTTTCAAATACATATATTTGTGTATTTTTTAAATTCAGGATTCCCCTTGGGGTTTTCTCTGAATGTGTGTGGACTGTGGATGTCCAGGGGTAACAATAGAGCTCCGTCATGACGCTTTAAGCCTTCGTTTCCTCATCCACGAAATGGGGTTATACAGACCAAATAAAGCAAAGACTCCTAATTTACCAGCCGTGAAATACTGATATAAGGGATTCTTGCTGTTGTCATAGCACTAGCAGTGAGACATTTGACCACCCCAGAAATGTGTTCGCTCTCGGTCTTTCGCTTGGTTTCCATTGATTGCTTGTTGTATAGAAGCAGGAAAGCTGGGAGAAGGTGAAAGGAAGCGGGGGCATGAGTTGAGTGGAAGCTGAAGTAGGCTGCCAACAAGGGTAAGCTTCCTCATGGCACTTCTAGGTTCTCAAAGACACTGCTGCAGCATCTGGCTGTAAACGTGATTTTCGTGTGTGTGTGTGTGTGTGTGTGTGTGTGTGTGTGTGTCGAGGTGACTTTGGTACATAGAAAAGATTATAAAGTTTTTCTTTTTAATGTTTATTTATTTTTGAGACAGAGCATGAGCAGGGGAGGGGCAGAGAGAGAGGGAGACACAAAATGTGAAGCAGGCTCCAGGCTCTGAGCGGTCAGCACAGAGCCCGACGTGGGGCTCGAACCCACGGACTGTGAGATCATGACCTGAGTTGAAGTCGGATGCTTAACCGACTGAGCCACCCAGGTGCCCCATATAAAAGATTATTTGAGGGCAAGGTTTTGGACTAACTTGGTAACCAGTATATTCAACTTATGTATTCAAAATCCTGTTTCTTCCTTTAAAAAATTTTTTTAGGGGTTCCTGCATGGCTCAGTCGGTTAAGCACTCAACTTAGACTCAGGTCATGATCTCGCAGTTCACGAGTTTGAGTCCCACATCAGGCTCTGCACTGACAGTGTGGTGCCTGCTTGGGATTCTGTCTCTCTCCCTCGCTCTCTGCCCCTTCCCCACTTGCATGCACTCGCTGTCTCAAACTTTAAAAAAAAATTTTTTTTAAGTTTCAACCTGACAAAATTTCATAGTCACTTTTATGAAGACTTATAATGAAATTATCTTATGCATTTAAAATGGCATTTCTGTATTTCTTTGACAGTCCTTCCGGTGTCTAACAAATCCTTCCGTGTATTTAAATTACTCTTATAAAGTTAATGTTTTAAGCTTCTAGATACAAGTGTTTCGTTCTCTTGAACGTTCCAGCCCCATTTACAAAATGTCATTTAACGTATAAATCCAAATCTCTTGAATGCACAACCCCAAGATGAAGAGTTGCGTGCTCTTCCCACTGAGCCAGCCAGGTGCCCCGCAAGTATACATTTTGAATTAGAATTCCAAGGCTAACCTTTTAGATATTCTCTATGCCAAATTCTCTTAAATAATATAAAGTATTTATAATGTGAAATATATGCAGATTAACTCTAAACTTAATGCGAGGGTATTAATGCTGTGGGATTGATTTACTCCCATCATTTCCATATTTGATTCTAAACCTTTCTGGGGTTAAAAGACATTCCAGGAAGGAAAAAAATTCATTCTCACCAAGGCAACTTGGGGTTCCCATCTCCATTCACCCAGCTTTTCATTCAGCGAGGGGGGCATAGGTCTGGGGTTGATTCATTCTCTTGCCCCTGATGACAAATATTGATCACTGTTAATACCCCTAGTTCCTGACCACCGCTTCTCAATCTTTAACGTGCACATGAGTCCCCTGGGCGTCTCGTGGAACTGAAGCTTCTGATTCTGTTTTGCTTATTTATTTTTGTAATGTTTGTTTATTTTTGAAAGAGGGAGAGCATGAGCGGGGGAGGGGCAGAGAGAGGGATCCAAAGCGGGCTTTGCGCTGATGGCAGAGAGCCTGATGCGGGGCCCGAACGCATGATCCGATCTGTGAGATCATGCCCTTGAGCCCAAGTTGGGCGCCTCTGAAGCTTTCGGTTCTGAAGGTGTGGGCGGGTCTGGGATTCTGCATTTCTCACGGAGAAATCTACCTTCCCTCGCAGTGTGGTTGGTTTTCCATTTCCTTGACTCTCTTGAGATGTTCAAATGTCATCTCCAGT
The DNA here is from genome assembly GCF_028018385.1 of Neofelis nebulosa. NCBI lineage: Eukaryota > Metazoa > Chordata > Mammalia > Carnivora > Felidae > Neofelis > Neofelis nebulosa. The sequence continues at coordinate 9,154,442 of NC_080800.1, forward strand.
AGACTCTGCAGACTTCTCCGGGCTTTGTGTCACTGTTGTCAGAAAATTAAAAGAACCTTGAAGAGTAAAATTAGTCTGACTCATCTAGAAGGAAAAACTGTTGTGAAACGAATGCATAGAAATAATTCACTAGGAAAAAACAAATTAGAAAGAATGGGGATAATGTTGCCAGGGTGATAATGCGAACTCCCTTGAGTTTTAGAAATAGAAGGTAAAGCATTTTTAAAAGTTGGTTCCTGGAAAAAAAAAAAGTTGGTTCCTGTATCTAAGTGATTTCTTAGATTGTTTTCAGATACTCTGTATCGATTGAAGATATTAATACAGATGCGGAGTTTGAGGGGTTTATTTGTTTTCACGTAATGGCTATGCCTGCTCTCCCCTCTCCGCTGGGTCCTTGTTTGATTGTCAAGGAATACAGCTTGCTCGGTGACTTTTTCTGTCTGTTATATGAGATACAAGGCACCTCCAGAGCAAGCTTTTTATTTAAACTAGCTAATCCTGGGCCAAATTTCTCACTAATATTTCTTTACTCAATAAATTAGGCAATTTAAATTTTTAGAAAACTCTCTGTACGTGTGAGAGCGAGCGGGAGAGAGAGCGAGCCTGTGGTATTGAGAACTTGGGGGCAGGCAGTGAGCACACTTCAGATCCCATCACAGATCATCGCCATGGCCTTACCGAGGCCCGGGTAACATATTCCTGCTGCCTGCCTGGCCTTTTGGGCAATTAAGTTTGCCACTCTACTAGAAATAGATCCACACAGGGTGTTCCACTTCTAGAAATCTGCCAGAAGAATTAATTGGACAGGTGTGCAGTTTTGTTCAAGGATGTTCATGGTGGTAGCGTTCGCCGTAGCAAAATATTAGAAATTACCTAAAGGGCCATCAATAGGGAACATTCATGTAGTGGGAATAATCTGCATTCGTTACAAATCTATATTACTGTCATGGAAAAGCGCTTTGTTCAAAGACTAAAGCAGGCTACAACGAAGTAGTTAGAGTGGGATCACATTTTTCGTAAAAAATTAAATGCGTATTAAATTTTCCAAACCAAGTAAAATGACTCTTACACAAATATAGAATGAACGCGTGTTAAGCATTTTTATTTAACTCCTCATTCGTGAGGGAATCACTAGGATGTGCAAATGGTTGCGAAACTGGCTTCTTCAGCAGCGGGAAAGGGAGCCATTGCCCCTGCACCTTACAGCATTTATTTACTTGTCTGTAGAAAAGCATTATTCCTCATTGCTTTCCGTTGTATACGCCTTCCAGGGTCACAAAATAGTTCAAAGGCAATCACAGGGGCAGAACCACCATGGAGTCAGAATCAACTTAGAAAGGCGGGTTCTAAAGTTCAGTGTCTAAACAGTGCGTAAGTTTTTCTTCAGATACACCTGTTTCCCATGTGTACGTATGTGTTTGAGTCTGAAATGAGAACAGAAAACAGAAAAACGTTGGTGTCCATGGATGGTAGGTTTTTCTGTATTGTCCCAATATTTCTAAAAGAGCATGTAATATTTTTTTTTATAATCAGAACAAAATGAACCCCTACTTCCATATTGCAGAACAACCAGAAACCACCCTCTTATGCTGTTGCTAAATCCTTCAGCAACCACAACAAGAGCCGTGGATGTGGCACTGCTGTGCTGGGATTAAGATGAAGCATGAGAGCGAGGGCAGGGAATGCGGGCTGGTCCACGATCCCCTTGCTGACCTGCTATTCCTCAGTGGTCCTCCAGTTGATGGCTTCGCCTTCTGTCCCAAAATACCCCCACTTACAGGACGTGGTGATGAAACCAGGGTGCACTGGCGTGTCAGAGGCTCTTCTGGCTTTACGTCGGTGAATAAAGTGCCAAGAAGCTGCTGACGTTTTCCGTCGAGTCAGGAAAAGTCCTGTTTGCTAACAAGCAACTTCCGGGTGGGAGAGGGGAGAAGGACAGTGGCTCCGCGTGGTCGTGGTGTGTCGGAAGGAAAGATGCTTCCCCTAACTGTGTGATGACATTTATTCACCAAGAGCTGTTTCTGACTGCATGCAGCCTCCTTCGGGTTAATGTGTTTATTTATAGAACTCATTTGAAAAATTAAACAGAGCTGTTTCTCTCCCCAGTTGTTGTAAAGAGATAATAACCATGCTGGTGGCATATATTCTTTCGTAAGTATTTGCCTAGGTATCGACTATTGCCCAGAGATCTGTTGTCTTTCACTGCCCTGGGTGTTTTTTTCTTGTTTTCTCTTCTTCTCCCTCTCAGGCCACTGTGCTTCTGGCTGTAATCCTCATGTCCTTCCAGCCTGCCAAACGGCAGCTTCTTTTCGGTGCCAGGTTTTTCTTATAATCCTCATTCTGACTGATGAGAGATTTGCAGACAAGCTGGCCCACACATACGATACAGTGTGTATCTTACTGACGGCGCACACGGAACCTTTTGGATAACCCTAGAAGGTTACACTCATCGGCCGTTGTACGGAAGTGATTAAGATTGCGTCAGTAATTAAACAGCAGTCTCTTGTTCTTCTTGGGTTTAGCTCAGAGCTGTGTGCGTGTCGGTGCCAGAATATTTTTGTTGAATGAATGAACTGAATAATGTGTATGTATATCAAGTGCTGTGTCACCTTTCTGGAGCAGCACTGTGTCTGGCTGTGGAAGCGTCCTGCTCTTTGAAGGAATAACTTCGCCTGTTCATTTCATTTCATTTGGAGGTTGAGTTGTAAAACCATTGCATTCGGTACAGTGCTGGGCAGACCTCCCATGATGCTCAGGGCACCACCCGTAGGGCGGGACTAGCCTTGGGAGAGAAAGAGCGAGAGGGGCTCGGAGGCCTCTACCGGAGGGAGGAGTGTCCTCCTAAGCTTCAGGTCCTGGTAGCCATGAATATGACCTTACTTGGAAATGGATTCTTTGCAGAGGTCGTGAAATTAAGATGAGGTCGTGTTGGATTAGCGTGCGCCCTAATCTAATGACAGTGTAGGAGGGCATGTGAAGACACGGACGCAGACACAGAGACACCGAGAGAAGGAGACAGGTGGACGTAATGTATCCGCAAACCAAGGGATGTCAAGGCTTGCGGGCAACTACTAGAAAATAGGAGGGAACAGGAAGGATTATTCATCTAGGACTTTTCCCTAGCCTTCAGAGGGAGCATGGCCCTGCTGATACCTTGATTTGAGACTTCTGGCTTCCAGACCGGGAGAGAACACATGTCTGTTGTTTTAAGACCCCCGATTTGGGGTCATTTATTATCCAGCCCTAGGAAACTAATATAGTGTCCCTACTTCCAGGCGATGTCCCCCTTTCTTTCTTAGTGTCTGTCACTCCCCTGGTCTCCCACGCCCTTATCGTATAGCTTCACCCATATAGGAGTCAGGATTCAATAAGGTAAGTGGAAACTACTCTAAAGTATATTGAGCAGGAAGGGATTGAATAGACAGAATTATCAGCTTGTGCCCTGTTGGAAGAATTAGGTATCAGAGGTCAGGGAAATCTCTCTAGTATCCAGAGGTTGGGAAGTACAGGGAAGACAAGAAACCACGACCTGGTATTTTAGCAGCCTTCTGCACTGAATGGGGTGATTTTCAGGAAGCTTCTTGCAAGATCCCAGCAAAACTCTACATTTATCATCTGCCCATGCCCACACTTCTGCTCCTGCTACTGCCCATGAATAATGCCTTCTCTCTCTTCCCCTACCAGGTCTCTGTGAATGACTTCCACTGGTAGAATGTAAATGGAGCCTTGCTGCTAAGGGGTGCTGGGAAATGTAGTTTCCAGGCATTTAGCCCCACGGCACTATGGAGACTGTTGAAGGGCAGGGACAGAACTAACTACAGATGATGATATCTTGGGGCTCCTGGGTGGCTCAGTCGGTTAAGCATTTCACTCTTGATTTTGGCTCAGGTCATGAGTTCAATCCCTGCACGGAGCTCTGTGCTGACAGCTTGGAGCCCGCATGGGATTCTTTGTCTCCCTCTCTCTGCCCCTCCCCTGCTCACTTTCTATCTCTCTGTTTCTCTCTCTCTCTCTCTCTCTCTCTCTCTCTCTCTCTCTCTCTCTCAGAATAAATAAATAAAACGTTAAAAAAAGATGATATCTTGCTTACTCATCTCAATTTTTCCCCTCAAAACAAGCACAACAAAAAATACATATTTCTCTGAAGATTCTGATGATCTATTCATTTACACCGAAGGTATTAAGGACCAATAATAAAATGTTCGTTCTCCCACAACTCTTTTTGCACTTTAATGAGATCAAAGATTTAATTCGAAGAAGTGAATCAGTTTATTTGACCCTTAGTTGGAACAGGGACACACTAACAGCAGTGTTTTCTGCGGAGTGTCCTCAGAGACACGAAGAAATTTTAGGGGGCAGCCTCTGCTCTACAGGATTTGAATCCAGTTTGGCTTTCCCTTTGTGCACGCAATGGCATTCTGTTTTGTTGCTCTCCTTTTGTTTTTATACAAATACATACGTGACAGCCAGATTCATTCTGGTTAAATGGTTACATTCCTCCAAATAGTCTATTAGTAGTGGATATCGGTGGGGCAATTTTACTCTCCCCCCCTCCTCCCACCTCCCACCTGCCGTCTCCCCAGAGCACACGGTGCAGTGTCTACAGACCTTTTTGGTGTTCGCACCTGGAGTAGAGGGGGATGCTACTGGCCTTGAGTGGGTAGAGGTCAGGGATGCTGCTAAACATTCTGCAGCACACAGAACAGCCCCACAAAAAAGAACGATCCTGCCCCGTGTGTGGTCAAAGGGAAGAGAAGGGGTGAAGTAGATCTTTAGTATCGTGACCCTTTTCTAACCTCAGGTGATTTCTGATGCTGCCGCCGCCAGTGTTGTCCAATGTTCACTGCCTTAACCCCCTCACTGTCCTCTGAGGTAGGCAGCCTTGCCGAAAGGCGAGGCCGGCGTTCTCCCCCTGGCCGCCCAGTGCAGAACCAACGTGCTGGCAGTGCATCCCCTCCCTTTTAACCCCTCTTTGGGTTTGTTCCATTCTGAGATCCCCTCTCCTTCAAAGCCTTCTTCCTCCCACAGTGTGAAAACAGCGTGTCAGTTTGCCCCACTTTTCTGAAGGGTCTCAGGGTCTCATCACACGTCTGGGAGGCTCGTTCTGTTCTCTTCCCTTTATCGCTCTCCCCTTCACCCCTGCCCTTTGCCAAATGATCTGTGTCCTCACATTCTGGACATTCTCATCTTCACTGCATCGGCTGGAGGAAAGCTGATGCTGTAGCAATCCGCTCTTCTCCCCAAATCCCACTCTGCTCATTGACACACACTTGCTCCCCTAGGCCCAGGGTGCGATCCTCAATTTGCACAGGTTGTAAATTGCCCCATTTGTGAATTGGGCTAATTGTATTCATTTGTTCATTTGCTTAAAACTGGAGGAGTCACTTCTCTGGATTACTCAAGATGAAATTCTTAGAGGGCAAAAACAAGGTCCCTATAGGGCTTTTCCACCAACCCGGTTGCAAAATCAGGGCTAATTAGATGCTAAAGGAAGACTCTCTGACGATGAAGGTGATGATAACCGAGGCTGGAAGGGACCTTGGAAACCCCTGAAGCCTGTTCGCGGTGCACGCAGGCAGACGGCCTCCCATCATCCAAGACAGATGACGATCTGTCCACTTTCAAAGATTTCCAGAGAGGAAAATCTCACAACCTGTTTCGGCTATTAAGTACCGGGCGTGAAGTGCTTCCCTCTAATCTAACCTACATCTCCAGCCTCTTAAGGAATCAACATTGTGTAAAAATATAGAGCAATACGTTTTGAAATACGAGTTAGGATTTTCTTTATATATGAGAAATGTATAGAGTACGATTTCCCTTCAAGTTAAGAGGATTTTTATTTTTATCCGAAAAAATTGCTAAGCTAGGGCTTTCGGCAAAGTTTAAGTCTTTCTCTTTACGCTCGGGGTGCTTCCCCACAGCTGACTTCGGATGCCCACGGCTCTTTTAGGATGACTCATATATTGGGGTGTTGATTTCTCGAAAGACATCACCTCTCCTTCTGTATTAAAGTGGTGCATTGTACTGTTGCCTTCGTAACTTCCTACAGGGCAGCTGTTAAATTATGCAACTTCACAGGGCACTTCTGTCTACCTCAGCATTTCCCCTTGCAGCGCAGAACTGAATTCTCAAGATTTGCGCAGTTTATTCAGCAAACAAGGACTCAGCTTCTCTCGTGTGCTCTGGCACCGTGTGGGCTAATTATAGAATGGGAGACGCCGCTTTGGAGTCGAGCGGGGAATTTAGACACGTGATGGGAAGTTCGGGAAAGGACCGTGGGCTCCGGGTAGCCGTATGTTCAAGATCAAATGGGAACTATTTCGTGTACGATTTTCCAGTCAGGTATGCCTTTCTGCATTTTTCAAGAACATATGCCTTTAAACCAAGAGAAACCTGGTGACAAGTCTGGTCTTCGTGGCTGTGTGATCTTTCTGAACTTCGGAATATACCCTTGCAAATGGAAAGAAATCACATGTGCCTTAAAGACCATTGCGATGATTAAATTAGGTCAAATTCAGTTAGGTTAGATTCAGTGAGATAACAGGCTTTGAAAGTGCTAAGCAAAGGGCCGAATACCGAGTGCTTAATAAATGTTGTTTATATCCTCTCTCTTTGGTCGCTCAAAGATGCTGTCAAGGACTTTTATTCTTTTCTTGGGGGGAGCAGGTCACCTGGTTTCAAGACTACCTTCCCGCAGGTGGGGACTCTTCCAAGTCATGAGGCAGAGCCCACCCTACCATAGAATCTGAAGATGCCGCAGACTCGCCTTCCCATCCTTCCTTGCAGCCAGTGGCGGGGCGTGTGGCCGATCAGACACACCAGCCCCTGTCCTTGAATTAATGGCTCTTGGTTTGGAGAAGCAGGGGCCACAAGAATCCATTCCGATGCTAAGTCATGCTGGTCGTAGCCCGTGTACCTGGCAGTTCGAGGTCTCAGTTGCTGCAGCTCTCGCAGAGACAGCTCAAGTCCACACTGGTGGTGTCCACCATGCAAGTTTCAGCGTCTGTCCTCAGTGGTGACAGTAGTGGTGTCTTTTTTTTTTCTCTTTAAGTATATTTATTTATTTTGAGAGAGAAAGAGAGTATGAGCGGGGGAAAGCCAGAGAAAGAAGGAGAGAGAGGGAATGCCAAGCAGGCTCTGCCCTGACGGCACGGAGCCCGATGCGGGGCTTGAACCTGTGAACCGTGAGATCATGACCTGAGCCAAAACCAAGACTTGGACGCTCAACCCACTGAGCCACCCAGGTGCCCCAGTGGTGGTATCTTTAGTGTTTCGATTTGTGATGTGACTTCTAAAGATCTTTTTTTGTATTTAAAATTTTTGTTTAAATGATTATTCACTTTTGAGAGAGAGCGAGAGCGAGAGAGAGAGAGAGAGAGAGAACATGAGCAGGAGCAGGGGAGGAGCAGAGAGAGGAAGACCCAGAAACCTAAGCAGGCTCTGGGCTCTGGGCTGTCAACAGAGAGCCCCGTACGGGGCTCGAACTCACGAACCTTGAGATCAAGACCTGAGCCGAAGCCAGATGTGCACTGACTGAGCCACCCAGGCGCCCCTGGGATGTGTCTTTTAATGTTGACCCTGGGGGCATTGCCTCTAATCCTGGTTCTCAAGACCTTCATGAACAGCCTTCATGAACAGTCATGTTTCATTAATCCCTCTGAGCTTATTTTTTATTTTCTCAATGTTTATTTATTTTTGAGAGAGAGAGAGAGAGAGAGAGAGCGTACAAGCTGGTGAAGGGCAGAGAGAGAGAGAGAACAGAGGATCTGAAGCCAACGCTGCACTGATAGCAGAGAGCCGGATGTGGGGCTTACGCTCGCAAACCGTGAGATCATGACCTGAGCTGATGTCCCACGCTCAACCGACTGAGCCACTCAGGCACCCCTGAGCTTATTTTATTTAAGTTCATTTATTTATTTAAGTACTCTCCACACCCAGCATGGGGCTCGAACTCACAACTCCAAGATCAAGAGTCACATGCTCTACCGACTGAGTCAGCCAGGCACCCCCCTTTGAGCTTATGTTATCCACATTTTGTTTCTGATGCTCACAACTCGAACCGGAATGGTAAAAACACTGTTATAATTACCATAATGAGTTTTTTGGTTATGCAGTGATATCTGATATGCTATCAAAGAAGGAAAGACTGTTCCATTCTATATTAAACTGACCCTTAAAACCATCCTTTTTCAGTTAGTTTGCCTTTTCTATTTTTCAGTCCTTCTGCATCTTTCTATTGTTACGTGTTATTTCTTATTAGAAAAATAACCGTGTCCCAGAGTTTCCATTCTTTTGGTGCTATAGATCTACATGACAGGAAGATATACCTTGTAGAATTGCCAAAACCTGTAATGCCATATGCAGAGAGCAGACAATTGTGACTTTCTGTTTTTGGTGTGAAAAGCAATGCGTCACTATTCTTCATCAATATTCTATTTTAAACCCCAACTATTAAGCCCCAAAGCCCTTTGCTATAGATAGAAATTTTGCAATATTTTAACCAAAGCTGCGATTTAGAGAAAAGAAAAAAAAATAGTACCTCTTTATTTTTTATTTTTTTTTTCTTTTTTTTTTTTTCTTTTTATTTTTTTTTTAAATTTTTTTTTTCAACGTTTATTTATTTTTGGGACAGAGAGAGACAGAGCATGAACGGGGGAGGGACAGAGAGAGAGGGAGACACAGAATCTGAAACAGGCTCCAGGCTCTGAGCCATCAGCCCAGAGCCTGACGCGGGGCTCGAACTCACGGACCGTGAGATCGTGACCTGGCTGAAGTCGGACGCTTAACCGACTGCGCCACCCAGGCGCCCCTAGTACCTCTTTAATTAAAAAAACAACAACAGGGGGCGCCCCTAGTACCTCTTTAATTAAAAAAACAACAACAGGGGGCGCCTGGGTGGCGCAGTCGGTTAAGCGTCCGACTTCAGCCAGGTCACGATCTCGCGGTCCGTGAGTTCGAGCCCCGCGTCAGGCTCTGGGCCGATGGCTCGGAGCCTGGAGCCTGTTTCCGATTCTGTGTCTCCCTCTCTCTCTGCCCCTCCCCCGTTCATGCTCTGTCTCTCTCTGTCCCAAAAATAAATAAAAAAAAAAAACGTTGGAAAAAAAACAACAACAACAACAACAGGGGTGCCTGGCTGGTTCAGCATGCGACTCTTGGTCTCAGGGTCATGAGTTCAAGCCCCACATTGGGCATACAGCTTACTAAAAAATTCAAAAAAAACATTACACAGTAATCAGTCAGTCAAAACTAAATCTCTGAGGTTTGTGTTCCAGCATTGGCAGTGTATTATACTATCATTGGACTAACCATTTTGCTGATGACAGTTATAAATTCGCAATCATAAACTGGAAAAACAAGTGTTTAAAAGCTGTCTGGAGAACAATAGCAAACAGGAACTGCAGGGCATGTGACCCTTCACAGAACAGGAGCACGTTGGGTGAGATCCACACTTAACTCTTCCCCATTCATGTGGCACACAGGCATGGACCTAACGCAGAAAGTGGTCTTCTAATTAAGCGGAGGACTCAGCGGTTAGAGTTCAGGGCTGCTGAAACACCTGGAGATTGAGAGGCAATCCTGGAAAGTGGGACCCTAAAATCTCCTTACAAATCCCCAATCGATTTCTAAATTGTGCTTGTGCAGGTATGGCTCTGAGAAACACAACAGAAAACAGTAGTTGAGGAGTTAAAGACCTGAGCAGAGATTTCACCAGTTCCCTGGTGCTGGGGAAACAGAGATTGATAAACACAGGTTTTCTTTGGAACCCTCTAGTAGCCACCTTAGGAGTAAGGACTGTGTCCAGGAATGAGGACCAGGCCCTTGAAATAAGGACAAAACTGAAATAGACCCATCCTAAGAGACCAAAAACCAGGACTCTATAGAGTTAAAGAAGTGATCCTCTATTAATATAATTGCCTGCTACAACAAAAATTAACACTTTTCGGAGGAAGATAACAGAATCCAGATGGTATACAACATATACATAATACATAAAATGTAACCCATGATCAAGAAAAAACAAATCAGGGTGCCTGGGTGGCTCAGTCGGTTAAGTGTCTGACTCTTGATTTTGGCTCAGGTCATGAACTTGCAGTTTGTGAGATCAAGCCCCACGTGGAACTCTGCACTGTGAGTGCCTAACCTGCTTGGGATTCTCTCTCTCTCTCCCTCTCTCCCCACCTCCCTTGCTTGTGAGCATGCTCTCTCCCTCTAAATAAATAAACTTTAAAAAAAAATCTAAAATGTAAAGAGTAAAATTATGGAAAAATTCTATTTGGGAAATCTTTGGTAAAATTATGAAATAATTGGAAGAAACTACAATGATTATGAATCATTCTCGTAGGGTGGTTTTGCCAATTTAGAATTAGCTAACCGAAGTAAGTTAGCTCTCAATAGGTGTTTAATTTGTTGATTTTAATCATTGGATATAAAAACTATGTATGACATTAAGAATCATAAAACCCGGCACAATTAAACTCTAATGGACTTTTGTCATTTTAAATTGGTGTAGTTGCTATACTATCTTGTTTTTTCAGCCCTCCTGTGAATCGGTCCAGTGTATCTTGCATCAATATATAAATTATTTCCAATCATAAGATATTTCCCTAATTATCTATAATGTAGTACAGACATTTTTAATCTGGAATTCATAGAACTAAGAGCAGACATCCCTATATATATATTTTAATTTTACAGAGTAATGTATTAAAAAGTATATTTTCTGAAAAGTATATTTTTTGAGATGAACTCTAATTTTTTTTTGTCAGTTTTATGTTGGATATTTGAAAGAGCAAACCAAAAACCAATACCAGGTATTATCTTCACTTCATAAAGGAAACAATGCTACAGAACCAAAAATTAATTGAGGAAACCATAATAACAAGAGAAACTGAAATCCTCTATAAGCAAGAGCTGTAGACATTTTATAGCCACATGTATGTGTGTATATATATGTATATATATATATATACATATATATACACACACACACACCACATAGACGTTATTATTATTTTTCTTTTTCTGCTGCAGAATATTGTACATCTCCTCCCTTAACCCAAATCTACAGCTTACCATTTGCAAACCCTTGCTGTAGTGTTAGGGGTTTCGGTGTAGTGGGTGGGTATAGTGAGTGGGAGTGGGTAGGTCTGTGAGTCCCTTGAACGTGTTTGCAAAAATTTATCTATCTAGGGGCACCTGGGTGGCTCAGACAGTTCAGCATCCTGACTCTTGATTTTGGCTCAGGCCATGATTTCATGGGTTTGTGGGCTCGAGCCCCATACCAGACTCTGCGGGGACAGCACAGAACCTGCTTGGGATTCTCCCTCCCTCTCTCTTTCTGCCCCTCCCTCACTTGCATGCTCTCTCTCTCTCTGTCTCTGAAAAATATATAAATAAAAAGAAAAAATTTTTAAATTTATCTATCAATACACGTTGGTCCTTTTCTGGGAAGAGGGTTTGTAACTTGCAGATGATTATCAATTGTGTCTTTGGTTCCAAAAAGGCTAAGAATCTCTACGAATAGTCTTTTCCAGTATTGACAGTGGTGAATTTCTTTCATTTCCTCATTGCTTCTAACTTTTAATAAATGACAAAAGAACTCGGTTCAAAGAGATAGTCATTTGGTCATTTCTTAGAATTATTTCACTTATCAAAAATGGAGATGAGGGGTGCCTTGGTGGCTCAGATGGTTAAGCGTCTGACTTCGGCTCAGGTCATGATGTCACGGTTCATGAGTTGGAGCCCTGCATCAGGCTCTCTGCTCTCGGCACGCAGCCCGCTTCGGATCCTCTGTCCCCCTCTCTCTCTTCCCCTCCCCTGCTCACGTGTGTGCGCTTGCTTTCTCAAAAATAAACAAATAAAAAAAAAAAGCTGAGGTGAATCTTTTCAGTTATCAGATGTTGCTGTTGTAAACTATGAAAGCTGCTGCCATATTCTCATAGGTTCCACTTAAGTAACAGTTGCTTGGCTTTCTTTCTGCAGTAGTGCCTTTGGGAATAATTGTTGGCTCTGTGACTTTGAGCACATCAATGTATTTATGACCCACCTTACTCAAGAAAAGATTTCACGCTGTTCCTAAATACGTGCGCAAAACAATAAGGCAGAATCTGAAGTATGTGATAAAAGCAAGTATGCAAGAAACTTAGATCAGAAAGATGATAGGAAGCCAAATATTAGTGCATAAAACATGTGCCTCAAGTGACCTCGCTTTTGCTGGACACACAATTCAAAATTGGATCAGTCTTCCGAGTAATCAGCACAAAGGGGAAAGTTAGGTGAGTTAGAGGGGGAAAGAATGCAAGTTAGCAAAACTGGCTTGAACCAGCTGAATTCCGCTTGCACGAGCACAAGCCTGCATGGGCTGGCACAAGCCAGTAGGAACCGGTTAGAAGCACGCGAGTACAGTATCCTTACCCCAGATGGTGGAGTGCCTCTGGCTTCTGTTCTCATGGAGGGCTTCTGGGACCGAGAGCCAGGGCACATCCAGAAAAACTTCTGGAGCCCTGGGAGTCTCTCCCACACCTCTCCTGCCCCTCCAGCCCACTGTCTCATCACTGGCTGTCTCCTTCCCTCCTTTCCATTCTTCTGTAAATTTTGCCTGAGCCCCTGTGGCACCAGGTGCTGTGCTGGACACGGGATATAGCAGAGTGAGGAAGTTTGCCTCTGGGGCGCCTGGTCATGATCTCACAGTTCATGGGTTCGAGCCCTGCATTGGGCTCTGCACCGTCCCTGCGGGCTCTGCTTGGAATTCTCTGTCTCTCTCTGCCCCTCTCCCAGTCGTGCACGTGTGTTCTTTCTCTGTCTCAGGATAAAAAAAAAAGTTAGCTTCTGAGGAAGCCGGCAGTCTTCTAGAGAAGTCAGCTGTGACACACTGTGAAAAGTGATCTAAGGCAGGCGAAGGGTACCCAGGGAACCCGCCTTCACACTGTCATGTGTTTCTCTGGAAATGATTGGAATATTTGGCAAAGAGAAATCCACATATTTGAGGGACTTTAGATTTGCCCTGACCAGGTACCACTGGAGCCTGAAATAACCCCCAATTTACATATGTGCCGGCCATCTCACTGGGACTTTCTGAAGGGGCCGGCCAGGCGACAAGGGTGGACCAGGATGTCCTCGTCTTTCCTAAAAGACGAGGGGGTGTAGCTTCTTAACACACAGTTACAAAGAGCTTGGCAGTGCTCCCAACGAGCACAGTCTGATGTTCTGGAGATTCTGCGGGCAGTCACCGTGTGTCACTGTTGGAACCCTTCCCTCTCGCACACCAACACGCACACGCTCGAAAACGGGGAAATAAAAGCAGACGACCAGCAGTTTGAATTTAGACGTATGAGAGAAAGTGACAGCCTTACCATTCGCCAACTTTAAAGAGACAACATTAAATGGTAAGTTGTATTTTAAAAGATCAAACACCGAAATGTTAGACTTTCAGAAATACGCAGGTTTTAAAATGTCAAAATGAGGCATTAAAAAAAAAATTTATATAATTTCAAAGTGACAAAAGGAAACTGAATATTTTTGGGAAAGGTACTTCTGTGAAAATCAGAGTGTTTGATTTCGGTGGGGGTGATTGTTTCGGTGCTCTGGCATTTATTTTGCGTTCTGAGCAAGGACCCAGGGGAGGACAGCTTCATGTAATGTGACAGAGTTGGAGTGACTGGCATTTTTGTAGTTCTCATTAAAGGGATTGAATCCACAAATGGAGCTAGTTGCTTGAGCCTCTGGCTATACTCGAATTTTCTTTGATAAGCAATGAAAGGCGGAGCTCTGGCAAGAAATGGTGGGACTCAAGTTTGGCGAAAGCAGCGGTATCTTCTCTAGACTTGGATGGAGTCTCCTGCTTGCTCCCGTTCTAGGGCTCAGCCCCCACTGTCCTTGGGCTCCACTTGATGTCACAGGGACGCCTGTGTGTATGGAAAGGATCATTTACAGTAACTGCTTTGAACGTCACGTTTAGTTTACTACAGTTACTCTTGCAAGAATCCTCATTTTCCTTGTGCTTTGAACCTCAGTGAATCCATTTTATTAGTCCATTTTATTTTTGAATCTAGTAAAATAAAGGCGATCGCCTTTGTCTTTTCTTTGCCTGATATTGAATTCATGCCAAACAAATGATGCTTATTTAAATAATCAAAGCCATTTTCGAAGGTAGTTCATTAGATTCTTTTGAATGTTTTACACCGCTGTCCTGCATTTAATATGTTATATTTTCCTTTCCAGTGTTCCCAGTGACTGATGGGACAGCTGGATGTGCAAACTAAGCACTTAAGAGGGCTCTTACAGTAAATTAAACTTACAAAGCAAACAACCTATGTGAAATGTCCTAATCCTCTTTCAAAATTATCAATTTTCTTACTCTTTTCAGCTTAAAATGGGAAGGCGGATATGATAGAGTTTCTTTTTCTTTTTCTTTTTAAATTTATTTTGAGAGAGAGAGAGAGCACGTGGTGGAGAAGGGCAGAGAGAGAGGGAGAGCGAGAATGCCAAGCAGGCTCCACACTGATAGCCTGACACGGGGCTTGATCCCAAGACCTTGGGACCATGACCTGAGCCGACATCGAGAGTTGGACGCCTAACCGACTGAGCCACCCAGGCGCCCCTGTTAGAGTTTCTTAAGTCATTTATGTAACAAATATAGGTTGTTCATAAAATTTACTAAAAGATACTAATTGTATGACCTCGTGTGGTTTGAGTTGTTTACTTAGTTCTAAATATTCCCCGTGTTGAATATTCCACTCTGGCAGAAACTTCCAGTTCTTCTGTATCTTATCTTCCTTTCCTCCGTAACAGGCGTTGGCAAACTTTTTCTGTGAAAGGCCAGAGAGTAAATATTTTAGGCTTCGTGGAGCACACACAGTCTCTGTCTCATTTATCCTTTCTCTTTCTTTCTTTTCTAAACAATCATTTTAAAATGTAAAAACCATTCTTAACCCTCTGGCCCTAAAAACACAATGGGCTGAACTTGGTCTGTGAGTTGTAGTTTGTTGACTCCTGTTCCATAATTTTAAAATCTTAACAAAAAATTTTCTTATGTGGGCTCTACACCCATGGTGGGGTTTGAAGTCACGACCCCAAGGTCAAGAGTCGCACGCTCTACTGACTGAACCAGCCAGGCGCCCCCAATCCAAGAAATTTTAGGGGAGCGTGGCTGGCTCAGTCCATGGAGCATGTGACTCTTGATCTCAGGTTCATAGGTTTAAGCCCGACATTGGGTGTAGAGATCACTTAAAAAATAAAATCTTGAAAAACATTCTTTGGTTTTTTTTGAGTGGGACACATTTCCCAGACTCCTTGCCGCTCGGCCAGATTAATTTCCATCCTCCTTCGCTCAGAATGGGATGCAGACCTAGTGGTGTACCATCTTGGACCCATGGTCAAGGACAGCGTGGTGGGAATGGCAGAGCGTCAAGATAAAAGGAGGCTGGTCCTGGCGCAGCGGGATGCTGTCACGTGCCCACAACTTCACCCGGCGGTGTTGACATACCAGCCTAGCCTTTTATGTAAGAGAAAAGTAAATTCTATTCAGCTGAAGTCTTTGTAGCCAAGTAAAGCCAAATCTAGTTTTTAAAATTATTTTTCAACGTTTATTCATTTTTGAGAGACGGGGAATGAGTGGGGGAGGGGCAGAGAGAGAGGGAGACACAGAATCCAAGGCAGGGTCCAGGCTCTGAGGTGGCAGCACAGAGTCCGATGCGGGGCTCGAATGCACCGTGACATCATGACCTGAGCTGAAGTCAGACGCTTAATCGACTAAGTCACCCAGGGGCCCCCAAATCTATTTTTTAACTAATCCACTTTCTAAGGGGACAGATTTCATAACGCAAGGGATCTCAGGTTAGTGAGTCAAAAGTTCCTAGTCACTTTATGGTTGTCATTAGAATGAACTAGGTCTTTAGTAATGGCTAGTTGCTTTCACCTTTTTCTCATTTTCATGCTAAAATCCTGTATCCCTCACCCAGGTGTACAGAAATCTTAATGCTATTACGTTGGATGTTTAAATTCTCTTCATGGCTTATTAGAAGTCCCGATGACATTGGGGTGCCTGTCTGGCTCCGTCAGTAAGGCATGCAGTGCTCCATCTTGGGGTCATGAGTTCAAAGCCCCGCGATGGGCATGGAGCCTACTTGAAAACAAAAGGCCCAGTGACATTGCTTCGGTGCCTTGTTTTGTGTGTTGGCTTGTTTGACTGGTTTCTTCTAAGAAGGCAGGACTGTTTGTGTGTGAGAACATGAAGATCCCAGCTCCTTCTCTTATAAATTGTGACTGAGATGCGGGGCTCTCTGATTGGATTGAGAACCACCAAATGTGAGCCGACCCAGTGGAGTGGAGGCCGGTGGCGCTGGCGGTGAAAGAATTCCCCCAAGGCAGAACAGAAGAGATAGATGTTTATTAAATACACCACCTGAGAGCCGCCGGCAGGACCATGAGGGAGAGACTGTCTGCCATGGGGCGGTGGTGAGGGGCCACGGTTATAGGACAGAGTGGGGGAGTATGGAAACTTATGGAGTGTTCCCTTTTTTAGGAACTGTGCCTGGTTGTGACGGGTCAGTTAGGGCCTATGGCAGTTTCCAGGCGGGTTTCTTAATGAGCCTGTTTGCATACAGGTGGGTGGTCGCCGTGGCCCCTTTGGCCTTGATCACATTTTCATTGCTCAACCTGTTGCCTAAAAGCAGCCTCCACAAGAGGCGTGAAGGACATTTGGACTCTACTCTTAAGACCCTGGATCAAGTCTCCCTCACTGCCTTCTTCCTGAGACCCAGTGTCTGAACTGGCCGTGGCCATAGCTGCGTTTCTTCCTGGTTCCTTTTTCTGACCCTCAGCTTTGATTGATTTGCTCTGAATTCTCAGGTTCTCGAGCTCTGGCTTATGTTTGCCAGGTTCCTTCCAAAATGGAATCCACCGTGCACTCTTCATCTGTGATACGGTCCCCTTCGGGATGGCGTACCTGCCACGCAGCAGAGGCTCCATATAAAAAGTTCCTTCTCGGGGCGCCTGGGTGGCTCAGTCGGTTGAGCGTCCGACTTCAGCTCAGGTCACGATCTCGCGGTCCGTGAGTTCGAGCCCCGCGTCGGGCTCTGGGCTGATGGCTCAGAGCCTGGAGCCTGCTTCCGATTCTGTGTCTCCCTCTCTCTCTGCTCCTCCCCCGTTCATGCTCTGTCTCTCTCTCTATCTCAAAAATAAATAAACGTTAAAAAAAAAAAAGTTTAAAAAGTTCCTTCTCTTACTCCTGTTGCTTTTGAAAATTAGAACCAAATCATAACTTTTGGTGACACTTCTCATTTTTGGCCTTGAAAATAAAAGCATACCATCTAAATGCATTTTGCCAGAATTAATTGGTCTCTTCACACATAAAAGTTGAAGGAAGGGTGGAAAGCGTCTACAATTTATGGAAAATATTTTGTCCTGAAGAAGCTGGGACATATTTTCCTCAGAAGAGGAAGTCACCCCTCTGAGAATACGTTTTTTTGTGTTTTATTTTTTGGGGATTTTTTTTTTGTTTGTTTGCTGATTTTTGCTGTAAGTTCTAAATGATGGATGGGAATTTAATCATCTTTGCTTGCTACATGTTTTTCAGTGGGGGTTCTTGTCGGATGAGTACTGACTTATCTTGAAAAATGGCTTGTATATCAATTTTCAGAGTGTGGGCTTTCCATATTTCGGAAAGCTTTCGCGTGGTGCTTTTTACCTGCAATCTCAGGGTACTTTACTTTCTTTGTGGAAAAGAGGAAAGGGTGAAAATGTATGGCTTAACCAAGTTCCGCTAAGGTAACTTATCGTATCATTTATAAAACTGGAAATGGCTTAAGTGTTGGTCCGCGGTTATTCGTTTCATCCAGTGTCCTGAAAACCTCTGTCATATTTAGGTAGGCATATATTGAAGAGCACATATCTCCTGGTACATTTATTTCACTTGCCTTTGGGATACATCTTTTAAAGATCTAGTCAAAAGTGGAGTTAGAGGGCTGCCTGGCTGGCTCAGTCGGTAGAGCGTGTGACTCTTGATCTCGAGGTCCTGAGTTCAAGGCCCAGGTTGAGGGTAGAGCTTACTGAAAAAAATAATAAAATCAATACTTAGAAAAAGTGGAGTTAGAAATGTTTATTGAGAATCTGTAGCTATTTTATTTTGGAACATTGAAATTTAAGGGAATATTATAACATTTCAAATACTTTCCTAGATTCTCATGTTATATTAACTTAATAAGAATGATTTATTAGATTCTTTATCAAGTTCAAAGTTAATTAAAAATAAAAGCTTTCTAGCAGTATGAACAGTTGAAGTTTTTCTCTGTATATATATTTTTTCTTAGCAAATGGTATTTTGAAATAGTTTGTTGCTGATTATTGACCTTTCAAAATACCAATAAACTTGCCTAAGAAGTATAGGCTTTATGCAGTATGATATTCTCTTGCCATCAGATACATAATATTTTCCTTTTAAAGTCTGATGTCACTTAGCTTTATAGAATCCCACGTTCCAGACTAGGGATAAGTTGGAGCTTAATTTGTACCGAAACTCAATGTATATATATATTTCTTTATCTGCTATGATTTATACCTTGTTGTAGATCAACTTACTACCGACCAATGAATCGCAGCTAAGGACACAATATAAAATTTATTCCTTGTTTGTAAGAAATCTAAAGAGTTAAAAGAAACCTGAGGGCAAAGAGTGATTTTACTCAGATATGGCTCTAGAGCACAAATGTCACAGAATTCTTTTGTCACCTTTTATGTAGAGCATCATGTCGTTGTAGATGTCCCTCCTAAACTTTTGGTGTTTCTTATGAAACTGATCACTGTATCTTCACATGGATAATTTTGGGTTGCATATGGCAATGCACATCTTCTACAGTAATGGGAGGGTGGATTTGTAAGCATCCTTTAAAAATCTTCCTTACAGGGTCACCTGGGTGGCTCAGTCAGTTAAGCGTCCGACTTCGGCTCAGGTCATGATCTCACAGCTCGTGGGTTTGAGCCCCGTGTTGGGCTCTGTGCTGACAGCTCAGAGCCTGGAGCCTGCTTCAAATTCTGTGTCTCCCCCTCTCTCGCCCCTACCCTGCTTGTACTCTGTCTCTCTCTCAAAAATAAACATTAAAAAAAATTTTTTAAATCTCTCTTATAAAAATGACCTTAATTTTATGAGAAAATACTTAAGAGATCATGTTTAAGTAAAAAACTGATAAATATGTGACATATAATTTTGTTATATGTGTTGATATTTCTATCATTCCTTTATAGTAAGTATAAAATATCATAAAATATTAGAAATATTTATTAATATTTACAGGTAAAATATTATTTTCCCCCTTATATATACATATATATGTGTGTGTGTATATACGTGTTATGTGTATGTTGTATAATGTCAATACTCTGCTAAGTCGAACAACATAAAATTGTTGTGATTCAACCTTTTTTTTGTCCTGCAAAAATGGCAATTTTATTTTTTTTTAAGTTAAAAAAATTTTTTTAATGTTTATTTATTCTTAACGCAGAGAGAGAGTCTGTGCGAGCAGGGGAGGGTCAGAGAGAGAGGGAGACACAGAATCCGAAGCAGGCTCCAGGCTCTGAGCTGTCAGCACAGAGCCCGATGTGGGGCTCCAGCTCACTAACTGTGAGATCATGAGCTGAGCCGAAGTCAGACACTTAACTGACTGAGCCACCCAGGCGCCCCACAGAAATGGCAATTTTATATGGTTCAGGAAAGTAGCATTGATTATTTCTGAATAGTGCGACTGCATGAGATTTTTCTTTTTCTTTTTTTTTTTTTAAGTGTTTATTTATTTATTTTGAGAGAGAGAGAGAAAAAAAAAGCAAGAGAGCAGGGGAGGGACAGAGAGAGTGAGAAAAAGAATCCCAAGCAGGCTCTGCACTGTTAGTGTAGAGCCCGATGTGGGGCTCAATTCCAGGTACCATGAGATCATGACCTGAGCTGAAATCAAGAGTCGGACACTTAACTGACTGAGCCACCCAGGCACCCAAGATTTTTTTTTTAAGTTTATTTAAAAAATTAAAAAAACATTTTTTTTAGTAATTTCTACAGCCAACGTGGGGCTCGAACTCACAACTCCAAGATCAAGAGTTTCACACTCTTCCAATTGAGCCAGCCAGGCACCCCTGCATGAAATTTTCTCAACATAGTTATGTTTCCTTTGCTTCAGGATACAGCGTTGTTATCAGGTGCGTTTCTAATCAAGAAGAAACATCCAAGACTGTTGTTAAATGAAACCTAAAGGCCACCCCTGCTTTTCTTCCTCTCTCTGATACTGGCATCTTCCCGTCCCAGTTGGCCGTGTTCGTCTCTTTCTAGGCATCAGTGCTCATGGTCTCCCCAGGTCTCCCCAAACATACCCTGACTTCTCCTCTCCTCCTCTTGCTCTAAGGCCTGTATGTGGCATCTAAGGTCACGTATACTAAGTAACCTAAGAGGTAGATAGGAGTATTATCTCCCATTTTAACATGAGATGACAAAACTGAGTTAAGTGGCTTGCCAAGACGTCATCTGGATCAATAGGCCATATCCTTAAGTACCACGTTGTCCTGATCTCTGAGTACCTTTTTGTGCCTCATTTAAGAGTAGTTTCTGTAATTTTTGGAATTAACAGCCACATTTCTGCCTCTGGGCCTAACATCGAGTTTCTTCCTTTGCCTGGAATTAAGGGTCAGCAGACTATGTACTGTAGACCAGCCCCGCAGGCCTGTTTTTATAAATACAATTTTATTCGAACCTTGTCACACCCGTTCGTCTACCTATTGCCTGGCTGCTTTCTCAGTACAACAGTAGAGTTGAGTAGTTGTGACCCATATCACATGTCCTCCAAAGCCTTGAATATCTACCTTGTAGTCATTTAAAGAAAAAGTTTGCTGACCCCTGGTCTGCCATCCAGTTTTTAGGGGCACCTGGCTGGCTTAGTTGGAAGAAAATGCCACTCTTGATCTCGCGGTTGTGAGTTCGAGCCCCACATTGGGTGTAGAGATTGCTTAAAAATGAAATCTACCAAAAAATACAGTTTTTCTATCTAACCATTCTCGTTGCTCTGGCTGAATGTCAAATTGTAAGGAGGGTATGAGGTGCAATATATATCGCTGTGACCATGTCTGGAATATAACATTACCACCCCCACCCACCTACCTGTCTTTAACTCTAGACATCCCCCAGGACCTTAACAGGGAGATCGGTTAGGGTTCTAGGCTAACAAGTATTCTGCCATGTGCTCCCTCCTCTCTGAAACCTTCACTTTGTAGCTGGAAGTCACATTCATCGTTTCCCCATCCTCTGTTAGTAGCAAACATCTGTGATCTTGTGCTTTCTAAAAACACATTTCAGTCATGCGTATGAGCAAAATGTATTTCTCCTATATATTTGGTCTTCATCCCCGGTTCCTGCTCACAGCTCCCCAAACCCTTGGCATTTCCTGAGTGATAAGAGCATCTTTTGTTATAATATTGACTCTCTGGTCCTCAGTTCCTGAAATCCCTTCAGCACCACAGAGGTGTAATGGATGTCTTGTTATTCATAACAAGCCCCTTTCCACCACAATGGGATTTATGTTAATGAGGTGAGTTTTGGAAAACACCTAAGGATGGGGGCTGGTTGCTAGGGAAACCGACCTCAAATGAGGGGTGGGAACTTTCAGTTCCACCCCTTGATTTCTGGGGCCGGGAGAGGGAGTACTAGAAGTTGAACCAATCACCATTGGTCGTGATTTAATCAATTGTGTCTCTGTAATGGAGCCTCCATAAAACCCAATAGGTTGGAGCTCAGAGAGCTTCCGGGATGGTGAACACATCGGGGTTGTTGGGGAAGTGGCCTGCCTGGAAGGCCTTGGAGGCCACATGCCCTTTTCCTATGCCTCGCCCTAGGAAGCTCTTCCATTTGGCTGTTCCTGCATTATATCCTGTGATCTAGTAAGTCAAATGTTTCTCTGATTTCTGAGTTCTGTGAGCCACTCTAGCAGATTAATAGAACCCAAGGAGAGGGTTGTGGGAATCTGATTTATAGCCGGTTATCAGAAGCACAGGTGACATACTTGGATTTGCAGTTGGCCCCGGAAATCAGGGGGGCGGGCAGTTTTATAGGATTGAGCCTCTAACTTCTCCATCTGATGCTGCCTCTGGGTAGGTCTACTGTCGGGATTGAGTTGAACTGTAGGACACCCACCTGGTGTCCCAAGAATTGTTTGCTGATGTCGGGATGCTGCCCCCTTCCCACATTGAAATTGGGTCCCTGGACCCAAATAACATCAAAATCTTAATCTAAGCCCTGAGGATTACTCCCAGCCTCTAGCTGTGGTTTTTTTTGTGGGTGTTCTAATCGGTGTGTTTGTTTTTCTGAGTCAGAATCAAATTTTAGAAATCTGGAAGTGACTGCTCTTCCTCTTTGTGCTTAAGCAAGGCCTGTGCTGTGCCCAGCGATTAAACGTCGAACTCTTGATTTCTGCTCAAGTTGTGATCTCGTGGTTCCGAGTTCGAACCCCACCACGGGCTCTCCGCTGTCAGAGTCCGCTTCAGGTCCTCTGTCTCCCCCCCATCTCTGTCCCTCCCCCGCTCTTGCGTGCGCACGTGCTTTCGCTCTCTCAAAAATAAACATTAAAAAAATTTTTCTTTTTAAATGTTCAATACCCCTTTCGGCAGTCTGCAGAAATTCTATGTAAAAGGGATGTATGTGTGATAGGAGTGGACCAGGAGACTTCCCTTGGACCTGAATGTGTGTCTATGGACGTTAAGACACTTGTGGGTGGTGGAATTGATGTCTTTCTGTCATCCCTTCGAAGGTTCTGCTACTGACTTCCTTATGTTTGGACTAACCTCTTTGCCAGGTATGATTTTTCCTTATCTTTGGGGAGTAAGGTTCTGCAGGGTTCCTCTGAGATTTACCACCTAAGTCAGAGGTCAGCAGACACAGCCCTCCCTCCACCTGCTTTTGTAAATGAAGTTTTAGTGGAACTCAGTCTAGCCCATTCGTTTATGTGTTGTCTTTGGCTGCTTTCGCACGACAGTGACAGGATTGAGCAGGTGTAAGAGACATCTTATGGTCTGCGAAGCGAAATATTTACTCTGGACATTTCCCGAAAACGCTTGCTGATCTAAAACATGTGTTGCCCCTTGAACTAATTTCGTAGGTTTCTTTTTCCATTTAGTTGACAGCTAATACAGTGAATCGATCCCACGGAAAACTTTATTAATCAATTTTTTCAGTGTTTATTTTTGAGAGAGAGCGTGGGGGGGGGGGGGGCAAGGGGCAGCGAAGGGGGAGGGGACAGAGGATCAGTAGGGGGCTCCTCACCAACAGCCCCGACGTGGGGCTCAAACTCACGAACCTGAGAGAGATCATGACCTGAGCCGAAGTCGGAGGGTTCAACGACCGAGCCACCCAGGCGCCCCTCACACGGCAAATTTTAGTAGGGCTGTCTTTAACTTTACATTGAATTATGTATTTCGACAGTATAAAAGTATCAGGAGAAACCAAGATACCTCTTCGTTCTGGTACTCGTCTGACTGGAGCTGAGAAGTAAGCTGTCTAAAAAAGGAATGTGGTCTTAAGTGTTCATTCCCATCGTTAACTTTTTTTTTAAACATTTTCAAATAATTAATGAAAAAAAAAATAAGAGGTCAAGACAAGAAGTTATGAATCTGTGAGATTGAGCTCTTTAGAAAATGCAATTATTAATAACATCCCATTAATGTACAATGATATTTGGTTAAAAGAAACGTGTGGAGCGGTTTCTAATGGCTTTCCAGAATGGCTGCAGCAGGGGCCCTCGCCCGTAAGGACAGAATATTAGGCAGAGAGCAGGTAGCTCCATGGGGGCCAGACGTGCTGGGCAGGAGAGGCTAGCGCCTGTGAACTCCAGGAAGGGCAGAAATCTTCCTAGTTGAAGCACGCAAGTTGTCTGAGAATTTAGGTACGGTAGTTCATGGGGTCCACGGTCAGGGTTAATAGATCTGTGGAACTGCTGTGTCTCCCCTTCTGGCACAAGCTGCCCTCTTCTCCAAACGGGAGGCAGAGGAAATAAGTCAGCTCTACACATAGGAAAATAAATGGTAGAGTCGACTTTAATTAAAGGCATTTGAGGGTGATAATCATGAGTGTCCAAATTTCAAGAAAGAAGGAGCCTAAGAGAGGAGCTAGACTGGAGATTGTGAACTCTGCTCCTGGGTCTAGGTTCTGTGGGTCCTGCGGGGCACCTTCAGGGGCCCTTGAGGTTGGAGGCCCAGGGGGTGGTTCAGGGTCGCTTCCCCTCCCTCTCTCCTTCCCACCGAAACGCTATGCTTTTGTTTCCTGTGTACTGCCTTGCACAGAAGATTTGCTTTATGAATAGTTTTCAGTAAAGTGTTTTGAAACCATAGATCCTAGGCCAGCTCTTCACATTCTGTAGATGAAGAGATGGAAGTTACAGTAATTCGGAGGACTTCACCAGGCTCCTGCCGGCCCCTGGGGTGAATTATAGTAGCACCCTAGGTCAGCCCCTCGCTCTCCAGTGCTCAATCCAGAGCTTTTCTCTATGATCTGCATAACCAGGAGGAGCCAGCCCCCAGGCCTGAATCCACTGAGACACAGGGTAAACGTTTGCCTTTTTAATACCCTTACTAAAGGCAGTTAAAACAATAGTTTAGTATTTGTCAGCTATTGTGACTTTTGTCATCACAGTATAATAATAGTTCTCAAGTTTTTGTGTACATAATTACCGGGGAACTCAGAAAAAAAAAAAAAAAAAAAGAAAGAAAAAAGAAATCAGGTTCCCATCCATCCTTCTTAGAAATTCTGCTGTGGAATATCTGTACTTTAATCAAACACCCCAAATGTCTCTGATACAATGGTCCATGCACCATCCTTACAAAAATCCTGTGCTAAAGCTTTGCAGTTGGATCTTGAAGGTACCATGGGAACCGTTGGAGGTGAACTGTTACAAAGTAGATGATGTTAGCATATTAGACTGTACAGTAACTGCTCCCATTTTTGGCATTCGACTGGGGCTGCTTGTATGTTGCAACTCTGTCATCAAAAACATGTGGTGTCCGAAGTGGCCAAGAAGGGGGGGAACAGACATACAGAGATACAGAGATGAGCACAGTCGCACAATCGTTGAGTGTGCAGCTGAATGGATTTTCACAGCTGAGCACACTTTTTAACTAGCCAGATCAAGAAACAGAACTTAAACCTTTTGTTTCCTTCTCCAGTCTTTACTCACCTCCAGCCCGAGTAAGTATAGCTAACGTATAGGAGTTTTTAAGATTTTGTTTTATTTTTTAAGTAATCTCTACACCCAATGTAGGGATTGAACCCACAACTCTGAGATCAAGAGTCTCCACAGACTGAGCCAGCCAGGCACCCCTAATATGAAGGATTTTTTTTGTGAGTTCAGGTTTAGAAGTAACTTATGTCTCTTTCTAACACACTCCATTGGCCAGAACAATGACATGTGCACCTCAGCCTAACTACAGAACGTACTGGGAAATGTGTCCTTTGCTTCCAGGAAGTGAATCAGTGTGGTTAACATACAATATTTTATCTGTTACAGTTAGGCTTATAATCTAGAATATAATCTCGTGGTCCAAACAATGATACTTTAAAAATTTTTTAAATGTTTATTTAGCCCCGGTGCGGGGCTTGAACTCACAAACCGTGAGATCATGACCTGAGCTGAAATCAATAGTCAGATGCTTAACTGAGCCACCCAGGTGCTGCAAATAATGATACTTCCTATGCTTATCTGTGGGTGTGGAAGATTAAATAAAAGCTTACATTTTTTCTTTTTTAAAGATTTTATTTTTAAGTAATCTCTATACCCCTTGTGGGGTTCAAACCTACAACCCTGAGATGGAGACTTGTATGCTTCACTGACTGAGCCAGCTAGGCACCCAAAACCTTACATACTTTCTAACTTAATTCTTCTTTTTTCTTTAATTTTCTTTAGACATTAAATTCATTCACAAATAGCTATATATTTATATTCGTGATTACTTGAATATGATTACATGGAGTTGTGGATGGCTGATAATTTATTTTTCTTTTTAAAAATTTTTTAACGTGTATTTATTATTGAGAAACTGAGAGACACAGAGTGTGAGCAGGGGAGGGTAGAGAGAGAGGGAGACACAGAATCCGGAGCAGGCTCCAGGCTCCGAGCTGTCAGCACAGAGCCTGACGCGGGGTTCGAACTCACAAACTCCGAGATCATGACCTGAGCTGAAGTCGGTTGCTTAACCAACTGAGCCACCCAGGCGCCCCTGGGTGGCTGATAATTTAGAAAAGGTAAAATAAGGGGCGCCTGGTTGGCTCGGTCGGTTAAGCGTCCGACTTCAGCTCAGGTCATGATCTCGCAGTCCGTGAGTTCGAGCCCCGCGTCGGGCTCTGGGCTGACGGCTCAGAGCCTGGAGCCTGTTTCAGATTCTGTGTCTCCCTCTCTCTCTGCCCCTCCCCTATTCATGCTCTGTCTCTCTCTGTCTCAAAAATAAATAAACGTTAAAAAAAAATTAGAAAAAAAAGAAAGAAAAGGTAAAATAATGTGTACTTCTAGGGACAATTCGTTTTTCAGATATGTCCCAAATATATTAATTTCATGGGAATGAACATTAATCCCTGTGGGTTCTGGGCTCCTGAAGAATGTCCTGGTATGTACTAGTTGTGTCTTTCTTTAGATCACAAGATAAATTTCTCCACTTTACTTTCTTAACCATTGCTCTTTGACATTTGGAATTGGTAGTCGTCTTTCCAATCTTTGTGAAACACTTAAGCTTGCTCCTTAAACACTCGGTGGTCAGCTGTGTTGTTTCACACAGAAGTGTTTGTTCCTTTTTATCGTTTAGTAGTATTCTACTGTAGGGATGTACTACACTTTATTTCTTCACCAGATGTTGGACATTTGGATTGTTCCCAGTGATTAGCTATTATGAATAAAGTTGCTGTGTACATGTGCATAGAAGTCTGTGTGTAGACTTGGACGCACAACCCCGAGGTCAAGAGTCGCGTGCTCCATCAACTGAGCCAGCCAGGCCCCCCTGCCTACAACTTTTGACTCCCTCACAAGTTAACTGTTGACCAGGATACTTACAGATAACACAGTCAATTAACACATATTTTGTATGTTGTATGTATATATACTGTATTCTTTTTTTTTTTTTTTATTTTTTTTTATTTTTTTTTTCAACGTTTTTCATTTATTTTTTGGGACAGAGAGAGACAGAGCATGAACGGGGGAGGGTCAGAGAGAGGGAGACACAGAATCGGAAACAGGCTCCAGGCTCCGAGCCTTCAGCCCAGAGCCCGACGCGGGGCTCGAACTCACGGACCGCGAGATCGTGACCTGGCTGAAGTCGGACGCTTAACCGACTGCGCCACCCAGGCGCCCCTATACTGTATTCTTAAAATGAGTAAGCTAGAGAGAAGAAAATGGTTTTAAAATCCTAAGGAAGAGAAAACGCATTTACAGTCCTGTACCGTATTTACTAAAAATCAATATCCACGCGTAAGTGGTCCTGCGCCATTCAAACCCATGTCGTTCAGGGGTTTTTCCACCATCCTGTTAGCGATGTAATATCCTTTGTTGTGTTCCTTTCTGAAATGTATCTAGAAGTCTCTCTTGGTAAGTGGGGGGACCAGATACCTTTTGTGATTCAGTTTGGCTCTGGTTTTGTGTTCTTAAGTTCCACCTTTCCGTGTGCTCCTCTGTTCAGATAGGTTTTATTTTTCTTACTTGGAATTATTTTCCGAGAATGAATATCTGTGAATAGTATTACTGGGATAAAGGGCATGACTCTTAAAATTCATTTTAATATGTATTACCTCTTTGTTTTCTAAACTCGTACCAGTTAGGAAATGGCCATTTCCAATTTGTAGAGGCCCTACTCTACCAAAGATAGTCTCTGAATAAAGTGTTCTTTCTCTACATCTTGAGAAGCAGCTGTGCTGGTTTGTAAGCCTCTAACAGTAATAACTTCTCCTTTCTTAAAGATCCTATATATGAAACAAACAATATGCTAAGTCAGAATTCTAGTGCTAAATAAAATCCCCACAACAGATTAAGATTTGAAGTGTGGAAAGAAAGGAAATGAGTTTAAAAAGATAAATCTGTTGGTGCACACGGAGTAAGGATAGTATTTTATGCAGTAACGCCTCCTTAAGTAAACATTTGATGGAAGGAATAAAATCTTACTTGGCACATAAATCTTTTTTATTAACAGCAAGGTTGTGTACCCAAGGGAAGAGGAAATAGAAGGAGTGATTATGGCAAAATGAGATGAGGGCAGAACTGTTTCACTGTCATAAATTGGTCCAAAATTGGTTAACCAAAACCGAGGAAGGATAGACGGCCATCCTGATGGCACTTTACGGAGCACAGTGAAGCTAATACTTAATCAGTAGCAACTTTCTCTTAAGGGCTCCGCGTGCTCTAAACTCCTAATGTGATTTGGGTATAAACGGAAAGTGTGCCCTGCCCTGCTTTTTGATTTCCTTAGCTTAACTGAAAATGGAACAACAGAAATCCACACCTCAGATGTAGGTTGGGGAAGGTAGCTCTGTTTCTTTTATACACAGCGGCCGCGTTTCAGTGGGTGGGACTCGCCACAGCGCTGTGAGATTCATTTTGAAGACCTTTGGACCAGAAAGAGCCTGCCTCTTGCCCGGATTCTCGAGTTGTAGCAATTTGTGGCATTTCACAAGCAAGGTCCCTTTTTGCAGGTGTGAACACTGAGAGGTAGTAGATGAAGCAAGGGAGAGGAAGAAGAAATGACGATGAAAGCTGGTTGGGCCCCCAAGTGGTGGGCTCTCTTCGGGTTCAGTGCATGTGGGGTGGCGGGCCCGTTGGGTCCCTATGGCATCAGCCTACCTGGTTGGAACGGTAGTAACTACCTCCTGGGGGTGTTGCCGGTGTTCAGTGAAAAAGCCAGTGCCTGGCACGAGAACTCCGTAAGTTTCAAGTATATATTATTGTTGCCTTTTTTTTTTAATCTAGGAAATTTAGGGCCTCCAGTGAGTTGGAGGGAGATTCATCGCAAAGACAAATGGCTCAGATGTCAAGGTCTCATCCATGCTGAGGAGGGGCACTCTTTAGGAGTAAAGTGGAGAATTTCACTTGGATTTTTTCTAGTTTAGTTCCAAAATCTGCATTTAGATCTTAATTCCGGACAGTAGGCTCCTAAATATAGGCTCCTATCTAGATCTACGAAGGGTTGGGTGCCTGGGTGGCTCAGGCTGTTGGGCTTCTGACTCTTGATTTTGGCTCAGGTCATGTGATCACACAGTTCGTGAGTTCGAGCCCCAAGTCGGGCTCTGCGCTGGCAGCTTGGGGCCTGCTTAGGATCTTGTCTCACTCCCTCTCTGCCCTTCGTCTGCTTGTGCACTCTCTCACCAAATAAAGAAATAAACATTAAACAATTTGAAGGGAAAAAAAGATCTATGAAGGGTTAGAAAATTTTTTTAAGGAGGTGAACATTTTTAAAAAATTTATTTATTTTTTAGTAATCTCTACATCCAACGTGGGGCTCAAACTCACCATCCTGAGATCAAGAGTCACATGCTCTTCCTACTGAGCCAACCAGGCACCGCTCCGTCCCGGCTCAGAGATCGTCTTTCCTTACTTGCAAGCTAACAAGGTAGCCTGCTATAGCTTCATGGATGCTGGCAGAAGACACAACACCTGTGTCAGAGACAAAGGACTGTTTACTGCTCACAGCCAAGCAGTATTCAGGGTCTCAGTGTTAGTGTCCGCTCCCTGAGTGCCAGTTGTCACAGGTCAACATGAAGAGGAGCAGATGGATGGCAGGACACGCTGTGGTTTCCGTTCCAGGAAAGGAGCCCTGAGCTCAGAGGACCCCAACCTCTTCTAGGGGGCAATAATGGTGTGTATCCTTTGCTCCAGAGGCTGGGACTATCTCTACTTTCCCAGGCTGCAAGCAAACCTGTCCTCTGCTTGGGAGGGAGGGAGGGAGGCACTATGCTTCAAAGTAGCATCAGGGGTGCCTGCCTGGTGGTACCTTAGTGGAACCCCATGGGAAGCAGCTCTTTCGTGGCCTTGGGGAGGCAGTGAGGAGGGGCCTCTCCACAGATGCGCAGCCGAGAGAGGAGTACGTGGTGGATAATGCATTGGGGCAAACAGGAATTATTCAAGAGCCTATAGGCACTTGTTGAGGGGTCCTAGAAGCAATGGGAGGCAGGTCTGTTAGGGACTGTGGGCTCCCCAACAGTGGAGGGGAGTGAGATTCAGTAGAACACGGGTTAGATGGATAATGGCTCTGGCTACTCGTGGTTTAAAAGACTTGTTTCTATGGTGTGTAGATGTGTGTACAAATGGAAATTTGGTAAGAAAAAAATGAACAATGATGGAATGGTGATACAAATTGATGTCCCCATGTCCACTGGTTTTCTGATTCGTTTCCGGTCCAGATTTTATCAATGATACGTAATTACCAATTGTCTATTTCAGTGCTCCCAAAGTATATTTTGGGGTACCCCAGGATATCCTTTCAGTTACACTGCAAAAGAAAACCTTTGGTCCAATGCATTTTGAAAATGCTGGATATCATAGCCTTCCCTCTTGGGGATTTATACTTCACAGTAACATATTAAAGACTCTTAGTTTTTCTGCCTTTAAGGATGCTCATGGGGGCGCCTGGGTGGCTCAGTGGGTTAAGCGTCCCACTTCGGCTCAGGTCACGATCTCACCGTTCTTGGGTTCGAGTCCCAAGTCGGGCTCTGTGCAGACAGCTCAGAGCCTGGAGCCTGCTTTGGATTCTGCATCTCCCTCTCTCTCTACCCCTCCTCTGCTTATACTCTGTGTCTCTCTCTCTCAAAAATACATACACATTAAACAATTAAAAAAAAAAAAAAGGATGCCCATGAACTTTGTTTAAATCGACTTTTGCTAAATTCACCTGATCACAGAATCCTATTTTTGCATAACAGTCATGAAAATCTCATGCAACTAATGCCTGGGAGAGCACATTGCAGAAACTGCCTTCCAGTAACGTGATATCACTGTCACAATTGAAGTAGTAATAAATAATACAAGAAACTTGCAGATTACTTAAGACCTTTTCAGTGCTACCCGTTGTTTTCCACTCGTTGCTTGTGTCTAAGGTCAGTTACAAACATAAAATCTTTCAATCCTGGCACTGCATTGTAATTATGACCAGCGAGAAGCTCTGGTCCACCAGACATGATCTAGGATTTCTGATACTGATGTGAGAAGCTAATCCGAGCTTTTAATAAGCCACGGTGACCACATTGAGGTGATACGAATCTGGTGAAAGGCAAACGTGGTTGGCATTTCGTAGAGCTTGAGCAGTCTAATGGGGGTAGATTCCCATTTTTGCAACAGGTTTATGGAATATTAAAACTTGCTGACAATCATTTAAATTCCTTTATTCCACCGTGTGGGTGGGACACAAGTTTGGTCACCACTGGATAAGAGCATCTTTCTCTCGGATCTGTGTGGGGTTTTTATGACTTTGTCTTTGTTGCCAGGTAAAGTATTAAGAATGTAGTTAAGACTTGAAAGGGGCCTTGGTTTTCATGTTGAGAAAGCTGTATCAATTGGATTTATTGGGTGTTTTTCATTATGTTTAGTGGAAGATAAATTAGTTTTTTATCTCGTGTTTGCATAAATCATCTATCAAATTTTATGCATGACAGCTGCTTCTTTTGTCGTTATCTCTTAAACAGGAAGTGAGATAAGACCAAGCTGGTGGAATTGGTAGGAGTTATTCTGGCAGGAGTCATCACATAATCACGTTGGATATTGTGATAAATTTCACAGTGGCTAAAAGTGTGACGTGGATAAATTTTTCCCCTAGTAACATCTTTCCCTTTTCTGTTTTATCATGCATTCAAGGCTGGGAGATAGGGAGGCTTCTGTTTCGATCCTGGGGCCACCGTAGAAACTCACTTAATATTTATGAGCCTCAGTTTCATCTTTTGGAAGACTCATTTGGGTGAACTTTAAAAAATGGATACATTTCTGGGCCCCGCCCAGATTTGCTAGATAAGAACCCCCTCGTGTAGGAGGAATAATATGCTTCTGTGTGCTTTGAAACCTCCTGGAGCCTAGGTGATTCTCCTGTGAAGCTAGGCTTTTCCACCAGCATTGCGAGCCAACAGATGAGATTAAAAACCCCAGTACTTCCCGCCTTACGAGTCAGTTATTCCAGTTTCTAGTCATTGAGTGGAGCGCTGATTAGCTGGCGTGAATGTCTCTGTCATGGCCATTCTGAGGATAAACATTTGTGCGCTCTACTGGCTATTTCTATGCTACCTTCCTACTTAACATGAGTTGTTGAGTGTTATGTGAGTGGGATGACCATCCAATCCAGGGTACTTCTGGAGTGGAAGAAAAACTGTTGATAATTACCCGGGACAACAGACATAAAGCAGAGTTGGCCCAAGCAAACAGGGATGGTCCCCCATAAGGACCTGGCCTAAACCAAAGGAGAGAGAACAAGAGGACGCATTGAAGAAATCACATCGGAGTAGTAGATCTGCCATGTTTTTTCTTCCGCTTCTCTCCTTTCTGTTACATTGTTTGGTGCCCAAGGGAACATACTGGTTTTGCTTAGGGAGATTCGATTGGCAGACATCACCGTTGGGTGGGATTGGGGCAGGGAGGGAACGATATCAGGATGATCTGTGAACTAGATTATGCAGAGTTGTGCTGCCTTTGAATTCACTCCAGACAGAACAACTCAGTCAACCACAAGAGGGAGTAACTATTCATGCTCACTCACCATATGTGAGGATGTGCTGGGCTCTGGGGCACCAGAATCCACGTAAACCCAGAAATAATATTGAACAGGACCCCAGCCACTACCAGGAACCTCATAAAAATTCTCCATTGTTTCCCTGGCCTCTTCTATGTCTTTACTTTTGGTGGCCCATTTTGAATTTCTGAATATGTTTTATAATCCTAAATTCTATGTGGCCTTATTCAGTACTAAAGATATAAATGCTTTAAGTTCTAAATTCTCCTACTCTGTGCTCTTGTACCCGTTCACAAGTCCAGTTTTCTGGGGCCATTTATGTGTGGTGAATACTGTTTATAATAATTGATGTGACGGTGTGACCCTCTTAGGGACTACTTTTAATTTAAAAGCGAGATATCTTGGGGGGCCTGAGTGGCTCAGTCAGTTGAGTGTCCTACTCTTGTTCAGCTCAGGTCATGATCCTGGGGTTGTGGGATCAAGCCGCACGTCAGTCTCTGTGCTGACAGCACAGAGCCCGCTTGGGATTCTGTCTCTCACTCTCTGCCCTTCCCCTGCTGGTTCTCTTTCTCTCTTTCTCTCTCAAAATAAATAATAAACCATTAAAAAGTGAGATACGTTAACCCAAATGAGTCTCAAAATGGCCTATTTGTAAGGTCAGATTTAACAAATAAAAGTAGAAAAGATGCTCAGTTAAATTTGAATGTCAGGTAAACAGTGAATAACTTCTTTTTTTTTTTTTTTAGCAGGGATATGTGTTGTGGAGTATTGGGGATATACTTATACTAAAATTAATTCATTGTTTATCTGACATTCAAATTTAACCTGGTGTTGTATATTTCTCTCTCTCTTTTTATTTAAAAAAAAAAATTTTTTTTTTTACATTTATTTATTTTTGAGACAGAGAGAGACAGAGCATGAACGGGGGAGGGTCAGAGAGAGGGAGACACAGAATCTGAAATAGGCTCCAGGCTCTGAGCTGTCAGCACAGAGCCCGACACGGGGCTCGAACTCACGGACCACGAGATCATGACCTGAGCCGAAGTCGGCCGCTTAACCGACTGAGCCACCCAGGCGCCCCTCTCTCTCTCTTTTTAAACGTTTAGTTATTTTTGAGAGAGAGAGCACAAGCAGGGGAGGGGCAGAGAGAGACAGGGAGACACAGAGTCTGAAGCAGGCTCCGGGCTCTGAGCTGTCAGCACAGAGCCCAACGAGGGGCTCCAACCCATGAATGGTGAGATCATGACCTGAGCCAAAGTCAGACACTTACCCAACTGAGTCCCCCGGGGGCCCCTGGGTGTTCTATATTTTATCTGGCAGCCCTACATGCCTGGAGAGCTATGTTGGAAGCTTCCTGAAACTCTTTGATTTGGTCATTATTTTTATAACCTTAGCCCTAACCATGCCCCACCATGAGATTATTTTCTTTCATTTTTTTCAAACATAATTCATTATTCCTACTGTAGTTTAGGACTCCGAGATACAGAGGTCGCTGTGATGAGTGGGAGTGAACAGTGAAGTTGCTGAATGGGAAGTCTAGGTTCAAGTGTGTGTGGTTGGCTTGTACCTGTCTGTAAGCAGTGTGGCTTTACTGAAGCTTCCATGGAAGGCAGTCAGTGGCCAGAGTGGGGCGGAGGAGGACCAGGATCGGGAAGTAGATTTGGAAATGGAGACAGACAACTGTGGACCATGTAAATAAGGCAGGGAAACTTCTCGAAGGCAGGACTTGTGCTATATTAATTTTGCATTGCCACATGGCTCACACAGTCCTTGCACGTAGCAACTATTCAAATATTTGGTGGATTAAATTGCCTCTTCCAAGGGGCTATCTTCTGATTTTTTTTTTCCTTCTGTATAATCCACTGGGAAATGAAATACTTGGCTAATTTATTTCTTAGCTGCCTCCTGCATTTATGTGCTTCCCTTCCTTAAGTTTATAAATGGCCCCATGGGGTTAGGCAGAAGTATCAGTATGAGCAAGAATGGACTGGTAGACTGTGTGGCCAGCCACCGTAGGCAGAGGGCTACTTTTAACATTAGGGCTGAATGGGAGGGTGTGTGTG
This sequence comes from Neofelis nebulosa, assembly GCF_028018385.1. Taxonomy (NCBI): domain Eukaryota; kingdom Metazoa; phylum Chordata; class Mammalia; order Carnivora; family Felidae; genus Neofelis; species Neofelis nebulosa. The sequence goes on from NC_080800.1 coordinate 9,189,202, forward strand.
TGTGTGTGTGTGTGTGTGTGTGTGTGTGTGTGTAAAGTGATAGAGCGCGAGCACCGTGCTGAAGATAGATTGCTGTATACAGTATAAAACTTTCATTAGATCCTTTGAAGTATAGATTAATTACAAAATGAGCCAAAGTCACTTGTGAAGGTGAGAAATGCCAGTGTTACAAGCCATGCGGTGGGCGGCTGAGCATTTGCTCCGGCTTAAGCCGAGAGGTGCGTAAATGCCAATGAGAGATGATTGCACTCAGCAGCGCTCCTCGTTTTCCTCCCCTGCTGCACTGCTTGGCAACTCTGATTTGCAGCCTTCTGGAATGTTGCCAGCCATCTCCAGGGGTGTTAAGAAATATCCAAAACAAAATTAAAATACATTCACTTTGATTTAAAATGCAATTTTATATATGTAACACTTTCAGGAGCAGTGGGATTGGGTGTTAGAAAACCAGACGAAGCAATGCGGTAGCAATTACAAAGTTGGGAAGGGAAAAAAAAAAGCCATGCTAACAACTTGCTAATGGATTGGACATTGCTTGGGGAGGAGAGAGAAACCAGGACTAAAACCAGCCTCTCCATTTAGTTTTAATCAAACTCCTGGGAATTCATCACTCTTCTTGCCTTCTTTCATTTTTTTTTTTTTTTTTGAGAGAGAATGAATGGGGAAGGGGCAGACAGAGAGAGAGACAGAGAGAGAGAGAGAGGGATATGTTCTGACTCGAAAAGAGAAGATGAATTGTTCTCTTCTCTTACAAACTAAATTTAATTGTAGTTAATAGCAGTTGACTTTCCCCATGCCTTTCCTGTTGGAAGAGAGGCCTTCCAAACTCTGAGTATAATCACACCAAAATAGAGGCCAGGGTTACTCAAGATTTTAGGTAATCTGATTTTTTTTTGGCTCACCATCAGATAAGTACATTTTTTTTCATTTAAAAAACTGTTTTGGGGCCCCTGGGTGGCTCAGTTGGTTAAGCGACTGACTTCGGCTCAGGTCATGATCTCACAGTTCGTGAGTTCGAGCCCTGTGTCAGGCTCTGTGCTGACAGCTCAGAGCCCGGAGCCTGCTTCAGATTCTGTCTGTCCGTCTCTCTCTCTCTCTGCCCCTCCCCATCTCATGTGTGCGCGTGCGCGCTCTCTCTCTCTCTCAAAAATAAACATTAAAAAAATTGAAAACACTTTTTTTAATTGGGCAAAAAACATTTTCTTTATATGAACTGTTAGTAGATGCTAAATATGAGATGTATTTTAAAATGAAATCATGTGTGTGTAGTTGTAATCATAAAGGTAAGTACACTAATCAAAAGCTGTACAGCATTAACAGCAAATCCAAATACAAATGAAGGTAATCTTCTGCATTCCATGTTTCATCAGGCATCAAAACCCACCAATCTTTGAGTCCTTTCTGGTACATTATTCTGTATTCACATTCCCTGCATCTGATTGGATCCCTGGATTTTATTTCATTTTCTGTGTGACCTTCTTCACAGATACAGGTCACTGGCTGCTACTTTGAGAGTTAAACTCCTTCCTGGTGTCCATTGACAGTCTCTCCAAATCCCACTAGCCGATTCCCTGCTCACACAGCCCAGAGAAACTTCTCGAAACTCTGTGCTTCTAAACAGATTCTGATTTGTTGCCCTCTAAAACATTTTTTTAGATATTAAGATTCATGCTTTCTCAATACCAGAAAAACAAAGGAAAATTAGGTTTTTGGCATGTATAACTAATGCGGTAATTAGTGCTATTAAGTTGCTTTAGAAGATTAAACCGTCAGTAATTATGAAAGTAAGTATAAATTGAAGGGCAGTGTTTAGATTTCAGTGTAGTATTTTATATCCAGTATTCAGTAATTAATTTTATTTTATCTAGAGACCTTACTCAGCGCATACATTTGAAAGTCAGAGAAGAGTCATAGGAGGATCCTGGCTTTTTATCAGAATATAGAGAAACAAGAAGAAAAACTATGGCACTAAGAATAGATGTGTACATATTTAAAAAAATATTTAAATAACTCAGTAAAGATATTTTTTAATGTAGTGTAAGTCCAAAGAATGATACAACATACAACCATGTATCCACAACTCAAATGTATGTATCTTTTTATAATCCTACTACAAAAATGATACAGTGAAGTTAAGAAAACTAAGTTCAAAAAAAAAGAAATCAGGGGCGCCTGGGTGGCGCAGTCGGTTAAGCGTCCGACTTCAGCCAGGTCACGATCTCACGGTCCGTGAGTTCGAGCCCCGCGTCGGGCTCTGGGCTGATGGCTGGGAGCCTGGAGCCTGTTTCCGATTCTGTGTCTCCCTCTCTCTCTGCCCCTCCCCCGTTCATGCTCTGTCTCTCTCTGTCCCCAAAATAAATAAAAAACGTTGAAAAAAAAAAAAATTAAAAAAAAAAAAAAAAAGAAATCAGAAGCAAGTAGAAATGAAAGAGGAGAAACCATTCAAAAGTAATTTCTGCATTTGGAAATTAGGCACCAAAAATAAATAAATAAATAAAACTCCTTCAAGGATATATCTTCTATATTTTCTTTTTCTTTTTCTTTTTTTTTTTTTTTAAATTTTTTTTTTTTTTCAACGTTTTTTATTTATTTTTGGGACAGAGAGAGACAGAGCATGAACGGGGGAGGGGCAGAGAGAGAGGGAGACACAGAATCGGAAACAGGCTCCAGGCTCCGAGCCATCAGCCCAGAGCCTGACGCGGGGCTCGAACTCACAGACCGCGAGATCGTGACCTGGCTGAAGTCGGACGCTTAACCGACTGCGCCACCCAGGCGCCCCTATCTTCTATATTTTCTATAAAAAATTACAATGACACATTTGCATTGAAAAAATTATTTCATTGGAAATAACTTCATTAGAATTGTTTTATTTATTTATATGCAACTTATATGAAATAAATATAATAATTTATATATGATTTGAAATAATTTCATTGGAAAAGTGCTTTAAACTTATTTATTTATTTAAAAGCTTATTACTTTTTTTTTTTTTTTTAATTTTTTTTTTCAACGTTTTTTATTTATTTTTGGGACAGAGAGAGACAGAGCATAAACGGGGGAGGGGCAGAGAGAGAGGGAGACACAGAATCGGAAACAAGGTCCAGGCTCCCAGCCATCAGCCCAGAGCCCGACGCGGGGCTCGAACTCACGGACCGCGAGATCGTGACCTGGCTGAAGTCGGACGCTTAACCGACTGCGCCACCCAGGCGCCCCACTTTTTTTTAAGTTTATGTATTTTGAGAGAGAGAGAGAGAGAGAGAGAGAGAGAGAGAGAGAATCCTGAGCTCAAACTCGAAAACCTTGGGATCATGACCTGAGCCAAAGCCAAGAGTTCGATGCTTAACTGACCGAACCACCCAGGTGCCCCCAGAAAAATGCTTTATATTTAAATCCTGAATCCTGGGGGGGTCTGGCTGGCTCAGTTGGTGAAATGTGTGGCTCTTGATCTTAGGATTGTAGGTTCGAGGCCCATGTTGGATGTAGAGCTTACTTAAAAGTAAAATCTTAGGGGAGCCTGGGTGGCTCAGTGTAGAGCCTGCTTGGGATTCTTTCTCTCTCCCCCTTTGCCCCTTTTCCCCACTTGTGATCTCTCTCTCTAAAATAAAATTAAAAGGAAAAAGAAAAAGTCATGAATCCTGAGCATGTATGTTTTAAGAAATGAAAAAATGTAAGAGAAAAGGAACATTTTTAGTCATCTTGGGTAGTTTATGACTTTTTTTTTCTCTTTTTCTGAAATGCATTAGAGACACTATCCTTGTCTTGCCACTGTGTTTCTCTGTAAATTATTGGAATGTTTGGCAAAACGAAATCCACATTTTTGAGGAACTTTTGGTTTCCACTGACTTATACAGGCTCCACTGTGGAGCCTGAAATAACCCCCAAATGAAATATGCGCCAATCTGATCCGAAAGAATGCTTCACAACAAGCTTGGGTATACATTAGGAATTCCTAATGACAATACCTTGTTATGGTCATGGCTTAGGAAATCTCATCCGTTTCTGTAAGCCTGCAGGTCCCAGCTTCTTGCAATGCTGATGGATGTTTATTTCTCGGATATTACAACATGAACTGATCTCTACCAGTTGTTTTCAGCTGGAGATGATGTTGCCCCCAGGGCACACTGGGCCATTCCTGGAGACATTTTGGGTTGTCACAAGTGTCTCAAGGGTGTTGCTCCTGGCATCTAGAAAGTTAAGGTCAGGGATGTTATTACACCTCCTACGATACACAGAGCAACCCGCCACGGAGAATTACTTTGCCCAAAGTGTGCATAGTGCTGAGGCTTAGCTTGATCTACAGAAAACAAGAACAAGGGTTTAACTGTATTTCCTAAAAATAATGTGAATGTGGATATTTCTTATGCATAGTTTTTCTTTTTTTTTTTAATTTTTTTTAATGTTTATTTATTTTTGAGAGAGAGACAGAGCTTGAGAGGGGGAGGGGCAGAGAGAGGAAGACACAGGATCTGAAGTAGGCTCCAGGCTTTGAGCTGTCAGCACAGAACCCGAGGTGGGGCTCAAACTCACCAGCTGTGAGATCATGACCTGAGCCGATGCCAGATGCTTACCCGACTGAGCCACCCAGGCACCCCGCATAGTTTTTCTTCTAATAATAATAGAATAAAAATTATTTTTAGAAGTTTGTCTTTATATCTAAGAACTATATTTTTGCATCATTTTTCCAATATATATATCTAAGTTTCATAGCATATGTTCTGTTTTTCCCATTTGTTTTGCAGCTGTATCAGAAAATGGATGATTTAGTGTGTTCAGACATGCTCCATTCATCCTGATCATAAATGAAATGTCAGAAAAGGAGCATTTCATACCATATTTTTGGTGATCAGTGTTGCTCTGTTTCAGGTGTACTCTTAGCATTTGAACAAGTCTCTTCCATATTCACGGAGAGGAAGGTTTATTAAAAAAGATGGCCAATGACGTTGTATTTCAATTCTCGGTGCCAACATATTGTATTTACTTTGGTATTATATGAGTTTCATACTTGATACATTCCAAAAGAGAGGCTACAGTTAGATACTAACCTTGAGGATTTCTGGAAATTTTTCCATTAAATTATTTTCTACTACCGCTTTCTCTTTGATATTTGCTCCAGAGGGTTTTATTTACCCTGATCTCGTTCTCAACAATCCTCTTGGTTTTTGTTTGTTTGTTTGTTTTTAAGTAGACACCACGTCCAACATGGGGCTTGAGCTCAGGACCCTGAGATTAAGAGTCACACGCTCTACCCACTGAGCTGGTCAGGTGCCACAACTATCCTCATTTTAATTGCACCTAAACATTAACAACTATTGAATATCACTCATGCATTTGGTGTTCAAATTTTTAATTGTTTAATTTTTTTTTTTTTTGCAATTTGTTTATTTGAATTAGAGTCCAAATAAAGTCTACACATTATAGGTGATTGATGTACCTCTTAAGTGTCTTTTATTTTTTTTTTAATTTTTTTTTTTTCAACGTTTTTTATTTATTTTTGGGACAGAGAGAGACAGAGCATGAACGGGGGAGGGGCAGAGAGAGAGGGAGACACAGAATCGGAAACAGGCTCCAGGCTCCGAGCCATCAGCCCAGAGCCTGACGCGGGGCTCGAACTCACGGACCGCGAGATCGTGACCTGGCTGAAGTCGGATGCTTAACCGACTGCGCCACCCAGGCGCCCCTTAAGTGTCTTTTAATCCATATAGGTTCCCTCATCTCTCTCCTTTTCTCTTATAATGCTTTTTGTTGTTGTTTTGTTTTTTGTTTGTTTAAGTAACTGGGTCATTTATCCTGTAGAATTTCTGGATATTGCTGATTCAGTTCCATGGCAAGGCTTAACAGGTTTCTTTGTTCTTTGTATTGTCTGTAAATTGATAGTTGAATCAAGACATGATTCACTCTTAAAATTAAAATCAAGACAGAAAAACTATTCTCATGTGTTTGCAAAATCTTTTTGAAAGTCTGTTTTTGCAGAGGGGTAATGACTCGACCCACATTTCCAGAAACTGGATAGACAATTAAAGTATATCGTTATGTATTTCCTAATGTTTATAGTCCTTAGAATTTTCTTCCTAAATACCAGTGGTTTAACGAGGTGAGGCAACTTCTTTTTTTTCCTTCCAAGTTTTTATTTAAATTCAAGCTAGTTAACATACAGTGCAATATTGGTTTCAAGAGCACAAGTTAGGGCTCACCACTTACATACAACACCTAGTGCTCAACTCAACAAGTGCCCTCCTTAATGCCCATCACCCACTTAGCCCATCCCCCCACCCAAGGCCACTAATATTTTAATATACTCTTTTAGGTTACCACTGGGAATCTGTACAACGGGAGTTGACAAACTGGCAAGGGCAGGAACCTGTTTTTGTAAGTCAAGTTTTACTGGGTCACAGCCAAGTTTTAGTGGGTCACATAGCAACGGCAGAGTTGAATAGTTGCTGCAGAGGTACAGTGGCCCACAAAGCTGAAAATATTTACTATCTACCCTAAAAAAAAAAAAGGGCTTGTGAACCCTAGCAGTATGAGGTTAGGCCTTTTAAAAAGTGATCTGTGGAAAAAAATGATCTGTAGTCTAGTATAAACTTTTTTTAAAATAGATAAAATTTTTCTAAAAAAGGTTAAGTGTCCTTATTATCTGTCACAGTATATAATTTAAGTGATCATAATTCAATCATGATATATTTGTACTTTATCATCCTAATGTTTTATAGCCCTTTACTTCTCACACATCAAAAGTTTGCATATTTAAAAATTCAAGGGCGCCTGGGTGGCTCAGTCGGTTAAGCGTCCAGCTTCGGCTCAGGTCATGATCTCACGGTTTGTGAGTTCGAGCCCCGCATCGGGCTCTGTGCTGACAGCTCAGAGCCTGGAGCCTGCTTTGGATGCTGTGTCTCCCTCTCTCTATGCCCCTCCCCTGCTCATGCTCTGTCTCTCTCTGTCTCAAAAATAAATAAAACATTAAAAAAAATTTTTTTTTTAATTCAGTGTAGGGATCCCTAGGTGGCTCAGTCAGTTAAGCATCTAACTCTTGATTTCGGTTCAGGTGTTGATCTCACGGTTTATGAGATCTGAGCTGTCATCACAAAGCCCACTTTGAATCCTCTGTCTCCCTCTCTCTGCCTCTCTCTCTCTCTCTCTCTCTTCCTGTCTCAAAAATAAATAAACATTAAAAAAGATTAAAAAAAAGAAAACTATTAGGAATACAAGCTGGTGCAGCCACTCTGGAAAACAGTATGGAGGTTCCTCAAAAGACTAAAAATAGAATGACCCTGCAACCCAGCAATTGCACTACTAGGCATTTGTCCATGGGATACAGGTGTGCTGTTTCGAAGGGACACAGGCACCCCCATGTTTCTAGCAGCACTATCAACAATAGCCAAAGTAGGGAAAGAGCCCAACTGGCCATCGATGGATGAATGGATAAAGAACATGTGGTATATGTATACAATGGAGTATTACTCGGCGATCAAAAAGAATGAAATCTTGCCATTTGCAACTACGTGGATGGAACTGGAGGGTATTACGCTAAGTGAAATGAGTCAGTCTGAGAAAGACAAAAATCCTATGACTTCACTCATATGAGGACTTTAAGAGACAAAACAGATGAACATAAGGGAAGGAGAAACAAAAATAATATAAAAACAGGGAGGGGGACAAAACAGAAGAGACTCATAAATATGGAGAACAAACCGAGGGTTATGGGAGGGGTTGTGGGAGGGGGGATGGGCTAAATGGGGAAGGGGCACTAAGGAATCTGCTCCTGAAATCATTGTTGCACTATACGCTAACTATTTTTGATGTAAATTTTTAAAAATTAAAAATAAAATAGAAAAATTAAAAAAAGAAAACTGTGTGTATTCTCAGATAATATAGTCTATAGTCTTCAAATAGACTATAAATATTTTTATTAATCTTTTCTGTACACTTCTGTCCTTAAATATTCTTTTTAACATTAGCTGTGCAGGTATAAAATCTGTAAAATCAGGAATGTTAGAGGGCTTAATTATAGTGTCTGTTCTTGAGTATTTTTTGGATGGCGGAATAATGCTTTTAGGAACAGTATTTTCCAAATTGCATGAAATGGTCTGTTTTGTGGTTCTCTCTGTAGGAAAAAAAAGACTTACTGGTATATCATGTATACAAATTATGTGCTATCAGTTCATCCCATTAAGTCAGAACTGCACCATTGCCAAGAATGAAATTGGGCCTTCTTTGTTTTAGACAGGTACCACTTCTGTTCTCAGGTATCCATCCTTTAGAAATCGGTCACTAGCAGGATTTGTCTGAAAAAATCTTGGGGAGTTATCCCATCAGATTATCCTTGACATGTGTTAAAAAGGGTGAGGGGCACAGTGCCTGGGTGGCTCAGTCGGTTAAGCGTCCGACTTCGGCTCAGGTCCTGATCTCACGGTCCGTGAGTTCGAGCCCCGCGTCGGGCTCTGTGATGACAGCTCAGAGCCTGGAGGCTGCTTTGGATTCTGTGTCTCCCTCTCTGTCTCTGCCCCTCCCCCGCTTGCACTGTCTGTCTGTCTTTCAAAACTAAATAAACATTAAAAAAAAATTTTTTTTAAGTTTTTATTTTTGAGACAGAGAGAGAGACAGCATGAGTAGGGGAGGGGCAGAGAGAGAGGGAGACACAGCATCCGAAGCAGGCTCCAGGCTCTGAGCTGTCAGCACTGAGCCCGATGTGGGTCTCGAACTCACGGACCGTGAGATCGGGACCTGAGCCGAAGCTGGACGCTTAACCGACTGAGCCACCCAGACACCCCAAACATTAAAAAATTTTTTAAAAAGGGTGAGGGGAAGAGGCAGGAGACCAGTAAAAAAGCAACTGCCTGCTTAAAAACTGTAAATAAGCTTTAACTTCAGGAAAATCTGCATGCTGAAGTTTGTCACGAGGACCTAGAAGGGGGCGTGCATGTTTCTCCAAGGAAAGTCCTTACTCCTTTCTGAAACAGTTTGTATGATAATCTGCTTTTATGATGGTCAAGATTCTGCAATTCTTTCTGTATTAGTCAGGGTATTCCCACTGTAGTCACAAAACTCAGAGGCTTCACACAGTAAACCTTATTTCTTACTCATGTCCTCGTCCGATGGCGGGGCTGTGGGGTTGGCTGAGAAGAGTCTTACACAGACCCTTGCCTGGTCTTTTAGTCTAGCAGGGCCAACTATGGCCTCTGGCTAAGCACAGTTTTTGCATTTTTTCTGATGTGTAAATGGTTTAAAAATAACAAAAGAATAATATCTTGTGACACATGAAAATTGTATGCAGCTCGAATTTCTGTGTCCATCATTTGTGGTTTGACTGGGACACGCTATGCTCATTTGTCTCCTTACAGTCTGTGGCTGCTTTCATGGTATCATGGCAGGTTGTGTGTTTATCGCCTACGAAGTCTAAATATTTTCTCTCTGCCCTTTATAGAAAAAACTTGGCAACCCCAGGGGTTGGTCATCTTCTCTGGTCTCTTCGTACCGCACTGGAGAGAGAAGAGAGAGTGAACATGGTGGATCTTTCTAGGGGTTTCAAGATGAGGGTAGCATGCGCACTGCCTATCCCATGGGCCACAACACCGATGTGTCCCTGGTACCTGCGAGGGAAGCTGGTAAATGAGGTCTAGCAAAGGGCCATGGAAGAGAGAACACAGATACTCCTGGACAATAGTCAGTGTCCACCATTTTATACGAGAGATGTATTTTTGTAGACTCATTCTTGAACCCTGGCCTCACATTCTGACCTCACATGATGTTAAGTGTTTATAAATGCATGAGCTCTTTTCTTTCCCTTCTCCACGCTGTCATTAATTTCAGCTCATCACACTTTATTTCCTGAATGCGCATAGTCACAAAATGAAAGACGGGTTGTTTGGTTTTTGTTTATAGATTTTTTTTTTTTAGATCAAGATGAGCAATGTGATAAAAACAGCAGGGGTGTCCAATAATTGAGTTGGGTTTGGCAGGCTCATTTGTGTATTTACTGAACTAGTCATGCAATAGGTGTTTGAAATATCGATCAAAGCAGTGTTTTAGTTTTCTGGATCCTGTCGTCTTTCCTTTTGGTCTGATTGCACCTGCTGATGTTTGTGAATTATTGTCAAATGGGCACCTTCCCAAAGGGTAATGTTTCATGGGAGTAAAATTTCACGTGAGAGTAGGAGTTCCTATAAATTCAAAGACTGTGATCAGCCAGATTTTCCTTTTAAGACAGAAGAAAGAGCCAACACGAATACAGCAGTCAGGGTTGTATATGTCTAAAGGGAGAACTTTCATAATTAAACCCAAGAGGATACTTAAATTTTGGGGGGTTCCTGGGAAACTTCTGACATCAGATATAACTTTTAAAGAGCTGGCAACAGGAGAAATTACAAAGATCTATCGGTTACACCAAAGGTGGTGTGCAGAATTGGTGTGTAACGTATTGTGTTCTGGAGATTTATCGGTTTTGGATTCCAGTTGGAGCAGGACTGACTCAGACCTTGTCCAAGTGGGTCACTTTTTTGTGGTGAGCGTTGGGTCAGTAGGAGTTCTCGGAGGGCTTTGGATAAATCATGGCTGCACGGAGAGTGGGAGGCAGAGGTGTGTGTGGGTTAGTCACTCAATATTGCCTGGCTGTGGACCTGTGAGCGGGTCAATTACTTCTTTAATCGTCATTTCCTTCGTGTCATGTATATTCTTTCAGACCGTTCCAGCCTGGACTTCCTTTGGTCCCCATGTGCCGCTGGAGGGTTTTCAGCCTTCTGCAAATGCCTAGTCCCAAACCACCCAGTAGGGCCCAGGTTCTTCCAGCATACCATATAGATGCATCAGCAAGGGCTCACAGCTATGGGCCTCCCTTTTCTGACTCCAGGCTACTTTCGTGATGGCTTCTGAGGCCTCTGGTGGCTGAGACCAAGCAGTATGTAGCTTCCATCTATGTCAGTGGTTCTGAGCTGGGGTAGTTGTGTCCCTGGAGACTTTTCAGGTGTCTTGTCAGGTGTGCAAGGGGTGTGATCATAGTAGCATCTTGCGGGTGGAGGCTAAGCCCCTTCAGATAAGTCATAATACCACGGTTTAGTGGATGTGAGAAGGTTTCTTTTTTCCACCTGAGGTCTCCCTTCTGTTTAGGCAGCAGAAGAAATCTTCATTTTGCCAGTTACAGAAAGATTTTACTGTGGACGGTGAAGTTCACTGGTGTCCAAGTTCTGATTTATAGGAGACACGTTCAGTCCGAGCGCCTGTGTATCGATCGTTACACATTTTGTTGTCAGAGGAGGGCAGAATGGGGGGCATAAGTGTGGGGCTGAAATCCAGTCTAGCTGTGCCTTCTTGCTCTGGACATGGCATCAGTGTAGACTTTAGTCCAGCAAGAAAGCAGAGCAGCACTGTCCAGTAGAAATCTATCGCTGTCCACAAGTGTGAGCCACGTAGGTAAGTGGAAATTTTCTCGTAGCCACATTGAAAGGCAAAAAGATGGGGCACCTGGGTGGCTAATTTGGTTAAGCGTCCGTCTTGCTCTCCCGGTTCGTGGGTTCAAGCCCCGTGTCGGGCTTTGTGCTGGCAGTGTGGAGCCTCCTTCAGATTCTGTGTCTCCCTCTCTCTCTGTCCCTCCCCGGCTCCTGCTGTCTCTCACTCTCTCTCTCAAAAATAAACAAACGTTAAAAGAATTTCAAAACAAGAAAGGCAAAAAGAAGATGGGGACTTAATTCTAATAATATTGTATCTTATCCAGTGTATCCCAAATATTTCATTAGCTAATCAGTATAAAAGTAATGAGCTGTTTTGTACTAAGGTTTTGAAATCTTGTGAGAATTTGGCACACAAAGCGCGTCTCGGTTTGGGCCAGCCACATTTTAAGTGCTCAGTTGCTGCGTGTGGCTGGTGGGTGGCTCCTGTGGTGGACAATTCTGGAAGGCCCACTTTGGTTCTCCTGTAGGTGCTCCTCTTCCCACGCTTCAGGGAATTTGCGGATCCAAGGGGATGTGTCCTCAGCGCATACCCTCTGGCCCACAGCCTATGTTCGTACATCGAAGTTTTTGGGGGGAACCCAGCCACAATCCTTCATTTACATATTATCTCTGACTGATATTGACTCACAAAATAGGCTCCTTACAGGAAACATGTACGAGCTTCTGTTTTAGCTTCTGTTTTGGAGATCTGGGGCCTTGGAATTTTCTTGCCTTAATAGTCTTGAGCCTTCTTACAGGCTCCTAGGGGTAGGACCCCACCAAAGAATGATCGATCGAGTGCGGCTGTTGGCAAAGAGAAGGCAGACAGAGGTGGGGTGCGTGGGCTCAAGCATGGGAGCTGTGGCATGGGAGCTCCGAGGAATCTAAAATTTTCAAATTTGAACGTGTCTCGCGTGTTGTTACAAAGGTACATTTGTGAAATTAGGAGGCTAGAACACCTATTTGATTTAGCAGATTATTCGCTTGGTTTGGAACTTTTACGTATGTAGACGTGTGGTCTGGGGGGTGCCACTCATGTTCTCGCCCAGACTGGTAAATGTTGAGGATAAGCCCGCACAGAATAGGGGTAGAGGTGCTGTTGTACGTTGGGAGGTAGCTCCTGGCTGAACCCCCCCCTTTCATCGGACCCTGCCTGACTTGTACTGTAACCCTGCCATGAGTTGGTAAAGCAGGGAGATAGTGGGTTGGGATTCTTCCCTCACTGGAGAACTGTGTCTGTGGCCTGCCCGGAGGCTCATTAAGCCCATAAATTTCTTGGCAAGGGGAAGAGAACCCAAGGGTTGAGAAGTGCCAGATACTTACTGTGTCTTCACCCAGAGCAGTAGTAATGGACATGACCTACTCAGTCTCTCTTTCCAAACGTGTCTCCTTGCTCACACACTGATCTTTCCTTTCTCTGGGTTCTTGGATCCATCCCATAGAGGATGTCCAAATACCGTCACCGTGGATGGATTGCCACAGAGTTGCCTGGTTGGAAGTACGGTTCCTGTGCCTTCTGATCCAGCCAGACATGCCGATATTGTCCTTTTCCCCCTTGGGCTTTGCACACAGATGTTTTGACAGCTCATCATTGCTGCTTGTGATTCATTTCCTTGGAATTACTGAACCCTGGCCCCTGTGGGGGTACTGAAGAGAAGCCTTCGCGGTCTGATTGCTGCTCTGTTAAAAGTCAGAGAAGTGTTGTTTACATTGCATCAAAATCAGGTGATCCGTCCATCTTTTTCTCAAAGCTGACTCTGCATTCACTTGGCCGAAACGAAGAGTTTCAATTTCCCACCATCTTCCGACACCTAAAGGTTACGTTTCTGCGCCTCTTAGCAGGCAGAATGCTAAGGTGGTAGAAAAATGCCTGTATGATTACTCAGCTCTTAGCATCGTTTCTTCACCAATGGTCCAGGGTACAGTGACCTGCCACGGAGCGGAGCCACTGTGAATTCCAAGATGAGCCTTTTTGGGCTTTTGGTGTTCACGTCCTTGAAATTGGAGTGAGACTGGTGTGAGGTTGTTTTTAAGGATATCTTTTTCACATTCTCTGATAATGCTGTTAAACCACGTAGAGTCCTTGGAAAAAGCCATATTTTCCTTTGCGTAATTCTTATGGTAATTTCTGTTCTTTTTTTCCTACCGATAAGAAATAGTGCAGACAAAAGGAGATGCATATTGCATGAGATTCCTGAGTCAGTTTAGAATTTTTTTTTTTTTTAGCCCATTTTAGTGTAATCTTTCCTGGACACCTTAAAATTAAGGTCTCACTTTCCATTAACGTGATGGCCATAGAGTACCGTTACATCTGCCAACAGATGGGGTTCCTGTAATTTTAAAAGAAGAGGCTGAAAAATTGAGAAGCCAGATTTCTATCACCCTAAGTCTGTGATTTAAAACTAGAAGCGCTGGCCACTAAAAAGCCTAGGAGGAAATTTTTTGGTCTAATGGACCAGCAGTTGGTGCCAACTGGACTCTTAAGGGGATTTGCAGAGTAGGTGAAATTTGATTTTTCCTGCCTCCCTCTTTCTTTCCCCACTTTCTTCTGTCTAGAGCAGGGATTGTCAACCTCAGCACTAGTGACAGGGCGGGATGACTGTCGGGAGGGCTCTCCTGTGCATTGTAGGCTGTTCAGGCTGCTACTTTCTAGGCGTCAATAGCATCGTCTCCCAGTTCTGACAACCAAAAGGGTCTCCGGACCTTGTCAAATGTTCCCTGGGGAAGAGGAACAAAACCCTTCCTGGGTGAGAATTTCTTCTCTAATGGCTGCCAGTTGCCAGCGAGCCCATGCTACCTTCTGGACCCCCAGTGCCCTCCTATGGAATACCCATGGTCCAGAGTCCTTGCTCCCCCCCCCACCCCCCTGCCAAAACCATGACCCTCATGGAGAGAGGGTATGCTTTGTCACCTGTTTAAAGTGCTTCTATTACATGGAAGTCTCTTGGACTGAGCTCAGACCAACATATTACATTTTATTTATTTATTAAGGAAAAAATTTTTTAATGTTTATTTTTGAGAGAGACAGAGTGCGAGCTGGGAAGGGGCAGAGACAGAGAGGGAGAAATGGAGTCTGAAGCAGGCTCCAGGCTCCGAGCTGTCAGCCCAGAGCCCGACGCGGGGCTCGAACTCACGAACCGTGACATCGTGGCCTGAGCCGGAGTCAGATGCTTAACCGACCGAGCCACCCAGGCGCCCCCAACATACTGCATTTTAAAAGAGGAGCCTGGGGTCGCCTGGGTGGCTCGGTCGGTTAAGCGTCCGACTTCGGCTCAGGCCACGATCTCGCGGTCCGTGAGTTCGAGCCCCGCGTCGGGCTCTGTGCTGACAGCTCAGAGCCTGGAGCCTGTTTCAGATTCTGTGTCTCCCTCTCTCTGACCCTCCCCCATTCATGCTCTGTCTCTCTCTGTCTCAAAAATAAATAAAAACGTTAAAAAAAAATTAAAAAAAAAAGAGGAGCCTGTTAAATGAAATGTGTAATCAGTAAGAAAAATAGAAATAAATAAAAAAATAAGAAGCCATTTATAGCATTACTACTTGTCAGTCTTTTTTTGAGACTTACACAAATTGTATCCGATGGGTAAGGTTATAGAAGAAGAAATTGAGACAGCAGGGAGATTATGTAATTTGAACAAGATCACACAGCTCCCTGTGACAAAACAGGAATGCCATTCTGGTCTCTTGGATTGTAGCCTGGTGTTCAAGGTATTGGGAAATATCAAGAGAGTCCCTCTCGATGCTCCCCCACTGCCCCGAGTGGTCACTAACACTCTTCCTTTCTACCTTCCTCCGGCATAGAAAAACATCTTCTTTCATACCATGTATTGTTCTGTATAAGTCACTGAAAAGTGCTCAAGAGGTGAAAGTCTAAGAAACTGAGTTGGGCGGGGGTGGTAATTCAAAGTCTACTCACTCTAGCTGCCGACACTCCGTAATTGTCTGTAAAGGCATCTCTTTCCAGTTTCAAGCATCACTTACTGCAAACAAAAGCAGGAACCAGCTCTTCTTTGTACTACTTTTCTAGGAGAGGATGACATATTTACCATCAGATGTGCTCTCGCAGAGCACTTTTCACAAGAGCTACTGTGATGGTCCTTGGACAGTCCGGTTGACTAACCTGGTAGTTGATTTCTTGGTTTGTGAGGGACATGTTAAAGGGTCCTAGCTAGGGGCGCCTGGGTGGCTTAGTCGGTTAAGCGTCCGACTCCAGCTCAGGTCACGATCTCGCAGTTCGTGAGTTCGAGCCCCGCGTCGGGCTCTGTGCTGACAGCTTGGAGCCTGGAGCCTGCTTCGGATTCTGTGTCTCCCCCTCTCTCTGCCCCTCCTCCACTCACACTCTGTCTCTCAAAAATAGGTAAACATTAAAAAAATTTTTTTTTAATTAAAAAAAAAAAGGGTCCTGTAACATGTTAGTCACCTTCCAAAATCTGGGAAAAGTTAAGGGCCATGTCTGTTTCATATTTAACAGTTATGAGATTACTATTGAAGATTTAGTCTGTTTATAATTCTACTATAGCAAATTTGGAAACAGTGTGAAACAACGAATAGTAGAGCAAATTACCCATAATCCCACTGCTCAGTCATAATCACTGGTGACATTTTAGTGTCTGTCCTCAGTCTTTTTGTTTTTCCTCATCATGTGCGTATATTAAGAAAACAAACACATTGGAATCATAGTGGTCATCGTATTTTTATGCATACAAGATACAGGCATGTTCTAGAATTATGTATTTCGTTATGGTGACTGAATGTGCTCTGTTTTATGTCCTGTCATATGCTCTAGGTATTTGAATATATTCTTCTGTTAAAAATCTTGAACATAATAGACACGAATGATGTAAAAGACATCTTTTTTTTTTTTAATTTTTTTTTTTTTAATGTTTTTTATTTATTTTTGGGACAGACAGAGACAGAGCATGAACGGGGGAGGGGCAGAGAGAGAGGGAGACACAGAATCGGAAACAGGCTCCAGGCTCCGAGCCATCAGCCCAGAGCCTGACGCGGGGCTCGAACTCACGGACCGCGAGATCGTGACCTGGCTGAAGTCGGACGCTTAACCGACTGCGCCACCCAGGCGCCCCCGTAAAAGACATCTTGAGGGGTATAATGTGGGTCCCTTGTGGCAAATTTTGTCAGGAAATTCAAATTTTGTCAGGAAAATATGGGGAAAGTAGAGGGAAGCACGGGTACCTGGATTTGGGGTTTTGTGAAAGGCACAGGTCCAACAGGGTTCCATAGAGAAGAGTCAGTGTCAACTTCACCTGTCATACCCATAGTAGGGCAGCAGCGCTTGACTGGAGCAGTGTGGGCAGGGTTGGCTGGCAGTTAATTGGAGAAAGGGTAACCCAAGAAAGATGGGCTCCTTTTTACTGGGGCCACTGCTGGGCATCGGTGCCCTGGAGCAGCAGCCGGATGGAGAGGAAAGGGGAGAGCGATTTGCTTACTAGCTGATGACGCTTTCTGGGACGAGAAGTGCCTCCTCAACACACATTTATTGACCGTTTTCTCTGGTGAACCTCCAAGGAAAGTGGGATGCGTTCAAAGTGCATCCCCTGTTTCAGGGGCAACTGGGTGGCCCATGGTTGAACGTCCCACTCTTGATTTCGGCTCCCCTGCGTCGGGCTCCGCAATGAGCATGGAGCCCGCGTAAGATTCTCTCACTTTCTCTCTGCACCTCTCCCCCCGCTCACACTCTCTCTCTCTTAAAAAATGTTTAATAGAAAGGGGGGGGGGTCTTAGTGATAAGTAGAAACATATTGAAAGAGACCATTTGGACAGTTTTTATACAGATTTAAGACCTCCAAATCATTGCCTCAGAAACTTTGCTAACTCATCAGAAGACACAAAAGGGTATTACGGAGTTATTTAATGGTGGTTAAAACGGCTATGTTAATTTTAGGGCCAAACAACCCCGCACGAGTTTGCATTGTGCAGTTCCGTGTATAATGAGTATCAGTATGCTGATCCCCCGTGATCAGTCTGCTCATTTGGTAGGACTTAGTTTAGAGTGTAATTTTTACTGGGCAGAGTGTACATATTTAAGCTTATTTTGTATTATTTATTATCATATAGGTGAATGATATCCTCAAACTTTTAAATATAGTAGGTACAAAAGGCACAAAAGGTTGTTTTTGTTTTTGTTTTTTGCTCTTGGTTTGGTTTGGGGTTTTTTTGGTGTGCTGCAGGTCCCTTGTGATATTATTCTGGGAGGGAGGTTTGCTTTAGTGACTTAATTTTCAGGAACACACTGTGATACCAACTGGAAACTGTTTGTCCGTGGAGCGAATTATAATTGGGACTTTACCCATGTCCTCTGCCATCCCCAAATGAGGTTTGAGGGTTGTTTTTCTTAACATTTTCATTTGGCAGTATTTATATTTTTCACAGCGAAATAGACTGATGTGATCACCAAACATAGCTAAACCTGTGATGAGTAGGTTATAACATCTTACGGGTTCTTAAGGTACTTTCCGTCAGAATACCATATGTAAGTACTTCAGTATCAAATCAGATTTTCGGGTTGACCAGATGTTTCTTTGGCAGGATTCACTGCTGATGCATACTGGAAAGGGAATAGATCTTTGCGGGAGACTTGGGGGCATCTTACAGAATTAATTTCGTAGAACAAAGCAGAATATAGAAATCTCTTAAGTGGATGGGTTCTGTATCTGTCAAATGGAGTACCCTAGAGAAAGAAAATTAAGATTTCCCTGAAGTAGTGAAAATGAAAATTCACTGAAATTAACTTAGAGTCCTCATGCTGTCACATTTTTCCCTTTGGCATAGAACTGCTATTAGAAAGAGAGATCAGTACTGAAAAAACCACAAATACAGACTTTTGCTCCCCTGATTCTCAAATGGTCCTGCCGGTTCATCCACAGGCCAAAGTGCTTTGCCTTAATTTAAAAAAAAAAAAAAAGGAAGAAGAAGAAGAAAAAGAAAGAAAGAAAGAAAATCTAAAGTAACAGGGTCGAGTTCAAGCAGTGCTTCTTCTGTGAGGGTTATGGAAACACAGACAAAAAATCCAGAAAGTATATGCTGTATCTAGTTCATGCTTCAGGTCAGATGTCCCCACTTGGAGCTCTATTGGCCAAGAGCCCCTTGACTTTCACCCTTCTGTTCTCTTTCTCCTGCTGGAGGAGAGAGGCCTTTGCTTCCAGAGAGTCCAGCTGGGCCGCAGACCTACCCTCCTGTTGTCATCTGGCTTCAAACCAAAGCACTCAGCTACAGGTTTGCTGTTCCCCTGTTTAAAACTTAGTGTCACGGGGCACCTGGGTGGCTCAGTCGGTTCAGCGTCCGACTTCAGCTCTGGCCATGATCTCTCAGCTTGTGAGTTGGAGCCCCACATCGGGCTTGCTGCCGTCAACCTGTGAGCACAGAGCCCGCTTCGGATCCTCTGTCCCCCTCTCTCTGCTCCTCCCCTTCTTGCGCTCTCCCAAACAGAAAGAAATATATATTTTTTAAATGTTTATTTATTTTTGAGAGAGAGAGAGACAGAGTGCAAGCAGGGGAGGGGAAGAGAGAGGGAGAAACAGAATCCGAAGCAGGCTCCAGCCTCCGAGCTGTCCGCACAGAGCCCCACATGGGGCTCGAACACACTAACTGTGAGATCATGACCTGAGCTGAAGTCAGTCAACTGAGCCACCCAGGTGCCCCAAGAAAGAAATATTCGAAACAAAACAAAACTAGCCTCACTGAGTGCTGATCGGCCATGAAAAGAGTGACAATGCCAAACATTACTGATGGCGTTTAAGATTGGGGAAAATTGCCCGATGTTCAGAAATGCCCTTTAATGAGTCCCAGTCTCTGCCAGTTCCCTTCAAGACCTAGGAGACCTGAGCGATCAAAGAGCAAGGAGTAGGTGTCATCCACAGGGAAACTGGGCAAATGGCCTGTGGTTCCAGGTGGGACAGACCAAGGCACGGTCTGCCTGGCCCCTTCGTAGACTTTTTGCTATTTTTGTGCCCTCCTTTAACTCCTTCCTTCTGGCCTTCCTTCCTTCCTTCTGTTCTTTTTTAAGGTTTTTAGCTTTAGGTAATCTGTACCCAACGTGGGGCTTGAACTCACAACCCCGGGATTTAGGGTCACACGCTCCACCCGCTGAGCCAGCCAGGCGCCCCTCCTTTAACCTTCCCTTGGTGATTTTTCTCTCAAGCACTAGCGCCCACTTGGAACACACTTGGCTTGATGGAATAGAAAGCTCGAGTACCTGGGAATTTATGCCCCCCGCCCCCCGCCATGTCATACACACAAACCCGTAGCTCTTGACCAATGACTGGCTGGTGGGTATAACTCCCACTCCCGCATCCCCTGTGGGAATCGGGCTGCAGTTAGCTGTGGGCACCCAAGGCAGGCTATCCTGGGGGCTGTCCCTCTGGGCTTCCTCCCCTTCCCTGTGCGGCTTCTCCTCACCACATGTCCCTAGGGACTAGTGCCTGCACGGTCGGTTCCACGCAAGCCCCGCTTTCAGTGTTTGCTCCCGGAGAACTCGGACTAAGACAGTCAGTCAGCACATATATTTGGGGAATTAGAGAGAGCCTAGCAAGCATTGAACCAACAACGCCAAGTCACACGCGTGGCCAGTGGTCAAGAGCAGAAGCTGTCGACTCCCAGAAACCTCGGTTCCACTCCCAGCTTTTCCTCTGTTAGCTGTGGAACTTGAGGCAAAGTGGCCAACCTCTCTGAGCTTTCCTTTCCTGGCAAAGGGGAGGAAAAATTAGAAGCAAACTAATAAAGTTGGTGTGAAGAAATAATACTCGAAAGCATTTGTTCATGGCACATCGTAAACCCTCGGTAAATGTCAGCTCTCTAGAAAACCCTGCTCTTAAGATGCAAAGGAGTCCATATGGTTAGATCATTCTCCATAGCACAACTCAAGGGAGCCTTCGGAGACCGAGCAGCAGCACATGTACCCATTTTGTGGGTAAGCAGATGGGCTCCGTGCTGCTGTGAGCGTGTGTGAAGTCGTAGGGTCTGCTGTGGTCTGTAACCAGGAACCAGGGATCTGGACCAGCAGGGCGCTGCTCCATCCGGGGCGCACACGGCCTCGAGGCCTCCAGTGGCCTGACAGTTGGGAAATGTGTTTGCTTGAACCATTGAGCACATTGGCTTCCAACTATGAAAGCGGACATGAGATTTTTAAGAAACGAGAAATAGTCTATCACTAAGGAAAGCGGTATGAGACGAAAGAAGAACACAGTAAGAGAATGTTTCAATGCCACAAGCATTGTTTCAGTGCCACAAGCAATGACGATATTTCAGGAGACGAGATACTCTCTTCCTTTCAAATGATTCCAACCTCTGGTATTGATACTTCTACCTCAGCTTACGGAAGTGAAAGATTTTTAGATGATGGTGTTCGCAGAGGCTCTTAAATCTGTGAATTTGAAAATGTCACATGGAAAATGTGAAGGTCATGTGCATAAATTTACATATGATTGAATTTATGTATGTGTTAATTACTCCCAAAGAAATTAAGATCAGACATATGGAAAACCATATGTACTGGGAGGAAAAAAAACTCAGGTGTGTTCAGTCTATCAAAGCACAGAAACCTTACCTGGTCTGACTGATACTGGAGGGCACGTGTGAGTCAAGCCTTTAATGCAGAACAGAGAAAAAGGGACTGTATCCTACTACTTTAGGTAGGACCCTCAAGGGTAGGGAATCTATTTATAAATAGGACTTTGAATAATAAAGGACTTCAAATTATATTTGAGTTTCCTGGAGGGCTTGAGGCTGCCAGATCTGAGAGACTTCAGCCATCTGAGAACATCCAGAGGACAGAACAGTTGGGCCAGGAAAGCCACAAAATAATGTCATATAAATAAGAGGTCTCTATGGATTGTTTATTTGAGGCAAGGTTCAAATACAAACAAGACATCCGAGAGTGTAGGAATGATGTCTCCTGTTCTCCATCACTAGAGGTGTTGCCCGCTTCGCTAGGATAAAAAGCTCCGGGTAAGACCTGATTCCCCCTGACTTCTATGAATATTTCATTTTAATTTTCATAATCATTTGTGGCCCTTATAATTAAAACATAGGCAATGTCCTTAATAAGATATTTTTAAAGTGTCCTGAATTTTGTGCCCTTGTGATTTCTGTGAGTCTAGTTAAGAAGCTGTGTCTTGAGTCAAATACACCACATATGATGTCATTACCCTCTACTGAAAGCAATGGATATTAATTATTGATGCTACTTCTCCTGTAAAAATGAAGATGATCTTTTTTCAAACGGACAGAATTATTCCAACCATATTTTTAGTTAAAGTAATTGGAACATGTGTGTGTAGTGTAATAATATCTTCTGAGTGCTGGCGGGGAGAGACAGATGGAGGGAGGGAGGGACTCCACACCAATAATTATATGTCCAGAAACGCTGTTTCTCAAGGATGGATTGAAGTAAAAGATACTTTCTGCCAAACGAAATACAAGAGATTTTCTACTAAGAGATACCAAGTAGAGAGTGTACTACAGGAACAAGGTAATATTATCGGGAGAGCATGTAAATAAGTTTTTTCTTTCCCCTTTGTCCAGAAAGGGAGAGTCACCATGAAGGAGTAAGTCCCGGTTCCCCATCAGTTCAGTGATAGGATCGCAGGGTCAGAATATATATGTCTGTATTCTACATATAAAATATGCTGGTACAGTATTTCTTGGAAGAAAATGAGATTGGACAAAGGCAAGAGTGGCGGTAGAGAGCCAGGTAGTAGGCTAGTAGAAATGGTTTAGGCTTTGGAGGAAGAGGAGTACAGAAAGTAGGGACGTAAAATGTTAGGATCGACGGAACTCTGCGACTCACAAGATAGGGGGAGTAAAAGTCTAGTCAGTAGGCCATGATGAGCACCTAAGCAGGTGCTGGTGCCTTTTAGCAAGATAGGAGGCAGACAGGCTTGGGGACAGTTCTGAGTTGTTCTGAGTTCTTTTTTTTTTTTTTTTTAATTTTTTTAAATGTTTTTTTTTTATTTTTAAGAGACAGAGCATGAGTGGGGGAGGGGGAGAGAGAGAGAGAGAGAGAGAGAGAGAGAGAGAGACACAGAATCTGAAGCAG
Source organism: Neofelis nebulosa (assembly GCF_028018385.1). NCBI lineage: Eukaryota > Metazoa > Chordata > Mammalia > Carnivora > Felidae > Neofelis > Neofelis nebulosa. Next base: position 9,211,669 of record NC_080800.1, read on the forward strand.
GCTCCAGGCTCTGGGCTGTCAGCACAGAGCCCGATGCGGGGCTCAAACTCATGAACCACAAGATCATGACCTGAGCTGAAGTTGGACACTTAATCAACTGATCCACCCAGGCGCCCCAAGTTGTCCTGAGTTCTGAGTTTAGGGCTGAGACCGGTGAGAAGATGTGTGTCCATGAGGCATACGATGAAGATGTCCAATGGGCAGTTGAACATACTGGTATGACATGGAAGGCGCCTGAGATAACTTGCTTTTGGGATCCAAATGGAATTATGCGGGACCCTAGTCAACACCAAGGCCACTGCCCTCCCGGTCTCTGCGATTCTTGATAGCAGGGCTGGTGGTAGGGAGGCAGGCATGCAAATTGTTTTCTGCTCTTCTCAGTCTGAATTTCTGCTGCTTCTGCTGAATTTGTTCAAGAGATGGGTTGTCTCCTTGTCTTTGTGTGCCGTATTTCTCTTCTTCTACATGGTCTCAAGTGTGGAAGAGAGTCCTATTTTTTATAAATGTTTATCTATTTTTGAGAGAGAGAGACAGAGACAGAGAGAGAGGGAAAGTGAGGGGCGGGGAGGGGCAGAGAGAGAGGGAGACACAAAATCCGAAGCAGGCTCCAGGTGCTGAGCTGTCAGCACAGAGCCCGACGCAGGGCTCGAACTCACAAACCGCGAGATCATGACCTGAGCCGAAGTCGGACGCTTAACCGACTGAGCCACCCAGGCACCCCTAGAAAGTCCTATTTTCATTGAGAACATCAACAATTATTCACACAAGGAATTTATTTAGCAAACTTCAAGTTAGGTCTTGAAGATCTAACATTAGATCAATTGCTTTCCAACTTCCTTGTTTTTCTGCCTTCCTACCAGATTGTTCCGCTGTGTCTTTCTTCAGGACTCTTTGTGTCACTGTTTTCTGGATCTTTCCTGTAGACTCATGTGTCACTGTTTTCTGGATCCTTCCTGCAGACTCTTCTGGGAGTCGGTTTTCCTCACTCTGGACATCACAGTACTTTTAGCTCCGCCCTTACTCCTACCTTTCCCAAGACTCCTCAACACCATCCCCTCCACTGAGATCCAGGCCCTGTCCTGCTGTAGCCCAGGACTGCCATAGGGGTGAAGATTCAGCATTGTCCTTCCTGGGGTTGAGCTGAAAGCATGTCACTTTCTCCTTTGAATGAAATATGGCAAAAGGAAGCAATAATTTTGATGTTAGGTAACTTCTATTCCATCCAACATTGGGTCTTGAGTTCAAAAAAGAAAGTGGGACTAGGGATATGATTTGAGATGACCAGCACACGGGTCACGAAAAGGGGCGTGGATGGGATGGGCGATGGCATCTAGGCACAAGGTAGAAACACAAAAGAGAATTGTCAGAGTTTTCTGCTCAGTTTGCAGAAGGGGAAAAATGGAGCTTTTCTTTGCAGAGGGGGAACTCCAGTCATATTTGCCAAGAGAACCTTGCCGGAGGGGGGGCACGAGAAGGGGAGTATAGGGCAATTTCATGGTTGGAATCTTGAAGAAGAAATATTGTCAGATTATAGACCATGATTTATCAACTGCTGTATCATCTCTGTTATTAGAAGTGGGAAAATATTTTATGAAGCACTGTGTTTCTGGAATATCAACTCAATTCAGTTTCTGTGGTACACAGGCTTTTCTTTAAAGACTCGAGATATTCAATGGATCCATAAGTATCCCGTCTGTGCTTATTTTTAAATACTGTGTAAGTTAAAAAAATTAAGTTCCAATATTTTAGTTATGCAAAACAAAGTGTCATTCTCCAGTGCAGTTAAAAGGAGAATTTGGCCATGTAATCGAATGTCTGTTCATTAAGGTAACGGGTTTGCAGGTAGAGGAAAGAAGCCTCTTTCTTGTTTTGGTGTCCATCAAAGTGGTCATGCTGCACGTGGGTGTTATGCTGTTGACTTTGTTTTGTGAGATGGATGCAAGGGCTGGAAAGAGGGCAAAGGCACGGGCAGTGGTACTGGTCCAGGCATTCCCTGGGTCGTGGGGACTTGCTTCTTGAAGCTGAAAGCCAAATCCTATTTTCGTGGGTCAGATCAGCAACCTGACCTCGCCAGGTGCACAGGCTGGATCTAGAGGTTGGATGCCAATAGCAAAGGCAGGTGGCTAGTTACAACCACATGTGCTCGACCATCACGCTACTGGGAGGCCTGATAGAGTGCAGTGTGGGCGTGTAATAAATGTTAGATTTCTGGAGTGGTTGATCTTTGTGAATTTCTAACCCAAAGCCCCGGAGTGCTCCTTGGCAAGCTCCACGCGGATGTTGGCAACACAAATGTCACATCCTTTTTTCCATGCTTCATCCAGAAATGTCCCTGCCCCAGCCAGTGCCCTTTCCCACAAATAGGAGAGAGGAATGTAGAACGTAATATGGTAGACGGGGTCTACGAATCACCAGGTACACACAGCTGGATCTGTGCCCTGGGAATCCAGCCAGGACTTCCTGTACACTAGTTGGGTCCACAGGCAGGTCACCGGGACCTGTGCTAATCGCTCCCCGGGTTGGGGGTGAGGCCAAGGTTTGAACCTGGTCAAGTGTGACTGAGTGACTGTAAGCCTTGGGCCCTCATGGCAGGTGTTCTTGATTAACCTTGTAGTTGACTTGGGTGGTCTCAAAGACCTTTGACCAGGAAACAGTCATAAGCAGGTCCTGTGCAAGTGGCCTGTTCCTAAAGTCCTGTTCATGAGGGCAATACCTCTATTTGTGGATGTGTTAGTTCCAGCCTTTTTACGTCACGACCAAGGCAGAATCCAGTAATTAGATGAGGTTATTTGTGGGAGAAGGTATAGACCCAGAGGCTCCGACTTTCCTAGGCCACTTCTTCTGGTTAAACATCTGGTTAAGAATCTCCAGTTACGTGTCTCTGCACACTTACCATTCACGGCACACCAGCGTACTTTGATATTGTACGTTATCCCACAATCCTTCCCAATTCCCTGAATCTTTGTTCACCACTGTGGATGAAATCAAATTGTTGTCTCAGTGTTCTCATTCGTTTAATGACCAAGGTGTGGCAACTCTGTACAAATATTTCCCAGAAAAGATGTTCACTGCCAAGTGTTAGAAATACCATCCGGTTTCTCATTTAAATTTTAATGATCATACTAGTTGAAATGACTCTTCATCGTAGATGTTTCTTACTTGGTTTTACTGCTGTGGCGTCTCTTGCCAACATTTTCATTTTCTTTATGCTATAATCGTTTGGTGCTTACAAGTCATTATGTTTCACCAACATTTGGCTTTATGACCTTTCTTTGCAAACGCTTAAGACCCACCCCACGTGCCTGGATGAGGGCAGTCTCCTGACTGAAAATGTTATCTTAGGTTTTATTGCACTCGTGGTTTCTGTTTGTTTTTTGTTTTTTGTTTTTTTTTCCCTTTCCTACCACCTTACAAATTCTAGGTATGTGATTTACTCCTTCCTGTGCCTCTAACACCAAAACCAAGAAAAGGTCACGCTTTGATTCTTGAATCATTTTCAATGTATTGATGGTTGAGGCCAAAGACTTTCTTGTTATTTTATTATCTTGCGATTTCCAGCTTCATGGAAGTCAGAATAAATCTTTCGTTTGCTTTGCTTTTTTTTCCCCCCTTTCTGTTTTTTGCCCATTGGAGCGTGAGAAGTGTTAGGGTAAACAAAATTAGATGAGAGGCTCCTCTAATCTGCCAGGTGCGTTAGAAAAGACATGAGATTTTGTTCTTGTTTGGTTAAATGAACCTGGGTTCTGGTCTTGACTCTATTATTTATTAACTTTATGACCTTGGAAAAGAACTTAGGTTCTGAGTCATTGCTTCACCTGAAACAAAGGAGATCCTACTGCTTGCTTCGTGTATCTTGAGGAATTGTTTTAAAGAGTACATGAGAAAACACTTATAATTATCTTGTTCTGTGCCGATGGCCATAGTAGAGGTCAATGATTATCGCGTATGCTCTTGTGGTCTTTTCTACTTAGAAAAACCTCCATACCTGCTTCCCTCCAGTTTCAGAGGATAAGGTGTCCCTTCTTTATTTGAAGTCCCCCTCCCCATTTCTGTATTCCTGATTCCATCCCCTCTCACCTTCTCCAGGGTCTTGATGTTGATGAGGAAGTGGAAGATGGTGGGTGTTGAGTGCCTCGTAAGTTGCTTGATGCCTGTTACCTCAAACCCTCACAACAGCCCTGCCAAGTAGGGATTTTTGTCTCTTGTCTCATGACGCTGTCCTCGTAGCTCAGTTCATTTTATTTCTCTGCCCCCACCTAACTCTCTTGGGTTTCTGTGCAGTAATAGATCATATATACATTGATGTCTGTCCCTGATTTTGGCACGGAGCTCCTAAATCCCTTGGAGTTTCCTGGTTTTTGTTCTGATGAGGTGACTCTTGGTGGGCTGCTGGATGGGGATTGTCACCCAAAACATCAAGTCATGATTAGAAGCTTGGAATTTTCAGCCCTACTCCTTATTCTCTGTATAGAAGCTACAAATTGAGTTAATGATCGACTGTTACTGCATGATGAAGCCTCCAGAAAAATCTCAAAAGTAAGAAGTTTGGGAACTTCTGGTAAGTGAAGGACGTGGAGGTGCGGGGAAAAAACATGGAAGTTCCCGCCCCTTCCCATATACCTTGCCTTCGGTATCTCTTCCATCTGGCTGTCCCCGAGTTGTGTCCTTTTGTAAGAAAAACTGGTAATCTAGTAAGCAAACCATTTTCCTGAGTTCCGTGAGACACTGTAGTAAATTAATCGAACCTTAGGGAGATGGAACCTCGGGTCTGTAGCTGGTTGGTCAGAGCACAGTGAGCGCTGTGACTGGTATGGAAGTAGAGGGAGGGGCAGTCTGAGTATTGCTTCTTTGTTACTCTTAAAAAAAAAAAAAACATTTTTCTTGTTGAAATGTTGACATACAATGTTATATTTCAGGTGTACGGGGTTGTGTGATTTGACAATTATGTACATTACACAGTGCTCACCACTCTTAGTTATTACCCCATCCCCTTACCCCTCTGGCAACCCCTGGGTATTTACCCAGAGAAAATGAACACACTAATTCTAAGAGATTTCTGCACCCCTGTGTTTATTGCAGCATTTATGTACCATAGCCAAGATATGGTAACAGCCTAGGTGTCCATCGATAGGTGAATGGATAGAGAAGATGTCATATGTATCCACAATAGAATATTCCTGCGTGATTAAAAAAAAAAAAAAAGGATGAGATCATGCCATTTGTGATGATAGGGTGGACCTAGAGAATATTATCCTGAGTAAAGTAAGTCGGACAGAGAAAGATAATAGCATACGATTACATTTTTACGTGGAATATTTGTACTCTTGTAGGTTTTTCTCATATCTGTGCCTTGGCTTTGGGTGTTTCCTGGCTCTGACCTTGGTCTTTGTTCCTTCTTAGTCAACACGAATTCCCTTAGTGACTTTATCCTTTTGTGGTTTACTTGTGCCTATGTGTTGATGACTCCAAAATCTAAGTCTCCATACCTGAGTTGCAGAATGATATGTGCAGTTACCTAGTACATCTATCCCAGACACCTGAAACTTAACCTCTCCCAAGAGGTACTTCTCTAATTTCATCCTAAGAACTTCCTTCCTTCTGTATTCTCACAGTGAGTGACACCACCCAGTCACCCAAAACAGAAAACTAGTGGTAACTGTCAGTTCTTCTGGCCCCTTACCGATGTTACCTCACCTCTCTAACTTTAAATTTGCTCCCTCCACTTCTGACCATCCGTAGCCTGGTTCTGTCCCGTTATTCCTCACTGGACTTGTTTTCAGTCGCTTTTGATGTTCTCCCTGTTAATCTTGTGTCCTTCAAATCCATTACCCACACAGTAGCAGAATGTTCTGTCTGCAATGTGAGCTGTAGGTACTTGTTCCCAGTTCACTCATCGGTGACCCCTTACTGCACCGGTGCAGACTCCTTAGCATGGCCTAGAAGGCTGTGCATGACGTCCCTCTCCGTGACTCTTCAGCCTCCTGTTCTGCCCTTAGCCCTGTACTTTATGCTCCAGTGATAACAAACTGTTCTCCTCCCAACATGCCATGCTGTTTCACTGCTCTATGCCTTTGCGGACGGGCTTCTCCCTAGAGAAGCTTCTCCCTAGATGCCCTCTCTTCTTCATGGCGCTAACTCCTCTTATGCTTCAAGGCAACTCAGGTGTCTGTTCTTACTGTGCCTTGAACTTGGCTCGCATCGCCCTTCTCTTGGCTCTCCTCACACCCTATGCTTCTCTGTATTTTTCTACTTGCAGAGGTATACAGAATCCCCGTTTATGTGTCTCCTGCCAAGAGTTGATTCCCTGAGGACAGGGAAACATGTCCTAGGTAGGACCTGACGTGGTAGTTTGTGGAGCACAGTAGATGCTGAATACGTATTTGCTGGTGGGAGCTGAGCTTCTAACAGAGGATATGGATCGAGATTTTGAGCCTGGATGTGATCACAGGTGATGGTTTGTCGCCCTCACACCCCAAAGGATAAAAATGATGCCTTACTTGGGAAAAATCCATGAAAATTGCATTTCAGAATCATTAAAGATGCCATGCATAGAATGCAAAATGTACAAATCTCTAAATTCTGTCTGATTCCGTGGGTTTTATTGATTTAAGGGGGGAAAAAAGGCAACGTTGTTTTGATCCTTTGTAGAACCTCTGACTTCAAAAGCTGGTGATTTGCATCCTCTTAACATGCCCCCAGTGCATCTTTCCTGCCCAAGAGCCTACCAGCAGGACTTGACATTTAGGGAAGAGGCTATCAGAAGCTAAAAGACGGGCAGACGTTCTTTTGGTGATAAAAACTGTGAGCAGCTTATTCCACCTAGAGGTCAGGAGAAAAGCGGAGCTGCCCAAGGAACTTTGGATATCATGCGCATCGTATTCAACAGAAATTAAGGTTTTCATCATTTTAACTCTTTGTTAAGAACATTTTGAGCATGCGTTAAGTAACCAGTAGTATCAGGACAACCCTTCCCAATATCCAGCTTCAGCCACGATCAACATTCTGCCATTTCTGAATCCCCTGTGTACCCAGACATTTGCCACCCCCAAGTTTTTTTCTTTTGTGGTGAAACTGTGGCTTTCATTTTGTCTGCTCAGAAGTACAAGGCCGGTATATCTATGTTAAAAATAGTTCCAGCACGAAATTCATAATATTATAAATAACAAAATATTAGATTTGTATTGCTTTACATCATAGCAGTATAGCTACAGACAGAATTGAGAGCTTTGTACATTTTGCATTCCATGCACAGCGTCTCTAATGATTCTGAAATGCAATTTTCATGGATTTTTCCTAAGTAAGGCATCATTTGTCTCCTTTGGGGTGTGAGGGTGATGAACCGTCACCCGTGGTCACTTGATAAAACATGGCCCCAAAAAGAAAAAAACCCTCAGAAAAATAATCATTGCTCCTGTGAATGGTATTATATCCATTTCTAAATTCTTTCAGGAAGTTCTTTAGTATAGTGGTTTAGAGTAAAAGCCAAGTGCATCCCAACCCATGGACCAAATCTGGCCCCGCCTGTTTTTGAAAGTAAAGTTTCGTTGGAACACAAGCCATGGCCCATGCATTCGTGTAATGTCTGTGACTGCTCTTGGGCTGCAGTGACAGGGTTGAGTGTCCGTCACGGACTGTGCGGCCCACAAAGCCTAAAACATATTCCATTTGGCTCTTTAAAGGTAAAGTTTGACAACTCCTGGTTTAAGAGTAGAAACTTCCTCTTATCGCCTATGTGCCCTTAGCTGAGTCACTTAATCTCTTCGAGGTAATTTAATAACCTGTAAATGGAAATGAAAAGTCTATTTTAATGGGGTTGTTTTGAGGTTCCAAAGAGTTTTAGCACATGTGAACACTGGCAAGGCTGCTTGGCACATAATAAGCACGGTTAGCTTTGTCATTGCTGTCACTGTCGATATTATTGGTGACAGAGTGGTACTATTCGAGCCCTGTAAACCGGTGGTGGGCTTCGAGTTCCAGCTGTGCCGCTTAGGAATTGGGGAAGCAAGTTTTCCGGCCCAGCCTGTTTCTGTATCTGCAAAAGGGAGATAATTAGTTCTCTCCCTGGGAGGTTAACAAAGCCTTGGGAGGTGCCAAAGGTTCAGGAACCAGGGGGGGCCGTTGTTGTTCCTGTGTTTCTGTAGGCATTCTCTGTTTGGACGGAGGTACTGGGCACCTGGATCCTTGTGCAGATGTGGCCGACAGGTACTCGAGACCTCCAGGGATAATACTCTAAATCGTGCTTCATTTGCTATAGTCCAGCGTCTAGGCCCCAGCTGTGAAGGTCAGGAGCCTTATTTTCTTATTTCTCCAAGAGTAAGCTCCTCCCTCTTGAATAGACTTCGGGTCATGACACTGATCTATAAACCTGGGTAGTGAGTTTGTACACTTGCGCTTAGAACTGGGACCTCTCCGTGGGGCGCCTGGGTGGCTCAGTCGGTTAAGCGTCCGACTTCGGCTCAGGTCATGATCTCACGGTTTCATGGGTTCGAGCCCTGCGTCGGGCTTGCTGCTGTCCGTTTCAAGCCTGGAGCCTGCTGCAGATTCTGTGTCTCTCTCTCTCTGCCCCTCCCCTGCTTGTGTTCTCTCTCTCTCTCTCTCTCTCTCTCTCTCAAAAATAAATACACATAAACAAATTGAAACAAAACAAAACTGGGACCTCTACAGAGATTGGGTGCTGCACCTCTGGGCGGCACAAGTGAGATCCATACCCCTCCGTGGAAGTTTTCAAATAGATTCAAAACAAGGCACAGATTCAGACAAAGCTGGGATGGGAAGTGCTAGCCTTTGATTGTTTGAGTCTATTTCCAGCAGACTGGGGCTTGATTGGCATTCTTTCTTTGACGATGTACTTGTAGTGAATCCGATTATGGTCTACCCTGCCCAACTGTGAGCAAGTCCGGGGAGCCCCGGGGTGCAGAACGGGGTGCACGGGGTGACAGTTACACACTGTTGTGCAAGGCGCTTCATATTTTACCCTGGGATTTGGTGTGCTGGTTGATGAGCAGAATGTGCCTGGAATTTTATAAGTCTCAAACGCTTGATGGAAAAATATATCCAGAAAGTGAAATCAAAGCCAATATTCATAATAGGGGGAAAAAAGAAGAAAGCTGTTAGGAATGTTCCCATTCATCTTCATGAAGTAAACGTTTGCCTCTTAAAATGAGATATTTATTTGGGAGGAAAACAGACTCCATCAGTATATCCTTGCAATAAACTAGATTTGCTTATGAAACCAGTTGTGGGTGAAATGAGGTGACATACTACCGGTCTTTAATGACAATAAAATGTATTGCACATCTTCCTCCAGCTCGGATGAGTTGTTCACGTCATTAGGATGTTGTTGGTAGATAGATTATAATAATTAATTTATACTATGCTTGGGGAAAAAAAATCTCATTGTGCTTTTTTCAAAAAATTGGATTTTAATGCATATAAATGCCAGAACGAATAGCAAAATGCCTTTTATGTCACACTAAGTGGCTACCTTTCAGTCCATGCTTTCTAAGTAGACTTGGCTCAAATTTCAAGTTTATTTTCTCCCCCAATCACTACATTTCCTAGGTACCATGGATTTTTCTAATCTCATTGATGAGCTCTCAATATCACTAAGGAGTGACCTTGAAGCCAGTATTGTCATCTCGAAACAGTATTGTCATCTTGGGTTTGTCAGTATTCCCTGGAATATTATTACACAGCAGAAACAAGTATTTCATTCAGCAAATGATTACTGAGCGCCTACTGTGTGCCAGGCGCCGTGCTAGATTCTGGGAATACGGCAGTACGTAAAACAGCCCCCATGGGCTTATCTTCCGGTGGAGGGAGTCAGAGATGAAACTAAAGAAATATCTAAATGTAGAGCATGGTAGATGATGATAGGGCTCTGCAAGGAAGGAAGCGAGAAATTGGGAGAAATTTCGAGAAGGGGAAAGGGAGTCCGTTCCGACCTAACAGCCAGTGAAGGTGTCTGGGAGCGGGAGAGACAGGGTGACCCGGTTGGGCCAGCGCTTACTGGTAGTTAGCACGGAAGGTCCTGCGTCCCAGGAACCTTCTCAGTTCCTGATAAACCTGGATGTTGGGGATCTTACAGGCGAGAGCTGCGCGGCATAGATCAGGAGGCCGACCCGCGCCCGTGCGGCTGGAGTGGGTGTGCCCCCCACGCTGGGGGAGGTGACAGACAGTGAGATCCGAGGCGAGATGAAGCATCAAAAGCATAGGGCCTCGTCAGCATTTTGAGGACTGGCTTCGACTTGGAGGGAAGTGCAAAGCCAGTGGAGCGTTGGCATTAGAGCGACACGGGTTGATGTCTCTTACTGAGAGCCCACGTTGGCTTCTGTTTCAAGAGTCGCAGAGGGAGCCAGGACCGCCGCAGGGAAGCACTTTTGGATGCCCCGCGGTGACCTAGGCTCGGGGACGATGGCAGCTCAGGCCCAAGCTGGGAGAAGCTGCCAGAGTGACTCGGGAGCCAAGACGGTGTTGGCTCAGGCCACGGGCAGGGTGACCACGGGAGCTAGAAGTGGTGGCATTCTGGGGGTGTGTTGAGGGGGAAGCCATGGCTCCGGGATGTGGATGCAGAGGCCAAAGAACGAGAGCGGTCCGGGGTGATGCTTGAGCTTTCGTCCCGCGTTCCCGCCAGGAGAAAATGGCCCTTTACCGAGACCGAGAGGAACAGCTTTTTCAAGGGAAGGATCAGGAGTCAAGGTGAACAGGGGTGAACATATGGGGTGCCGCTTCCATATGCACGTGCGAGTGGCACGTAGGCAGTCGGCTTTGGAAGCCCGGGGTTCAGAAGGGAGGACAGGGCTGTTACCACGGGGGGCTCCAGACCTTCCCCACGCTCTCCGTCCGTGATGGGGGGGGGGGGGTTGCTATTTCACACCACAGCTGCTTTCTGCAGACGTTTCCTTCCCGTTCTGTCCTATGTGAATCTGTCTACGAATGCAGTGTGATAATAAATCTATCTCCCCACAACAGGTGTTGATTGGAATTAAGTGAGGTGTAAGTGTAGGCTACCGTATGTTTGTTTTCCCACAAGACTTTAATGAGTTTGTCTATTAGTTTAACAGAACAAATTTTTGAATCCCAGGAGACGGTTCATTATGCCATAGTTGTTGGAGAATGCCTCAAGCTACCGTTTGGTTGATTGAAATGCGTTCTCTTCCTAATTTCCAAGAGACCGTGATTTTCAGTCGCTCTGAATTGGGGGACATTTGGATGAGGGACTATGGAGTTGGGTTGTATGAAGCCTAGTGTCTACTGTGAAATCGATTCGAGTCCACTTTGCTGTTCTCCTCCCTCCGTCTCCGAAGTAAGCTGTGCTGCAAAGTGGTGCCAGTTTTCCGCAGACGAACATTAAGGCCTGATGCCTCACAATCCCAGGCTAAATATCTCAGGAGAGAAAGGGCGCCTTGCTGACTCTGTTTTAGCGGAAAAGCCTGTGTTTTGGTAGCAGCCTGTACCCGTAATCAAAGACGAAGTACTTGTCCACCTTGGCTGCCCTTCGTGATAATCTGGGGGTGCTTCAAAACTACCTGGGTGCCACCCTCAACGACTGTGATTTAATTGGCCTGGGGTGTGACCTGGGTGTCACAGCTTTTTCAGCCCCCCGAGGGGATCGTGACGTGCCGCCAGATCCGAGAGTCTCTGGTCCGGAACACGTCCCGATCCTGTGTGTCGCTGGTTCGTCGACATTGGGAAGATGTTTATGGCAACTGAATCACATTCTCGGAAGGAAAAAGAAGCCCACCCAGTAAGTGTAATAAGAGTCTTCCGTGTTCGTGTGGGTTCTAATTAATTAGAAGACCTAGGTGGGTGTATTTAAACCTTTGAAATACGGTAGGCATGGTCCATGCATGTTTGCATGTCGTTATCCTTTCCTCTGGAAATAATGTGGGAGATGTATTTCCCATGATTATATGTTCCGAGCGGCCCATAGCAGATTTGTGAGACTGAATTAGATGTCTATGTAATTAACCACTGTTCCTCTTCTGCACGCTATAGGTCTTACCTACTTAGGTGAAAGAAATATTTCAAGCAGGACTTTAAAAGCACCTTGTAATTTCCCCAGATTTCCTCCTGAATACAAAGTACTGGCAATGTTACTAAGCTTGGCTATTATGACAGCTTATTCTCTCCCGCCCCACCACCACCTTTTACAATATAAAAAAAGTGTGTAGTGCTCCAAATAGCTTCTTCTCTTTGCTAAGACAGATGGGATGCTTGGAAGTGAAATCTTGAAACATGGTTATTAGTGTGAGTTACTGATCAATTCAGTAACAAATTGTTAGTTCACTTTTGGGTTACTGCTCTTGGCAGAGAGATGATAAGGTGTTACTTATCTTGTTGCTTTACACGTATTTCTCCGTACAGAAGATGTCTGGGAATGGGGGTTGGCATGGATGTTATGGGGTCCCCCATAGTTTTGGGCGGTGAAACAAGTGTTTATTGCCTCAAAGTCTGCTCTCGCTAGGAGTGTTGCTGAGGAGATGGCTAAAGTGGAAAGCCCTTGACAAGTGAAATATTTGAGCAGAGGTAGAAAGGGTTTTCTGATCCTGCCTGCCTGCCTGCTTGCTGGGCTCCCGGACACGAGCTGGAGACTGTCCTTGGGAATCTACAGAGGATGTCAACAACAGCCAACAACAGCAGCAACAAAAGATTAGTTCCTTAGGGTGTACAGCCTTTACAAGGAGTTGTGTTTGTAATTTGGGGGCCCTAACTGCAGTACTGATGGAGTTTTGATGTAAATGTCAGTTTGAGTCTTACCTTCTTGTTGTGAATAGTTCTTTTTTTTCCCCCAAGTTTATTTTTTGAGAGAGAGATGGTGGCGGGGGTGGGGGGAAGGGGCAGAGAGAGAGGGAGACAGAATCCCAAGCAGGTTCCATGCTGATAGCGGAGAGCCCCATGTGGGGCTCAAACTCGTGAACCGCGAGATCATGACCTGAGCCGAAGTCGGACGCTTAACCGACGGAGCCACCCAGGTGCCCCTGATAGGTACTGTTTCTAGTCACTTCACACTATTTCTAGTTTATCGTTAAAAGGACTGAGTTTTTGTTTGAAGGAGCATGTGAGTAATACCATTGTAGCCATGGTAACTTTGCCCCCTCCCCCCCAACTAACAATTGCAGTGACTAGAGACATTTTTGGTTGTCTGGTGGGCGAGGCCAGGGAGGCTGTCCCACTCCTACAGCGCACAGGATGTCCCCACCCACCCCCCCCAGCAAAGAGTTATTGCCTCCAAGTGTCGATGATGCTAAATCTGAGAAACTTGGGATTTGAGACAGAATGCGTAGACTCAAATTCCCCAGCTCCATGCCATTAGGACGAGGGGATGCCTGTTCAGGAGGAAACGGGTATGTGAACCATGTGTAACCTAGAGTTGGGCATAGATAGATGAGGGGAGAGAGATATATGGGGACCAGTGAGAAGGTGTCCCTCAAAATCATGTACTGAATTGATAACTTTAATTCCCAGAGTTCTAATGGACCAGTAGGAAGTTCTCTCTGGTGAAATTGCAGATTCCCGGATCCTTCAGAGAGAACTTCCAGATGCAGAGATACCCACATGCCTTTTTATTATTTTATTATTTTATTTTTATTTTTTTAATGTTTATTTATTTTTGAGAGAGAGAGACAGAGTGTGACCAGGGGAGGGGCGGAGAGAGAGAGAGAGAGAGAGAGAGAGAGCGAGAGCGCAAATGAGCAGGTGAGGGGCAGAGAGAGAGAGAGAGAGAGAGAGAGAGAGAGAGGGAGACACAGAATCTAAAGCAGGCTCCAGGCTCTGAGCTGTCAGCACAGAGCCTGACACGGGGCTCGAACTCATGAACCGTGAGATCATGACCTGAGTCGAGCATGCCACCCAAGCACCCCGCCACATGTCTTTTTAAAAGATCGTTTTGATGAGGAATATTAGTTAGCATACCAAACGCTATTGTGTTTTTTCAAAAAGATGCTTTAAAGGTTACCTTTCTTGGTTTGTTTTGGATGAACTGCATACTTGAGCCGTGTGTCCAATAATTTTCTACTCTCTTAAAATTCGATGACCATCTGGTTGATTCATAACTCCTTTGAATACCTTAATCCGTTAATTTTACATAAGGGATTGCAAGAGAGGAGAAGATACAGAGCAATCTCAGTATTGCAGTTAGATAAGCGTTAGGACTAAATGATTATGAGCAGGTTAGGTGACAATGTCATGAACAGGAAAAGTTACTTTGCAGGTTCACCCGATGATGTTTTGCTCTTAAATTTCAGATAGGCAATTAGAGATACAGATAAGTACACATACATACATGTGTGTATCTGCCTATAGATTTATACATATACATGTATAAATTCATGTATATATATATATAGAGAGAGAGTAAGAATAAGGTGTAACGGTAAAAAATTCAGCGGCGTGTTTTTATCGTACTCATTTATGCCTGACAGTTTCTTTGGTAACTCTGTGAGAGGGCCACAAGGTATGCCAATGGTAGCTAAGGCAGAATATTCATAGTTGGATTCTCAATAGAGTCTACAGTAAATAGTATTGTGCCAGTGTCAGTTTCCAGGTTTGGACACTACCCTATGGTTACGGAAGATTGAGTTACCGTGCAGAGAAGCTGGGTTGAGGGTACATGGAAGCTGTCTATTATTTTTGCAGATTGTGAGTCTAAAATACAATGTGAAAAAAAAAATCAAAACAACTAGGAAGACCTTCCTGCTTCCAACAGTAAGAACGTATAAATAGTTTTCCTAAAAAGGACATCTTGCTTTTTGGTTGGAAAATGCAACAATACCCCCCTATGTACTGTGTGATTCCTCACACTTAGTTATAAACACGATTATGTCGCATCTGTTAATGAGCCTATTTTATAGAAATATTCCTTTCTTTTTAGGTAAACTTTTATCCACATACAACATGCATGCAGAAATCCCAAGTCCACAGCTTGTGAATGTTCACAAATCAAATGCACTCATATAATCAGCACCCAGATCGGGATCTAGAATATGACTCATACCCAGAGCTGCCACCGCCACCACCCCCTCACCGGTGCCCCTTCTGATCCCTACCTGGGCCCCACCCTTGCCAAGGGGAACCACATCCTCCTTTCCGGTACCGTAGATTCGCTTTAACTGTTTCTGACTTTGGCCTAGGGAGATTTCAAGTGCCTCACATTGTCTGCCAGGAGAGAGATGTGGGTCCAGCACGGCAGCCACCATCAGGCAGGTTGTGTGCTGCACCAGTCGAGAGGTTTCCATTCTTGCACCATGTGTGAAGAGCTGCCCTCCATCTCTTCTCTGCTGCTTACCTGTGCCAGGTGAACGAACGTAGGGCTGGCTACCCCATGTTTTCCTTAATTTTTATGACTTGGCTATGTGACTTCTGCTTGTCATTTTAAGATAAGAACAGGAGCTTTTATTCAGATGAAAGTGAGAGGTTTTGCCTGGTGATCAGGAAGTCAGTCCTGCATCTGGGGCGCTTGGGGCGTTCGGTCGGCTCAGGTCACGATCTCGCGGTTCGGGGGTTCGAGCCCTGCCTTGGGCTCTCTGCTGTCAGCGCAGAGCCCACTTTGGATCCTCTGTCTCCCTCTCTCTGCCCCTCCTTCGTGCTTTGTCTCTCTCAAAAATAAAAATAAGCATTAAAAAAAAAAAAGTCAGTACTGCATCTTTGGTCAGTAATGAGTTACTTAGACCAGTGCAAGCCAGACTTTGTGAGCCTTCGGCTCCCCTGGGGATCCCTTTAACATGCAGACCCTGTAGGTCTTTGGCGGAGTTGTGAATTCTGCATTTCTACGAAGCTCCTCTTCCTGACACTGATGCAGTGGGTACAAGGACCACACTGATGTAGACATCTCCCTCCCTCCCTCCCTCCCTTCCTTCCTTTCATTTGATTATAGTGGACACACTATGTTAGTTTCAGGTGTCCAACATAACGATTGAACAAATTTATATGTTACACCTTGTTCACCACAAGTGTAGCCACCATCTGTCACCACGTGATACTGTTACAATCCCATAATGTAGACAATTTCTTTTTTTTCCTGAGTTATTTATTGTGAGAGAGACAGAAAGCGTGAGTGGGGGAGGGGCAGAGAGAGGGGGGAAGAGAGAGAGAGAATCCCAAGCAGGCTCTGCACTGCCAGCACACAGCCTGATGTAGGGCTCAAAACCATGAACCGTGAGATCATGACCTGAGCCGAAGCCAAGAGTCAGACGCTCAACTGACTGAGCCACCCAGGTGCCTCTAGACATTTGCTTATAACCAGGGACAGCATTGTGTGGTGGTTGACGACAGGGACCTGGGCCAGATTGTCTAGATTCAAATCCTTGTTCTGCTATCTACCCGTGGACGGGAAATAAAATTTCCTAATCTTTCTCTGCCTCAGCTTATACATCTGCCGAATGGGACAATCATAGTAGGGTTTTGTGAGGATTGCACGACACCGTGCACGTAAAGTGTTTCAAGCAGTGCCTGGCACATAGTGAGTACTCAGTAAATCATCATCAGTCAATGGTTGGGCAGTGGGGAATATTCTCCGTTAATCACGGGCATCGAACTTGGAACCATTTGGCTTTCTGGGTAGGTCTGTACGTATTTCTGGGAGAAGCGTTGAGGGTAGAGGTCAGTCTCGGCATTTGGATTTGGAGGGCGTCACGAAGGCGTTGACGGTGCTGCGGAACCTGGAGTGAAATAAATGACACGGGAGTGATTGGAATCTTCCAAGCAGTGAAAGAGTATAGGCTCTTGTTACCTGAGCAACACCTGATGAAATAAATGATTACGGTCGTTTGGTTTAGGATGGCTTGTCCAAGCGGCAGTTTGTGGGACTTTTTATTCATCTTCTCTTTAGATCATCTGATGTCAACGTTTGAAGGTTGAACCGTGACCTATTTGCAATCTGTAACAGTTCTTAGCTAGTAATGAGAAATAAGTCAAGGTGGAAAATAAACACCACGCTCCAGACATTTTTACGAGAAAACACGTTCCTGTGGGAAACCACAACTTGAAGAAAAACGCCTGTCATTTTAGTTGACGGTGATACTGACATACACACTTAAGCTTTTGTTTTCCAAAATCCGGCTCATGCCCCCTGCCAGTCGTGGTCTTGTTCTTCTAGATAAAGATGACTTTATGGAATAGTGGGTATATTTTGTTTGTATTTGTTGTACAAAATGAATGTGGATCAATAGCATTCAGAGAATGCCTAGGAACAGGAGATTTTCTAAGTATTAAGTAAATGCCTAAAATTGTTAAAGAAGAAGGTTACAGTCCATTGTACTCCATTTGCTTGTAATTTATATTTTCTGTCAAAGTGCAGCACAACATCTGTTTTTTCTTTAGCACTTAGGGTGATTTGGCTTTCAAATCCAACACATTCAGAGACACTAAAAAGTTTGCAGTCATAAAAGTTGACATAGATCTGTTTTCCAAATACAGACTGTATCATGAATTTAAAAAATTGAAAATGATATCAATAATGTTCTGGGTAAATGAAGTGTTTAATCATAGGTATGCTAAGATGATAGCATGCTCTTACTTTGTAGAAGCTTCTGGTTCTTCACAGTGCCAGTCTGGTTGTGGCGGGGAGTTATTTTAGTGGAAGCACACTAGCGTGTATAGTTTTGCTCTTGCAATATTTGCCCAGCTGAGAGCACGAAAGTCTGTATGTGGCTTTTTTTTTAAAAAAAATTTTTTTTTAACGTTTTTTTTATTTTTTATTTTTGAGACAGGGAGAGACAGAGCATGAACGGGGGAGGGTCAGAGAGAGGGAGACACAGAATATGAAGCAGGCTCCAGGCTCTGAGCTGTCAGCACAGAGCCCGACGCGGGGCTCGAACTCACGGACTGCGAGATCATGACCTGAGCCAAAGTCGGCCGCCTAACCGACTGAGCCACCCAGGTGCCCCTGTATGTGGCTTTTTAATGCTTCGTGTATCGGGAATTAGTTTGAGAAGCTTTTCTTTTTGTACTACCTTTGCATTGTGGGTATCGAGGCCTCCTTGACTTAAATACTTTTTCACTGGGTTGTCACTGGCACTTGGGGTTTCTTCACAGAGGTGACACTATTTCCACGTCGCTATGCCGTTTCTGTAAAGTTGCCTGTTATTCATTATGAAAGAGGAGAGCATCACAGCTTTTCAGCCATATATTAATTCTTTTAGTTATTAATTGATTCATTGACTCATTAAGTGTTATAAACTTTCTATGTGTGGAACGGGGGACCTACTAAGAAGAGAATGTGGAGTCAACATATTCCTGTGGGTTTGGGGGGCCTCTAAATGGCGTTTAGGATCTCTCCATCTCTATATAGATCTCTCTCTCTCTCTCTATCTATCTATCTATATCTCTAAATATCTATATCTCTAAATATCTATATCTCTATCTTGAGGAAGATTGATAGAGATAGATAGATAGATAGATAGATAGATAGATAGATAATTGAAAAAAAATAGCCTAGGTATCTGCCGTTTGCAGTTAAAAATTAAAGGAGAACTAAAATCAGGCACAGATCCAGGTTTTGTGGAGCCAGAAGCTGTTATATTATGAAAACCCTCTTTGGGAAGAATAATCCAAAATTATGAATACAAATTGGCAGTACTGGCCCAGAGCCTCCAACGGAACCCTGCAATTAGGGAGACGTCATTAGCCTCTCCGTCGATCTACTTCAGAATGAAAACGGGCCACTTTACTCTTAACAAGTGCATGTTCATTCTTAACTTCTGTAAAAAAGAGATAGCACGGAGAGAACAGTAAAGCGAAGCAATGACATGATTGAGTTTTATAGCTTGTGTCAGCAGCCAAATAATCCACTGAGCACGGCCTTCATTTGGTGCATATATCCCTTCTGTAGGGTTTGTTTCTGGAGAAGGTGTTAGAAGAAGGAAGCCAGGACCGGGCTGGTCTGAGGCGCTTTGCCATACAAAGATGGCCCCTGCTTTTCAGCAGTGAGTTCTGGAGAGGAGACGTGCACATAAATAGCCATTGCCCAAGATAGGATGTGTTTCCTTTTTAGAAGGCAGCGAGATGTGGTATTACAGGAACCCAGAAGAGCTAAGATTACTGCCAGCTGAGGAAATACAAGCTCTCACAGGAAAGGTAACATTTCAGCGTGACTTTGATTGACGGGTGACATTTGAAGGTGTGGGGATGTAGCAAAATAGGATTTCAACCAGAAGACTTGATACAAGTCTTGGAAGAAGGAAAGGCACGAGGCCAGCTCCCTGAGACAGAAATGCAGGGAACGGAGACGAAAAGTGGGAAAGGAGTCCTCTCCGTGGACAGGCAGCAGGGCTAGGTGGGACTGTCCTCTCGTTGAAGTGGGTAATGGGAAACGCACAAAGAAAATTGAGTTGGGGGTGACCAGGACCTTTGAGGAAGATTAATTAATGGTATTCAGGTGATTGGAGGTCAGTTTACCTCAACCTCTGACTTAACTGATGAATAAACTTGGGCCCAGGAGGGGCAGCGACTTGTCAAAACCCAGAGTGAATTGGGGAGTTCACCTTGGTCTCTAGATGGACAATTCTTTCTTGCCATTAAGACATTAGGGGTGAAGATCGATCTCCAGCCCTATAACATTTTCTTGTCTAGAGCAAGCACTGTGCCCAACGTGGGGCATGAACTCAGGACTCTGAGTTCAAGGGTCACATGTTCTACTGAGTGAGCCAGCCAGGTGCCCCTCCAGTCCTAGAACTTGATTCACAAAAACTTTTCCCCTCCATATACCATGATAGAGGTGGAAGAGGACAAGATAAAACTGATGCTTAGCTAAAATACCAGATTCTTGTTTGATCGTAAATATTAATTTTCTTTCTTTCTTTCTTTCTTTCTTTCTTTCTTTCTTTCTTTCTTTCTTTCTTTCTTTCTTTCTTTCTTTCTTTCTTTCTTTCTTTCTTTCTTTCTTTCTCTCTATTTATTTAAAGCTTTTATTTTTAAGCAACCTCTACACCCGACGTGGGGCTCAACCTCAACAACCCTGAGTTCTAGAGTTGAATGCTGACTAAGCCAGCCACGTGCCCCCATAAATACCACTTTTCAAGGCTTTTTTTTTTTTTACGTTTTTTTTTAGTTTTGAGAGAGAGCGTGCGCGAGCGGGAGAGGGGGCAGAGAGAGAGAGGGAGAGAGGATCCCAAGCAGGCTCTGCACTGACACAATGTGGCTGGAACTCATGAACCATGAGATCAAGATCTGAGCCGAAATCAAGAGTCAGATGGTTAAGTGACTGAGCCACCCAGTGGTCCAAAGTGGTTTTTTTTTTTTTTTTTTTTAACCTAAAGTAGTACTATCCAGTAGAAATGAGACACATAAGAAATTAAAAATTTCCCAATAGTCATATTTAATTTCATATATATATATATATATATATACACACACACTGAAATTAATTTTAATAACATACTTGACTTAACCCAGTAGATCTAAAGCATGATCATTTCCATGTGTAATCCAATTTTAGTATATGTGCTGCCGAAGCGAGCTCTCAATGTGTAATCCATATGAGATGTAACATTGGGGCGCCTGGGTGGCTCAGTCGGGTGAGTGTCTGACTTCAGCTCAGGTCATGATCCCATGGTTCGTGAGTTCAAGCCCCGCATCGGGCTCTGTGCGGACAGCTCAGAGCCTGGAGGCTGCTTCAGATTCTATGTCTTCCTGTCTCTCTGCCCTTTCCCCACTGATGCTCTCTCTCTCAAAAATAAACAAACATTAAAAAAATTTTTTTTTAAAGTTTTACTGCTTTTTTGTTTTTAAACTAAGTATTTGTAATTGTACAATTATGGCACATCTCCGTTCGGACTCTCCACCTTATAAGAGCTCAATAGCCATCCAGGGCTGTTGCTACCATATTGAACAACACAGAAAGCCTTAGACTAAGGTTTACAAGAAGGTGATTTCTGAATTTCCGGTATGGCATTTCATATTCTAATTGGTCTTACTTTTGTCTGATATAGCTACTATTAGGAATTGCAAGAAATAGCTGAATAAATGTCCCCAAAGTCAGACCTCTGTATGAAAGGTAGAATCTCACTTTTTATTCTCTAGTTAAAAATCTGGGTGGAGGCTCTGCATAGGTCTCAAGTCCATGGCCAATCTTACCCTTAGCTGGTCTCAGAGGGTCCATTTTTTTCCCCAAGAAGGTGGTGCCTTTCTTAATAAAAATGATCCCACCTAAAATTCAGCAGAAAAGAGTTGTGCCCCCCACCCCTGAAGTCCAAAGAAGTACCAAGTTTATTTTTATTTTCTGACAGGAAACACCGGGAAGGAGTTTTTGGTCCCCCACCACCGCCCCAGCCTCTATTTGATTTTCACCCATTTCAGCTGCTACTTCTGGTCACAAATGCTTCCAGCCACCTGTTCTCTGAATATATTATTTTCCCAACTGGCTTCCCATTTGTTTTGATATTGGCAAAGCAGATTCCAACCATCACTCATTTATTAAGCCCATTCAATCTGAAAAGCTTTGTCCACATGCAGCCAGGAAGAAAAAGTCACAGGCATCATTTCCAAATCTAATTCAAAAAAAAAAAAGGAAAAAGCCCATCAATTCATCTAGCCTGCAGCTTAACTCCTAAGGGGAAAACATCTCTCATTGGAGCTGAAGTGGGGGGCTTTATGGTGCCCTGATGTTTATGTTGCCTAGATGATAGGGTATAGTAAATGCTTTCATGGCCCTGCAGGAAAACCCTGGATAGTCCCTGTACCTGGACATGCTGAGGGCTCCCTTTTGGAAGCACCTGGGGTTCACTGTGTGCGAACCTTCTCTGTTTTGCTCTTTCACAGGGAAAGTCAAAAGTGCTAGGCAGTTGACCTTTCTGGGAGCAGCCCTGAGCTACTGACAGTTGGGTCTTGGAGTATAAATACCCCTGCTCCCTCCCTCCTCATGTAGAACAACTCGCAGGCATGTTCTACAGAGTCTCCCAGGAGTGCCCAATGGGTCTGAGCTCCAGTTGCCCACCACAGATACTTGCTTATCCACATTCCTTTTCTTGCCTTGATTTTCACTTCTCCACTCTTTCCATCAGAGCTTCCTGGAGCCCTCTCACAGATAAAGTGGTTTCACCCCAATCTTTGCCTCTAGGGTCTGCTCGCAAGGAAGCCAGCCTAAGACATCTGCCCTTGCCATCATGGCCGGAAATGCATCGTGTTTGTTTCCAGAGCATACACATTGGTCTTGGGCTCTGAGTACCTCTAGTATAACATTCAGAGCTCCAAGGCTTGTCTATCCCATCCCTTCTCTTCACAACAGCACCCAGGGACGGGTCCAGCATTCTTCTCAGTGGACGTAACCTTCCCTTGCCATCACTTGTGCAGCCTCCCCTCTGCTGCCACCTTGGCCCCCTCTGGTTCATGGCCGTGCAGTATGTGCTACCTCCCTGCTGGCCTGGGTGCTCTTGGACTCCTCGAGCTGTCGTCTTTCAAGCATTTGTTTTCAGGTATCGCAGTGCTTTTTATAGGCTTTCAAAGAGAATGATGTTGGTCTCTGCTTCTTGAAGACCACCTGGTATAGACTCATGCATGTTAGCCATTCCTAACAGGTTCCTCTCAAGCCACTGGGGACAGGTTCCTTCGGGGCTGACAGAGGAACACCTTGCCTTGTATCTCCTCTGACAAAACTGTCCTCTTCTCTATTCTCAACCCTTTTCTCTTCCATGTGAGGTCCTGCTCTCCCCAGGCCTGGTCCAACATACCAGGGGATTTCGTCACTATCCATCACGACCTCGTAGGGAATGAAATATCCTCATTTCCCATCATCTCAAGAGGTTCCCAGGTGCAGAGATGGCTGGCAGGGTCAGCCAAAGAGCACAATGACCAAGATACACACTCTGAACAGAACCACACCGACTGGGCTCACATCCCTACTCTGTGTCTTCCTGGCAGGTGCCCCAGGTGCCCCCATGCCTCAGTTCCCTTATTTATGAAACGAGGATAATGACATGACTCACCTTGTAGGGTTGTCAGGAAGATTAAATGAGGTCACAGATGTAAAATATACTGTGCACAGGGCACACCGGTGGCTTGTTATTTACCACACACATGCACACACATCTACCCGTGAATCTCAGACACACTGGCACGCAACCTTGGGGTAAAAAAAATCGCCTTAATTGGTTCAGGTTCTAGTCTAAGCTTTGGCTGCCAGTGCTTCATATTTCGTAAAGCTGATTAACAACAAAAAAAAGATAATAAAACCAAGTTTATGAGAGAAAAACAAAGCTGTCCAAAGAAACACATCTCTGGAGTAAATGTTGAATCAGAGGTGGCTCTGATGTGAAGACCCAGGTTCTTTGTCTGCAGCACTGGTCGGGGAAGGGGGGATTTCAGGTTCAGTTCCTTGGACTTGAACCTCTGGGGTGGAGCCTGAAAGAATACCTATGCCATCCCTGGGAGCCAGACCGCCCCCTCCTGGTAAACTCTCACGTCCTACTCTCTAATACAGAGTGTTAATCTGCAGAAAAAGTCACTTTAATTCATTGGGGCCATAATGGCCATAAGGATACTAATTCTGTTCATATATCTGGAAGCCCCACTACCTTATGGGGGAGCAGCACCCCCTGGCTCCCGAGAGGGGTTGCTTTCCATGCTGCTGCCTCGGCATTTTGGTGTCCGCATCCAGAGGATGGGACACCTTCCCATCCCAGGTGCTCACCTTCCCAGTCACTCCCCATGACTTAATACAAGCTTCTCTACCATTCAGCCTGGTCACCTGCAGCTTGGAGGTATGGATAGCAGACTTGCAGGTGACCCCATCGTCGCCAGAGTCCCTATCAGTGCGGTCTGGCATCTCATTTTCAACGGCCCCGCTGGGTCTCCAGTGAGGAGTCCTACCTGCCCTGATACTGCTTCCTGAGGGCCCTGGCTTATACCAATTCTTTTCCTTTGCTTCTGCCTTCCATTTCCTGGGGGAATATAAAAGAAGGCCCAAGGCTTATGAGGGAACAAGGAAACAAAACAAAGCAAAAACAACTGGCAGGCAGTTGTATCTGCTTTGTTTTCCGTAGTGAGTGTTGATCACTTCCCAGGTGGCAGGGAAGTTTGAGTGACCTGAGACCAACTGGCCCTTTTCCCACTTTCTGTAGAAAGTTCCCTGGTGGGTGGGGGATGGGTGAAATAGGTGATGGGGATTAAGGAGTGCACTTGCCTTGATGAGCACCGCGTGATGCAGGGAAGTATTGAATCACTATATTACTAATATTAAACTGCATGCTAAGTATAGTAGAATTAAAGAGAAATAAAATGGAATTTAAAAAAGGAAAGTTCCACAGAGAGGCTGAATTACAACTTTCTTTCCTATGGAATTTCATCTCCCAAACAAAGGAATTGTACAAGAGAATAGGGAATCTGCCATGATCAACATGAATTAAGTTTTCAAAGCTAAGAATTCCAAACCCCTTGAATCTTTATGTAAAAAAACAAAAAAAAACAAAAACAATTTCCTTTCATTCTAGCAACCTTTTGCCATTTTTGTTAATATTAGTAATGGGATTTATTTCATGAAGGACATTGTGCTTTGCAGACATTATCTTATTTAACTGCCGTCACAATCTGGTCAGGTAGTTATTATTCTATTTCAGTGAGTCATTTGAAAATTGGGATTCAAAGATATTAAATAACATTCCCAAGGTCACAGTTAGCAGTAGACCCAAGATTTAAACCTGAGTTAATGAGATTCCAAAGCCTCTGCTCTTGATCTGAGATTCTCTTCCATACTCACCCTGTATGTACCCACAAGTTCTGTAGTTTGATTACTATCTGTCATGTTACCTAGGAAACAGTCATTAATGGACTGTTGATACAGATGCCATCATAAACGAAGAGGCCTGAGGGATCTCTTTAGTCTCTCCTTCCATTTTGAGTCCAAGCATTTTGAAAACAGATGATCACAGATGTCGCCAAAATGGAACTTATGCCCAGGCTAAATGAATAGGATGGTTCCTGCACTGTGAAGCCCCTCACCCTTTCCCTGACTCACAGACCTTTCCACCTGCCAAAGGGCCCACAGGAAGTCACAGATCTTAGAAAACTGGAGGCCCAGGCCCAGGCCCAGGCCACAGATCGTGGGAGGAAGCCAGTGCCAGCTTCCCCATGCGGCACAGGGCGGAAAGACCATAATATTTTGAATTCTTTTAAATCCTAAAGAGAAAATCAAACTTATAGGTCAAAGAAAAGATTTTAATATATACTAATAATCTATTTGAAATCTTTCTGCCGATACGGTTTTAAACTCTAGTTTTGAATACTTTTGTATGGATGAAGGGGTATGCAAGGGCAAAAGTGAACGTGCCTTGGGCGCCTGGAAAGTATCGTGGCACTCGGTAATGGAAAACAAAGCCTGAAACAAAAACTAGCCTCATGCAAACGCAGTTGTACTATTTTGAATGCTTTTTGCGGGCATTTGAACTCTCCTGGGGCAATAACAGGACAAACTCCTTTAGAAAGGAAATTAGAATCATCTGGGATGGGAGGGGCTTAATCATGTTGGAGCTATCTCTAGGGCCCACATCATCTTGCTCTTGGCTGGACCAGTTAGCCATACAAACTCTATGCTTTAGTACTGCATGGCGAATGGGTCCCCATCATCCGGACAAGTCTACAGTGGGGAGGCCCAAAAATCTTCAAATCTCTTAGTGTCTATACCTGCGCTGTCCAATACGTAGCCAAAAGCTATGTGGCTATTGAAATTTACATTTAATTAAAATGGAATATAATTAAAAGCTCAGTTCCTCCGCTACACTGCCACAATTTAATACCTACGTGGGGCCAGGGGCTACCTATTGGACAATGCAGATCTAGAACATTCCCATCACTGCAGAAAGTTCCATTGGACGGTGCCGATCTCTATACCGTATTAAAAACCTCTTTAAGATGATGGGCGTTGTGGTTTTCCAGGAGCGAAACCTTAAGTTACAGACCCCGCGGAGAAGAATCTTCAGGCTACCAAATCTTCTTTCTGCTGGTATCAGCAGCTTTCTGTTGCTCTTGCGATGGCCCATCTGTTGCTGTGACGATCCAACATTTTAGGGAGGAGGCCAAGTGGAAAACCAAGTAGGCATGCCTGTTTACTGAAAAGATAGGAATGATTTGCAATCAGTTCCGTCGTTATTTCTAAGTGAGTGCTTTTCAAGTCCTTGAGATCATTTTGTTCTCGTGGGCAAATGAAGCACGTCTTTGGAAACCTCATTTGTGCCCTTGAACTGATGAATGCATGCTTCATAGTGTGGAGCTACATTTCGGCTGAGGCAGGGTCGACCAATGCCATGTGCGAAATTGATGGGCTCTTAATTAATGAGGTTTTAGTGGAACTATCATCTTCTCTAGTAAACATTTCATTTCTGTTGAGTTTTCAGAGGTTGCCTAAGTGACTAATTAACACGTCAGATACACTGGATTTCTCTGTAAGTATGTGAACATTTTTTTTTTCATTGCTAATATTTGTTTTCACATCCGTTTCCCAGACTGGCACAAAATAACGATGAATAACACCCCAGACAGGCCCATGAGCTTACGTATAATATTTGTGTGTTTTTAGGACTCTTGTTCCTGGCGTTCCTATAACATAGATTTAAGAAATTCTGAAAAGTCTGTTTGAATGGAAACAAATTATTAGTGGCTTTTGTTGCGTAGATAGCTCAGGAACTGTGTCTTGTAATTCATTTTCCCAGACTGTGCTTTGAGGTAACCAGCTGTTCCGTGAACTGTGATAACGGGTTTTCAGAAAAAAAATTTATAGAACCCCATGGACAAGCAGTGTGGCAAACGTTGCCCGTGAATCTAATAGAGTTTGTGGTAAATGAATCTATTGAAGATGTTCTTATTCAGCTTTTCTTACGTTTCTTTGGTTACAGATTGCTGCATCTTAAAGTCCATGACCAGTATGTTAGTGTAATTTCCTGAAACTTCAGAAATATAATATGGGCCTCCAGACAAACTAATGAACTCTCCTCCTTCTCTTCCCTAACTCCCTCTGAAGTAGGCACCCCCAGGTTGGAATCTTTGTTTAGCTAAAACATTCCTTCTGTAAGGTACCCCGGATGCCTTACTGCTCCCCCATGCCCTTTCTTGTCCCCTCAAACTCTCTTTGTTCCCTGGCTAGTGGCTGGTTAGGTTACCCCTTGTGCCAAGAGGAATTGCTTTTGTAACTTGACGGGAGCAAGGGAGATGTGTTTGCAGCACTTAAGACCTGGACTGTAGACAGAACTGTCCTTTCCCAAAGTGTCGTAGGCAGGGGTTAGGAAAGCGGAACCAGCCTCAAACTCTGCTACAGCCCAGTGCCTTCTGGGGCTGAGCCTGGGTTTACAGCACTCTTACCCTGTGAATTCGTGTTCCCCTTAGGGTCTATCCATCTCCTGTGACTGCGTGTGAAGTTGTAGCCTGCCCGAGTGTGCGGAACCTGGCATCTATCCGTGCTATGCTTTATCTTGCTAGATTTGGCCTGTCCTTTCCAGCTGTCGAAATCCTAAAAGGCCGCTCAGTGACGAAGTTAAGAACACAGACCTCTCTAGACAGCCTGTTTTCTACTTCTGTTTCTGCTTCCTCCCGAGCTTTGAGAGTTTGGTAAATTTTCACGTTTCTCTAGGCCTCAGTGCTCTTATCTGTAAGATGGGGAAACTAAGATGACCTACATCCTAAGGTTGTTGGGAAGACTGCGTAAGTTTATTAATGTGAAGCATGTAAAAGTACGGGGGCGCCTGGGTGGCTCAGTTGGTTAAGTGGTCAACTTCTGCTCGGGTCACGGTCTCGTGATTTGTGGGTTTGAGCCTCACGTCAGGCTCCGCGCCGACACAGACTGGAGCCTGCTTCAGATTCTATGTGTGTCTCTCTCTGTGTCCCACTTGTGCTCTCTCTCTCTCTCTCTCTCAAAATAAATAACCTCTCTTTAAATAAATACACATTAAAATTTTTTTTAAAATAAGTATTCATGGTATGTAATAGGTGATAAGTTAGGCGCTGATTATTATTATTTTGAGCTTGACCTTTGGTGAATGTATTATTCAACTATCCTACCTTTTCACCCACTCTTGATTTGATAGGGTTTGATCTAGATTTGATTCAGAAGTACTGAATGGGCAGGGCAGAGCTGGGGGCAATACTTGGCATGCCACTCTGGGGTCCTACCTAGGTGATGGAGACAGGCTTAGTCATTGTTCACCCCCCTTTGAGCTTGACCATTCATTCAGATAGAAATCTTCAGTAGTTCTTACACACATGGCTCCATCTTGTATCTAAGGAGCAAGGAGGATCTCATCAAATGTAACATTTGTTAACAATGGCCAACATCAACTCAACTAATTTGAGATCATGCTTGTTACAGTGACGGAGAGGGTTGGGTATCAGACTCGTCAGGGAAAACCTTGAGTCTATTATTTCCCATTTTGTGTTTTGAGATGTAGTAGAGGACTTTAGGAGCAAAAAGAGTGAGATGAGCAAACACATATTATTGTGTATGATATGTTGGGGAAACTGACGTAGGCAGTTTGATGTGTCTGTGTGTGTGGCTTATGTGTCTCATATAGGCGAGGATAGGAGAGAAGAGGTGGGCACATTGGGAGAGTATAGAGTAAAGTAAGCTTGGGCAGAAAGGGCCAGTCTGGAGGACTAAAGGTTAAGTGGGTTCTTTGGGCCATTGGTGACCCACATATTTTAAGTAAGGAATCCTCTAACCAAACTCTGGAGAAAGATTATGGAGGAATATTTGAATACTCTCTTGCATTTTAATTCTCTTCTCAGAAGAATTTTCTTCTGATAGGCTTTTTTTTTCTTCTTTTTGAGTTTATTTCTTTATTTTGAGAGAGGGAGAGAGAGAGAATCCCAACCAGGCTCTGCACTGTCAGCGCGGAGCTGGATGCGGGAGTCAAACTCACGAACCATGAGATCATGACCTGAGCCGAAATCCAGTCGGACACTTAACCGACTGAGCCACCCAGGCGCCCTGATAGGCTTCTTACCAAAGTCCAGCACCCGGTGGTAGAGATGTCAGGTATATCTCAGGACTAAATGCACATGGGTTGCACTTACCCCATGGTAAACCTCATGTAACCCACTACATGTACTCAAATTTAGGGAAATTCTGTGGACAAATGGGTCTGACATAGGAAATTTCCTGGTTTGGGTTTTATACCCAATAGTGGTATAAATAGATCAGCCCACATGAAATTTCCCTGTTAGTTAAGTATGTTGTGACACATCCCATTGTCACTAAATCCAGCATCAGCAGGAAATAATAGCCTACTTCATCGTTGATGGATCTTTCCATTTAAATGAGCAAAATACCTTTTGTATACATGCCAGTGCCTACTAAAGAAGCCAAAGTAGGTTAAAATAACACTTTAATGTGTTATAAAGGGTATCACACATATATACACACAAAGACACTTACATTCAGACACTTAACTGTACTTGAGAGATGAACTTTGGAGTGATTATTTGCATTCTAGAAGGATTTTGGTTTCAGTGAAAAGATCTTGCTACCATTTTCCTCTTAATCACGGACCTTCCCAGTATATATAAAAATAAGCATTGTAAATTCAGCCCAGTTTGCTCATCTATAATAGGAGCAGGACCCCTGCTATGATGTGAATGGTATTGGTGGTGCAATATGCCCAGAATTTGAGGCACTGAATTAGGCATCGCTTTGAACTCTATGATTTCTAGGAGGCTTTTAATGAAATTTATGAAGCTTGCACTTATGCTTTGAGAAGGTTTCATGTATTATCTTGCAATTTTGTGATTGGCAGAATATTGGAATGTGGACATGGGACTCTCTGCTTTTTTGTGCCTTATGAGGATGTCAATATTGTTATAGCCTTGATAAAAATTGGTCATAGATTGAGGGGAGAAATGTATCTTGGGATAGACTTTAGGGGCCTGATTTGTCGTTGTGTAGACAACAGTGAGCTAATCAGAATAATCTAGAGAATTTGGAGATTTAAGAGAGTCAAGTGTGTAACATTTTGATACCCTCTAAAGAATGAAAAAAATGGTCCATTGATTTTGTTGTCGTTGTTCATTATAGCAAATGCAGAAATGAAAATACTAGGGCCATTTGGCACATTTCATAGCTGGAGTATACTTGGCCTTCAGGAACTTTGAGTCTGCATGGCAGAAAACCCTCTCTGGAAGGTATCAGTCCTGACTTGGCCTAAGTCATGAACACTTAGGAAAATGGGTCAGTTCGATATGGTATCTTTATTGATTCACATTTGAGGCAGGATGGGAAAGAGGATCCACCCACTCAATGTGTTCGTTCAGTATTGTTCATGTAAAGAATTTCTGATCTGTTCTTGGCTCTGTGTAGGTGCAGGAAACACAGTGATGAACAAAGCAAGGCTCAGTGTTTGTCCTTAGGGAGATGACTGTGTTGGGGGTGGAGGGGTTGGGAGAAGACAAGTAAAAATAGGCAGTTATGAAGTTAAAGGAAGAATAGTACAAGGTGGAAGCTCTTAAGAGGGGCAGCTAAACCAGGTCTGCATAAGTCTGGAAGGCTTCCTTTCTAGTGGGACTAGTGACAAAGATGAGCCCCAAGGCCCAAGAAGGGGTTATGCTCAATGGGGGTTAGAGGTAGGGTCAGCTTCCCAGGTGAAGATTTTATGCCGAGAATTGGCAACACAGGTGACCATGGCACATTTAGGGGCCTTGTCAGAATGACTGCAGCAAGAGGCATGTCTGGAAGCCATCAAGGGCCAGATCATGGAGGACTTTATATGCCTGGCAAGGAGTTTGGATTCTACCCGGATGGCAGTTGGGAGTCACTGGGGGAATTTAAAACAGAAAATGTCTCTTTTTGATTTGGATAGAGGTTTAGAAGCACTAAGCCAAGTGCTGAGTTTGTTAAATTGAGGCAAGTCTTCTAGGATGGATGTGATGGGTCAAGTTTTATTCTAGATTGTATAGAAAGATAGAGTCAAGAGCTACTAAAGACTTCATTAGGGGTATAGACTGAAAGATAGTTTTATGCTGCTAAATAATGATACATATTTCATTGTTGAGGATAGTTTAGCTGCTAGGGAAAAGTACCCAATTAACAGTGGCCAAGTATTAAACGCCTTTATGACTCTCACATATTAAAAAATTCGGATGTTGTTAGTAGAGTTGCTCCATGATGTCTGGGCTCTGGCTTCGCCAAAGTCCATTTGACTTTTGTCTCAGGAGTACAAGGTGGCTGCCACCCTTCCAAGGAGCTTGCCCTCCTAGGATGGCATCCAAAAGCAAGCAGATGGGGTGCTTTTCTCCTTACTCATTTCTCATGGAGTTGAATATTCCCTTAAGACTTCTTCCATCGTCTCATTGGCTATTATAATGTCCCATATTAATGGCAGGACTGGTAGGATTACTGTGATTGCTGTGGACAAATTAAGATACATTCTTTGAGTATAATGCCATTGAAATTCTGAACAAAATCAGTTCTTTTAACAGGGATGAAGGAGAACCTGGCTATGGTTTGGCCATCCAACATAGTATTTCAAAACTATTAATGATACTTCTTTAAAAACATTGTTTTTAATGTTCATTTTTGAGAGAGAGAGAGAGAGAGAGAGCGTGCATGCGCGCATGAGCAGGGGAGGGGCAGAGAGAGAGAGGGCAACACAGAATCCGAAGCAGGCTGCAGGCTCTGAGCTGTCGGCACAGAGCCCGACTTGGGGCTTAAACTCACGAACTCATGAACTGAAGTTGGACACTTAACTGACTGAGCCACCCAGGTACCCCAAAATTATTGATTCTCAACCAGAGTAGTAGAGTGGCTTAAACTAGAGTTTCCAGTAAAAACTAAGAAAGACATTCTCACCTATTCCTCTCTAAAGTACCAAATATCTTCACCCAAATGGTTTTGTAGTAGAATGCTAGTGTTCAGGCATAATGAGTGGGGATTTGGTGTGCCTGCCTTAGATGAGTGATATTATAGGGATGTACAATTTGAGTTTCCAGTGGTACCCAATGGAAGAAATTAACAAGCTTCACTGCCCTGGAGAAATTATACTTCCTAGTCTCTAAATTCATTGTATCATTTCAATTTTGTATGAAATGTTATGGCCCTATTCTTCTAGAGTTTTTCTCTGCCAAGACGTAGCGTCTCCAGTTTATCCCAGATCAGCCTTCTCTTGGTGAGCAATGAGCTATGCTCCTAGGGTGAATATGTTGTACTTTATCATTCGGCTTGGAAAAGTGCTATTCTCTAACTGAACTGAGTAGTAAACAGTATTTATTCCTCGATTTAAAAAGAGTGCTTTGATAATTTTTTATTATTTATAAAAAATTTTTATTCACACATATTCATATTTGGCTGTGAATCTTGGGGAAGGCATGGGTACATGGATGTTGACCAATATGGTGCATATGATGCATGATTTCCAGCTTTGATGGCAAGAGGATGGCATCTCCCTGGCAGTGTATAAAATGTATAAAATGTATAAAATAAGTCCTGCATCGCAGGTGTGTTGGGAGAGGAGTTGACATGGCACAGTGCTAGGATGAGCTCAAAAAATGATGAATATTTTTATATTGTATATATTTATTTCCCTAGTTTTCTGAGCAAATGAATTGGGTGGGAGAGAGGCCGTGGTTTTTACCTTACTTTCTTGTTTTGTTTTTTTCTGGGCCATTATTCCCCTCCATGCCTCACAGCCGTGAAGTTTCTCTGTTCCTTGGATTTATCTTCACCTAACCGCACTTCCTGTTCCTTCTTCAGTCTTTTTGTTTGTTTGTTTTTATGTTTTTTAAGATATTTTTAATTTTTAAGTAATCTCTCCATCCAACATGGGGCTCAAACCCACATCCCTGAGACCAAGAGTCTCATGTGCCATCAACTGAGCCAGCCAGGTGCCCCCAGACTGTTTTTTTTAATGCCAGCCTCTGGGTGCCTGGCCGACTGAGTTAGTGGAGCATGTGACTCCTCAATTTGCCCCAAATTGGATGGAGAGATTACTTACAAATAAAATCTGAAAGGGCACCTGGGTAGCCCAGTCAGTTAAACGTCCGACTTTGGCTCAGGTCATGATCTCATGGTTCGTGGGTTTGAGCCCTGCATCAGGCTCTTTGCTGACAGCTCAGAGCCTGAAGCCTGCTTGGGATTCTGTCTCCCTCTCTCTGTCTGCCACTCCCCCGCTCATGCTCAGTCTCTCTCTCAAAAATATTAAAAATCTGAAAAAGAAATAAACAAATGCCAACCTCACCAGAAAGAGTTCAAAATGTTAGTGTTCAAAGAATATATTAGTATTATTTACCTTTTTTTCAGTCTCTAAAACAAGCTTTTTGACCTTTTTCCCATTTGCCTTGCATTTTGTCTCCTATTTATCATTGGAATTGAGTCATTTTTGGTTTACATTGTATTCTAATTTCAAATATAAAAGTTGCTAGCTCACATGTAGCTACTGAAATGACATGTTAATAACGCTAAACAAAATATAAAAATTGTGTTCCTGGGGAGCCTGGCTGTCTCAGTAGGGGGAGCATGCAACTCTTGATCTCAGGGTCGTGAGTTCGAGCCCCACGTTGGGTGTAGAGATTACTAAGTAAGTAAATAAATAAATAAATGTGAAAATAATAAAATAAAAATTGTGTTCCTCTGTTGCACCAGCCGCAACTCAATACTTTACATGAACATATAGCTAGTGGCCATCGTGCTGGGTGATCCAATGCGAACGTTTTCATTGTTGCTGAAAATTGTGTCGGAATGTGCTTCTCTAGATGCTTGCTACTCTTGCCTTTTTTTTTTTTTTTTAAATTCTTTTGGGGATGTTTGGGGTATGCAGGGTACAAGATAGTAAGATGAGTCTCCTTACATGAGGACTTAAGGAAACGAGGTGTTGTTCTGGACCCAGCTCACAAGTTCATGGGACTGAATGTTGGTACAGGGGCAGGAGAGAAGAAAATCCTGAGCACATGAGAAGGCTCAAATCAATACTGAGCAAGCCCAATGCCTTCTTGCCGGTCCCGGACCACCCGTGACATCCTGATAAATACGGTGTTTCCGAGAGGGATCTAAAAGCCATCGGCGTGCTACAATCTTAGTTGCTGGTCACTTCTTAGTTCTCCCGTGGACATGTGTCTCAAGTATAGTCTACTTCCCTCCTAATGGCATTCATTGCCTTTGTCTTATCCTCATCATCTCTACTAGGGATCGCTGCTTCCTACTTCGTCTTAACTCCACCAGCTTCTTCCCAGTTTAGTTCATTGCCACCTCCCGGGAAGAGTTCGTTTCCTCAACAACAACCCTTGTTATTTCGCTTCTCTGTCTGGAAACCTCTTTTCTGTTCTCTGTTGCCCAGGGATTAAAAATGCTCAGGTCTGTGCATGGCCAAAAGATGCTGTCCAGATGTTTCCAGGAGCACAGCTGTAATTGAACAAGTTGGAGTTATTGCCCCACTACCACAGGGACAGTGCACACTGTGGGGAACCTTGTGGCGTCTGAGTAAGTGCATCAGAAGGGACCTTCTGTAGGATTGTAGCTAGTGTCAGGGTCTTTGGGGGAGTGTTGGAGGAAGAGCAGGACCTTGCCCTGGATTGGATGCTTCAGAAGTAGGGGCAATTCTAAAAGTGTAGATAGGATTGACAACCTGGATCTAGAAGGCTTAAGGATGCGGAGAAAGAATAGTGGAGGCTTAAATTAATTAGCGAAGAAGCTGTAGTCACTTTTATTGGCCATGCTAGTGACGTTTGGCCAACTTTATGCGGTTTGGGCAGTGTTCTTGTTTCGTCCGTATACAAACATGATCGCGGCGAACCCTTGTTTCTGTCGTGTTTCACTGTGGTCGCAGAGTGGCTTTGTGTGGTATCGATGGCCTGAGGTTGTTCGTGTCGGACAGGAGAACCCCCAGGCCAACCCGTGAATGTCTACCAGCACCCCGATGTCAGGGCTACTTTCTTCTCGCCTTTAGCCCACTGGTTCCAGTGGGTCTCTCTAGAATTCTCTGACCTTGACACACACTCTCCTACTCGCTTCTACCGTTTTCGGTGCTTTGAGTCCTGTATTTTTGCCACATAGGAAGTCTGATAATTTCCTTAACCATACCATGACATTTCTTGCCTTCCGGCCATTGGCATTCTCTGGAAATGGACCCTCATTATCGGTCCTGTATTTCTGGCTGGGAAATGCAAAATTGTCAAGTGTCTCCTCGGCAGAGTTATGGCCCTCCCTCCCTTGCACCATAGTGTATTGCTTTCCCTCTCTGTATTACGACCCTTCCCCAGCAAATAACTTGCCACCTGTACAGCTTTGAGCTGGTCGCTTAACCTTTAACTTCTTCAGTTTGCTTCTTTGTTAAATATGAATAATAGCAATCAACCCAAAAGTGTTGTTCGGGGTACATATGTACTAGGTGCTTGGAGCATTGCCTGGGCTATAGTGAATAACAAAGAAGTGTTACCTGTTACCGTGTTTTGGTGGTGTGGGTGGCTTAGGGCAGTGTTGCTGTATAGGGAAGACCACATTCTTTCTCTACCCTTGGGGTCTTTCAGCTGAACTCAGAATTAAATTTGTATGAGACAGAAGGAACAAAAAACAACCAGGTTTATTGTGTATGCCGGGAGGCCTACTATTGAAATAGAGACCTAAGGAAATGACCAAGACAGGCAGTTTTTATGCTTTTTTAGACAAAGAGACAATTTATTTGTGAGAAATTGACTGGATAAAGGAAACAGATGTTGGGGAGTTTTAATTGGCGCGGAATTGTAAGCTGAATTCGTGCTGTGCGAGTAGATTACTTGAGAAGGTACCAGGATTGTTTATACAGATTTCTCGGCTGAAAAGTTGCCATCTCTGGTGATGAGGGTATCTTTTCCCTTCTTTGTTATAGGCAGGGTACCTTTCCTATGGGAAGATTTCTTTCCTGCTTTTAGGGGGTTGGTGGAGGTGTGAATGTCCTTGCAATCGATCGTTTCCTCTGTAACTTTTATTTGAAACAAGCAGTATGCCAGTGTGGCACTTTTTGGGGTGGCTTGCCCTTAGCCCCTGACATTTCCTAGTCTTATTATTGCTTTAACAGTGTTTCAACAACGAATTAATTCCGTGCCTGACCCACAACAAGGTGGTGGAATAAATGTTTTGTGTTTCTATGTTTCCTCTGCAATGTAAAGTATTTGTGTGTTCATTATGTGACTTAGATGTAGGGTAGTGTAAGGTAATTCTTTCCACCCCCGCTTTATAGTTGAGGAAACCAGTGTGACGTCATTAGCTGGTCCGCTCATGATCGCACTCAAAAAAATTGAGGTATGAGACTCACACACAATTCAGTGTTTTTCAAACGGAGCATGTCAATTTAAATGACGACGTTGCCACACGAATCATTGTATTCAAACCGTGCTTCCCAGGTTGTGAAGTCTCTTGACCTACATTAGGGAAAAGAGTGAATGATCTCAGTCATCTTAGTATATTGGAGTCTAACTGAGAAAATGGAGCCAAAGGTTGGATCTCTTCAATGAAACTAATCCAAGTATAAAGGCTTTTGGTGTATGGGTCCATTCACCCAGGCACGTATACGTATTTTAATCTTCTTGTACGCGATACAGAATGGATTTTTAAAATGACAATTTGACAGTACTTGTGACTGCATTTGATGTCTCCATCACCTCGCAGATTGTTAATACTTAGTGACTGGTCTGTTGTTAGGAAAATTTCAGCTATATTGGTGGCTGACTCATATGTGTACGTCTAGAACTTTGCTGCTGG
The DNA here is from genome assembly GCF_028018385.1 of Neofelis nebulosa. Classification (NCBI taxonomy): domain Eukaryota; kingdom Metazoa; phylum Chordata; class Mammalia; order Carnivora; family Felidae; genus Neofelis; species Neofelis nebulosa. The sequence goes on from NC_080800.1 coordinate 9,248,303, forward strand.
AAGGAGAAGTTAGCAGCTTACAATGAGAGCATAGAATTGTTGAAAGCAGGGCTGGAGAAAAGAATACTAAGAATTATGACGCAGAAATAGATCGGTTCTGGCAAATAGATTTATCACAGGGGAGTCCATTTGCAGTGTTAAGACTGGTATGCAGTGTAAATCATTACCTGGAGAGGGGGAACAATTTGAAACCCAATTGCAGAGAATAAATATGCAAATTGTTCCATTCTTTGAAATAGCACGGAAGAATTATACCTTAATTCGTTTGTGGTGTCACTGTCCATTTTAATTCTTACGGAAACACTGGATTCTTTTTACATTTAATTTGTTCGTTGCCTTTGCTTAAATTATTCTTGTTGAAGTGGTTGGCCACTGTTGTAGAGGGAGAAAGACTAATAAATTAAGATTGACAGACTTGTATTGCATACGCCAACGCCACTGACTTTGGAATTAATATCAAGTAATTTTGCTTGAAGTTAGTGCAAGTCAACTGTTGTGACTTTTAAGTATTATCAGCTGTAGAATTCAGGTGGCAATGATTTTAAATTTTATTTAGCATTTTAGTAATAATTGTGCTATCAATTAAACATTTCTACTTTTGTCTTTCAGTTACATACTATTGGATATGACCCAGCATAGGAGTTATTTTACAAAGCTCGCTTTCTCGACACATAGAGTGATTGAACATTTTATGTATTTGTCAGTATGTGTCATTTTCATTAGCAGTGTCTTAGACACGAATAACAGAGGAACCATTAGAGCAGTGTCCTGTACTTGCAGAATGAATAGACTCTGCAGTCACCAAGTATTTGCTGGGTACTCACTGGTCTAAGGTGGTGAGTAAGTGCTGAAAACACAGCGGGAGACGTAGGCCTTTGAACTTTGTTTATAGTCTACACCAGTGTTTGGTAAATCTCTTCCTCTCCTTTCTTCCTGTCTCAGAATCTGTTTTGCAAACAAGATAGCACCAATGTGCTGTTGCAAGGAAGCAGGTTCCAGGGGATCAGGAAAAGGAAGGTCCCTGGCCTGCTTGGGGAGCCGGGAAGGGTGTTCTTAGAACTCTGAAGCCCCTTAGAGTAAGGCGTGAAGGCTTGCTCCACATGATGAAGTAAGATGCCCATATGAAAAGCTTATGTGAGTTCCTAGGGGCAAAGGATGCACCCCAATGAGGGACAGACATACAGAGTCCAACAGGAGTTAGAAAATGAACCACGAGGGGAGTGTGGGTGGCTCAGTCAGTTAAGTGTGTGACTGTTGAGCTCAGCTCAGGTCCATGGGTTCAAGCCCCTCGTTGGGCACCACGCTAACAGCATGGAAACTGCTTGGGATTCTTTTTCTCCCTCTCCATCTCTCTCTGCCCATTCCCTGCTCATGCGGGTGCTCTCTCTCACTCTCGCTCTCTCTCTCTCTCTCTCTCTCTCTCAAATAAAGAAACCTTAAAAGAAAAAGGAAATGAGCCATGAGATCTAAGGAATTAAACTTATCAAAGGAAGGATTTGAAACATTCTATGAATATTAAACACTTTAGAAAACACGGTCATTAACCCATCGCTGTGAACACGCACATGCACACACATACACACACACCTTTGTAATGGGTTTTTCTTCTCCTTGGTATGTAGCAGTTAAATAAAGTCTTTTGGACCAAGGCACTACCTCCTACGTGATGTGTCTGTGTCACAGGGATTTCACTGCATGGTGTGTGATCTTTTCGGGGATGTCTTTGGTCTCATTTCTAAAAGGTCACTGATAAGGTTGGGGCCTGTCCCACTAGAGGTGGGATCTCTGCCTAGGTATCTCCGTGATGACTTCTCAGTGCAGTCTCTGGTCAATATCTATTAAATGAATAAGTAAATTCAGAAGGCCAGGTGATAGCCCTGATGGAGGAAATGATCTTCAACTGTGTAATTTGGGAATTCAAGTTGGTTTCATACTGAGTAAAAACTGGCCTCTGAAGGATGATAGAATGGAATCCTGTTTGTCTAGTTCATAAAGTTAAAGTATAAATTTACATATTTCATATATTTATGTAAACACCAGAGATTATATATATATATATATATATATATATATATATATATATATAATTTCTTCTATTGAAATGTCAATGCATGAATCTCATAAGAAGGAAATACAGTTCTCAAACAGACTGGAATATTCACTTTCTCATATCAATACCTTCCTTCCGTGTAGGAGAGCCTTTGATAAGTTAACTTATAATCAGACTTGCAGTTTATCAAAGTGTAATGAGAAATTTTGAGTCAACTGGAGGTTCATGTCAGTTTGACCTGCTCACTGTTTCCTTACAGAGAATCTGCAGGAGAAACCAATTTATCAAAAGGCTACTTTGGTGATATTGGAGTCCAAATAGGGGTTGTGAGTCATATCAGTTGATTGTGTAATTACGTCAGGTTTTTCCCCTTCTGGACATACCTGTCAGGAAAGGGGTATTTGTTTGTGTGGAGGGAGCCTGTCGTTTCTAGCCAGTGTATGGACTGTGCTATGGTCTGCCTTCGAGAAAGTACCGTTTTGTTTTTTTCTTTTTTTTTTTTTTTTAATTAAAGAATTTTTTAATGTTTTATTTATTTTTGAGAGAGCATGAGCCGGGGAGGGGCAGAGTGAGGGGGGTACAGAAGATCCGAAGTGGGCTCTTTGCTGACAGCAGCGAGCCCGATGCAGGGCTCGAACTCCCTAAACCTGAGATCATGACCTGAGCCCAAGTCAGACACTCAACCGACCGAGTCACCCAAGTGCCCCAAGAACTGTTTCTTATAACAGTAATAACATACAAGTTTTGTGAGGATCAGATGACACAAACTTTGTAAGGTACTTCCTGGCCATTTAATAAATATTTGCTGTTTGAGTAGGTTGAATTCATCATAGCCTTTTAAAAACCCTTTTGTTGAGAGCAGGCCTTAATGGTATTTGAGTTAAAATTTGGGGCTGGATCATTCTTTGTTGTGGAGGCTGTCCCGTATATTGTAGCACGTGTGACCACCAAGTGGAGTGGACTGTGTGAACCGTACTCTGCTGGTGGGACACATTTTGGTTAACACATATACAGGGTAAACACTTAAGAAATACTTTAGACTTCAGAAAAGTCATAGGCAGGCAAGACAAATATACATTTAAAGACATAATTGTGGGAGAAGATGGGGAACTGAGGGAGAGAATAGAATTGTGGGAGAAATGAGGAACTGGGGGAAAGAATGGACAATTGTGGGACAGTTCAGGGAATTGTGGGAGACATGTAGAATTATTGGAGAGATGAGGAATTCTTGGAGAAAATAGAATTATGGGAAGGGATGGAGATTTGTGGGAAAGAACCAAGGATTTTGGGAGAGCGGGAGTAGCACGAGAGAACAAAGGATTGTGGGATAGAATGGACCATCTTGGGATGGAAAAAGGAATTGGGGGCATGGACTTGAGGATTGTGGGACAGAAGGGAGGATTATGGGAAAGAATAGGGAATTGTGAGAGAAAGCAGAGTGTTGTAGGTAAAAAGAAAGCATGGTGGGACATCTGACCTACTGTGGAAGAGAACAGAAATTGGCCCTCTGGGGCTTCATCTCTCCAGCTGGGCCACGCTCCTGAGTGTTCCCTCCTTACCAGCCACCTAACCAACCCCCTTCTGCATCCCCCTCCCCCTTTCAGCTCCTCTCCCGCCAGGGCCATACCTGCCCAATCAAGCCTTGCTCCTGATGCATCCATGTTTTTTTTTTTTTTTTCCTTCCTCTCCCTGGCTAGGAAGGACAAAAAATGTAATGTAATTCAAAACACTTCTCTATCACAACACTCAACGTTTTTCGTACTCCAGTTTATGATTAGGATTGGTCATTTCAGTTTTATTCAACAATCAAATATTCATGGGCCATGAAAAATAAGAAGATGAACAAAATATATTCCCTGCCTTTATAGGAAGTTTCAAGGTTGTAGAACACAAAAGTAAATCGTGTTGCCAATAGATGTGTGTAAAGAATGTGAATAAAATGGCATCCGAGCCCAGGCCAAGGCAAGAACCTAAAGTAATTAGATTCAATGAGTCAATTATGAAACTCTACAGCAAAAGCAAAAGAAAGGATAAGTTTCTCAAAGGAGGTAATTGAGATAGACCTAGAACAATAGCACAAATATTTAAAGGTGGGGAAAAAGAATGAAGGGGCGCCTGGCTGGTTCAGTCCGGGAGGAACGCGACTCTCGATCTCTTGGGGTTGAGTTCTCTTGGAGTTGAGTTCGAGCCCCACGTTGGGGGTAGAGATGACTTCAAAAACATTAATTAAAAAAAAAAAAAAAAGAAAGCTCATGGTATTGAATTTAAGGAAGCAGTGTGAAAACAAACACACACAGAGGAGAGAGGTGGAATGGAGCCCACTTGCAGGGACTAGCAGGTAGGATGGCTCAGAGGTGGGTGGGGGGGCATCGGTGTAGATGTTAGTGTTGAAAAGCCAAGTGAGGTTCCAATCTTAGAGGACGGGGTGCTATGAAGATTTCAGTGTGGTGATGACTCCAATGCAAATGTCAAGAAGGAGGATAATGGAAGGTAGGAACAGCATTGGGACTGAGAGCTTTCCTGGTCCCCATTGGACTGGCGGCCCCCAGGGCCTGGAACCACCAAGGGAGTGCCAGAGGCTCTGGAGGCAGGACTGAAGTGTCGAGGCCACTTTTAGCCTCTGGCTAAAATGGTACTTACCATACAGTAGCTGTTCAATGAGTATTTAAGATCAAATTCAGCTAACTTTTGAAATATCCTTACTATATGACAGACACCTCATCATAGGTAATATTGGAAGCTCAATGTGAGCCTTTTGGCCTTGGAGTGAAACCTAGAGCAGGAAATATTTAAGGATAGATAAACAAGTCAAGCTTCATCATGACAATTTAATTTTTTTAACGTTTATTTATTTTTGAGAGACAGATCACAAGCAGGGGAGGGACAGAGGGACAAGGAGACACAGAATCCGAAGCAGGCTCCAGGCTCTGAGCTGTCACACAGAGCCCGACCCGGGGCCCAAACTCACAAACTGTGAGAGCATGACCTGAGCCGAAGTCGGACGCTTAACCGACCAAGCCACCCAGGTGCCCCCCAACTTCGCAAATTTTATAGGTAGAATATGTACTCCTAAGAAGGAGTTTCTATGCAGCAGTCTGGACAGATCCTGATTGTTGGCATCTAAGCAGGTACAGAGAAATTCACTAAAATATACAAGCACGAGGTTTTCTTCTCAGAAAATGACATGACATATTTATTTATATGTGTGAACAATAAAAGTAATGATGCCAGTTTACGAAGGTCACTGCCAAATATCCTCTCCTGTGTACTACGTTCTAAGTTGCTAATTCTCATAATGGGAAGCTAGGGAGGAATTTGGGGCCCATTACCCCAAAGCCTTGCGTAATTAAAGTGGTGACATGACGTAAAAATAGGATCTCTTAACTTTTGCACTATTGACATCTGAGGCCTGATAACTCTTTGTTGGGGGAGTGACTGTCCTGTCCGTCGTAGGATGCTTCACCTCCACCTACTAGATGCCCGTACCCCTCCTCCACCAAATTAGGACAAGTGAAAATGTCTGCAGACGTTGCCTAATGCCCGGTGGTGAGCAAAGTCACCTGTGGTTAAAAACCACCGCTTTATAGTAAGCCTATGACGACCCAGCTTATAGCTTCCTTTAGGTCCTAAGATAAGAAAAGCAAGAAAATAAGTTGGCAATGAGGGGTGCCTGGGTGGCTCAGTAGGTTAAGTGTCTGACTCTTGGTTTCAGTTCAGGTCATGATCTCCTGGTTTACGAGTTCAAGCCCCATCGGGCGCCGTGCTGGCAGTGCAGAGCCTGCTTATGATTCATTTTCTCTCTCTCCCTCTCTCCCTCCCTCCCTCCCTCTCCCTCTCTCTCTCTCATTCTCTCTCTGTTCTTCCTCTCCGCCCCCCCCCCCCCCCCCACTGCTTGCTCTCTTTCTCTCTCTCTCAAGATAAATAACTAAACGTGAAAAACAAAAAAGAAAAAAAAAAGAAGTTGGTGATGACACCTTGGAGGTGTAGAGTTCCTGTCACTGTTCCTTGGGTGGAGACAGAACACCTTCTCTGTCTGCCTCCGCACAGTGCACCTGTTGTAAGGCAGCCCTATCCCTTCACTTAATTCACTCTCTTGAGGTGGAAGCCACTCTGGGCACATTTTAATTTTACCGTCAAATAGAAACTATAGGTTCCTGGTGCATGATTTTGAATTTTGAGTCCATGTGTGTCATATGGGATGAATGATTTATGATGAAGACCTGCTACGATCTATTGTAGAACAATATGCCATAGAGAACCTTATTAATTGGGTGACTATCAATAAAATATGAACATTGTAGGTCAGATCTTACTCTGCCATTTTACCAATTAGTTCCAGCCCAATGCAAAACGACGTGTCAAGATGATTAGAACCCAGAAATTGGGAAGCAATACTGATGAAAAAAAGATCCTGTGTGTACCCTGTCTTATATATAACTCCTCAGTAGGAAACCGTTTTTGTTTTTGTTTTTGTTTTTAAGTTTGTTAATTTTGAGAGAGTGCTAGAGCCTGCATGAGTGGGGAGGGAGCAGAGAGAGAGGAAGAGAGAAAATCTCAAGCAGGCTCTGCTGCGTCCGCCCCTGAGAGTCGATTGTGATGAACCCACTGAGCCACGCGGGTGCCCCAGGAACCCGTCTTCATAAGGATTTTCCCCTGACTTTATGCACAGAGGTACCATCATTTGCACATGTTACTCACACTCAGAGCGCCGAAACGAGTTCTCTCATGGCAGGCAAGTGGCCCCAAGGATTACGGGGAAGAGTTAGAATCCTGAACTTGTCCCCTGAGGGCAATGGTAGTGACAGACAACCAAAATCTGATGCCGAGATCGTCATGCATGTGCGGAAGTATCCTGGGCAGCAAAACATTTAAATGATTTCACATTTAAATGATTTAACCATTGACATCCCTCTGTACTTCTTTGTAGAGCGATGTTTGCAAATTCCTGCATAGGTTTACCATACAAAGCCATGATGACTGTATCTGGGCTATTTTTCAAGGTTCCAAGGGTGGCTAGGCGCAAAGTTAAGACCCCGATAGCCACCTGAGCTGGATTTCCATTTTATAGTTTTGCAGGAAGTTTTGGTCAGTGATTTTGCCAAGTTACTCTGCGCTTAAAACAAATCCTCCAAGAGCACGACCCAAGAGAAGTTAGCTGATGTGTCAGCATGGATTCTAAATTGACGTTGGCTCTTTTTACAGAAATTCTTTGCACAACCAGAAATACTAATTGTAATTCTTGTGGGTCTCAAAAAGCTTTCCTTATGTGCTTTCTATTTCCTCTGAAGATTTCTCAAACCCAATATTTCCACTGATTATTCTATTCTTACCCTTTTATTTTCCTCAGTGGAATGTGAGATTCTTGAGGACGAAGTTTCCAGTCTCCGGTCCCCACACCCCCCCCACAGCTTCCAGATCTGGGCTTTGCTGTGGTCAGTATTTAGAAGAAGAAGGAATGAATATTCATTAGGAGATTGCAGACTGAACAGAACCAATGATGCTTCTCTGCTAATTCTTTTCTTTCTTTTATTATGCCCACAAAAGTCAATGTCTTTTAAAGCCTTGTTTTATGAACATTAACCAAAAAATGGAATACCATCGCACGAATTGCCTTCTTCTTCACTTGCTAAATTCACTCACTGCTTAAGTGATTAAATGATGTATCTGAGTATTTACTTACCGAGAAAGAATTGCGCTAACCCAAGAAGAATGTCCCTAGGGGTGAAGTACAAGTTTGAGAATAGCAGGTGACCCTCCATTCTGTTCTGTTCAGTTCTCCACATAATTATCATGAAGAAGTCACCCTGGTTAGCACCACTATGCCACGGGACATAGTTGCACAGTGTTCAAATGTTCTGGTCTTCCAAGAAGGAAGATAGGATGTTTTCTCAAGACTTTTTTTTTTAAGTTTATGTATTTATTTTGAGAGAGAGAGAGAATGAGCAGGGGAGGGGCAGAGAGAGGGAGACAAAGGATCCCAAGCAAGCTCCACGCTGTCAACACAGAACCTGGCTCGGGGCTTGAGCTCACTACCTGTGAGATCATGACCTGAGCCGGAATCAAGAGTCAGACGCTTAACCGACTGAGCCACTCAGATTCCCCTGTTTTCAGATGGCTTCTTGGAGGACCTGTCATTTTTATATGAACCCGGAAGGTTATGGATGTTTTCCATAGGCCTAAATGCAAGGAGTAAGGAGGGGGCATTCATGGCCAAAGCCACCACAAAAACAAAGGCCCCCGAGTGGGAAAGCGAGTGGGGTATGCTTGAGCACCGGGGAGAATTTGTCTGAAACAGCACAATCGTGGATGGCAGAGATGGGCCACAGAGGCTGGATGGTAAATCAGATGCAGTAGCAGAAACTCTTCAACGTTAGAATGAAGAGACGATTTTTATCTAGAAAGCCAGTGAGAAGCTATTGGTACCTGGTATGCTACGGAGTCCTATAATGGCAGCTTTGTAAATTCGGCAGTTTGTACAAGAACCAATGGTGGGGAAGAGACTGGGAGTCGGAGACCAATAAAAGGCCACCGTGGGCTTTATCCATCGCAGCCCTGAACTGCAAACAGCTTCCATGTCCATCAGCAGTAAAATAGATAAATACATTGTCCTCTAGTGGCCTGCGGTAGAAATATACCACAGTGCGTCCTCACTCCATGCCACAACTCGGATGAATCTCCTGGACCGTGTGGAGCAAAGAAGTCCTCACAAATCATTCCATTCGTATGAAGTTTGGGAACAGGTGACACTGCTCTGTAGTGTTGGCCGTAAGGAGAGCGTCTTACCATTGGGAAGAGTCCTGATTACAGAAAAGGGTGTGAGGTAGTTTTCTAAGGTCTGGGAAAGGAATCTGTATCCATGAGCGTATCTATAGGTAAAAATCCATCAAACTGCATACTTAAGATCTGTGCCCTTGGCTGCACACATGTTGCGTGGCCATGAAACAAACAGGCCTAGAGCAAAAGAAAAATAAAGGAAACTTAAAACAAAAAAACAAAACAAAAAAAAAAACCCGCGTCATTGGGCAGACAGAACCCAGGGCTTGGCAAGCCACTGGCACGAGGACTCCGAGAAGGGAGAGGAGTTGAAGCAGACACTGAAGTTTTCAGGGGCGGGTACATGTAAGTAAAGGTGTGTGTGCCCGTGCGCGGGTGTGCGCGGGTGTGCCTGCATGCACTCGCGCCCGCACACCTGCCTGCTGCCGTAGTAACCCATACGGGGGATGATCACGGTTGTTAGGTACCATAGAGTTAGGATGACCTTTTGATTTTCAGTGCCACCAACCCTGGCAGAATTTACCTTGGCTCTGAGGTCTGTTCCCTTTGCTCATGCCTATAGAAATAGAAGGGTGTCCTGGAGGTGCCTATGTCCCGCAATCTTCTGCGTCCCGTTAGCATCCCCCTTGTACGCCGTATGGAGCCCACACTTCACTCCGAGAAAATTAAATGCGGTCTCACTGAGGTTATTGCAAAGCCTCCACAGACACCGCTCCACATCCAGAAGATTCTGTGGTCGGCGGTTATGGGCAGTTTTCTCTTTTCAGGGTCACTGTGAGCCGAGAAATTTTGATGCTCTCTAGCCAAAGTTTCAAAGGCTACTGGAATTCTGTTAGCGCCAAAGGTCATGAATATGCGCTTCCTGTTCCTGTCTGTTCTATGTGTACAGCTGGGCCCTGGAGAAATGGGTTTTGGGCTCCACACGTGGCCAATTAGCTGTGTTTGGGGCCTTTGAATTTGAATGGAACAGTAAGTGTTTGAAGGAGCAAGTGCACTGGCAGTCATTGGGGGCTCTCTAATGAGCCAGCAGAGAATGCCGGGACAGGCCTTGTAGGGTGATGGATGACAAAGAGGCCGGGCCGTCCCGGGAAGCCAGGGGCATTGAGAAACGACTGGGAATACCTTGCGCGCTTTAGAGAAATGCTCTGACCCTGGCTCACCAAAGCCATCTAGGTGGCCCAGCTGCCCCGGGAGCACTTGATAAGGAAGAAAGGTGGGCCGGGTTTAATCACATGAAGAGAACTGTTTTGTTTTCATAGAAGTCTTGATGAAATGACTCTCTAGCCGACTCTACAAAGCCAGCTTGGTGGGTAGCAGCTGCTGACGGGGCTCTGCGCCCGTGGCTGTCCCACATCTGTGTGTGGAGGCTAAACCCATGTTAGGTGCTCCTGAGAACGCCCCTCCCTGGATTCTGTCAAGAGCCAACTTTTCCTGTAAGGGACCGCATGGTAAACAACATTTGGCTTTGACACCCACCTATAGGATCACTGTTGGAGCTCCTCAACTCCTTTGTCGTAGCGTGGCCCGATGCCATGGCCGATACGTAAGCGGATGAGCAAGGCTGTATTCCAGTCGCTTTATTTACAAAATTCAGTGGCCGTGAGATTTTGTCTGTGGGCCGTGGTCTGCCCAGAGCCACATTCTGGTGACCACTGTGGTCAGGCCTCTACATGCTGCCACTGAGTGTTGTGGAAAGGTTGTTCACATGGAGTTATCTCTGAGAGACCCCTGGAAAGTTAACCCTCACTGTTTAGAGATTAAAAGGTAAACGGTGGGTGGAAAATCACCAAAAAATGAGGTGTAGGGATTCTTGAAGCTAAATGTGTTTGCAGACCATTGGACACCTAGCTCGTAGTCCGAGATGCACAAGAAATGAATTAGGGAATAAATATCGAATGGATTAAGAAATGGGGCCTGCAGATACAATAGTCTGCCGTTTTTGACGAGTTCCTTTGGAAGCAAATCGCTGTAATAGACTTCCAGTGGACAAACCCTGCTGTCCTTCCTCTGGGCCGGCTCGGAGGAGCCCCCGGGCTGGGCATCCTTGCATTGTGTTCTGGTGTTCCAGATTTGCTCTGCTCTGTTGACACAGGCTTGCTGATTCTGCGCCGCCCCCCCCCCCCCCCCCCCAATGGAAGAGTTGCTGATTGGATTAGAAAGGACATCTGTGCTGGTACAGGAGAGTAGGGCTAACTGGTCCCCGCAGATTGGATTCTGCTCGTTTGCGTTCTGAGCGCTGTCCTTCCGGCCTAATGAGCTGAGCCAAGTCAACATAACTCTTTACTGAGCTTGGTCCTAGTCAGTCCCCTCAGTAAAAACGAAGGCCGGATGTGCAAATGAAACTCAGAAGCCAGCGCCGGTCCGGTATTGTGCGTTCTGTCCAATGAATAAAGACCATTGCCATTAAACCAAACCAATAGTTTTTCTTGTGGTGTGTCCCATCTAAAATTGCGTTCATACAGAGTGAAGAAGGAGGGACTGTTAATAAAGCTCTATTATCCCCCAGCCAGTGCGGCTGGGTTTACTTAATTTGAGAAGTTGGTCATAATGGGTAACTATTTTCAACTTGAGTAGTAGCATACCCTAATATAACCAGAAATCCTTATCTGCCCAGCAGGGAAGAAGATCAATAATTAGTTTAAATTTTCCACTCTATTTCTGCTCCTAGGTTGATGCTCCTCTCCAGATTTCCTCATGCTCTATTTATCGTCTCACTTTATTTTGCGGTCTTCACTTTTATGTCTTTTATAAGCAGCATAAAGTTGAAAGTTTGAAATATTAATTCTGAGTTTTATCCCTTCACGTGAGCATTTATTTCATTTACATTTAATGTGATTAAAGACGTTTATACGCACAGATTGAAATCTACCCCCTTATTCTGTACCTTGTATTTGTCTCCACGATTCCACGTTCCTTGTTTCTCGTTTCTTGCCTTAATTTTTTGGAAGGAGAGGTGGGATCTGGGCTTACCAATGTCAGGCCCTTCTTGCCACCTTAGGTGACGTGAAGGCTGGGCATGGGTGTGGCCTTCCACGGTCATCCATTCTCAGGGCTAGTTGGCTTAGCAGGTGTTGATCCTTGTAGTGGTTACCATGGGGGGCAAAACATGAATTGTTAGCTATCAAAGTGTGAAGTTAATATTTTTATTCTCTCCTTACGGACTAAAAAGAATATTTAAGCTCCATTTGCTTGCCCTTTTCCTTCCAAACCTACATGCTGTTATTGTTACCGTACATTTTAACTTACCCCCCAAATAAGATGATTTTGCTCGATACACTCAGTGTTTGTTAAGAGTTACCCAAATATCTACTACTTTCTGTACTTTTCTTTCCACATCTTGTACATTTCTTCTGGCATCTTTTCTCTCCTTTTAGTTTATTCATTGAGAGAGAGAGAGAGAGAGAGAGAACGAGCAGGGGGGAGGGGCAGAGAGAGAGAATCCCAGTCAAGCTCCATGCTCCATGCTGAGCCCAAAGTGGGGCTCAGTCTCACAACTATGAGATAATGACCTGAACTGAAACCAAGAGTTGGACGCTTAAGCGACTGAGCCGCCCAAGCGCCCCAAAATATGTACTTTCTTCCATATGTAGACTATTCTTCTCTGTTTTTCTTTTTTTCTTTTTTAACCTGGTTGATGTATATGCTTTAGAATTTCATTTAGACTGGCTCCGTTGGTAGTTAACTATTTTCATCTGGCTATACATGTATTTATTTTGCTTTTATTCTCAAAAGGTACTTTTGCTGTTTGTCGTCTTATTCTTGGTTGGCAATTTTCTCTCCATTCATTAAGGGTATTATTCTACTTTCTTGGAACTTCCATTGTTGTTGAGAATTGAGATTTAATTCTATATACAATTCTTTGGAAGACGGCCTCTCTTTTACTCTGGTTCCTTTTTAGGATCTATGCATTTCTTGGTGTGCATTTTAAAAATTTTATCTTTGACAATATGGGGGGGGGATTTCTTCCAACTGTGGACTGTTGTCTTTTATCTGAACAAGAGATTCTCAGATATTATCTCTTGAAATATTGCCTCTGCTCAGTATTCATTTGTAAATGTAGGCCAGGTCCTCTAATGGGATCCTGTGTATCCTTTACCCTCTCTTGTATTTACCAACTTGTTGTCTCTCTCTGCTGCAGTCTGAGTAATTAAATCTAATTTATCTTCCAGTTCCCTCATTCTTCTTTCAGCTTTGTCTGATCTTCTGTTAAACCTGTCCACTGAGTTTTTAAATTGAGCTTTTCTCTTTTTGTTTGTATAATTTCTTTTTTTTTTTTAATTTTTTTTTTTTTAACGTTTATTTATTTTTGAGACAGAGAGAGACAGAGCATGAACGGGGGAGGGTCAGAGAGAGAGGGAGACACAGAATCTGAAACAGGCTCCAGGCTCTGAGCTGTCAGCCCAGAGCCCGACGTGGGGCTCAAACTCACGGACCGCGAGATCGTGACCTGACTGAAGTCGGATGCTTAACTGACTGAGCCACCCAGGCGCCCCTGTATAATTTCTATTTGTTTCTTTTTCAAATCTGCTCCATTGCTTGTTATAGTTTCCTGTTCCTTGTAGATTTAAGATGATGTTTGTATTTATATGTTTGCACTTTTTCCAGTTGTCTTCATCTTGAAGACTGACCCAAATGATTGAACTGCTCCTTGTTGGAAACTGGATGCCCTTGCTTCAGGCATTCTTTCCCCTATTTTGGGAGACAGCATCCTGCAGTACTCGATTTCATCATCCTAATCACCAACTCACTTCAAGTGTAAATGACCTCTTTCAAGAGTCCGTGCATTTTGTTGAGGCGGGCTTCATCGGCAAACTGATAGCCACCCTTGCCTTCATTTCACCATCAGCAGTAGGTCAGTATGCACCCAGGGTGCAGGGGGAGAACAAAAAGAAAAGGCCAGAGCCTTATCAGGGAAGGCCCTCTTGGGGGAGCGATGGGTGAAGGATGGATTTGGTCACCCAGTAGAACGTGTCACTGAAGAAGAGCAAAAGACCAAGTCTGGAAAATCTTTATACTTTATGGGTGAGGTGGGGAAAGAAAGGACCAAAAAGGAGACCGAGAAGTGTTATTTACAAATCAGGACAATGGGGCCGCATATGCGGGGAGGTGGGGACTATTTATTTTATTTGTTATTTTTTAAATGCTTATTTATTTTTGAGACAGAGAGAGAGGGAGAGAGAGAGCATGAGTGGAGAAAGGGCAGGGAGAGAGGGAGGCACAGAATCCAAAGCAGGCTCCAGGCTCTGAGCTGTCAGCACAGAGCCCGATGTGGGGCTCGAACCCACGGACCGCGAGATCATGCCTGGAGCCAAGTTGGACGCTTAAGCAACTGAACCACTCAGGTGCCTTGGGACTATTTTAATACTTGGGAAAGTTATTACTGAAACAGGTAACCAGGGAACACGATCAGGCAGTTTGGTGGTCATGGATGACCTTTGTGAGAACACTGTCAGAATCGGGAGGTAGGAGTCAGGACTGCTGTGGTCAGGGGTAGCAACATAGGAGAGGATTTATAGTTTAACACCTGGAACCATGAGCAGCACTCTTGAAACTGAACCCAGGTCTGTCTGCAAAGCCGATCACTGAGACCTCAGGTACGCGGCAAGGAAAAGGTTTATTTGAGAGGCAGCCAAATGAGGCAGGAGGGCGAACTTCAGATCTATCCTCCTGAGGGGGAAGAGAATGCTTTTTATAATCACAAGGGTTGAGATTACTTACATATTGGTGAAAAGGAGGGAGAAGTTTATGCCAATTCACATGGAAAGATAGAACATGCACATTGAGTAGATACATGTAACATACACCCCATGTTCACTTTGGGGTGGAGACTGAACATCAGAGAACAGCAAATTTCAGCCCCTGACATCAAGAAGGGGTATCTTAGGCCAAGGGGAAGGGGCTATGGGTAACGTATGAGAGACTCTATAAACTGGATGGGCCCTTGCGTTCCTTATCTCAGGTAAGAAATACAAAGACCTTGCCTGTTTGAGAACAGCCTGAGGGCTGGAACAGTATCAGTTGACCTTGAGTCCAGGCTTCTGTAGCGACAGCCAGTGGATTTATCAGTGAGGTCTAAAAAGAAACAATAGCTGATTAGGGAGTGACAGTTCTCTGAAAAACAAGCTTTAAATTTTCTCTTAGTTTCAACCTCATTAACCTTACGGGGCAGTTTCACTTCCAGAGATGGCCTCAGGCTTTGGCAAACTATGGCCTGCAGGCCAAATCTAGCCAACTGCCTGTTTTGTAAATAAAGTTTTATTGGAATGTAGCTCTGCCTATTTCTTTCTTCTTTCTTCTTTCTTCTTTTTTCTTTTTCTTTTTCTTTTTCTTTTTTTTTTTTTTTTTTTTTTTTTTTTTTTTACCTATAGTCTACAGAAAGTTGAGTAGTTGGAACAGATTGTATGACACACGAAGCTAAAAATATTTACTATCCGGCTCTTCACAGAAGATGTTTGCTGATCCCTGAATCACACGAAAGGAGTCAAGTTTTGCTTGTTTTCTTTCCAGTAGTACAGACTAGCATGTTTCAGGCAAACTCCAAGGGAAAAGTGGAGGGGAGAGGTCATAGTAGGAGAGTTGTCTAATTGAGGAGTGTGGTTCTCAAGAAAATGGGATGTGGCCACTGGGGGACAGATCAGCTTTTAAGGTGTTAGGAGTTGCCCTGAGTCACTAAAGGCACAAGGGAGAGGAGAGGTTGAATATATCTACCAAAAGTTGAAATTGAAAAGTGGGAATGTTGGGAAGGCTCCTGACGAGAGAGTTCAGAGATCTTTATCTTCTTGTAATGTAAAATAGCCAGGAAGTTGAAAAATCTCATCCCTTTGAAGGGGTAAGGCTTTGTGAGTTCTTCCCTGCATTTCCTATATCTTTATAACCAACTCCTTTTAATAATCCTGAGCAGGGGATAGTGTCATTTCTATTGTATACATGTATTTCCTGATTTGAGCTTTCCACTCTTTGATTTCTGTTTTTCCCCTCTTACTGTATTCGTATTCATTCTCATAAAATTTTCAGAATTCCTCTGGCTTTAAAAGTTTAAATGGAGCTTCTCCAATATCGAAGGTAACGTGTGTAGCGTAATGTAAATGCTGTAAACCACAAAATGGAAGTCCACACCAAAGAGTGAAAGATGGCTGTAAACACATATCTGGAAGCTGTATTAAAGCTGCTCTGGAGTTCAAAGTTGGCAAATATTTCTGGAATTCACGATAAAACCCGATACGTAAAAACTTAACCCTCAGTCTCGCAAAGGTGGAAGTATTTATGCAATCAAGCAATTATTAATTGCCTTCCATCTATGTCTTCTATCCTTCTGTGGAGAAATGTGTAAATCTAAGGCACTCTCTTTAAGTAATTGATAGTGAAGAAGGAAGACATAACTGGATCAATTCCACTACAGATAATAAGAGCCGTGATAATGAGCGAACTCTGGGCACCTTGGAAATAGGAAAGATGGGCATTTGAGAAGTCAGCTTTGAGAAGTTGGATCTAATTTTTTTAATGTGTGTTTATTTATTTTGAGAGAGACAGAGAGTAAGCAGGAGAGTGCAGGAGGGGGAGGAACAGAGAGAGAGAGAGAGAGAGAGAGAGAGAGAGAGAATCCCAACCATGAGATCATCACCTGAGGCGAAATCAGTAGTGGGACACTTAACCGACTGAGCCACCCAGTGGACTGGACCTAAATGGTTTTAAAGCTTAGGGCACCAAAGAATCACCTGGAGATCTCAGAAAATATGCACTGCCAGACTCCTCCCAGGTCTTCTAGATCACCTTGAGGAGTACATGTGAGGATTCTGTGCGCTTTTCACCTGGTGGTCTGTGGGCCCTACCCTGGAGCCGGTGGGCTAGAAAGGAGGCATGGAGGTTGCCTGGCATTCCTTGAGATGATACCTTGTCAAGATGCTTAGAACATAAAAATCTCAATTTCAAATGATCCTCTAGTTGCCGTGGGCAAATCTGAGATTATGAACATGGAGTGTGTACGGTTTATGTGTGTTTTTATGACTTTTATTTTTTTCGCGTGGCGAGAGACCCGTTAGACCTGTGTGTGTGTCTCTCTCTTCAGGGTGGTGGTTGACTGCAGGGACACGTGACTGAGGGACGGCCTGATTAGAGAGGGACTCTAATTAGTGACACAGCTAACACCGTGAAAGCGGCGGCATCTGCTGCAGTTGCTAAATATAATTGCTAGAGAAAAGTTTATAAATATTCATTTAAATGTACTTCTCAAAGGCTCATGTTTGGAACCGCAGCTGTTGGGTTGCCCGAAGAAACCCAAATGCACCGCGATGAGTGCATTCTTAGCGCTAGGAAAAAAAACGCTTTATCTTTAACATGCAGGCATTTCAGTAAATACCATGGATCAGCGATTTCTGTAGCTGACATTTTGCATGTCATACTTATTAGTCGGTGTTACTACTTCTACTTTAGATATTCAGTACTTTCTCTGATTATGGCTTTCTCTATTTAAGTTATAAATTGAACTTGTGTCGAGTGACTAATATACTATTTAATGTCTTGTGTGATTAAGTTTTGAGTTTGCTTGCCAGAAAATTTGGCTAACGACTATTAAAAATGCATTTCAGTTTCTCTTCCAACAGCGATCTGGAAAACTCCTTTCCTTTTAATACTGCAAACAAAGGTCGTTTTTTTGTTTGTAAAAATGTCTGGGGTTAATCTTCCCTTTTGTTATCTTGAAACGAGTGCAGTAATATTTATGCATTGACCACTTACACCAATCTGTCTCCAAATAAGAATGAAATGACAACATTCCACGGACAGTCTCCTAGTGAAGGGGAGGAAAAAAATCTTTTTTCTTTGCTCTCTTAGGTTCTGTAGCTGGGACCATGTGGATGGGACTGAGAAAAGACAGATTGACAAGAGAAGAACGTACAAATTTAGTTAGTGTAAAGTGTTGTGTGACATGAGAGCCTTCATGAGGACACGGAGACTCCAAGAAACAGTTCAACCTAAACATTTAAAAAAAAATTTTTTTTTTTAACGTTTATTTATTTTTAAGACAGAGAGAGAGACAGAGCATGAACGGGGGAGGGGCAGAGAGAGAGGGAGACACAGAATCGGAAGCAGGCTCCAGGCTCTGAGCCGTCAGCCCAGAGCCCGACGCGGGGCTCGAACTCACGGACCGCGAGATCGTGACCTGAGCTGAAGTCGGACGCTTAACCGACTGAGCCACCCAGGCGCCCCCAACCTAAGCATTTTTATGCTAGGTTTGATGAGGTGTGCAGCGCCATGGGAAAATGTGGTAGGGCAAAGGACAGGAGGGAACTGTCGTAACTTAGAGCAAACATAGCAAGGCTTATTTGTTGACTTCCCCTCTGCATCTCCCTATCTTTAGTCGTAACGAGGCTCCTTCAGGGTGTTGGAAGGGCATCTTTGACATGAAGGACTTAGACCTGGGGGAAATGGGAGGTCAGAGAGTCCTTCCTGAATCTGGTGGTTCAATATGCCAGGACGCCATATTTTGACTAGGGTGTTCTGAACTCTACCGACATCATCACCTCTACAGAATTTGGTGGATTTGCCAGAGGGCACAGAGCGAAGACCGAGAGGCTGTGACTGGCCTATGAAAACCAGCTGGTGATCCTTGGGGAGACATGCAGGGGCCTGAGAATAGCGAGAGCCAGGCATGGATTAAAAATGGGCAGGACTCAACGGGTAAAGGCAGCGGGATGTAGCAACGGCTTCCTTTCCAGAGCTCAGAGCAAGGGAAAAGAGTACCTGTTGAACGGAAGGCCATCAGAGCTAGGTACCAACAAACAAACACTGTCATCTAAGCTTCATAGAAGGGAGCTTCTGTCACTCAGGGAACATTTGGCAGCGTCTCCAGACATTTTGGGTTGTCCCAATCAGGAGGGAGGGCGAGGTGCTACAGGCTTGTAGTCGAGTAGAGTCCAGGGAGGCCGCCAAATCAGGAGAGAAGCACAAAATTAAAAATATTCTCAACCGTGGAGTGTTTGAAGATGACACAACCATAGTAGTGTTAGGAAGGGAAGAAAAAAACTTACACCGCCCTTAAGGTTCTACCAGGTGATTTAAGAATAAGTTGACCTGAGACAGAGTAACAGGGGAAGCACCAACAAAAGCCCAGTAGGAAGTATACCTCCAGTATTCTTGGGAGACGGCCAAGAAAACAGAGTAATGGTCTAGAACGACCAAAGGCATCAGCCTCAATACCTTCTTGAGCCAAATACAAAAGATGTTGGAGGTGGGGAGTCCATCCTGGCACCTAACCAGGGGAAACACAGCACCTAAGTGTATGGATATAATGCAGATTCGAGGCGTTGTCTTCTCTACTAGTTTCTTGACATTTAGAGTCTTCCTGTGCTTCCTGGTACAGCCAAGGGGGGCACCCTTACAAATGGAGGTTTCCCTTAAACTTGTAACTTCTAAGAGGAGTGACTTCTATTCAGTTTTTAGAGCTTCTCTTGTGTTTGCAGTTTCCTAAAAATCATCATCCGAAGCGCTCGGTATGCCAAAGAGGCATTATCTTGGGGTGGCAGAATTTGCTCCCCTATTACAATAGCTTTTATTAAACTCCGATGAATTCTTAGTTATAGTATTTCCCCCTGAGCCACCCGAGATCCATTCCAAGACCCCCAGTGGGCGCCTTCAACCACGGATCACATACGGATTGCAACCACTGAACCCTGTGTAATGTTTTTTTCCTGTACACGCACACCTACAAGAAAGTGTAATACATAAATTATGCACAATAGTAAGAACACAACAATAATAATAAAATCGAACGATTGGAGCAGTGCACTGTACCAAAAGTTTCATGAATGTGATTTCTCTCTCCGTATATCTTCTTGTCCTGTCCGCACCCTTCTTGTGATGATCTACTTTTGGACCGCCCTTGATCACAGTTAACGGAAACTGAGGCAAGCCAAATCCTGGGTACAGGAGGACTACTTGTTTTTTTGTGTCAGACATAAACAGTTGTGTGGATAGTTTCCGCATTTCCCTTTTCTTATTATTTTAGCTCCACTTAGGAAACGTATTCCTTCACAAGGGTATCCAGGTAAATCCACTGCTCCCTGTGCTTGCTTTTAGCATTACAAAGGGTGCCATAAAAATCCTCCAGGGTTCTAGGCCTTTCTTTTACATTACAAAGCTTGCTTTAAAGACAGGCACCTAACTGCCAGAATGTACTGATCACACTGTCTGGTTTGGAAGGGAAAAAAACCTTTTATAGTTATGGGGATCATCATTGACAATGGCATGTACAGTTTTGCATTTTTTAAATGTTACTAAAATTGTTCAAATTCATATTCTTCACTGAAGAAGGTTTAGTTCTCTCCTTTATTGGCTTTTTGAAATCTCAAGCCAGCAGTCATTTGAATTTTAAGGTCTTTGATGACTGTGGGGAAGGAAACAACTTCCCCTCCACCCTTCTTAGTTGTGGGCTGAGACCACGTTGTAATAAAAGACAGATCAACGGGACAGAAATGGAAGCTTAATAACATGTATAACTCTCGCATGTATGCTAGAGACCCTGAGAACTTGAGTTAACTCCCTGAAATGACCAAAGCCGTTACCCTAAATACCATCTTCAGGTAAAGACAAGATTTTGGGGGTGCAGAGTCAGGTCTGGAAAGTAAACAGGCAAAGCGCAGTAAACGTGGGTAAGGTTGTGATGCAGATTTGAGTCATTGGTTTTTCATTTTGGTAAGAGTTTCTAGAGATTTGGTCTTCCCCCTTTTCCTGGTGCACGCTTGGAGACACCCTTACAAATGGAGATTTTCCTTATAAATGTAAATGTCTCTTCAACAAAAGAGTAACTTCTCCAGGGTTCTTAGAGCTTCTCCCTTGTGTGCAGTTTCTTAAAAATAACCAGCTTAAAATAATCCTTCTGCCAAAGAACCATATCTTGGGGGAATCACATATCCTGCTCACCTTCAGCTGCGTAAAGTGGAAATCCTTTATTCTGTTTTGTTTTGATGAGAACTTGGGGAAAATATCAGGAATATTTAGGTGAATTGACAACTTGAAAATTGTAAGTTTTGGGGTCTCTTGACTCCCTTGTCCCTAAAATATCTAAGTTCCTTGAGATTACAATGCAGCGTCTTTGTCGGACTTGTGCCTACTTAGAGCACACACGTAAAATGAGAGACGGATTTCATGTCACTGCTCTGCCATTTGGTAGTGGGCGTCTTGCAGTTCTAGAGGCTTCAGAAGCACGGTAGCTAAGGGGGCAACATGTGGATCGCATGCGGGGCCTTATTTGTGCTTTTCTTCCTTAGAAACTTCTGTAACGTGTGAGATACGGTTGCATGTTGGTCAGTGGTATGTGTTCAGGTTTCACACGTGAAGGAGTTTTGTTTTGTTGTTGTTGTTGTTTTTAATGTTTATTTCTTTTTGAGAGAGAGAGAGAGAGAGAGAGAGAGAGAGAGAGAGAGAGAGACAGTGTGAGCTGGGGAAGGGGCAGAGAGAGAGGGAGACACAGAATCTGAAGCAGGCTCCAGGCTCTGAGCCGTGAGCACGGAGCCCGACGCGGGGCTCGAACTCAACGCACTGCGAGATCTTGATCTGAGCCGGAGTTGGACGCTTAAGCGACTGAGCCACCCCGACGCCCTCCTAATATGAAAGAGTTGTTAACTGTGCTGACTCTCCCTTCCTTTTGGCTGGTGGCAGTGGGCTCTCAGTGGAACATGTCACCACTGACATCCTGTGGGATGTCGGGACAGCGTCTAGTTTAATTAAACATACCTTTAAGGGGCCACTGGTTGGCTCACGTGATAGAGCTTGCAAGTCCTGATCACATGGTCTTGAGTTCAAGCCCTGCATTGGGTGTAGAGCTTACATAAAAATGCAACAAACCAAAAACATACTTGTAAATAGTTGGTGCTTTACTCTTCTTAGTAATGAGTGGGGACACGGACAGGAAAATCTTTTCATTTCTGTAGAGGCTTGCTTTTTATCCCATGGCAAAATACTTCTTAAAAAACTGTCACTTTTGTTCTCCAAAGTTTCTTTTCCCTGTATGCCAGGAGGGTATACTATCTAGTAGATTTTTTTTTTTTTTTGAGAGACCTAAGTGTATTTTGTCTGTTATTTTCAGAGAAAAAAACACTTATACAGCAAACAAGCAATTAACTCCTTTTCAAGAGAAACATACTTGAAATTCTGGACGATTTTGCAAATGGATGTCGATCAGTGTTTCCAATAGTGTATCTTCTGAAATGAATATATATTGTGAATGAAAATGATGAGTATTATCTATCCATACTCTCCTAGCTGCTTGCTTCCGATTCTTGGCAACAGAACGTTCTAATCCACTTTAAACAAAGCTTCTAGATTTGAGGTTTCACTGGGTTCTGACATCATGTATTAAAAATACGAAAATGAACACATACCAGTTAGGTTCCAGGACAGCTAACTGTGGCCAGGGAAGGTAGGCATTTCCTGTCTGAGGGTCAACAGAAACAATCACCTGGTTCGTGGGCATGGGTTGGAAACTGAGAGTCATCGGTTGGAAAATTCAGCCGTACAGCATTTGGGTCAATATATCTCTGTCAAGGTTTTCCTCCAGTCTGAGAGTCGCTGATCCAAGTTTCGCAATGAATTTCGTGCCAGACCTTCAGATTGCTGTATCATGGAGTATGAATCTAAGTTTTTCAAAATTAATTAAACCTTTTAAAATGAATTGCTCTCCATAAAAACTATTAGCAGGGATGGTTCCACAGGAGCACATTCTGTACTGTTAATAATAAAACATGTAGTTAAAGATACAGCTATTTTTTCCGTTTATTAATTTTCATCCGTGTGTGTTTTATAATGTAAATAGCATTGGTACAGTGAGACAGGTTTAGTTTGGCACAGACTAGGTCGGGGGGCCAGCAAAATAGGGCTTAGGTGCCCAAAGAGGCCCTGTGCCCCCTAATTTACATATTGCCTATGGCTGCTTTTTTACCGTGTGGCCTGCCAACCTGAAAATGTTCATAATCTGGCCTTTGGCAGACGTTTTTCTGACCCTTGGCCTAGCTTAATAAGGCGACAATGGGAAAGAGATGTCCTGCCCTGTCTTTCACTCAAGTGATACCATTTCGAATGCCTTGGTGCACGCATTCTCGCATTCTACGCATTCTCGTACCTGGCCGGCATTGTGATAGTTCTGTGAGCTTGAAACAAATACTGATGCGTGGCCAAACCCTTAGGGATCTCGACGGAGAGAGTATGGGGTAGGACCCGGACACCAGGACGTTTTCAAGCTCTCCCTCGTAATCTCATGTGCAGCCATATTTGGGAACCATTGCCTTACGGTACTGGACGCTCCTGGTGGGGGGTAAATTTCTCTTTGTAGCTTTGAGATGCCCCCAAGTAGCATTACAGGAACCATTCTTGCCTGCCTGCCTGCCTTTCCTAGCGAAGTAATGCTTGGGGTGAGCCGGCCCCACATTTAGCCGACAGAGGACAGGCTTGGCACCGGTAGCCCATCTTCAAACAAACTTCTTAGGACTGAGGCGAAATGGAAGGAGATTGAGATTCTCCAGACTTCAGGACTTCCTTGTTCTCTTTTTTTTTCGGTGTTTTCCTTGGCCCTCCGGTGCCTATTTCTGCCACTAAACAAAGAAATTCTTTTGGCAACTCTCTTGGTCATTCTTTTCCAATCAAATGTCAATGGAAGATGATCTGTAGTTCTAGAAGTTTGGACGTGGTCGATTTCTTTTCCTGCATGGTTTAGGAACTAAGGATTATTTCAGTAAAACCCTCTTTCTGAATGCCTGCCACATAATGTTATTTTGTAGCTCTGCTCATGGCTGTCGTTGTAAACACTGTTTATAGAACCTTTATCAGCGTTTGCCTCTGGAATTTATAAAGCACTTAATATAATTTGCTGTGAAAACACTTGCTCTGTTGTTTGTTTGTTTCTTTAGCTTAATAGAGTGGCACATATGGAGTATTGGGAAGACAGTAGTTTACATCCTATAGAATGGCTTTCAACTCGGAAGCACTTTTAACTTAGCCATTTAAAAGGATTGGTTAGTAAGTTCACACTGCCAGGTACTATTCTTATTTTACGAATTGGGGGAAAGCAGCAAAAGGAGGACTTGGAGACACACTTCGAGGACATGCCCCAAGGCGGGGCCAATGGAGGCTTGCCTGGAGCTCAAGGTCCCCAGCCCCACGTCCCCCCGCCCCATGCCCCCCATCCACTGCCAGGCTGTTATAAAGCCCTCCCTGGATATAGAACCTCCCCGGCAGATGCTTTTGTAGTAAAACACAGAACGAAATCTCTGCTCTTGCCGTAAGGAAAACGTCTTCAAATTTGGAAAGGCATAAACGCAAATAGATCCATTGAGAAAGGGAGATTTTGCTTTTTAAAATGAAACCAGGGACCGTGGATAGGTGGACTGATGTACGCAGCGGTTGTGAATTAATGCCACTGATGTTCTATAGGAGAAGGTGATAATCGGTCGTGTGTTTTCTCAGTGGTGTGATTTAGCATTTGGTTCTGCGGTTTATTTCATTTAGAATGCTTTTGAAAGAGGTGCGGTGGAAACTTGATTAGCCAGGAGATAAGATGAATAGAAATATTCCCAACTTTATGGTACCTGGAAAGAATAAAATCGTGAAAAAAAGTCCTTGTTAGTTGATTAAAAAATTTAATTTCTAGACTAAGTTCCAACGGAGAACCTCTTTGTGTACAATGGAATCATGTTTAATATTCATGGCAGTGACCCTGAGGAAAAGCAATATACTCAATTATCAAACAAGATTTACTTGACTTTCTGTACTTTCTTTGGCAGCAGGATAAATTTTTTAAATTATCTTAAATATTCCGTAACCATGGTCAAGCCATGTTTATTCACCGAGAACTCTAGTAAATTGAGTATATATGTATTTTTTTATGCTTTAACTGTAAGCATCTCTAACTGTAGGTATTTATTATCTCAAGCAAAGTCTTGTGTCAACCAACATATGTTCCGGAGAACACAGTTTTGTAAAATGAGACCTTTTTGGCCACTAATAAAATGGCTAGAGGGTACCTGGGTGGCTCAGTCGGTTAAGCGCCCTACTTCAGCTCAGGTCATGAAATCACGGTTCGTGGGTTCAAGCCCCGTGTCAGGCTCTGTGCTGACAGCTCGGAGCCTGGAGCCTGCTTCAGATTCTGTGTCTCCCTCTCTCTCTGCCCCTCCTCTTCTCGCACGCTCTCTCTCTCTCTCTCTCTCTCTCAAAAATAAACATTTAAAAAAAATTAAAAAAAAAAAAGATGGCTAAGAATTTCTATAGCGGGGACTTAACTGGATAAAGAAGTAAATTATAGCAGTTGTAAATTATAAACCTAGTGGACAGAAGTATACGTTCATACTACTGATTTTAGCATGACCTGATCTCTGTCCTCAGGACGGTTTCAGTCTCATTGGTAATAAGCGGAGAACCAGTAAGTCAAGCTGTGGTTAATGCTGTAAACCCGTGAGCTGCTAGGCTGACTTTCCCAGTTGCATCAATTAAATCTGTAAGGAAACAGGAAGCCTAAATGGATTTAGTTGGCTACTATTCCGGGCTCGGCAAATTCTCCTTGGGTCCCTTGCCCCCTAAGTTCCACAGGGTCGTGTGGAAGCTTCTGGATACATGCTAGGCCCCACAGTAGGTGTGAGTCTCAGCTTAGAGAAACACAGAGCCTAGGAAACTCCCAACTTATAACCAATTTATATGCAAACCTACCCATCCTCCCTTCTGAGAGAGATTCCCTTTCTCACCCTGGAAGCTGAACAGATCGTCTTTGGGGAGAGACTTTCCAATCCTTTCATGCCTCAGAGTACAGCGCAGGTCGGTTGAGGGGAGGTCCGCCCTCTCTGTCTTGGTCAGGAAACAAATCTGTGACCCAGGGCTACGCTGTCTCCAGGTTTTAGGCTGATTGATTTCTCAACATGCTTGGACAGAGGTCTCAGTGCCCTTGACTCACGAGACGTGCAAAATTAGCACCCCCCCAACCTGGAAGTGAGGTGATGTGATGGAAGCAGCTTAAAGGGTGTCAGAGGGAAGGGAGTCAACCTCAGAGCTGATCCATGAAGACAGAGGAAACGACAGCAGTAACGCAGGAAGGGCATTTCAAGAGAGGATACCATGAGGTGGGCATACCGCCTGGTGTGTTCACGGGACTTCAGGAAGAGCGGCATGGCTGGAGCCTCGTGGACGAGCAGGGAGGTGGGCCAGGTTCAGGAAGTGCAAAGGTCGGGTCACTCAGGGCCTGGTGTGCAGTGGTTTGAGTTGGGCCTCCTTCTTGAGATGGGAAGCCTGTGCCTAACTGCTCGCACACAGGGGACCTTCTGCATTTTCAGAGTCTGGCTTTGAGCCAGGCAGTAGGTAAATAAATCAATTTAGCGGGTCGCAGCACAATTTTTAAATACTGAAATTGGACAGAATGGGTGAGAGTGCCTTATATGTAACATATCGAGTATTGTTCCATGAACCTTTTAATATTTCCTTTATATTAAGTACACGCTTTCCCAATTTTGACGTGTCGTCTACAATCATGGCGGGGCTCGTGATCAATGACGTCACGAGTTGATAAAACACGGCATCAGTGTGCATGTGTGAAGCAGGCTGTTACGCAATATTATTTCTAATGGTGAGTCGCAGTCAGTATTTCACTTCTAGGGCCCCAGTTCATGATAGTGGGTTTGGGGCAGCCTGAGGAAGGTAGGATATACCGTGTAGAACGGGATACTCCCATTCTGAGTGAGGTTATTCAGAGGAGACGGAAGCAAATACAGTTGTTTCTCAGTCTAACTCTATCAGATGAGCATGTTCCAGCCAACAGGCTTCAGCATCAACAACCAAGTGTAACAAGAAGGGAGGATGCCCGGTGGACAGAGGGAGCCCACCGTGCGCTGGTGGGAAATCAGCAGGCATAAAGATAGCCTTTAGCTTTGACCAAGATGAGGCCTTTGGTAGAAGACGCAGGTGCAAGGCTCCTTACAAAGCATGGGGCAGACAGGCTGTCACACTGGGGAGCCAGCGTCAGGAGGGGGAGGCTGCCCCTTACTGGGGTCCCCTCTGAGCACTTCCTACCCAGACAGAACATGTGGCTTGCTCACTGCTTCTCCTTTCCGTTGGTGTCTCAATTGCCCCTACACAGGGGTTCCTTACGTAGAGTATGTTCAGGGAGAGATTCTGCCTGACTGTGCTTTGGGAGAGTCAGGTTTGGGGCCGGAGTTTCTGGGACTAAGTGGAAGACAGGCCAAGGTCCTTCTAGTAGCAAGGGCGAGTGGAGTCCGACACTGTTGGATCGGGCTTAGGTAAGTGCCATCTGCATACATCTGAGTTCAGTTGCTTTAAGGGTAAGAGTGAGCCTCTAAGGTAGATCAGTTGATTTAAGGAAGAGGAGGAAGGCCTTGGCCAGAATAGTGGTGGAGCTTACCCCAACTCCTCCCAGGAGAGGATGGAAATAATGGATGGGCATGCCAGTGACCGCAGGTGGGCGGAGCCAACCGGTAGAAGGAAGACAGAAGTATCTGTGTGTCGTGCTTTGGAAGTCAAGCCCTGTGCTGCTTTTTCCCTCTCCAAGTTCCGTCTGCTGAAAGCCTATCGTCATTTCTGTAATGTAGACAGGAAGAGGGAACAAAGAATGATCTTTTCAGCCTTCTGATAATGTGTAGTTCAAGTTGTGTAACCTTTTCCCACGGAACTGAATGTAGTCCTAACATACCATTTTCCAACACGTACTACACAATATGCCCTTTATTAATTTTCAGCAGATTATGACCAAAATTAATCAAGTTGCTGAAGGCTACCCAGGGCCGGTAAATTAGCATGTGGTAATTTGTTCCTCACTTAATTCTTCATTCAAACCGTAGCTTCTGCCCTTACAGCTGGGCTTTACGACATCACGAGGTATTTCTTGAGCTTGACAAAGTGACACATTTTGCTTGTGTTTGTTAACTGTTCTCTGGGATAAACGTTAGTGTTTGTCAATATAATTTTAATGCGTTACGGACAGAAACTGCCATTTCAATGTATTATGAAACAGAGGCTGCTGGTTAACTAAATAAGCGCTTTAAAAATAAACACTGTTACAGTGAAAGTTTCCTCCTTTTCTTATTTTGGCTTATCTCTAACAAATTGACTGCTTTATGTTCTTAAATATTAAGGTCTCTAATTATTTCATTTCTCTTTTTACTGACATTAGACTACATTCATGAGTAGATACGTTGATACACAAAAATTAATTACCTTCTCCTTCATCATTATATTTAGAAAGCACTTTCTATTACTAATAGCATTTTCCAATTAAGCAAGATAATGGATGTATTTTTTTTTTCATAATAGACTTTTGCTTAGCAGAATCTGGTATTTTATTGTGTTTTAATATTGGAATGACAAGAGAAGTTCTACACATTCAATAAAATTTTGCGAGGACAGAAAACAGTTTGGTTTGATTCTTTGTCAAAGCTATAAGCCATTTAATGTAATCTCATTTGGGTTTGTTTTTATTTCTATGAAGCTTCCCTTACCCAAAACACAAATTAAAATATGCCAGAAGAGGAAAATATTTTAAATTAATCTAATTTGTTTTCCTTTTTCTACTCTGCAAAAGTAGTATTTGCTGTATAACATTATGTCACAGTTTTGTATATTATTTTGAGGTGTTTTAAATAATTTTTTTAATGTTTAGTCTTGAGAGAGAGTGAGAGAGACACAGCGTGAGTGGGGGAGGGGCAGGCAGAGAGAGGGAGACACAAAATCTGAAGCAGGCTTCAGGCTCTGAGCTATCAGCACAGAGCCTGACGTGGGGCTCGAACCCACAGACCGTGAAATCATGACCTGAGCCGAAGTCAGATCCTCAACCGACTGAGTCACCCAGGCGCCCCAGAATTCGAGTATTTAGAATGATTGCACTCGAGTAGCTGTGTGGTCTCTGGGGCAACTACTCAACTCTGCCCCATAGCACAAAAACAGCCATAGATAATACATAAACAAATGGATGTGGCTGTGTTCCAATAAAACTTTATTTACAAAAACAGGCTGCAGGCTAGATTTGGCCCGCTGGTAGTTTCCCAACCTCTTCAAACCCTTGTTATTTATTAAAAGAAGAGGTCCTCTGCCACTTTAGGAAGTCAGATGATTAGATTAGGCTCCACCTCAGTCCTTCTGAATCAGAGTCTAAGTTTTAATAAGATCTGAAGGAAACTACTCTGCTCCTTAAAGTTGGAAGAAAACTGCCCCAAATGACCCTTCAAAGAGAAGCAAAAATAGCTCAGAGAAGGTTCTGGGAAATGAATAGTGTGTTGACTGGCTTAACTCTAGGCTGAGTGGGTAGGGACCAAGTGCTAGAATGTGGAGATCTTTATCTGAGGCACCAGTAACCCCTATTTTCTGCCTTAGATATTCTCATGGTTTACCCCGTTTTTAAGGGAAGAATCACGTAATTTCTTGCCCTTGAAAATATTGGCTTCGGGCACTGGTGCATGAGAGAGTCGGTGGGGTGATTTTTTTTTTTTTTTTTTTTTTTTTACATACAGATGTTGACATTTCCTTTTCAGGCCCTGTGTCACCCCATTCTGTACCTGGCATTGCCAAGTCCCCCCTTTGTGTTGTTTTCCCAGTTCGATCAACCTTCCCATCCATTAATCCCTTTGACTGTATCTATGCTTCCCAGTCTCTGTCACCACAGGGGTTCTCAGCCTTCACATTAGGGCCTTTTGGGGCCAGACTCATCCTTGTTGTGATAGTCAAAAATGACTCCAGTAATCGCTTAATGTGCTTTCTGGGGACAAAACTGCCCCAGGTTGGGAACCACTGAGTCACAGGGATACTAAGAAATAAAGGCCTTGCTCTGTGATCTCGGTGCAGCCAGAAGCCCCGGACATTGGCCTCCAGGCTCAAACATTGTCTGCTCTCATCCAGTGAGGTATGATAATGTTATTTTCCATGTGAGTCATAAAAAGCCACAGCATCCCTGCCCTGTTTCTCCAGGCCCTGCCCCTCCATTAGGTCTTTATTCTCTCCACACTGTCGGCCTCTCTCCAGCTGCCGGGCATCCTCTTTCCTGTTTTCTCTCTTCCTATCGGTTCTTGTTCCTTTTTCTTCTTTATATTCACTTTAAATAATCTCAAGTGGAAAAAGATAAATATGTATTGTCTGTCTAGAATTTTGAACTGGAATCTCTCATCATAGTATTCTATAAGATAATATACTAGGGACTGGGAAACGGCTTGACTTTTATACTTTAGGGATTTTCTTTCAAATTACAAATTTGCTATTGCTTAGTGTTCATTATGTAGTCCATACATCTATGTACTGTGTTTTAAAAAATCATCATCAAACCACTTAAATTGTGTAGCTGATTTCCGTGACAGGCTCGTCACAAGTCAGGCTCGTAATTTTACAGTTAGTTGTGAGGAAGAGAGCTGGCGTTGGCTCAGTTTTGTGTGAATAATGACGGCCCTCAGAAAATCTTCCCAATCTCATCATGCAGAATTCATTTACTCCTGTAAAACAAACAAAAAAAAAACACTGTATATTATGCCATGATTAAAATATTAAGATTCCAAATATTGAACTTTATTTTCTATTTGGTTATTTCCTGAACTTGTGATATGCAAATTTGCTGTTCATTCAATCGGCCCGACTAACCCTTGCCAGAATGAGTGAGTCTGGGTCAGCCAGAGATCTGACTCAAACGTACTACCTGAGATGAAAGTACTTCATAGCAGATCTGATTTTCAGTGTCATTTGGCTATTTAATCACTTCCCAAAGAGAAACAGATGATTACATCTGTACCGGTACTCCCGCTAGTACATTCCATGCCTTTGTGAATGTCATAGATTGATTACAAAATTGGTTCCATCCATGTTCCTTTCACAGTGACATTTCAGTCTTTGTGCCATTGTGGGAGTTGATATTTCCTCCCATTGAGCGTGGGATGGCCTTGTGGCTTGCTTTGACCGATGGAATGCAGGTGCAGTAATGCCGCACCTGTTCTGAGTCATCTCCCTAAGAGTCCCTGCACATCTGTTCTGTCTTTGTTTTGGGACAGTGCCCAGCTCCCATGAGAATAAGCCAGGGTAGCCTGCTGGAA
The DNA here is from genome assembly GCF_028018385.1 of Neofelis nebulosa. Lineage (NCBI taxonomy): Eukaryota > Metazoa > Chordata > Mammalia > Carnivora > Felidae > Neofelis > Neofelis nebulosa. Next base: position 9,279,176 of record NC_080800.1, read on the forward strand.
CATGATAGACTCCGTGGGATAGACACGAGCCATCCCAGCTGAAGACACCAGTCCTAGCCAACCCAATACTGGCTGCGGATGCTTGAGTGAGCCCAGCTGAGACTAGAAGGACTGCCTCACGGAGCCCAGTTCGGTTGCGAGCGTGCAGAGCTGTGATATGTGGTTGTTGTTTTAAGCCACCACATTGGGGGTGATGAGTTATCTAGGGAAAGATAATTAAAACAGTGAGAATTGGAAAACAGTATCCTTATTGGTGTATGAGTTAGATAATGGCTCCCTTACTCTGGCACAGGCCTTTCCAGAGCGCACGCCATTACTTCCTCCCTCGGTTTTCTTATGCAAGACCACAGCATTCCCAATTGGCAGGAGGAACCACGAAATCTAGTGTCAGGGTGCTGCACCCCACTCTGGGCACACGTATAAGAGAAGCCTCGTGGTCTCCAGGAGCGAACATCATGTCTGTCATCCTCTGACAACCTGAAAGTACTCACTGGCTACCAGAAATTACTCACCTGAGGCTTTTGTTTAAAGGCAACAGAGAAGGTGCATCAAGAGAAAGCAAATGTGGGCAGACAGTGGAATCTGAGAGGCATTGGCATTGGCACTGTTGGAAATGCCTCTCAGACTTTTCTTTGAGGGCCCAGGGCGGTACTGAATCGCCGGCTTGAATGCCAAGATCTGTGTGAGGGATCTTGGCTTTGGGATAGTTCAGAGTCACTGTTAGCGCTCTGTACTCCTGAATCCTCTTGGTCGTAATCCAGCTAGGTTCTTCAAATTGGTTAGGTTCTTGCACATGATCAATAAAGAACCTGACCAGGGGCGTTTCTAACCATAAAAAAAAAAAAAAAAATACACCATGAATCCCATTGCCCTTATCTTGCCCATGAGTCAAAAGCCATCCTTGCAGATAAGATGGAGTTTTCCCTTCCAGTTGGAAATACTTCCATCCACAGTGCCTCAGTTTCCTTATTTGTGAAATGGCGTTAACTTACAAACCTTCCAGTAGGATTGCTGTGAGGATTGTATGACGTGATTCCCACAGAATACTTTTAACAAGTGCCTGCAATTGGGTAAACACTCAAAAATACTGTTCCTAATTAAATGAAGAAGACTCAACCAGGAGCCAGGCATTGAATTCAAGCAATGTGACCTTGGACACAGCATCTCAGCTACCTGGGCCTCAAGTTGCTCGGATGATCATGGGCCCATGTCCCATTCCATGATTGTGTTATGTACACTTTCTATTGAAATAATGCCTGAAAACCCAAGTAAGAGAGCGCTTATGTCATCAGGAGTGGATGCAGGCTAACATGTAATAGGCGGAAAAGCTAGAGAAACGCCTTATTTGTTCTAACTCTGAAGGGATAGTGTGTAATTATGTGAATAACCTAGTAAGCGAACTTCTGAGAACAAGTAAACCAGAGGAGGCTTGAGTTGTAGGGAAAGTCATCTAGAAGAGGGAAGAGGGTTGAGAAACTTGGCCTTGAAAATCTGGGCGTCACAGAGAAAAATCTTTCTTGGGTTTGGTGTTGGGACTCCATTGTGGTCCATGAACCACTGGTGATGAGTGAGTTTGTGCTACGCGAGACCCTTAAGTTGGGGTGTCACTTCTGAAACACCCCTGAGCATATGAAAGTAGAAAAAAAAGGGTGAGTGAAAATCTTGGTTTGCCCAGTGCCCTTCTTAACTAATCCTTGATTTCACCTTTGAAACAATATTTTACATGTACATAAATAACAGAATTATCTATCTATCTATCTATCTATCTATCTATCTATCTATCTATCATATCTGTCTATTTATAAAGCTCCCGCATATACCTTAAGAGGTTGGCATTTGGTTATTTAAAGTAAAACTTTTATTAGGTAAAAGTTTAATTGCTTGATGCCAAAAACTTGTTTTTAGAACTGCCAAGATATAGAAACAGCAGCCTCATTCAATCTAAATCTAAAGAAACAAGTGAGTTGATCAAATGTGGTCATTGGATCCACAATAAATAGATGAAATCTGAATACTTACACACAAATATGATTCAATGCAATTTGTGTCCCAGATTACTTCAGTATTTGTACTGGGATTTAGTTTGAGGAAAGAGATAAATTGTCATTTGCTTATTTTCATTCGAACCTCAATTAGAACTAATATTAATACTTAAGCTACTAGTTAATTGATAATCCTGAAATTAGGGGGTGGGTTGTTTTTTTTTTTTTTCTGCCCCTGGCATTTTTAAAAAATAGAATTTTCACATTGCTTAGCAATAAAATTTCACATTTATAAAGTAAAATGAAATCCACTAATAAATCCCACTATATTGTTCTTTCCTCTTGAAGAGTTCACAGAAAAGCTACTGCCTCAGTAAGCAAGGTGCCCTTGCAATCTGAAAACAACATATGGGCAGAGTAAATATAATCCCGATTAAGCTCTATTTTATATAGAATGGCAATATAGCCAGACATTTTAAATACCTGCAACTTGTCAGCCCCTAATTTGTGGTTTTCCACAGGACCAGCACAGTATACTATACTTTTCCTAGCTACAGATGTTTGTCATTTTTTTACCATAATAAACGTACCAAAAGTTTTTAAAGCATTATATTTTTCTATCCCATTTAAATATAAACATCTGCCTTAAAATTGGAATAAAGTCTATGAGTCATCGAAAAAGTGACATATTTTGTGGGCCATATTGCACTCACTCTAGAAATGGGCTAATTTTCAAAAATTATTATGGACAGGCAATTATGTGCTTGAGATTTTGCAAGCACGTATGATTCATTACCTAATCCACACTGAGTCACTTTTGCGTTCAGAATGTTTTTGTGAGGAGACAGGCACTAGGGAATGTTTTGTTTTGTTTTGTTTTATTCTGTTTTGTTTTTTCTTCTCCTCCCTCCACCCCCTCCCCCCCATGGACTCATTGAGAGTGGACATGATAAAAAGTAACTGAGATTAGCCTATGTTTAGGAAAAAGGAACTGCGGTAGCTTCAGACATACCATTGCTGACAAAATGAATTCTTCTTCTTACAAGTTAATCAGAAAAAGAAATTTGTCAGGATGCTCTAAAGCCTGCGATGTGTTCTCCCTTGTGAACATTAAAATCTGGGCTACAGATTGATATTGTTATACTTTCCAGTTTCTGCAAAATTTGGGTTAACCTTTCATGCCCCTTGCGGTCTATGATGTCTAGCCCAGTAAACTTGTAACCATAACTTTTTCCACAAAAGATTAGATACAAGATCCACCCCCTTTTATGCTTTAATGCCACGCGACCAAAGTTTGTGTGTGGACGGTATTTAATTGGACCTGGGGAGTCCTTCCAATGTTCCACGTAATTTATATAGAAATCCTGCATGCTCCTTGCTGGAAGAAACATTCACACATGTACCTTTTTATTGTTGTGATTACCTACAAATTTGTTTTCTTTTGGGTCAAAAAACCACAGTAATGTCCACTCACAAGATCATAGGTGCATCAGGTATAGGTAATGAACAGGCTTTCCCGGGTCCTTAGATAATGTGTAGACTTTTCAGGTGTGAAAGATACAACAAACTTCTGTGGTTCTTTATCCTTTTCCTTGAAAAGATCCCTGTTTTATACTGAGTAATCATATCCTCTTATCAGGAGATCACTGAAAGGGCCTTTATGTCTCTTGCCCTTTTAATGGCAAAATGTCACAGAAGTATCATTAGTATCTACCTTTTCGCTGGAAAGTAAGTTTGAGAATAACTCCTGTCTTATTTTCTTTTTTTTTTTTTTTAATTTTTTTTTTCAACGTTTATTTATTTATTTCTGGGACAGAGAGAGACAGAGCATGAACGGGGGAGGGGCAGAGAGAGAGGGAGACACAGAATCGGAAACAGGCTCCAGGCTCTGAGCCATCAGCCCAGAGCCTGACGCGGGGCTCGAACCCACAGACGGCGAGATCGTGACCTGGCTGAAGTCGGACGCTTAACCGACTGCGCCACCCAGGCGCCCCCTGTCTTATTTTCTTATTCAGGGAAAAGTCCTGCCTTCAGTTGCTTTAAATGTATGAATTGACTAGCTTCAACCTAGTCACCTGATTTTCATGCAAAGCAAGTTGCCTCCAACCCTGTGTATCTTCTCCTCTTTCCTCCTTTCCTTCATTCTTCCATTCTTCTCTCTTTGTTACTTACATTTTTCGTTCTCAGCTTGATGTCAGGTCCAGACTATCTATGTATCTGGCACTTCAGACCTTCACCCCCTCAAGGATCTGGCCTTGTGGCAACATAGAGGAGGCACTGAGAAGTCCGTGGATCTGACAAGTCAAGGTCAATGACAAGAGTTGAATGCTGTGCAAATTCATTGTAACTGTAGACTTCTTCTAAAGGCATACATTCTTGGGAAATGAGGAAGTTTCTATACCGTCTAAGCTGTTAAGCTTCTTCTCTGCTCCTCAGTATAAGCAAGTAAGGTATTCGTGGAACTATATTCATTGATAAATGAGACAATTTATATAATGGTAGGCAATAGAGATATCGCGGCCCTTGTGAATGTTAAGTGACAGTTTTAATTCTTTCAATTCAATCCAGCAAACATTTATTGTGCATCTGAATGTGACAGCAGTGGTAGGAGGTTGGACGGTACATAGCACTCACCCCCAAGGAGCTCACAAGTGGCAAAGGGAAAGAGATACAAAGATACCATAGTACACCTTGGACAATGAGTATTACTTACTTGCTAAAATGAAACCTTCATGATTTTTATTGTCCCATTGTCAGATGATACAGTTGAGGTTAAACAATTCTTTGAAAGTCAGAACATCCTTGCATTCCTGCCTCACTTATGACTAACCCAGAGGGCTGTTGGTTTTCCATTTTCATGGGGAAGACACTGCATTGGGATTCAGAGCTCTGGGCTAGTTTGTGCAACCTCCTTAACCTCTTGACTTTTTAGAAAGTTGTTTTGGCTTTACCTAAGAGTTTTGTTTCAAATAACCTATCAGCTCTCCCCCAACACAATCTATTATGGGTCTCTCCTCTTAGACTAAGTATAGCCCACATTTATTTTCTGGGACCATTTCTCTCCCCACTGACACACTTTTACTAGCAACTCTAGGATCCTCAAACGGCAGTTTCTATCAGGAGTAGAATGGGCGTTCTTATTGCCTGTTCCTGCAGAGCACATTTTTGTCTTCTCAGCCTCTCCATAGCATTAAAGGGGAGCTGAGGTTTGCATCCTCACATTCCACTAAACTATTTCCCCAGACAAAGGAGTCGCTCTCTCCCAAGGAGGAATGTGGCTTTTTTTCTTTTTTAAGAGTAATTAGCTTCCAATGGCATCAGCTCTGACAGTGCCATATAGTTTGTCCTCCGTCACCTCACTTGTAACTCTCATTTGCACAGACATTGACTGCATCTTTTGAAGAGAACTGAAGGACTCACTGTAATGTTCATTGTTGGTGACTTGAGCCTTCCCGGTTGGGGTTTTAAATGCAAAGGCTTCTATCGAGTGTATCATATTATTTCTCTGCGAGTGACCTGGTTTAAGGAAATGAACTTTCTCATTTTCAAGATTTTTTTTTTCTGTTATAAAGGACAGAGAGATGGCAGGAAGTAAGACTGGTGGCCATTTTAATCATAGATTGAAATCCTCCCCAGTTTTGAGGATTGATATGCTAAGGACTTGTTTTTTTCTGAATCTTCTTTTGGGTAACTGGTCTAGGCATAATAAGGTATGGGATTCAGCTGAATGTTGCCATTGCAGTCCCAGACACGCCTTCTGAAGAGGGGGAGGTCAAGGCAGATACCTCTTTTTCTTTTTATTTGAAAAAAAATTTTAATGTTTATTCATTTTTGAGAGAGTGCGCGCGCATGCACGTGAGTGGGAGAGGGGCAGAGAGAGAGGGAGATTCAGAATCCAAAGCAGGCTCTAGGCTCTGAGCTGTCAGCACAGAGCCCGATGCAGGGCTTGAACCCACGAGCCGTGAGATCATGACCTGAGCTGAAGTAGGACCCTTAACTGACTGAGCCACCCAGGCGCCCCGAGATACATCTTTTCTTAAATCGGGGCACAGAGCAATGCCCGACACGTAGGTGATTCACGACTGCAGCTAGATCAGCGGACATCACAGATACTGTTTACGGAACTCTAACATCTCACACAGGAAACCTTATCTTGGGGAAAAGGCCAGAGGATCTTTCCTTAGAAGATCCTTTGTGGACTTCTAAAAACCGTTTTGGATTTAGCTGAGCAAATTTGTCCCATGCTGGGCATGAAAGGTCATACAGTTGGTCCAGGAAAAATGTCCCTGCTTCAAAATCAAGCTTTTCTCATTCTTCTGCTTTGAGGAGAGGAGAGGAGATTGAAGAAGGCAAGCAATGTGCTGGAGAGCTATGAGGTTTTTGTTTTGTTTTGTTTTGTAAACTTTATTTATTTATTTTGAGAGAGAGAGAAAGAGTGTGTGTGTCGGGGAAGGGCAGAGAGAGAGAGAGAGAGAGAGAGAGAGAGAGAGAGAGAATCTGAAGCAGGCTCCGCACTGTCAGCACAGAGCCTGATGCGGGACTCAAACTCACCAATCATGAGATCAAGAGTTGGATGCTTAACCGACTGAGCCCCCCCCAGGCGCCCTGAGAGTTGTGAGCTGTTGATGGGCAACAGGTCTGCATTGTGGGGTAGTGAGTGCTATGCTGTCAGGCCTCCCCAGGGACCAGACGCCCTGGAATGGCACAAGCTTCTGTGTGATGGGACAGGCAAGCGGGGAGTGGAGAGAAGTTCGCGTTTTCAGTGGTTAGGATGGCAGTACAGACCGAAGGTGTGAAAAAAAAAAAAATCTGTCCACAATGCCCCAACTGGGGAGCAATTCTAGCAACTCAAACATGACAAAAATGATCATTAAGTTCACGCAGTATATATTCCTTAGCTTGTGGTTAATGCCAGAATTAAAGATGATTTTTTTTCAGAGGCAAGTATTCATTAAGAGACTCTTATGTTTATTAGTTCAGTATCTTTTTAATTGCAAAAGTGAGATAAAAATTATCAGTCCTCCCTTTGTTCAAGAACATGGAGCTATTTAGAATCGTTAATTGAGGGTCCTGAGAGAGGTTGGATGTACCTGACTAGAAACAGCTCAGTTAGGGGGCACCTGGGTAGCTCAGTCTGTTAAGCATCTGACTCTTGATCTCCACTAAGGTCATGATCTCATGGTCTGTGGGTTCAAGCCCCGCGCTGGCCTCTGTGCTGACAGTGCGGAGCCTGCTTGGGATTCTCTCTCTCCTTCTCTCTGCTCCTCCCTCGTTCACGCTCTCTCTGACTCTCTCTTAAAAATAAATAAACATTAAAAAAAAAAAAAGAGGTAATGGGTGAACATCCTTCCTTTATATGGTTATTTGGTTTACCATCAATTTATAATGCCGGAGCCCACCTTAATGATGAAAGCAGCTTTAAAAGGGGGGATTAGCATATCATCTGTATAAATTTGCTTTTGACTTTGCCTCCGACTGAGAAATCCACCTACATTATTCATCCTGCCGTCCATTCACTCAGTAAACATTTCTTGAGTTCCCATTGTCAGCATTGACTGAATACCTACTACGTTACTGTCCCTTTTTGGTGTAATACAAACAGAAAAGAAATCTCTTGTCTGGAAGAATTCACGCACCGTTGGAAGAAATAGTTCAACTACAAACTGGTAAGCGTTAAAAAGACATAGAAAGTACTTCAGAAATTCAGGAATGGTTGCTTGAAGTTACCCAGGTGCATGAAGCCATTAGGAGGGAAGGTACCGATGTGGAGTATATACTACCCGGACAAGCTTTGCCAGGCACGGGGTGCGGTATTTTAAGTTTTACAAGGACCATCAGATGGCATCATTGTGGCCTTTAAAAAATTTTTTTTTAAAGGGAAGGGAAGCTTCCAGAGTGGAAGCCACTCACTCCAGAGCAAATGCCCAACCAGGACTAGAACCAGGATTTCAGTCTCTGTTCAGTTCGTTCAGGAGACCATCTTGCCACTGTTTCATGTGGGCTTTTGAAGGGTAAGTTAGAGTACATTGTTCAGTGAGTAGAGAAAAGGAAATTTTGACCTGAGAACAGAGCTAGTGGAAAGGCACTGAAATGTCAGAACATTGTTGAATTGGGCCAAGCGTTTTGGTGGAAGGGCAGCAGGACATAAGATCATTTTATTGGACCAAATCATGGCTTTTGAAAGTTACAAGGCCCTTTGCCTCTGTTGGGCAGGATATGTATAGTTCTTTTTCAGATACCAGACTTCTCTGTGTGGACTATGGCTCGTTGCTGGTTTTTCCTTTGTTCTTGCCTTTATGCCTCGATGTTTTATATCGCTAATCTTCCTAACCTATGGTAAACCCGTGTCTGTGTGTACATCCACAATTTGCTCCTTGCTGTCTGACAGATTTTATTCTCTTGGCATTTCTAGGATCGTACGAAGTAAGAGAGCAGGCATAACGTGACCAATTTGCTGACATACCAAGGTATCATTAGAAAAATTTTAGATTAGGTAATATACAAATTTGGGTGGCATTCAACTGTCTCAATGGCAAAGGAGGTTTCTTTTTTTTAGAAGTTCCTTTTAACGTTTATTCATTTTCAAGAGACAGAGCGTGACTGGGGGGAGGGTTAGAGGGAGAGGGAGACACGGAATCCAAAGCAGGCTCCAGACCGAGCCATCAGCCCAGAGCCCAACACGGGGCTCATACTCACGGACTGTGTGATCATGACCTGAGCCGAAGTCAGATGCTCAACCTACTGAGCCACCCAGATGCCCCAAGCTGATTTTATTTTAAAAGATGTTAACAATCCCTCGAGTGACATTTTTGCAGTGAAAGTCAGTACAACATTTCAGTACTCAATGCTTTTCAAACCTACTTCCATAGTTTCATAAACATTTACTTACGAGGAAAATGGTCTATGGACTGTCGTCAAAAAATAAAGAAGACAGACTGGAGCCAGCAGAGGGAACAATCAGTCTAGGAACGCTGAAGGTTGGTTGGCATTTTGGGGGGAAAACTGAGAAGATTGCGGACAAAGAGGTCACAGTGAGAATTTTGTCCTTTTCTAAGCCAATAGCCATCAAAAGAAACCATCTATGTTCTTACAGATTCTGAGGAAAATCTTGAGGTTTGAGCTGAGAAGTACAAATGACTCGTCTCTGTGTTAAGCTGGGTATAGTTCATAGATCTTGATTGTAGGTTCTTGTGTGCCTTTAAGTGTTTTTTTTTTTAACGTTTATTTATTTTTGGGACAGAGAGAGACAGAGCATGAACAGGGGAGGGGCAGAGAGAGAGGGAGACACAGAATCGGAAGCAGGTTCCAAGCTCTGAGCTGTCTGCACAGAGCCCCATGCGGGGCTTGAACTCATAAGCCACGAGATCATGACCTGAGTGGAAGTCAGATGCTTGACCAACTGAGCCACTCAGACACCCCTCAAAGAAATGACTTCTTAATGCTTACTTTCCCATTACTGCACCAAAAAGCCAATGGCATTCAAGTCATATTAGGTGAACTTTCTGCAATCAGTGTGCTGGCCTGATAATTGGGATCTCATACATTGATTGCAAACTTCCTGTTCATTTATAAACTTCATGCCTCCAGTCTTCAGCTTAGGTTAGATTTTGGGGTTTTAGTTTTCTCTGTTTGCCTTGTTTTTATTTTCTTTTTTTTTTTTTTAACGTTTATTTATTTTTGAGACAGAGAGAGACAGAGCATGAACGGGGGAGGTTCAGAGAGAGAGGGAGACACAGAATCTGAAACAGGCTCCAGGCTCTGAGCTGTCAGCACAGAGCCCGACGCGGGGCTCGAACTCACGGACCGCGAGATCATGAACTGAGCCGAAGTCGGCCGCTTAACCGACTGAGCCACCCAGGCGCCCCTGCCTTGTTTTTATTTTCAAATAAATTTCCTTATTTGTAAAATGACTGGGCTTGAGGGCATGATATTTCAGGTTCTTTTTAAGCTTTGGATTCTGTGTGCCTAGAATGATCCTTCATGAAGGTGAAGGGTCTTTGCTTCCCTTTGTCTTCACGGCATGAAATAATTTCTCAGAATTGCATTGTTTTAAGAATTGAATCTAAACCTTGATCAGAAAGTAATGATGCAAAGAAGAGAAGCATCCTGAACCTTTGGTCTTTTTTTCTTTGTGGATACGTTGTTGATTTTACTAAAACCCACAAGGTGAACCCAAACTCGATTGCTCTCTAATTCATGGGGACTTTTGTGTCTTGATTACGGACTCTAGAGGACTGGTTTTCCCAATTTGTTTTCCCAATTTATTTCCCAATAAACTGGTTTCCCAATTTATTATTATCGTGTTAGTTTTATTAACATATACCATTTACGGAGCATGTGTTTGTGTTGCAGGCACTCTCTTGTTTGACCAGATAGTTTGTACTGTCTTCGCTCACAGTTAAGGAACCTGAGGCACAGAGCAGTCAGTGACATGAGGTCACATAACTGGCAAGTGACAGATTCAAGGCTGTATCTGTGACTCAAAACCTTGAGCGCTTAATTGTCTGCCATATTTGTTTTTTGGGGATCAGTTATACCTGTTGCACATAGTTCTGTATTGTTTCAGATCTCCTGACAAAGTGGATGGACCATCCTTGATTCCAGGATCTTGTCAAAAAGTCCTCCTGTCAGATATTTTCATTGCCCTTGGAATTAAAATTCTAAAAGTCCTGGGGCATCATAATAAAATGGAGCTCTAAGCTCATGTAGAATTGCTTTCTGCAGGAGTCCTAGAGGGAACCTTTTTGAAAAGGGTAATTGGAAAGAAAATATTTCATTAACAAAATATTGATTTTTGTCTCTGGATTTTGCCACATATCTTGAATCTTTTAGAATTGACATTCCGTGCAGTCGAGGAATTCAGATTTGTCAGCCTGACCCGCACATCCCCTATGTTTGAACTACTAATGCACGTGAGCTGACCAATTGATACTCATTCATTTAACAAACACTTGGCTTTGGTAGTGCCTTCTTGGCTCTTGGAGCTGGTTACAGAGCAAGACACTGGAAAAGGAATTGAAACAGCTTTTGTATTCTGGCTTTCACAGTCTAAAAGTGGGAGACGTGTCTGAAAGTAAATAGGCGTATTTCTAAAACCAATCGCTAGGACTTATTGAATGTTTTTCCGAGCCCGCTACTGTTCCATGTTCTGTACAAACACTGTCTCATGTAGTGCTCACAACACTATAAACAAGGTGCTATTTTAATCCCCATTTTGTATTTGAGGAAGAAACTGAAGCATGAGGAGTTTAAATGACTTGCCCAGGGTCACGCAGTTATTGGGGGTAGAAGCAGAAGCTTCACATCAGGCCACATGACCCGGAACCTGTACCCTAAATGGGGTCTTCGGTGGGTGGTGAACTCTAGCTGATAAGCTTTGCCGAGGAGGGGGCTTTGAAATTTGGTTGTGATTGACAAGTTGACCCTGCCCTCCAGAATCCGAGACCGGGGATGGGAAGGGCACTCCAACCTGAGGAAATATTTGTAACATAACGGAGTTGGAAAGTAGATAGAAAATGTCTGTGAAGAAGTCAACCTGGTTAGGAATGCCTTGTGTGTAAGTGATGGGGCCCGAAGGTGGGTGGGGGTCAGTTGGTCGAGGTCACCCATGGCCAAACGAGGCAAACTATCTGAAAACTACACACAACGGACCACGCATCGTCTTAACTACATTACTTCTTTTATTTCTCATCATCAGGTCGTGTAGTATTATAACCACGCCCATTTCACACATCAGGGAACTAAGGATACAGAGATTAACGTGCCCGACGGCGCAAGACTAGTAAGAAGAGGTACAGCTGGGAGTCAAAATGAGGAAGTGGGGTTTTAGAGACCGTGCATTTTTTTTTAAGTTTATTTAATAATTTTTGAGAGAGAGTATGAGCGGGGGAGGGGCAGAGGCAGAGGGAGGGAGAGAATCCCACACAGGCTTCCTGCACTGTCAGCGCAGTGCCTGACATGGGACTCGAACCCACGAACTAACTGCGAGATCGTGATCTCAGCCGAAATCAAGAGAGGTTAGCGACGTTACTGGAGCTGGGTTGGGATCTGGAAGTGGGAGCTCTAAGTTGGAATTTTGGCCCTGCCCTTCTTTGGTCGCCATGTGACCTTGGACAAATGGATGAACTCCTCTGCCCTGATCTGCTCATTCACGGAGCGGCACATGCCACAGAGCTGGGGTAATTAATTCTGTTTTGGCTGCACTGATCGGCGGGTCTCATCAGGCCACCCATCTGGCCCTGCCACTGAGTCAGTTGGAAATGCGCGTCCGCAGCTCAGACAAAAGCGGTCCAGGCTCTGAACGGGACTCGGGAGGCATCTCCAGGGATGTGCTTGAAATTGCTAAGTGGGGATGAGGAGAGGGATGAGAGGAGGGAGGGCTGATGGAGCCCACGTGCCTGCTCCTGAGATCGGGTCAGGATTGAGAAGCAGGTTCCCCAGGAGCACATCCCATTTTTCTAGGCCACGCGTTCCACAGTCGCTGTCTTTCCTGAGATGTGAGACGGTGGCTGCCCTCTTCCCACACTTCAGTGTCTTTTGTCCCCGCATTCTCTCTCAGGAGCTTGAGGGTGCACTTGCTAATGACCCTTCTTTATTGGTTTCCACACTTATTATTCCTTTTGTCTGTTTCTTTGTTTCTGCTTTTGAGGGAGAGAGAGCAGGAGAGTGGTTGCCTGCGTGCCCACTGACGCGGGGCTCAAACTCCCTAACAGCAAGGTCGTGACCTGAGCCGAAGTCGGACGTTTAACCGACTGAGCCACCCAGGCGCCTCCGAAACATTTTTTTTTTATTTTTAGACGTATTTAATTGTTGTGTTGTTGACGTACATCTTTTCACTATTGATGTCCCAGAGTCCTTTTCTTTTCTAAGGGGCATGGCGTGTTGCTAGTGAAATTACGGTGGCGTTCTATTAACGCATTTATTCTGTTCATTTAATATCATGGATTTAATGTTGGGAATTTGAAATGTAGTGTGTGACCAAAGGTGTCTCCAGGAGCCCTTGCCCAGAGTTGCACATTTCAGTAATGGACTTTCAATGTCTTCTGTTCCTGCCGTGTTTGATTTTTGCCCCGAAGGCCCCGGCCCACCTGGCTCCTGTGGAGCTTGCCAGCCCGTTCTGGCCTCAAGGCTCCCCAGAGCAGGTTGTGCCCTTCGGAAGAAACAAGCACCCCCTCAGGAAGCCTTACAGAGGTGGAGGAAGTCCTGTCTGGAGGTCTGAGGCCTGGTATGTGTGGCTTGTGGGGGCTTCATGGCTTACTGCAAACCTCCCCCATACCCTCCCTGTCGTCCTTCTCTCTCCAAGTTCCAGTCCTGTGCAGCTCTGCTCCGGTCCCTGCCTTTTCTTCTCCCTTGTTCTGTCCCCCACGCAGCCTGGCCTTGCCCACTTTTTATAGCCTCTGGACGTTCTCCCTGACTTCCGTCTCCTCCTTTGCAAGTGCACTTGAGGCACCCCTCCAAACCGGTGCATTTTCTTTATCATTCGTCATCAGTAGGAGGGAGGGGAGGAAGAATGGGAAGGCTTCCTCCCTGTCATGCAAATGTTGATTGTATCATGCTAATTATTGAGAGAGAACTGAGCCTCCTTGAATAAATTATGTACGATGTATTCATAGTAGAACAGCACTTGTGCCTTTGAACTGGAGTCAGATTTGACTGACCTTTGCGGACTGGTGGTGCTGACCAACTTCCATTGGGGTCTGTTTTCCGGGTTCAAGTTGTTTTCGTTTGTTTTTTCCAGACTTCAGTATATGGCGGGTGCTAAATGTACGAAGTATTTGTAGAGCTCCCAGTATCTACAATGGCTGGGAGGGGAGGCAAATCTAATTCCGAACTTCTCCTCTGCCCCCTCCCTCAGGACACAGAAAGCAAGAAGAAAATGGTCCTAGAGATGCCTCCTATGTTTCTTGTTTGTTTAAAGCACAAGCTAAACTGGGTTAATAACGGACAAATGAAAATCTCAGTATGATCCGAGTAGGCATTGAGTGGCTAGATGGGTGATGGAGGACGGATGGCTGGGTGGGTGGGAGATAGTGAATGGATGGGTTGGTGGGTGAGTGGATAGGCGAACGGATGATGGAGGACATCGGAGGGACGGTCAGATGGTTTGATGGATTGTTGTATGGAGGACAGGGGATGGGTGGATGGGTGGGGAGAAGTGTGGGTAGATGGAAGATGGATATGTGTACTGGTGGTGGAGGGCTGATGGATGGATAGTTGGACAGAATGTGTGAAAGCGGGTGGTTTACCCTCGCCCTTTCCTGTCAGAGGCGAGTGGGTGCCAATGGTCCAGTTATGCATGTATGTGAGTTTGCGCTTAAGATCTGTCTAGCATCCGTTCAAGAAAACCCGACCATGTCTTCTAACAGTTGTACCTCTGGCCCTTTTCCCACCCAATTTAGGAAGGCTGAGTAACGTTCCCAATGACCCAGGCCAATTAGTGGCAGACCTAGGCTTTCCATGCAGAGAATTGGGAGCCGTCCACCAGGGTTAATAATGGTGAATTCTGGGAGAATTCAGGAACCTTTGCAATTAGTCATGTTGTTAGTTTCCCAGTGGTCAGGCCTACACTTTGTCATAAGGATGCATGATTTGTGGCATATTGGGAGGCTGGGAGGGATACTCTCACAAAATCTAATCTGTTTCTAATTTAGCCAATTTAGTTCAGTCCTATTAATTCTGTACTTTATTGAACACTAAATCTACTCACATGTTATAAAACATTAGTAATCTCTCTCACTTTTAAAAATACAACGATATATGATATGCTTAAGGCGTAGAAACTTGACAGAGAGCCCAGAAATATTTCTTTCTCTGAATTTATAAAAAGCATTTGTTAAGCTACTCTCTGAACAAGAAATCGATAAGGTGAAAGAATAGGAATCTTCTTTAGTGTCTTAAGCCTCACAGTACAATTTCACCTTTGAAATACATTTTCCATCAGAATTGGAAGAAAGGTACAGTTAAAAGTAAATGCTTAGTGAGGATTAATGTAATTGAATTACTCAACATTATGAAGCTAATTATGGAAAAGCAAACGAGTAAGCAAACATGTTCGTATGTGGCTGGGATTGCAAATTGATGGTTCATTGAATGTTATCATTGCTGAAATATCATTATGATTCACCAAGTGAAGAATACAAAGTGTTTCTTGGGAATGTCAACTTCTGCAAGAAAAAATTAGGTTGCATTGGGTTTCTGTAACTCAAGGACAGAAAAGCAGAGCCCAGTCTGAAATTATCATATTTGGGGATTGCCAATTCTTGACAAGGCTCAACCATGATTGCTTAGAAGAGAGTCCGTGGTCAGAATTTTCGATCTCTCACTGATTCCTGCTGAATCATTGGCAAAGTTATGTAATTACTTTGCCTAGATTTCCGTATCTGTAAAACTGGCAGGATAATACCTTCTTTAGGGAATTGCTGTGTATGGTATTAATTCTACAGCAATTCTTTTCAGCCTAACTCTTGTCCATACTTAGCTGATTTCCAGTACTCCTTAACAAATACTTAGTAGTCTCCCTCCCAGTTTTGGTGAAAATGGAATATACACTTTGAAGAATTTTCCATTCACCTTCCTGTTTTGCCCCTTTGTATTTTGAGAGAGGGTACTGATTCCTTGATAGTTTTCCTTGTTTTGTTTGGAAATTAAAAAAGAGAAAAATCCCAATGTTTAGTGGTTCAGATGGATGCTTGCATGATTTTCTCGAAAAATATAATAATAATTACCCCTTCCAAAAAAAAAGAAAAAGATTGTCTTAAGTCTTAAAAAGATTTTTTCATTAGTTCATACTACTGGGATTGGGATTTAAAAATTGGATGTAAATTTATGTGGGTTCTGTTATCCAATATTCTGAGACAAGTAGTTAAGTAATGTTTTTCACGGTCTCAGTGGTTATATAATTTCCTTTTTATGTAATTAATTGAGAGTAGTTGTGATAATGTGGTGATTCAGCCTAGTTAGGAATATTCTGTTTAGTCCAATAATCCAATGGAAGAAAAGCTGCTTTTTCTTGATTGGGACACAGGAATGCGGGCTGGGTAAATTCGATATTTCTTCTGAAACATATTCCCTCTCTTGAAAATATGCCTTTAATATTTTATGACCCTTTTCCATGACCTTTGTTATAATAATTTTGGCAGTATTTATTATCTTTTAGAAGCTAGAATTACAAAAGAAACCTTATTAATACAAAATTTTCACCCTACTATTAGTTCATTTTGACATCTGAAAATATAGTTGATTATTTTTGAGAAGAAATAGAAATAAATACTACATATGGGGCACCTGGGTGGCTCAGTCGGTTGAACATCTAACTTCGACTCAGGTCGTGATCTCACAGCTTGTGAGTTTCAGCCTCGCGTTGGGCTCTGTGTTGACAGCTCAGATCCTGGAGCCTGTTTTGGATTCTGTGTCCCTCTCTCCCTCTGCTCCCCCCACCCCCCCTACCCCCCCCCATCCCCCCACACCCCCGCTCATGCTCTCACTCTCTCTCTCTCAAGAATAAATTTAAGGGGCGCCTGGGTGGCTCCGTCGGTTGGGTGACTGGAGCCTGCTTCAGATTCTGTGTCTCCCTCTCTCTCTATCCCTCCCCTGCTCACATCCTGTGTCTGTCTCTCAATAATGAATAAACATTAAAAAAAATTTTTTTTTAATTAAAAAAAATTTAAAACAAATAGTACATAATACTTACCAAAAATTCTACTATTCCTAATTTGTATAGAAGTTTCAAAATATTAAATCTTTTAATCTAAGGTGGTATCAGTTTACTTAAGTTATTGAAAGAGTTCATCAAGGTGAAAATAGTTATTTTAGAATTAAACGACATCTGACTGATGCTATTTTTATAGTTTCCATTTATTTAATGTTTTGTTTTTATATGTACAGAAATTCCAGTTCTTACAATTTTTTCTAAGAATGATTATGTATTTTAAATTAATACCATCGATTTTTTTATGTGACGTATTCCTTACGTGAGGGTAGGTAAATTTGACCCTTCCTGCTGGGATAATCTCTTTTATGAATAATTGTTTACAGAAAACACTTGTGTGTTAAGGATAGATTTTACTAGGTTAAATTAGTCTAAGCTGATAACATTATTTCTTTATAGTCATTTAAAAATATTTACAAACCCTTACACTGCATGGTAGCACCTTATTTTAACAATGAACCCATGTGAAAAATAAACTATAGGTTTAATATTGATGAAGTTTTCAATGACCCCATTGAAATATCTGGCCAGGACTCTCCATGCACTAAAGTTGACCCCTGAAGATCTTAGGGTGTAAGTAAAGGAAAATATAAGGCATGCTTCTGTTATTGGCCGTATTTCCATGAGCAAGATGGAAACAGAGAATGAGGGTGCATTGTGATTCTACTTCTCAAGCTCGGAGAGGAGGGAGAGACAAAATTGGAGCGCCCCAGGAATTCCAGACCACCAGGAAAGGGTCTGGAATCAGGAAGGGTAGAGGGATCAGGAAGAACCAAGTGTTTCTCATCTCTTTCTGGCATTAGAACCAAAGACACTGACCCAGGGCCTCCCCGTTCCAATCAGCAGGTGGTAAAGGAAGTTCTTTGAGAAAGAAGTTGGCCTTGATTATTTACTGGCCAAATGGCTTCTACAACTTTGTGAACCAAATGGAAGAGTCAGTACTGCACACGCAAAGGCCAGGTCCCACTTTATTGACTCCTCCAGGTTTCTAAATGGAATCATTGAAGAAATTTGCCTCTTTCTGCCAAGTAGAGTGTCCTGATCCCAATGGTCCCCTCTTAAGCTAGTGGAAAAGACAATTCTTTTTAATGTTTGTTTATTTTTGAGAGAGAGAGCGAGCGAGCACGTGAGCAGAGGAGGGACAGAGAGAGAGGGAGACACAGAATCTGAAGCAGGCTCCGGGCTCCCAGCTGTCAGCACAGAGCCCTCTGCGGGGCTCGAACTCACGAACCAGGAGATCATGACCTGAGCCAAGTCGGACACTTAACCGACTGAGCCACCCAGGCGCCCCACAAGACAACAATTCTAAGATGAGAAGAAAATCCTGTCTTTGATGAAATCAGGGAAGCAAGCTATGGTGTTTTGTGACACAAGTCCCCAACTGTCGACCGCAGGAGGGATTTGCCACAGGGAATTGGAGAGACCCCACAGAGATCTACATCTTAAGGAAGGGTGCTTGTTATATATATGGGGGACTGCATGGTTGAAAGGGCCTGTATGTGTCCCCCAAAGAACAGGACTGAGGCCTGGGTAACTCCCGTCCCTGCCAGAGACCAAAGGGTGAGATAGGGTGGCTGGAAGAGTGGCCCTGTGAAACACAGACAGTGGGTGGTACTCAGTTTTGCAGCGGCTAATCTCCATCAAAGTTGGTAAATAAATTTTAAAACTTGGAATCACCAAAAATACACAGAAGTCTTAAATTTTTCTTAATGTTTATTTATTTTTGAGAGAGAGACAGAGATACAGAGTGCAAGCGGGGAGGGACAGAGAGCGAGAGACAGAGACACAGAATCCAAAGCAGGCTCCAGGCTCTGGGCTGTCAGCACAGACGCGGGGCCCGAACTCATGAACCATGAGACTGTGGCCTGAACCGAAGTCAGACTCCCAACTGACTGAGCCACCCAGGTACCCCCAAAATGCACAGAAATCTTGTGACATACAGGGCTTCCCTGCAAGTCATTTACAGACCTTCTGCTTGCCTGGAAGTTTCAAGTAGGATAAAGACTTCTATGCGCCCTCCACAATCAAGCAAGTCTCCTGGGTAGGGGTCCATATCACCATCTAGCAGGAAGGCTGCTTATAGAATTCTCCATAGGGAAGCTCAGTGTCAAATTAGCCTGATATGTACAATATTAGGCTCAGAAAGACAATGGTGAAGCCTGAGAATCATGCTTAGACAAGCTGTCATTCACATACAAAGGCAAATGTGAGACATTAAAAAAAAATTTTTTTTTTGTAGCTTTTATTTATTTTTGAGAGAGAGAGAGAGACAGAGACAGAGACAGAGTGTGAGTGGGGGAGGGGCAGAAAGAGAGGGAGACACAAAATCCGAAGCAGGCTCCAGGCTCCAAGCTGTCAGCACAGAGCCTGACGCGGGGCTATATTTCCTGAACCCTGAGATCATGACCTGAGCCAAAGTCAGACTTTTAACCAACTGAGCCACCCAGCGGCCCCAAGAGAGACATTTTTGAATGTGCAAGTGAGTATGACCTCTGTGAGTTCATCTTGAAATAAAAAAACTTAATTTTGAGATTTCCTTAACCATTCATTAATAGACAGGCTGAAACGAGTATTAAGCCCATTTCAATATAAAAATCTAAACAATTGTGCCAATTTAGGTTTCAGCAGAGAAGGGAAATGTTTTATGTCTTCCTAATGGATCATTAATATAATTTATTTAACTTAATGAGCAAAAATCCAGAGCAGGATAGAATATTTGAGAAGTTTAGACATGTCTATTTCCTCATGTTTAATAAGGAAGAATAAAAAATTACTGCCTAAAATGAATACATTAAGCAATGGAGGCTTATATCCTACTATAAATGTATTGCTTAAAAGTACAAAGATAGAGGCACTTGGGTAGCTCAGTCGAGTGAGTGGCCGACTCTTGATTTCAGCTCAGGTCATGATCCCAGGGTCATGGGATTGAGCCCTGCATTGGGCTCCACACTGAGTGTGCAGCCTGCTTAATGTTCATTCTCTTTCTCTCTCCCCCCCCTCCGTCCCCCCCACCCCACTTTCCCACCCCTTGCCCATTTTCCCCACTTGCACCTGTGCTCTCTCTCTTTCTCTTTCTCCCTCTCTGAAACAAAGCAAAACAACAACAAAAACCCATGCATATCCTTTTAAAAGAAAAAAAAAGTACAGATACCTTGTGGAGGAACCAAAATCATAATATAATCGATCAAAAATTTCAAGTGCAGGAAGGAAAGAAGGGAGGAAGAAAGGTACATGCATTTATTTCCCTTAGAGTTGATAGTTAATAACTCCTGTCTGAGATTAGTAATGCGTGAAACAGATATTTGGGTATACAATACACTTAGAAAGGTATCCAATGGAAAGTTGACTGCCTAAAGAAAACAGAATATATACCAAGATAGTGTTCTGGTTGTATGAGTTGAATACGGTATAAGACAGAGGGAGAATCACTTTGACTTTTGTTCCATGTCCAGTTTATTCTGTAGGATTTGATTTCTAATTTTTATTAATATCACGGGTCTGTTTTATTTTTATCGTTACCAAAAGAATAAAAATAGGTGGTATTGTTTCCCAGTGTTCAAGTCCCAGATTTGCATTAATGCTTGCATTATTGTTTTCTAAGTACAAAATTTCTGTTTTTTTTTTGTTTTTTTTTTTTGCCAGATTTCAGTAGAGGAACCTCCAGTTTCATATGTGAGAATTGTTTATAGAGCCCCAAATCTGCCTTGGTCATTGTGACCTCATCTTTATTGAGAAGGAAAGTTGGTTTGGAACCACAATAGTCGGTAGAGATAAACTGTCTCATATCTAATTAAATTTTCTAAGTCTTTTTGATTAAAGCTACCCTGATAAGAACTGTATGTTGAAACAGGTTAGACATTTCAGATTAACTTTGTAATAAGTTAAAAACAGGTCAAGAGACAGGAAATGAAAACTGGAGGCGAGCAAAGAAAATCTCCGGGTTCATGGGCAGTTCTTCCAGAATGAGTGCTGTGAAAATCCTCGGTAGAGGATGCATCATGAGAGATGAAGATGTGCGCAAAATAGAAGACAGCGAAAAATGCGAAAGAGCGTGTGTGCTCATCGTGAGTGATTTTTGCCTCAGTTCCTTCCATAGAGCCCTGTGAATGGAGACTCCAGCGGGCATGTCCTTGTGTTGGCTCAGAGAGAGGATGCTGGTCTGACATGGACCCAGCGGCCTAGATAGAAGTAGGTGTCACATGCCTACTGCCACCATTAATGTGCCTGCCATTGACCAACACAAGCGCACAGATTGGCTTTTGGAAACAATGGATCTGACTAATTCTAGAGGCTGTGTCTCATCACGCAGGCACTGTCCTCTCTCTGCCTCGGGTCCTGCCATTTTAGCTCATCACTTAACATCTGCTTCAGAGTCCTATTTTTATCCATCCACATGACAGTCTTCCCAGCAGAGTGACTTCTGCCTTGTGGCTAGAAGCCAGTCACGCTGGACTCACCAGCTGAAGCTTAAAATATTTGGGGTGCTCACCAGAAAGTTGTGTGGGGACAAATTTACCGTGAAGTTGCTGACCGTTAAGTTTTAGAGGTTTTCATCGCACAGGCTCCATATAAGATTCTGTGTCTAATTTCGTATTCTTGCTCGTAAAGCAGTCCTGGGCCAATTGAATAAACTTCAGATCCCATGTAACATGGATCAGAACCGTGCTTCAGATGTATAGCATGTGGCTTGGTGTTTAAATTTTATTTTATTTTAAAATTCATTTTATTTTGCCTTTGGGCAGTGACTCGGGAATTCAAATAGGCTAATGATTCTTCGCGACAGAATGCTACAATTAGTTGTGAAGTGGTTTCTGTTTAATGAGAATACTGGCCGCTATTTGTTGAGTGCTCATTTTGTGCTCAGTAGTCGTGTGAACAGGATTTCATTTGACATTGTTGGTATGCCTGGGACAGACTATTAAATTAGTCACTTTTGAAAGGATTTGCCATGGACTTGTTTCTAGAGAGTGGTATTGCCGGTGTGTTTATATTAATAATGAGCTACTAAAGTGTTTAAATGATTTCCTGTTGCAAACCCACGTATATCACAAATTCACAAGCAAGCCCAGTATTGGTTCCACTTGACCAACACACATGTTCTCTGTTGGGAAATAACTATGCCTAACCCAAGTTCATGGCATCCAGGCCATGTTCTCTGATGGTTCTTCCAAAACAGGCAGTATGTTCACGTGTAGACATCAGCCATTTTCACGTGCAGGACAAAATTTAAGAACTGCTGAGCCAGAATTCCTGGTTGCCTTGGTTACAGAAGGTCGGCTTGGCTGCCCCTCTCTGAGGAGTGGGGAGGATCGGTCTGCAGTTTAATGCAGCATCCCTTGCCTATTCGGCCTCCGAATCAGCTGACCTAAGGGGTAACTTCCAGATCTTGACAAGCATGGAAGAAGTGGCCACATGAAAACCTGGCCCACCGTGAAATCATTTCCATGGTTTCGATGGTCTTTCCCACTTTACTCCGTTTGGCCAAAGAGTTTAGTTTGTACCAGTGGACAGCATAGAAGTAATCTTGAGCTTTGGATTTGGGCCAAGATTTTATTCCTTTGCCCTTTAATGAAAAACATTCCTGGCTTTATAGACCCAAATCAGATCTTGCTCGTGGTGACTTCGGCCTTTCGAATATGTAGTGCGTTGGCAATGTTTTTTAAGTAGCTGTATGATCACTAACGTGAATCCATTTGCTGAAGATCACATTAAATGATGCAAAAGAATTCTCCCCAGAACTATAGAATCTGTCCATTGGTGTCCAGTAACAGAGCCAGATGTCATTTCCCATTTTTTCCCTACTGAAGGAACAGGCATTGAAATGTAGCGAGATGAAAGACGTTTGGGACAGAATCTCGCCAAATCTCAGTTTAGTGTGTGCAGTTTTTACTTATGGCAGGCTTCTCAGTTTGGGTTTTCCTTGATATAATGCACGTGGATGTAATGTACAGGAATGAAAAAGTGACTTGGAAAACTTGCCCTATGGATAGTATGGCAGCTTCCCTCTAAAGCAGATGTGATGGAACAGTTTTCCGTCCTGGTAATTCAGTTTCCTCTTAGCGCATTATGGACACATTTTCTGCACTGAGGTCTGCACCTGCAATGTTCTTCTATTAGTGGGATACTACTTTAAACATTTCATACTTTAAAACGTTCTTTAAAATTCATGCACTTCCATATATACTTAAAGCATATTTTACAGCTCGCAAAGTAGCTGCAAAGTTTTATTAAAAGTATGGCAAATGGCAAACGGCAGATTTTATTATATTAGGAATGGGGAAAGTGGAAGCAATCAGTGAATTTTCTTCCTTCAGAATGAAAGATACATTTTCCAGATGCATGTGGGTAGGGGAACTATTTGATTCCTCTCCAGTCTCGCTTGGAATAGGACTGTACTTTTCCTGTAATAGGAAGAAATTTGTGAGTTTCATATTAGTTTTGTGCATTTAATGTAGTAGTACAGTCAAAGCCATTATAAAAAAAGTGGCCTAGGTGAAAGAGAGATCCTTGGCATGAGTCCTCGTATTTGAACATGAGCTCTGTAATGTGTTGTGTCACGGTGAGGAAGTCACGTACTCCAAGTGCACAACCTCAAGCAACGTGAAGCTACACTCATAAAGGGTGGTGTGAGTTCCTGTTATTTTCATATCTTCAATGTCAAAGGAAAATATAATTCAGTTTCCTTTACATAGAAAAGAGGTTGACAGACAACAAAAGGAAAAAAAAGAGATAGATTGGACTTGATGAAAATAAAAAATTTTTTGGATCAAAAGACGCTTTGGGGACACCTGGCTGGCTCAGGCAGCGGAGCGTCTGACTCTTCTTTTTTTTTTTTTTTTTTCCAATGTTAATTTCTTTTTGAGAGAGAGAGTGAGAGACAGTGCATGAGCGGGAGGGTGGGGGGAGGGCAGAGAGAGAGGGAGAGACAGAATCTGAATGGAGCATGCAACTCTTGATCTCAGAGTTGTTCGTTTGTGCCCCACTTTGGGTGTAGAGATTACATAAAAAATAAAATCTTAAAACAAATGCTATCCAAATGGTGAGAAGACAACCTCCGGAATGGGAGAAAATATTTGTATAGCGTATATCTAATGAGAGATTGCAATCCAGAATTTCGATTGAGTTAAAGACTGCAACTCAACAAAAAACTCAACGAACCTGATGAAAATGGGAGCAAAAGACTGGGGTGGATATTTCCCCAAAGATGATATGCAAGTGGCCAATAATCACAGGAAAAGATGTTCAGCATAGCTAACATTAGGGAAATGCAAATCTGAATCACAATGAGCTATCACTTCACACCCGTTAGGAAATTGGAACCCTGTGTACTGCTCTCGTGAATGTGACATTGTGCAGCCTCCGTGTAAATGATGTGGTTAGTTCTCAAAAAAATTAAACATAGAATTGCCACAGCATACATCATTTCCCCTATCGGGTGTGTGCCCCAAGGAAATGAGAGCAGACACTCAAAAACAGAGATTGGTACATTCGTTTTAAAAGCAACATTATTCACAATAACCAAAAGGTAAAGGCAACCCAGGTGTTCATTGACAGACGAAGGGATAAACAAAATGTGATTTATACAAATGATGGAGTATATTATTTAGGCTTAACAGCTGAGGAATGTCTGACCCCTGCTACAACATGGATGTAGCTCAAAGACATTATGGCAGGTGAAACAATCCAGTCATAGGTGGAAAAATAATGCCTAATTCCTCTTGCAAGAGGCACCTAGAGTACTTAAATTCATAGAGGTAGAAAATAGAAAGGTGTTTGCCAGGGTCTGCGACAAGGCAGGAATGAGGCGGTCCTGTTTAATGGGCCTAGAGCTTACGTTTTGAATGATTAAAAACCGCTGGAGATGAATGCTGTTGATTGTTGCACAACAGTGTGGTTGTACTCAAAGGCACACGATTGTACACTGGAAAATATTTCAAGTGGGGAGTTTTATGTTATATATATTTGATAAGGATAGCCAAAAAAAAAAAAAAAGA
This sequence comes from Neofelis nebulosa, assembly GCF_028018385.1. Classification (NCBI taxonomy): domain Eukaryota; kingdom Metazoa; phylum Chordata; class Mammalia; order Carnivora; family Felidae; genus Neofelis; species Neofelis nebulosa. Next base: position 9,303,859 of record NC_080800.1, read on the forward strand.
GTCATTGATAGGCTCAGATTACAGTCATTCCTAGCTACTTTGTCTTGGGGGGTTTGTAGAGGAAACAGCAAAATTGTAACTTGGTCTAGGTACCTTGAGGAGCCCAACATCCAGGGTATTTCCCTAGTAACAACTCTGTCTTGGATGCTTGGCTTAGCATCTGTTTGTTCTGGAGTTTCCTGGGCACCCCAGGGCATGATGTACTATGAAGCGTAGATTCTGGGGAAGTAGCAATGAATATGGGAGGTTTTGTGCCATGGGAATGGGTGTCTACGTACCAGTGATCAAGACCAATGTTTGAAGCCTTTCTTGATGCTCAAGAGCAGTGCTGTCCAAAGTGGTAGCTACTAGAGGTGAGGTGTGCTTCACTTTCAATTGAGTAAAATGAAAGAAAATGAACAATCTAGTTCCTCAGTTGCCCCACGCACATTTCAAATGATTGTTTGCAGTACATTCCATCAGCTGATTAATGGATCAAATAATATGGTCTATTTATACAATAGAATATTATTATTCCATCAAAAGGCATAAAGCCTTGATATATGTACGGCTGGAGTGAACCTTGAAAACATTATGCTATGTGAGGGAAGCCAGGCACAAAATACCATGTATTGTATGAATCCAGTTGTACGAAATGCCCTTAATAGGCAAATCCGTAGAGCTAGGAAGTAGATTAGCGATTGCCTAACGCTAGGGGGAGAGAGAATTAGGAGTGACTATTAATGGATATGGGATTCCTGATGGGGTGATCAAAATATTCTGCAATTAGTGGTGATTGGTTTCACGACCTTATGAATATAAACACCAGTGAATCCACTGACTTTATGGTATGTGAATTATATCTCCCTAAAGATACTAAGTAATGTTATTTACTTATGTAAATTGTATGTAACTGTCAAATACATGTTATTATCTTGAGTGCAAGTGTCCTTTTAATTTACATAAATACTGTAGTGTTGTTTATTCAAAGAAAATATATTTACACGTGCCTAGTATCTGTTGTATTGGACAGAAGAGGTCTGGAACATTTCCATCATCTCAGTAGGTGCTACTGGGAAGCCCTCCTCAGCAGAGAAAACACTGTTTTACAGGTAATAGATTCTCAGAATATCATCCTGGCTTCTCTCCACACTTCCTTTCTGGACTTCACTGCGAAGCATATACATTTGTTGAAATGGCAGTTTTGAAATCACCTATAAGGTTTGTTTCAGCTCTAATAACATTCTTCCGGAAATCTCTGTGGGAAAGAAATTGTTTTTTCCCCACCATCTTTCTCCAACTCTTCTGATTTTTAAGATTTTCCTTGGAGTCTTTGGAAATTTCATACGTGACGTATGGCCAGAAGCGGCTGATTTCATCCCAGTAAAGGACACCTGGACTGTGTTTAAACTAGACAGGTTAACATTCTGATGATTTACATGTCTGTTTCCTTTTGTTCCAAGGTTCCTTATGTGAGTATTTCTGAGGTTTGGCCATGTTCTGGTTCTTTCAAGCCATGGCCAGACAGGTTATCATTTCTGTTCAAATGTCATGATCTTATCTATAGCCCACTCTGCCAGGATAAGAGAACACAGAGTTACTATCTCTGTAGGCTTCAGTAGTTCTAAATATTTCAAAGGAAATACTGACTTCATTGGAATTTATTGGGTTTTTGAAGATACACAAATTTTTTTTTTTTCAGGACTAATTTTATAAATAACCTCATTATAAGGGAACAGTGTTAGCTCTATGAAAACGACAGGGAAGAACCTTGAACGGATCTTGCTGAGTGAAAGAGACAAACCTAAAAAAGCTATATACTTTATGATTCTGGCTACGTTACATTCTGGAAAAGGCAAAACTATGGAGAGAGTCATGATCAGTGGTTACAGGTGTATGAGGGTGAGAGAGACATGAATAGGTCAGGCGCAAGGGACTTCAGGTCGGGGAAGCTATTCCGTATGATCCTTTGACAGTAGATACGTGACCATATGCATTTGCCAAAGTCCATGGAATGTGCAGCAGAAGGATTGATCCCTCGTAGTAATTTGAACGTTGTTTAATAATGATGTGTTAATGTTGGGTCATCGGTCACATGAAATGTAGCTCTCTGCTCACGATGCTGATGATGGAGAGGCTGTTCAGGGGCTGAGTGGAAGCTATGTGACATCTCTGTCTTTTTTTTCCCATCTCGCTGTGAACCTGAAATTGCTCTAAGATATAACGTCTATTCAATTGAAGAACTCACTCATGCCATTAAAAAGCTGTAACGTAACTGAATTTGTAATTATTTTTTACACTTTTGTTTCAGTTTATTATTATTATTTTCATAGGCTCTATGCCCAAGGTGGGACTTGAACTCCCAACCCTGAGATTAAGAGTCCTGTGCTCTACTGACTGAGCCAGCCAGACACCCCATTCAGTTAATTTTCTTGTTCAATTTAGTAGCATACTGTGTATATGATATAGATATTGATTTTTATTTTTTTCCTTTTTCTGTCATTTGTGCATTTGAATAATACTAAGGAATTCCAGTGATATCCTCTAAATCACTAGATACTTTTCCAGTAATGGGTTTAAGAAATTACATTATATCATTGGTAAAAATCAGTAACATTTTCATTGGAAAACTTAGCTCTTAATTTTTTTTTAATTATTTAACTGTGCTCGCAGGAAGAAAGAAGCACTAAGGAACATATTGAATGAGCTCTGTGTCCCCCGCCTTGCTTCTTAGTGAGTCTTGTATATTTGGTACCTCATTTAATCCTAACGACTGTTGGTTAGGTACTATTATCCCCCTTTTCCAGACATATGTGAACTGGGACATGATCTTTAGCTTCTGTGGTCTGAATTACAACTGTCTTCAGTTCAGATTATCCACATCCAGGAGAGGTGGTCATGGCATTGGATGCTGTCCACTCTTGACCACAGCAAGTGAAATCTCACAAAATTGTAGCTGATGCACTTTCCGCGGTGGTCACAGGTCCTGGCCATTTACTTGGGAATTTACAATGTCTCTCAGAATAGGGAGCATAGAAAGAAAGCAACTGTATTTCAGGACCGGATGTGCATCCTGAGCTCAGAAGACCGCCTCTGAAGGAAGATCTTCAAGAAGCACGTTTAGCCTGTCTTAGTCCTTTAAGGCCGTGCTCCTTCATAGTTGTATTTTTTTTTTAAACATCATTTAGGTATAATCACAAAGTGTACAGGTCACCCACAGTTCGTGTATAAGTCAGTGGGGTTTTAGTAAATGGGTCGAGCTGTGCAAACCTCAGTGTAATCCAGATTAAGATCTCTAGTGCATTTCCATTTCACCCCGGTTCCTCTGTGTGGTGCTGGCGACTATCACTCTCCTTCCTGTCTCTGTAGATTTTTCGTTTTCGGAATGGTTTTCGTAAATAGGACCATCCAGGATGTCCTTTGTGACTGCCTTCTTTCACCTAGCAGAATGTGTTCGAGGTTTACACCTGCTGTCACATGTATCTGCGCTGTGTTCTTTCTCATTGCTGCATTGGATTTGTCGATCCATTCTCCACTTTATGAATATATGTGTTGTGTCCATTTTCCTGGCTATTAGTAATAATGCTGCTGTGATGGTATTTTTGACTTGCTAATGCTTTCCCCGATAATGTAGTTAGTGCACCGACTTCTGATTTTTCTCACAAGCCTCTCCTGTGTGTAGACAAGGAATACACCCAGACCCCAAGGCCAGCATGAATCTGGCAGGAATATTTCCTGCCTGGAGAAATGGCTTGTGAGTGGAAGTCCAGGTGTCTTGGATGCTGCAGACAATTATACATTTGAAAGAGTAACTATGTTATTTTGTACTTTCTTCTGTGCTATTTGTTGACACAGGAAATGCATTAGTTCCCATATTGGTGACTCCATATCTCCACATTACAGAATTGCACAGTAAAAGTGCTCATATTGTAGGTGGACTTTATAATTCTGCCCGAAGACTCCCAAATTGTTCTTACGGTGGTTTTGCTCATCCTTTCTAAATCCCGTCCTTTCATAATTAATTTTGGAGTTCAGTCATTGGGAGCCTGTGAGACAGTCTTTACAGACCATAATTGAAATTCAAGGAGGCAATAAATTGTGAAACATAGAGAAAGCGAATTTAATTATGGTTCTCAAAGCAGAAAAGGCTGGCTTCAAAAACTCAGTGCTGGGTGTCTCTACGAACAGGCGGGTGAATGTCTACTCAAAATGTTCAGAGCACCAGGTATCCCAAGCTTGTTCTGTTTTTCATGATTTGATTTTTACCTCACCTGACTTGCCATTCCTAATGACATTTAACTGGATTTCTGGATTGACATTACTTCTCTATCTAACTTCAACAATATTGCAAAATATGTTGCAATGCTTGCCCTGAAGGGAGCCACTGCCTGTGAAAAATTTTTTTTCTAACAAGGGTACAAAATGCTGGAAGCTATCATCAATGTTGGATGGAGAGAATGTGATGTCTGTTTCCATGATGCTATAAATGTGATTGCTGGTAGACCTATTAATAGCCCAGAGTTGATTTTTGACCTTGGATTTGTGAAATTAAAGAAGCTGTATAAAAATGGAGATGAACAAAATGAACTGGAGAAAATCCAGGGCACCTAAGAGTCTTCACTCATGAATATTTAGCATATTGCATTTGAAGATGTAAATATATATAAGTGTGTGTGTATGTAGATTTCTGTTTTGTCATTAAACAATTAGAGAATATAAATATTATGTGGAAGTTAATCTGATGGGAAATAATACATCTTGTAGAGTTGGTTACCCTTCTTCTTCTACCATTTTGTTTTCCAAGAACCATTCCTATGTCAACTTTATCCTGGAGGGCAGGAAGAAGTGGGGGGGGGCGGGGGCTGTGTTCTTCTCTATCTTCTGCTTATGCAACTGGTTATAATCCATGTGTTGGGGGAAAGGCTGGAGACCTAAGTGTCTTTATGTTCCATCAAAGTCTCCACTTCATGTATTGCTGGCTACCATAGAATTTGTAGGCCGGGGGTTCTATGAAGCCTGTTGAAGCTTCCCCTTGTGATATTCATGGTTAGGCTTAATGCTACTTTTCTATATTTAGATAATAGACTTTGATGATTCAATGTTGGCTTTTGCTTTTATTTTTATTTTTCTGGCTGGTTTACCTGGCAAAGGTTGTAAAAATAATGGTCCACGTTTGGTATTTGTTACTCAAGTATGAGTGAGTTCATGTCATTGTATTCTGAATCTGACTGGGACTAAGGGGCATGGAGACCAAATCCCACTTGCTATAAAATTTTGCAAAACATTGGCCTCCTCTGTAAAACGAGTTGGAAGTAATAACATATGGTTTATTTGGACATATGGGGCTGGTTTCATGGAGGGCAACCATCCATGTATGTACATTGGCAAGCCTGATGTTTTCAATCTCATTTTTTATATCAAAATTAAACATGCAGAAAAAAATGAAAGGAAGATTCCTGTGTCATCACCCATTTCTGCATATTCCAATTGTGTACAAGTCTTAGTCACTATTGGTTGCCAGTATTTTTAGTCTTTAAGTGTAGTCACAAATTGTCATGTATGTTTCAGTTAAAGGTGGGGAGAGAGGGTAAGAGTAGTCATGTAGGCAACTGAGAGAAATTCCTTTTCACCTTCCCATGACCTAAACTGGTGTTACATGACCATCTTGCCCAGGTTCATTTCTGACATTGCTTTACTAGTTAAAAACTGGTTGGTTGCCAAATTTGGTATATTGTTTTTAATTTTATTTTTTATTTTTAAAAATTTATATCGAAATTAGTCCGCATATAGTGCAACAATGATTTCAGGAGTAGATTCCTTAGTGCCCCTTACCCATTTAGCCCATCTCCCCTCCCACAACCATCCCATAACCCTCAGTTTGTTCTCCATATTTATGAGTCTCTTCTGTTTTGTCCTCCTCCCTGTTTTTATATTATTTTTATTTCCCCTTCCCTTATGTTCATCTGTTTTGTCTCTTAAAGTCCTCAGATGAGTGAAGTCATATGATTTTTGTCTTTCTCAGACTGACTCATTTCACTTAGCATAATATCATCCAGTTCCATCCACATAGTTGCAAATGGCAAGATTTCATTCGTTTTGATTGCTGAGTAATACTCCACTGTATGTATGTGTGTGTATATATATATACACACACATACATACCACATCTTCTTTATCCATTCCTCCATCGATAGAGATTTGGGCTCTTTCCATACTTTGGCTATTGTGGATAGTGCTGTTATAAACATGGGGGTGCATGTGTCCCTTTGAAATAGCACACCTGTATCCCGTGGATAAATACCTAGTAGTGCAACTGCTGGTCGTAGGGTCGTTCTATTTTTAGTTTTTTGAGGAACCTCCATCCTGTTTTCCAGAGTGGCTGCACCAGCTTGCACTGCCACCAACAATGCAAAAGGGATCTTCTTTCTCCGCATCCTTGCCAACATCTGTTGTTGCCTGAGTTGTGAATGTTAGCCGTTCTGACAGGTGTGAGGTGGTATCTCATTGTGGTTTTGATTTGTGTTTCCCTGATGATGAGTGATGTTGAGCATTTATTTTTTCATGGGTCGGTTGGCCATCTGGATGTCTTCTTTGGAGAATTGTCTGTTCATGTCTTTTGCCCATTTCTTCATTGGATTATTTGTTTTTTGGGTGTTGAGTTTGATAAGTTCTTTGTAGATTTTGGATACTAACCCTTTATCTGATATGTCATTTGCAAATATCTTCTCCCATTCTGTCGGTTGCCTTTTAGTTTTTCTGATTGTTTCCTTCTCAGTGCAAAAGCTTTTTATTTTGATGAGGTCCCAGTAGTTCATTTTTGCTTTTGTTTCCCTTGCCTCTGGAGACGTGTTGAGTAAGAAGTTGCTGTGGCCAAGGTCAAAGAGGTTCTTGCCTGCTTGCTCCTCGAGGATTTTGATGGCTTCCTGTCTTACCTTTAGGTCTTTCATCCATTTTGAGTTTATTTTTGTGTATGGGGTAAGAAAGTGGTCCAGGTTCATTCTTGTGCATGTCGCTATCCAGTTTTCCCAGCACCACTTGCTGAAGAGACTGTCTTTATTCCATTGGATATTCTTTCCTGCTTTGTCAAAGATGAGTTGGCCATACATTCGTGGGTCCACTTCTGGGTTCTCTATTCTGTTCCATTGATCTGAGTGTCTGTTCTTGTGCCACTACCATACTGTCTTGATGATTACAGCTTTGTGGGATACCTTGAAGTCTGAGATTGTTATGCCTCTGCCAAATTTGTTGTAATCGCTTATTTATTTTTGAGAGAGTACAGGCAGGGTAGGGGCAGGGAGAGAGAGAGAGAGAGAGAGAGAGAGAGAGAGAGAGAGAGAGAGAAAGAAAGAAAGAAAGAAAGAAAGAAAGAAAGAAAGAAAGAAAGATAGAAAATCCCAAGTAGTCTCCATGCTGTCAGCACAGAGCCCATTGCGGGGCTCAAACTCATGAACCATGAGCTCATGACCTGAGTGGAAGTCAGATGCTCAACTGACTGAGCCACCCAGGTGCCCCATGGTTGCCAAATCCTTTGTGCATGCTGCATAGTCTTCCATAGAGAAAGTGACCATATCTTTTAACAGCAATTTCAGGAAATAAGTATATTTAAGAATTAGTTTATTGCTCTGCCAATATCATTCTTTTCTTTTTTCTTCTTTTTTCTATTTTTTTTAAGGTTTATTTATTTTTGAGAGAGAGACAGAGTTCTAGTGGGGGAGGGGCAGAGAGAGAGGGAGACCCAGAATCTGAAGCAGGCTCCAGGCTCTGAGCTGTCAGCACAGAGCCCGATGCGGGGCTCAAACTCATGAACCGCCAGATCATGACCTGAGCCGAAGTCAGACGCTCAACTGACTGAGCCACCCAGGTGCCCCAATATCATTTGTTTCTCATACAGTTCTGCTTTATATGTTCATTTATTTTGTAATCATTAGAGGGCAACACAGGCGCTCGTGTCATCTTCTATTTTATGGCTCTTTTGCTCACATATTAAGTTATGTAAAGAAGAAACCAGTAAGTATTTTGAAGTCTGGAGACCTGAGCGGAGCTCTGAGGCTTTGGAGAATGATCACCAAAGTCACTGAACATTACTCTAGTTTTGTCACCTCAGAGTGATTTAAAGGAACGTGGAGTTTTTCTGGGGGGGGAGAAAGTTAATGCAATGGAATAGTTGAGTTTAATAGCCTTGTCTCCCAAAATAATGGAAATCAGCTCTTTTTTTAACTCTGTGAGAGTGTAATCCTGACGTGGCGTTTTTCTGACTCTAACATGTAAGGTAATTGTAAAGAATATTTATGTATTGGTTAAGAGATGGCTTTTACAAATAGCCAGAGCAATGAAAGTTCAGCTGGAACATTAAAGACATCTTCCCTATACAATAGATAAGCAATAAAATAAAATTGTCGTGGGGAAAAATGGGTCCACCAGCTCTGGAAGGATTCCAGGCTGATGTTGACATCAACTGCATGTGATAATTTAGAAGTCACAGGGACAGGCTTTCCTTCATACAGAAGAACAGGCAGATGAAACCCGAGTCTTTGCTGAGAACAATGATCCTGTCTTTCTATTTGGTGTCCCATAAGATCTAATCCTTTAGCTTTTTCTGACTGTAGGAGCAAGAGCTTGTTGCAGTAGTTGAACACCGTGAATGTCAAATAGTTTTCGATGGGGACACCTTTTGGCATTATTATTTGTGCTTGTGGACTTCGGATGTACATGTGACAGAATATTAGTTTACAATGGTGTCTGTAACCAAGTAGTTGGGTTAAAACGATAGAAAGGTATTCTCTCACAATTCTGGAGGGCCTAAGTCTAAAATCAAGATGGTGGCAGGGTCACTCTCCCTGTGAAGTTTCTAGGGGTTAGAAACTGCCAAACCTCTTCTTCTTATGGGGGCTCCAGGAATCTTTCCTCTTAGGTAAACATGATTCCAGTTTCTGGATCTGTCTTCTACATACCCTTCCCTTGTGCGTTTTTCCTGTCTCTGCCTTTTCTTTTTATAGGGACACCTGTCACTGAATTTAGGGCCCAGTCAGATAATCCAGGAGTTTCCCATCTCGAGATCTGAAACTTAATGATATATCCAAATATCCCTCTTTCAGATAAGTTCACAATCTTTGGGTACTAGGAATTGGAACTTTGATACATCTTATGGTTCACATTTCAACCCACTGCACATAGCAAAGCAGACTCGATGAAATTAGTATTTAAGAGAAATCTGTCCATTTATTTTCTTCCCACTCATGTAGGCAATCTTAATCTTCTCTGGGTCTGTCAAAGTATTACCAGAAAAGCTTCTCACCCGGAAACGTTCTTTATCCTAACTTATAGTCTCATCATTCTAAACTACATTTCTACTGGTAGAATAGCTTATTCTTTAAAAACACTTGCCTTGATGCAATATTACAGTTTCACAGGCAGTGTGTGAAGTATTGGCTAGATAGCTGCATTTCCCTTTTAATCGTGGGGTATATGGGCCTCCACGGACATCGGAATTAGCAGTGACCACACCGCAGACTGTGGACGTCATAGTACCTTAGCCATGGGGCTCACGTCTTCCCGAGGCCGTATTGCGCCATCCGGTGTGCACCCCACATGCAATTATCTGGATGTGTCATGGCTGTCATCTGGCCCATGAAACTATTCAGACAGCCGACGTTTGAGTCACTGTGACGTGGTGCATGCCATTGTTGTGGTGTGTGTTTTTTTAAGGAAGAACTTGACAGCCTCTGTAGGGAGTGAAGTGACAAGCTGTCAGCATGACAGCCCCGAAAGTGGCATCTTGCAAATGGAGAGGAAGGTGATGTCCTTGGCCTTCGCTCCACATGGTTGGAAGCATGAGAGCATATCAGGTGATAGAAAACACTTTAGAATGCGGTCAGCAGACAAGTCCCATTGAAATATCTGTGTGGCAGGTTCATTGTGGCCCAGAAGGAGCCTCACTTGTTTATATTTGGCGTGTATGCAGTGTTGGGAACTTGTATGTTTACAGATCAAGGGAAAAATGGAACCTCCATTTTCCCTCAAGATACCTAGAGAACGAGACCCTCCACCTCACCTTCCCCCCACTTCCCCACATACACGGAATTCTAAAATGAATGGTGTTAATAGAAAATTTGAGGTATATTCAGGGTAATAGATCAGGAGGTGATCGCCATTGAACAGGTACGTTATGACTCGCCATTGCTAAGAAGAAGGGGCCCTGCCATGCCATTTTGGGCCACGTGAGGAAGCACCAGGGTTGGCCAAGAGGTAGAAAGAGCAGATGAACTGTGGCCAGAGACTTTATTGTGTTTTTTCTAGGAAGGACTGGGTGAGGCCGGGCATACCATCTTAGGACTGACAACTTGAATAATTTGAACCCATTTCGGCACATAAGGGTTGTCTGTAGTTTTCTCCAACTTCATCTTGGGGTGATCATGGCACAAGAATAATGGCCCTGTGTGTGAGAGCTACATAGAAGCGGTGGTTAGGGGCGTGGGCCTTGTTTTGGTTGGATTGCATTTGAAGTGTGCTGCCTGGAGGAGCACTCCTTGGGAGGATTACATACAGACTACGAGGGAGGAAGAAGGCAGAGGCGCAGTGAGTCCTGCCTGTTGTTGGTTTGTCCAATCAAGGAGTGTCTGACACGTGTATACAGCGCAGATGTTCAAGCACCAAGTTCACGGAAGCCAGGAACCTGGTTAATACACATACACTTACACTGTTATCCAAAGTTCTCTTCCAAAAGGGAGGAGTCAGTTTGGAATCTCGATGCCTCAATTATAAAATAGCAAAGACTGGGTTAGGGAGGCTCACAGAAGATTCCTTGGTTGGAAACTCCTTGAACTATAGAGTTTCTCATTGATTAGCTGATTCTTCCTCTCTCCTCCCCTCCCTCCCTCTATCACTGCCCCCAGGCCAGGAAGCTGTTCGTGAAGTCGGCTTTCAGCTCCACTAGTCCTGTTCTAGAGTCTTCTTGCGTCTAGCAGGTATTCTACTGAGATAGGGCCCTTACTGTGATTCCGTATCTTTGCAAACAGCCCGTGTGATAGTGGATTTGTGGCTTGCGGCCTCTAGACTTAGTTCAAGGGGATAGACAGGAAGCAGAACCCCGGAGATGGTGGCCCACTTGAATCACTTGCCCGGGCTGAAGCGTTCTTTGCCTTTTTCTGTAGCTTCTTGATGCTGAGACTTCTTGTGGGAGTTAAGGCGGGGTAGAAGAAGCATGACATTTGGGACAGAAGGCCTAGGTTTCAGTCAGAGCCCTACAGTTTTGTTCGATGGGGCCTTGGGCAAGACATGACTCTCGGCCGTGGTCTGTCAGCTCTGAAATATGTGTGACAGTGGTTCATGTTGGAGGGGTTGATGAGGTCATTTGGGAAATGGTTTTGCAAACAAGCCAGAGCTCTCTTCATGTCTCTCTTGGTTTTGGTTCCTGGTCCCATTGTGGTAGGGACAGGCAGCTGTGAAATAGTGAACTTGCTTTCTTCAGTACCCTTGGCTTCCATTTTGCTCCTGCTTTTCCTTCATTCCTTGGCTGTGTTTCCTGGGTTCTGGGACCTTCTTGCTGTCCTCCGTCTGGACCTGTCTCTGGTTCTCGTTGTATGCTCCCAGCTTCATCGGCTGTATGTGCCCCCATATCCTCCTCTATTCTTCAGAGTTCACCTGGTTGACCCCGTTCCATGAGGCCAGTACAGATGGGGGATGACTGCCCTTGCCACCTCGAGGAAGGGACTGGCAGCCGTTGAGCTGAGGACTCAGGCAGGTGAGCGCCAGGAGTTTGCTGGTCTTTTCCTAAGCTTTCCACCTCATTCCTCCTGCCTTTGCCCTGTCTTATTTCCCACTGCATTATTTTCTGCTTCATTTTCCTATTTTCTGCTACATTTCCTCCTCCCTAAGTCATTCCTGGTTTTCATTTGCGCACTCACTCATTCATTCAATAGCTGCACGCGGCAGGCTCTGTACCCAGCCCTGGAAACAGAGATAAATAACCACCGTATCGCCCTCAGAAGCTCAGATTCACAAATAAATAAGTAATGGTCTTACTTGGTGTTGTGAGAGAGAATTGTAGAAAGTCAGGGCAGAGATCTACTAACTGTGGGTTTTAGGAGAACTTGTGTGCTGGCCAAGCAAGGCTTGGGTGGGGCTTGCCAGGCCAAGAAGGGGTGAGGACATTTCTATCAAGGTAAAGATTATGTCCAGCCTTGTAAGGGCTGTAGCAGAAGTTAGCAAAGGTCGACTTAGCGTTGGGACCTGGGTGCCAGGGGACATTAATCCAAAGGTGAGGCTGTGTGATGGAGGAAGTCCTACACCAGAATCAGGGACCCTAACTGTGTCCCACAGGGTTTTGGTGGCAGGTAGGATCGAGCAGGGGAGAAAATCGGACTGGATTATGTTAGGAAAACCAAACTCTAGTGGCAGTGCAGAGGGCGGACTGGAGTGCTCAGAGACTAGTTCCAGAATCTAGAGGCTATGGCAATTGTCCAGAAGAGAGGTGAAGTGATATAAATTAACCCTGGCATTAGCAATGTTCTTGAATTTATTCATCTATCAGAAATGGTGGAGTCCCTAGATGTGAACACACCCACCCAGGGTGTCCCTATGGGCCAGATTGTATGTCAGATCAAGAAATATGACATGAGGGGCGCCTGGGTGGCGCAGTCGGTTAAGCGTCCGACTTCAGCCAGGTCACGATCTCGCGGTCCGTGAGTTCGAGCCCCGCGTCAGGCTCTGGGCTGATGGCTCGGAGCCTGGAGCCTGTTTCCGATTCTGTGTCTCCCTCTCTCTCTGCCCCTTCCCCGTTCATGCTCTGTCTCTCTCTGTCCCAAAAATAAATAAAAAACATTAAAAAAAATTAAAAAAAAAAAAAGAAATATGACATGAAGCAAAAGTGACACAGTCCCTGTTCCAATGGACGCAGGAGGGGGCATCGACTCTGACGGGCACACCTCTAAGTGGAGCGTGCCAGTGGCTTTGACTGCATTGAAGGAATCCTGAAAGGGCTGTGGGGGCCCGTCCTAGGGCACTGGGTTGAGACTGGCATTCCAGAAGGGCTGTGAGCCAGTGCCTCTTGGGCTGACTGTTGAAGGGGCTGCGAGTGCCTTGGTCAAGTGAAAGGAGAGCCTTGCGTCAACAGCAAGGGCCGCCTTGCTGCAGAATCCCCTGAGGGGGCTGCAGTTCTGAGCATCAGCCACCAAGGGCACCAGCCCGGCCCAGAGAGCAAGGTGGGCGTCCTGCCCCTGGCCTTGTGGGGTGGCCCCTTCTGTGTTCATCCTCTATCTGATTGTGGTGCGATCTGGGAAGATGCCAAGGTGGGAGCATAATCGAAGAGCAGGTACGAGAACACTGTGGCCGTCCACAGACTGGGCCTTTGCTTTTTCGAGACCGTGGCTTGTTCTTGATGTGCTTTCAGAGCAGTGGTAGGGATTCGGAGCCGATGGCCAAGAAAGAAAACTCTTGAGACATCTTTGGTGCAAAAAGGTGATTTTATTAAAGCACAGGGACAGGGCCCATGGGCAGAAAGAGTTGCTCTGGGGTTGTGAGGAGGGACTGGTTATATACTGTGGAGTTGGGGGAGATAAAGTCAAGAGGAAGTTTCTTCAAGGGATTTCCATGCATTAATGAAGACTCCCAGGATACTGGAGGCCTAGCTATTGTCAAGCTAAAGCTGTTTTTCCCTCTAGGAAAGCATTATCATTAAGGAGTTAAGCATTATCATAGGGAGTTCCTGGAGATTAAGCTATTGATAAGATTGCCCTTTTCTTGTTATATTACTAAGATATTTGTAAACCGGAGACTCTTATCAGTTTAGCCATTTGTTTTCTTTCCTTTGTTCTTGGGCAGCCAGGAGTGCCTGAGGAATAGCACACCCATCCCACCTGGGCAGGCTTGTCCTTGGCCTTCAGCTTGCCTTATGCTCCCTCATCATTCTTTACCCAGGTGGAGGTGAAACAATATGGAAATATACAACCTTGCTTTTTGATGCCCCTTACCTGCCCCATTCCTTGGGAGAAGAAAAGAATGTTTAGAAGTTCTCAGAATTTTTTAAAATTTATTTTTCAGAGAGAGGGAGAGGAGAGAGGGATCTGAAGTGGGCTTTGCACTGACAGCACAGAGCCCGATGGAGGGCTTGAACTCAGGAGCCTCAAAATCATGAGCTGAGCCAACGTCGGACGCTCAACCGACTGAGCCATCCAGGCACCCCGTGTCTTGTTACTATTTTAAAGAGTTTAGACTCAGTCGTTGTTAGTAAACTGAATCATCAATTCAGAGTATTGATTTTCCTCCTGTATTTTACATATTATATGTAATTTTTGCCTCCTCTGTGAGTCTTAATTGGTCTATTTTGGATTGGCTTGACGTTTTGTGTGTGAAAAAGTTTTCTAGTATTGAGCAAATGCTCTTTTTCTCCTTGTAATATTCCTGTTTTAAAGAAAAGAAAATCCATATCGGCTAACATAATTCACGTGCCCATAGGGAACTTGCTTCACTTTGGTGCCTTTGTTCATACGTGTAGTACCGGAGAAGATTTGTAGCTCCTTCTCTCTGGGAGCTCCCAGCAGTAGTCCGGGACTGCAGGGACCCTCTGCCCTTGGGCTTGGCCTTGTGGAGGCAGGAGTCCTTGCTTGGGGGCAGTGCTGTGGGAGCCCAGTGTGGCCCCAGGGCGGCACCTCTCTCAGGCCCCCATCCCTTGTGCTAGGAACATCGAGTCATTTGAAAAGGTAAGGTTTCTGGGAGACGCTTGCAAAATGTTCCAAGTGTACATGACAAAGGTGTTAGGTGAGAATAAGGAAAGTTTCCTTCCGACTTTGGGCTGTAATCAGAATTGTTCAAGTTTTAGACAGCCAGGCACCCGGTCATTTCTACAATTGCTAGAACCCAAACATGTTTCCTTAATATATGTTTCTTGATTGCTTTGTCTTCAGGGATTGTATCCTTAAAAATATTTGGTTGGCGCCTGGGTGGCTCAGTCCGATAAGCTTTGGACTTTCGATCTCAACTCAGGTCTGGATCTTGGGGTGAGTTCAATCTCCACACCCAGGGTGGAGCCTGCTTAAAAAGTCAAAGAGGGCCACCTCGGTGTCTCTGTCAGTTAAGTGTTGGACTCTTGATTTTGGCTCAGGTCTTGATCTCTGGGTCCTGAGGTGGAGTATCCCCCCTTCCCCCGCCCCCAGTGGGGCTTGTTGCTGTGCCTGGAGCCTGCTTAAGATTCTGTCTCTTCCTCTGCCCCTCTCTGCAGCTTGCACACGCTCTCTCTCTCTCTCTCTCTCTCTCAACTAAAACACAATTTAAAAAAAGAAAGGAATATTTGGAACCCAGAATTCTTCTGTATGATTAGGAAAATACAAAAACAGATCCAGTCTACTATGTTGTCTGGGGAGCCAGGTGATGCATGAATCTTCTTGCCCGGTGGGATTTCTCTGTCCTGATGGTGTGTTCACTGGTATTAGACAGGGAACTTGGTTATAGAATGAGTGTCCCTTTTTGCCTCAAATGCCGGGCAGTTTCCCACTAGATTGCCACGGCTGTCCTCAGCTTAGGTTTTCTTGCAAAATGATCTCCTTTGCTTTGCTTTGAATGTTTTTGAAAATTTTCTTAATGTTTATTTTTGAGAGAGAGAGAGAGAGAGAGAGAGAGAGAGAGAGAGAGAGAGAGAACGAGCCAGAACGAGCTCAAGCAGGGGAGGGGCAGAGAGAGACAGAGACACAGGATCTGAAGCAGGCTCCAAGGCTCCAAGCTGTCAGCACAGAGCCAGACGCAGGGCTTGAACCCATGAACCGCGAGATCATGACCGGAGCCGAAGTCAGAAGCCCAAACAACCAAGCCACCCAGTCGCCCTCTTTGCTTTGAATTTTGCACCTTATACCTATTTTGGTGATTTTTTTTTTTAAAATCATCTTTGCCTCTTTGTATACGTTCTCTAAATAACGTGTAGATTGCAAATAATTACAATGATGAATTAGTTCCCCGTATCCCATCGCCTGATGTCCCTGGTCCCCACCAAGGCACAGCCAGATCATATGGTGATGGTTACATCTGATAATTGTGGCAGGCCAAGATAACATGTTTGAGACACATGTGGAATGACAAGAGTGGGGGAGGGGGAGGCATAGGAAATTGGGGAGCAATGTCTCTAATTAAATATTATTTTCTGAATGAACCTACGTGTAGGTTGAAGAGCTCAGTCTGAAATTCCTGTATTAAGACTTTGTTTTGGTTCCATTTTAATAGGAGTATGAGAAAGAGCTCAGTGAAATCAGCTTGTTAAGTAGTCATGACCATGGCGATTACAAGCCTTTATGTGCCAGGCACTGGCTTCGTGCTCTGTAGAGCCTTTCTTGATTCTCATTGGTTCTCATTGGAATCAACAAGAAACTAAACTCCCTTTTTAGCGGGGCAGCGAGGCTAAGAAAGACTCACTTTTCATTGCAAGGTGCAAGGAAGTGATTGAGTTGGTGCGCATGCCTAGGACCCCGCAATTAACCTGTGCCTACTCCACAGGAGGAAGGCGAGCTGTCGGGCCTTCAGGTAAAGAGATCTTCCTGGCTCAGTCTTCATATGTGGTCTCTGGGACGCTGAAGGGTGCTTCGGTATGCTAAATGCTTAGCATAGTCAATGCCACATGAGATCAATATATATGCCTGCGATAACAGCTTAAGCGAAAATAGGAGTTCGGGTCCTGCCTGGATGTAGGGAATAAAATTACAGGATGCATAGTGAACTTGAATTTGAGATGAATAACAAATAATGCTTTTTGGCACTAGTCTGGCCCATGCAATATGTGGGACATACTTTTAATAAAGGGTGTTATCCCATGCATTATTTGGGAGATACACAAAAACTTTTTAAGATAAACAATATCGTATGTGGGCGGCCATGCTGCATTTCATCATACAATCCAAGATAAGAATAACTGGGGAGTGGTGGCCTGTGATAGATGCTGAGGTACTTCCAGAAAGAGACCTACTACTCTGTGGAGAAGATTCAGCCACTCAGTGTCTCTGGTACTGACCAATGAGAAGCGTGGACTCCATCAGAGTTTCTTGATTTGATTTGGGTCTTCTGTCTTTATGCTTAAATTATCTTCCATCGCATACAACGTCTTGGTATTTGGTATACAAATACAAAATACAAATACAAAAAAATATGGTGACTTCTGGAAATTGCTGGAAATCTGTCAGACTTACACTGGTGTTTCCCAACCTTGTTTGGATGTTAGTAACACCTGATGCCCAGGATCCAGCCTAGACCAATTATGTCAGTCTCTCTGGGGTGGGACAAGGCATGAATATTCTTAATGCTTCCTACAGGATTCCTAGTGCATGGCCTGGAGTGAGAGCCACTCCCTAGGCTCACAGGCCCTCTGTCCTTGAGCCCACCACAAGGATGTCAACCCCTCCTAGCCCCTTCTCCATCATTCTTTCTAGGATTCTGTTTCAATCTCGAGGCCATCCCTGCCATGACCCTCTAATGTTCAATTCTCGATGAAGCTGCAAAGCTGGTGTCTTGGGTTCACATAACACTTTGTTTGGGTTAGACCATTGCGTTTTACTCCTGGTGCTGTGAACCTGGGCCCGCAAATGGTTAAAAGAATTTGAAAAGACTCCTAGGAAAATGCCCCCTCTTTGACCCATGCTGACAGAGCTGGCCTTTCATTCATTTGGGTTTGAGGCTCTTTCTCAGAGAAGGAAAGCGAGGTCAAGGGTTCGAAAATGTCCATGTCTGAATAAATAAGGACATCAGTCCCAGAGCACCATGGGATCTGAGGAGCAGTTACTGGAAGGATCCGCCCATGACCACGAGGCGCCATGAAATCATAGAGATGCCATTGGGAAACCAGACCTGGTGGGTTAGCTCTTCCTACTGCCTCACCAGATGATTGTACAGTCACAGGACAGTTTCAGTCTGTTTTGGTATTCCTCAGGTTGGAAACGTAGAAGTTAGCCTTGGATTTGTAGAGTCATGTGTATAATTGCAATATGCTCAACTTCCTGTTTTCCCGGGGCAAGCTGGTGTGTTCTGAATTATTGGAGGTGTAAGTGAGTGCTTAGGAGAAAGGAAATAATTCATTTTGCGGAGAGAATGTTACATTTCCCTTGCTTTCACCTGAGTATTTAAAAATGCAAACTCTCATGACATTCTGTTCCCTTCTTTGCATTTTAATTATTGTGGAGCCCTTAAGAGTCATTAAGTACTAATCAGATGCTGATTGCTTAAACTCTACAAAGTGTTTGATTTTAAAAAATCTCAGTCCCAGATAATACATGGTGGCAGTTTATCAAAGCAAGTGGCATATACTTTTCCTCTCTATTTTGATTCAGATGTGTAACAATTTCTACCTGCTGGTTTAAATTGGCCCTGAGAACACCTTTTGTGTTAAGCCCACTCACAGCTAGAAGGAACCAACATCAACCTGACAATGAAATAATATCTCCCAACTAAACAAAGCCAAAAAGCCAATGGGACAAATTGTTCTGTCGATAATCCAAAGCCAAAACTGTGTGGTCCCCTGCTATTTTTAGAACTGGAGGGAAAAAGAATCCTCCTTATTGTAAAAATGATACAATTAAATACGGAGTCGGCCACTGGGAAACTCAGAGTTCCCTTTGAGCACCATTTTGGAGACCAATGTTCTGCTTTTATGAAAGCAGAAAATGAGGCCCACAAAAATGATAGTGCTTCAAAGGAGGAACAGAGGGTTCTGTGATCACTGGGTAACCTGCGCACACAGGTCAGTTGGTGGTTCCGGAAAGCTGCATGAACCACCTGTGTGAACTTGGGGAAGTAGCTTGACCTCATTATGCTAAGAATACAGAAAAACTCTGATTTTGCTGTCCCTGAGTGTAACCATAGCCTTAAATTCAGTTCAACTTTCCTCCTAGTTCGGTTTGATTTTCACAAAGGGAGCTCTGTCGATTTTCTGGATTGAAATTATTCAAATTTAATAGGAAAGCAGGTTAATACTTTGAATAGGCCCAAAGAAAATCAAACTGAACATTTGTAAATCTTTTGAAACCTGGGAATCTTGGACTCGATGTTAAGACTGGATAGAAATCAGACAGATGTTCGTGTAGGCCCAGAATTAGAAAGCTTCAGTTCACACAGCAAACGATTTTACTGTTGAGCTATGTCAGAATGAGCCACGCTGGACTTGAACTAATTCCTGTCCCTGCCTGACACCCCACCCCACCCACCCCCCCACTGCCTGGTCCACTCTGCTTGGTCTTTATTAGGGTAAGCTAAGTGACGTAGTCGGCTGGTGCGCAAAATGTACGAGGGTGCCACAAAATTCCTTGCCAAGATGAACAATATTTTAACACAATATGCAAAAAAAAAAAAAAAATCAAAATGGCTGTGACAAAATCCAAAGTGAACACCATATCAACATTTTTGATAAAGAGAGAATCCCATGTGGTTGCAAAGATGCAAGGTGAGATAAGCATGGTCATGCATATGCAGGGCTGGATCCTATCTGTAAAGATAGGTAGGTATGTAGGTAGGTAGGTAGATAGATGATAGATAGATTGGTGATAGAAAGAATGGATAGATGATAGATAGATAGATAGATAGATAGATAGATAGATAGAATGGATGGATGATGGATGGATAGATGGATAGATATAGGGATGGATGGATGGTTACATAGATAGATAGATAGATAGATAGATAGATAGATAGATAGATAGATAGATATTGGGATGGATAGATGGTTACATAGATGGATGGATAGATAGAGGGATGGATGGATAGATAGATGGATGATTGATAGACAAGTGGGTCGGTAGGTAGATGGATGGATGGATGGATGGGTGATATAGATAGATGGATAAATAGAGATAACATGTTTATATTTTGGTAGTAATTGATCTTTCGTCTAGGTGTATAGTGCCTATACAAAGGTGGTAGCTTGGATATTCACAACATCTGTGGCTCAGGGTCCCCCACCTCCCAGCCCCGTGCCTCCAAATGGAAAGGATGACTTTATTCTCTGCTCCTGGCATCTCCGTTCTGTGTTTTCTTTTACTTACTTGCCCCATCTCCTTCAATCTGTTATAACACCCTTGAAGGCAAAGATCCTGCTTTTCTTGTCTCCGAGTCCCCAGAAGCTAACACAATATCTGGCACTTGTTTGCGGCATGCTTCCCCCTCCCCTCCATCGGTCCTAGAAGCCTGTTCCCACTCCTTGGGTGTCCCTGTGCTGACCTAGCATCTTTCTGGGCTTGGCTTGTCTGTGCAGTGACATCTGTGGCACTGGTAGGGATCACTCTCCCCCAGGATGAGCCAAATGAATGGAGACAGTCTGCAAAGGGGATTGATTAGTTTGTAGAAGATCACCCACCTAAGCCACAGGCATAGCTGGCTCATCAGAGGTCTGCTGTGTAACAAATTACACAGTGACTTCACACGTCCCCATTTATTTTCTCACACATTGTATTTCTATGTTAGAGGTTCTGCATGCCATGGCTCGCTTAGGGTCTTACCTGGCTAAATTCAAGGTGTCAGCCAGGACTGTGGCCCTCAGCCTGTAGAGTATGGGTGCTCCTTCAAGCTTCCAGTTTGTTGGCAAAAGTCCGTTCTTCGCATCTATAGTACTGGGGTCTACATTTTTTCTGATTTGTGCCCCCTTCTTCTTCGAGCCAGCGATGCTACACTGAATCCTCCTTAGGCTTTGAGTCTCTAACGTCCTCTTCCATTTTCTCCTGTGCCCTTTAGTGCTTAAGTAATTCCATTGGACCCACTCAGGCCATCCAGGACTATCTTCCTAGTATAAGACAAGCTGAGTTATAGTGTGACATTAATAACCTTACTGCAGTCACATCTGCACAATCTCTTTTGCCACCTAACCAATCCACAGTCTGATACCAGAAGGTGAAGGAGACAGCCAATTATTTACAGTTCCTGCTGGTAGTTCAGGGACCAATCATCCTTGGTGTTTTCTCGGATTCTCTCCCCAAGGTGTTTGGGAAGACTGAGTTCAGGTGTTAGAACCACGGGATATTCCTGATGGGGGAGTCCTGCAATGTCATTTTCTGGGATTTTGGCCAAAGTATTCCTTTGGGAAATGAGGAAAGGCATCCTGAGTTCTAAGATCATTAGCCCCATCTGGTCAGAAGGAATGATCTATTCCTCGTTTCTGTGTCCCCTGATGGCCAACAAGGAATATGGCCCATGGGAGGCAGTTGCGAAATGTTATGTGAAGAAATGAATGGATAAGTGAATTGATCAATCCCGAGAATCTTCTAGAAAGTGTTTTTGAACTGATATTTATAGTCCTCACTGCCTACCAGACATTTTCACATTCGCCCAAATGTTGGAAGGTATCCTCCAATTTTTTAGGCTATCCATGAGTAATCATAATCATAAATCCCATATGGAAATTGGGTTGGAATGTTTGCCCAAATCTTTTCCTTCCTAATCATTGGTGCTAACATGCGTACCTGTGTCTCGTTCCCATCACCACTCATGCTTCGCAGTCTTACACTAATGGTTTTGACTCTCTGTGCTAGGATTAGAAATTGAATGTGTATAGTTTTGGCCTATTGTTGAGTCTCCCAACTTACTATGTTTTACCTTTGTGATCTATGAAATGTTCATTAAAAAAAAAACCCTTTTGGTCATACTTTTAATTTCTCCTTGCCTTATTGGGCGAGACTTCCATAACTTGATATTTATGCTCCTAGAAGGTAATGTTGCCCTGTAACAAATGTTGTACTTGCTTTTGTACTAGATTTATTTTTTTCTTTCTTTTTAAGAATGTCATCCCCTACAACAGAAATCCCAAGTAATAATAACCCACCCCCCTGCGATCTCAAATCTAGGAGGAAAGGCAGAGAAGTGGGTCAAGCTTGCTGGGTCGATGTGAAAATTCTGGTCCTTTGAAAGACCCTGCTCTTGTCATACATTACTTGTTGGGCAAATTTTACTCTATAAATTACCATCTGTTTCATACATCAATCTCTCGTGAGTGTGATTAGCATGACTTTCCAGAGATCTGCAGAAGCCCTCAGTACAGTGATCCCATTGTTGCTTGACCCACCGATCGGAGCACAATTCCTTGGACCACAGTGGCCCCATTAATGCACTGTTCCCTGTGCGGTGCTTGCCGCCCTCCTGGTGCCTCTGGCAGCCTCGGTGATCTCAGTCCCTATAACACAAGTCACAGGAAGAGCTCCCCGATACATCCCAGATACATGTTATCTAAACACAGAGCTTGCAGGAGAAGGTCGGGATCGGTCCCAGACAGAATCTATCCTGAACGCCTGAGTCCCAAGGCCCATAGTAAAACACGACCCTGCAGGTGTCGTTCCCAAACCATGCTAGACAGCGGGGCCAACTTGGAGCAAGAAAAATGAGCAGTGTAACAGTAGTGCCTTTTCAACTCAATCAATTATGAACTGTATGTGAGGGGGAAATGTAAAATTAAATGTACCGAGAAGACCGGTTCTCCATCACTGCCGGGAGCAGGTCGTTTTAATCAGATGGGATGTTGGCCGTGGCCTGGTCGGCACACGTTATTATGTTATATAACATCACACGCTTTTTGTACAGTGGGATTGTATTAGGCTTTTATTTCATGTTATACGTGAAGGAAGAATTCAAGCTCTGGGGGTCCGTTTTCATGAATCCCTTTCTAATAAAGGCCCACAGAGCAGGCACTTGTCAGGATAAAGCGGACACACCATGGTATGTCTGCTGCTCATTTCCCCCAGTCCCGAAAGTTGCTGACTGAAAGGGAAATGGAAGCAAGGCAGAGTCCGCTCACTCAACAATCCCATCGGTCCGAGCATCCCCGGGTGCCTGTGGACGCTCGTGGTGTCTCAGGTGCCTGCGTGTGGATGGGAGGTCGCCCTGAAGTCCCAGGGCTCGCAGAAGGGCAGCGGGTGCTGGCGGAGGCTCGGCGGTGAAACGTAAGCCAGCCGTGTAATAAAAGCTCCTGGGAATGCACAGGATGCCTGGGCATTAGGCATGCTGCTCGGGTTTCACATAAATGCATCCCGTTCTCCGGAGCGGAGGGGCCTTGCGTTTGCACTGGCTCATTCAAATTGAATGTAGGTAAAAGGAGAGTCCTGAGCAGACAGAGCAGTCTGGCTTTTCTGAAGGCAGGAGCAAGGTTAAGCTGTCGGCTGCGTTCTCTGTTGTTTATTGGATGTTTGTTTGCTCTCCTTTTGCACACCCAAGGCACGTTGCAAAGAGGCAGCGCTAGGCTGACTGATGCGTGTGCGGCACAGGCACCCATGCTATTCTGCCTGGGCTCTTCTGGGCAGTCGAGTTCAAGCCTTCATACGTGGCTTCACCTGTTGTCCCCAACCCTGGTGGGGGTAATGTTTTGCTGGAAGAGAAAGCTCCTCTGGAGGGGGCAGCTTGTATTTTTTTTTTCCTTTTGTTCTTTACCCGAGTTCCAGCTGTAACTTTGTCACAGCAAGAGTGAGGAGAGCGAGCCTGTAAAGGGCTGTTTGCAGCATGCTTTTTCCATTAGTTCTAACAAGAGCGGAGCATCATTGGCGGCAGTGGCTTGCTCGCTCTCTAGTCTTGTGCTGTGAGGAATAAAGACTCTGTAGGGCAGTGAACCTGAACTTGGCCCGTTCATCCATACTGTGTAGAGGGATTGCATGGAATGGAGTCAAATGCCACTTGGGGGGTGAACAGCACGCGTCAACTCGTATTCCTGCTGGATATCGTAGGAAGAACCCTTGACAGAATCCAGTAATTAAAAGGTAAACCGTGAAGTGTGTGCTCCGTGTAGGAAAATGTGGGCTGAGGGGCGATGTATGGGTGAACAGAGACTTGTTTCAATTTGTTTGGAGTGATACGTTCCTGAGATGTTATTGCCAGTGGAGCAGCAGAAGAAGGGGGGAGATTTCAACTTGCCATTGACTTATGGTGTGGTGCAATCCAGAAGTTACTCTTACACATGATGGTGACTCTTCTTGTCCCCGAGCACTCAGAAAATGTGTTGAATTTTTGTCCTGGAAGCAGGAATGTTCTCAGTGGGAATCTGGGGGAAAAGCAAAGTTCTGACCTAGGAAATGAAATGTACCCTCTGTGTCTCGTTTTCTTTCGTGTGACATCTTTGGAATTCGTTTGGTTATTTCTGTCTGGTGGCTCTGTTTGTTTTTCTAAAACCTGTCAAGAAGTGGCTTTCGGAGTCACAGAAAGACTGAGAAAGTTCATTTTCACTCAGGTTCGTTCCTAAAGATGCAAACAGTTAGCATAGTCCCATAGGGGGAAATCTTGATGAGTGGCTGAAGCTCTAAGTTAAAGCATGTTATCTGCTCAGTGCTATTTAGTCCTGTCCGTTGTAAACCATTCTTAACACGTGTTGGCTTCCAGACTATTTGAAGTAAGCAGTGTCTCTTAGCAATGTGTGTTCAGTGCAAGCTATTTGATCTCTTTCACAAGCTGCCTGAGAAATAGAAAGCTGAAATTGTAAGTCAATTCTGGATTGTATTTGCCCTCAGGAATCCGAAATGCAGTTATGTGGGCGTGTGGACAATGTGATTCCATTGTTTCTAAAAGACTGGTCATGTAAGTTACAATTTTAAAATAAGTCAGCTGCTCTCTGAGTTTGAGGTATTGTTTTTCTTATCACCCCACAGAAGTATCTGTTGCAATTAACACTCAAATTTTATGAACGATAATGGTAATTTGTGATATCATATATGTATACCCTTTATCCATTTACATACACATGATGCATCGATACAGTATGTGTGTTTGTGTGTGTGTGTGTGTGTGTGTGTGTGTGCGTGCGCACATATATGTACCTTCCAGAAGATTTTGTTCAAATGGTTAGATCAGGGGAAATATAATTTGCTGGCAGTAGAGTTAACAAGACTTAGAACAGAGTAAAGCATTCTTGGCATCTAAGTATGGGGTCTCAAAAGTAAGAGAGCTGCCCAAGTATTGACCTGTTGGAACCTCACTTGAGAAACAGTGCTGGTGATTACCCAGGCGCGCAGATCATTGTTTCTACGCCAAAAACTACGCATCTGATTTGAGCATGAGAGGTTGGAAATAGGGGCAAAGATTAAGAGAAGGAGCTATACGTTGTTTGTGGGAAATCACTCTCAGATACACTGTAGGTGCTTCTAATGGCATCCGTGCTGGCACAGGGATCGATATATGGTGACATTACAGGAAAATTAATTTTGATTGGTGGTAGGTTCTTCATCATTCTGAGCCTACAAAATTATGTTCACCACTATTCTTGTTTTAGTAACTTAGTCTTTTATTGAAGGTATCAAGTTTTTCCAAGGAATACTTTTTTGCTGAGGTTTATCATAGAGTTTTCTGGAAGGATTTTATAGTAACATGTCAACGTGAAAAGCAAGTAGGGTATAAAGGCTAAGTAAATTTTCAGAAATAGAGTTTTGAGTAATCAGTACTGAGTTTAGAAAAGGGCAAGGGACGCCTGGGTGCCTCAGTGGGTTAAGCATGTAACTCTTGGTTTTGGCTCAGGTCATGGTCTCAGGGTTCCTGAAATCGAGCCCAGTGTTGGGCTCCCCACCGAATGTAGGGGGCCTGCTTGGGAATCTTTCTCTCTCTGTCATTCTCTGCCCCTTTCCCACTTCCTGACTCAAGCACTCGCACCTAGGCCTATATTCTAGAATGTTTCAGCCAGTTGAGATGAACAGAGGTTTTGTTGTAGGGACTGTTTTCCTTGAGCCGAAAGGAAGTGTCCAGTCCATTGGAGAACGGTGTCCAAAATCTCACTGGCATCAAAGCTTGTTGCAGCTTTCAGTTATTTGAGGGTCCAGCCTGGACTTGTTAAAACAGACAGCAAGAGGCCCGTGACGTTGGAAGTCCGGACTGTCTGTGCCTGATTTCTTTGCTGGAGTGAGTTATCAAAGCAGTTTTGATTATCTTCTGTTTACAGAGCCACCTTTTGTGAAGAGCTCAGTGTATTTTGGACAGTATCTAATTATCAGAATGCCACAGTGAAAGAGCCCACGCTATCTCTCTTCTACAGGTGAGATTACAGAGGGACAGAGAGGCCGAGCCACTTATCAAAGGTGGTTCAGAAAAACCCTGACACACAGCTAGGAAATGGGTGAGCCAAAGTGAGCTCTGGGGATGGATCTGGGGCTTTTCACCCCTGTGAGCAGATTGCCTCCCCAGTTGGCTGTCAGTGTGCCCATGGGCATTCCCAAGCTCAAGAGGAACCCGTTCCAACTGAACTTCATGGACCCCATCCCAATACGTTGTGGTTGTGGGATCTCTGTGTTCTGTGACATTCGTGATGGCCAAATGGAATGAAAGCAATGAAGGACAAGGCTGTGGGCTGCAAAACGGGGCTTGCAGAAGTAGCCATTGTCACTAGAGGTCTTTACAGACGATGCAGAAAACAACAGGACCCAGGGCCATTACCCCGTGTTTAGAGTTGAAAAAGTTTGAACCCTCTCCAGAAGCTCATCATCTGTTGAGGATAGAGTTGGGATGGCTTCCCTTGCTTTATACAGGAACCGCTGAAATGACAGGCAACCTGCTTCTTTTGTTTCATTTCGAGTATTTCAGCTTTTAGGCACTAAGGCCGGCTAAGCTTGCTCAAAGTTGAATTAACATTATTGAGTTAATCAGATACAAATTGTCATCATACACCCATGAGGAATGTGTTCTTTTTTTCATGCTCTGTTAAGTGGCGGTTTTGGAGGAAACTATGTCTGTTACAAAATAAGAAAATGATTTCACATATACAGACATTATGTATGGCCTGTATTTGTGTGTGTGTGTGTGTGTGTGTGTGTGTGTGATTTCAGAGAAATAGGTATGCAAGGAGTTGCTTAGATTCACAATCACTTGAATGACAAAGCAAGGACTTTACACACCATTGCAAATAGAGACTGTCCTGCCTCTGGTCAGATTGAAAATGTGCTACTGACAGTGCAATCCAGTGGCCGAGTCTGGGCAGATGGATGCTAGGAGAATGTTCCACAAAATGGAGTAACTATACTAGGGGATTTGATAGAAGAGTCCATAAGGAGGCCATAGTTCTGGTCTGGAACCCTAAGGTGCTCTCCCATGCTACATCTTTCTCTGAAAGGGGGTGGGGTGCACCCAAGTGAGGGAGGAGCCCCTGAGGAGAGCAGAGAAGTCCTGGAAAGGTTTTTGCAGCGGGAGGGGAGACCAAAGAAAGGGGGTAGAACAAGGTTTGGTGCAGATCGAAGAAGCCCAAGGGATCCAGACAGACCTGGGTACTGGCAGTTAGGTATAGAATCTCGAGCGCTGGCAGAGAACTTGGCTGCTTGCCACCCCAGGGAAAAAGCGGATGTGATGCAAGAGAATTTCTGAGAACAGGATGTGAGTAAGTCAGTTTTCAAAGCTCCATGAAAATGAGGCACCTAGGGAAAACGGGGGAGAGAGAAAGCACCCTATTTTCCTGTGATCACAGGTCCTGAGGCATGTAGCCTGGAGAAAGTGGGGGGTGGGAGGACAGTCTAGGAGATGACCCAGATGTGGAGGACAGAGATCCAGGGGAGCAGCCCAGGGGAGACCTGTGGAGCTAGGGTTGGCTCATGGGGAGGCAAGTGTTGAAGGTTTAAGTGTCCGGTGCCCAGGGGAGCTGGGGCCTTTTCTCTCCTGCCTTGGTGGACTCCCCTGGTAGCACATATTCATTCTTTACTGATGAAAAGCCACACTTTGGTTTTTTTTTTAATGTTCATTTATTTTTGAGAGAGAGAGAGAGAGACAGAGTGCAAGTGGGGGAGGGACAGAGAGAGAGAGACAGAGAGGGAGGGAGACACAGAATCCGAAGCAGGTTCCAGGCTCCAAGCTGTCAGCACAGAGTCCGATGCGGGGCTTGAACTCACAAACTGTGAGATCATGACCTGAGCTGAAGTCGGATGCTCATCCGACTGAGCCCCCAGGTGCCCCGAAAAGCCACGCTTTGTACTCTATGCTGCTTACTTGTAATAGCCCATGTCGTCTGTAAGGTCAACCTTGTGTGACTTGGGGAGGTAGGGAATGACTTGTCCCTTTAAAATTGCACCCTGCACCCTTCCCAGCATTCCCTACGACTCCCTCTTGCTTTCTTGGAACCAGAGGCATCCTGTGCCATGTCACACGGCGTGTGTTTTCACTATCTGTTAAACACTAGAATGGAGTCTCCATCCCGGTAGCAGTGACCCAGCTTGTACACTGTCTTCTCTCCAGATCCCCCAATAGAACCACTAATAGAATCGGGAGTGTTCATTGAGTGAGTAACTGTCTCCTAACTCATTCGATTACACCCCTTCTGGAACTTTCCCCATCTGACCAGTAGTGGAGGTATTCGGTGTTCCATCTGCTCCGCTAAACAAGACTGGCAGAGAATTCTGTTATACTAATGTTTGAAGGCCCTTAGTGAATCAGAAAGCACCTTCAACTTGTGGAAGTACTTAATAAATAATTGCAAAATTGCAATTTGACCAAAAAAGTAGGATGTAATTGCTATCCTTAGGATTTTATGGTCAGACTCATTTAGAACAGGGCACACAGATAGAAAATTCTCTAACAATAAAAGAATATCGTTAAATCGTTGGTTGTCAAATCAGGGTGATTTGGCTACTCTCTCCCCAGTGCATGTGTGGAAAGGTCTGGAGACACGTTTGTTGCCCTGTCTGCTGGTTGTAGGGGTGTGCTACTGGCATCTAGTGGATAAAGACCGGGGAACGTTCTACAGTGCCCAAGACAGCTCTCCCAAGAGAATCCTCAGGCCCCAGATGTCAATAGTGCCGAAGCAGAGAAGCTCCGATTTCAAAGAAAACCTTTATGGCAATTCTTATTTGTCTGTGTTTTCGATTCAAGCAGTGGTTCGTCTTACACATGTTTGTGTTGCCCAGGTTTACAAGGACACCTGGCATGTATTAGCCTTTTCATAAATAACGGTTGAACTGACGACTGAATGAATATTAATGATGCCAGAAAAAGATGCTCCAGTATCCTCTTTGGAAGAACATTATCATTCGAAACTGCATTTCTGATCAAGGGCTCGACGGGACATAATCAATAGGGTCAGTGGTAGGTTGTAAAAGCCGAGGCACAGCAGCCACACATTCTTGTCCATGAAAATGCTCACGGAACATTAGCAGTGAAGGGGGCTCGAGGGGTCATTCATTCCAACAGTCTGAAATTACACGTGAGGCGATTGAAACCCAGGAATCAGCAATGACTCGCATGAGGTCTCACAGGTAAAGGGTAGAAACAAGACCAGAATGATTTCTAACTCTTAGTCTTGGCATGTCTTCATCATGCTAAGTTATCACCGATATATCGGCATGACGGAAACTGGGTACAACAGATTGGGTGTAGTAATTAGATAAGGCAGCACCCCAATGTCGTATTGAACGTAACACATAAACATTCTCTCTCTATGGCCTTGTACAATTTGACCTGAAACGAGTGTGCTGGTTATTTTCATTTTCAATACAGAAGTTAAAGTAATGGAATGTTAGGTTTCAATGAAATTTTGGTGTAACCAGCTGCTCAACACCTACATTCTGGAAAGGAGTAAAGTGGGGGGCGGGTGTGTATGTAGGCGCGCACGCGCGTGTGTGTCTATGTACGTGTGGGTGGGCAGTTCAAGAGCTTTACCTAGAGTCGCAGAAAGGGGGCGCTGGGCCTCTCTATTCTGTGCTCTTCACCATAAGCGTGTTCCTAAATGGAATACTATTTGCAAAGGGATATTACTGAAAACAGGGTTACATGGTCAGATAAATTTAGAACATGCAAGGGTAAACAATCATAAGCAGGCATGTTTGCACAAGGACACCTCCGAGGTTTTCATTCGTGGTCTACATCTCCAAGAGGGACCTTTAATACATGGCTCCTGTCATAATTACTAAGTAGGAGATCATTTATATTACACCACCTGTGGTCCTCTGAATATACTTTGAAAAATACCGTATTACCTCTTCTAGTCGGTTTAATTGGTAGAAATGGCGTCAGGGCTGCTTAGGGTTCAGAGGGAATTTGAGGGTAGATTCTTGGTTGGCCCAAGTTTGCTCCCTACCTCCCCATTCTTCCATGTCTTCTTGTAAAAGCCAGGCAAAGCAGTTTGAATCGGTATATTCTGTTCCCTGCAGTCGGTTTCCCAGTTGCAAGACAAGGTTTCAGATAGTCGTTCCTGTGAACGGTCTCGCAGAAATATTGATGCCTCGTAGAGCCGAAAGACCTCGGGCTGCAAGTCAGAGAACGTTGCCTTGACAAATCAGCTAACATCTATTGAGTTTTCAGTGATTTCCCAAGCAATTACACGCAGTGTTTCAATGTGATGAGGGGAGACGGTAGGCATAGTAGTTTTTATATTTTGTACCTGTATAATTACACTTAGTATCACTGTGTATTTTGTATGAGTGTCACAAGGGTCACATTTAAATCGACTTGCATTTCCCATAAGCAAACAAAACAAACTCTGCCCGTTTTATCCGGTGAACACCTTATCAAAAAGTGTGTGTTTCACAAATATGGTTAACTTACAAGAGCCTTTAGTGAATTGACGGAAAGTAAATTAGCATGTAATCAACAACAGCGAAAGAAAGAGAGCTTATAGAGCTTCTAAGAATAGTCCAGATTAGCATGGAGCCAAATGATAGATTAAAAACCTGCCAGTTATCTTACAAGAAAAGCAGTGCAAAGAGAATGAAGGAGTATTATTTGAAAAAACTGTCCGAAGGAGTTTAAATCTTGCCTTGTGTTTCTCCCGAGTTTTCTCTTAATTGTAACCCGAGGCCATAAAAACCATCCTACTGACAGTAGTTTCAAAAACTCCAGAAGTTTACAGATAAATAAGAACTCTGCGCTTTCAAGTGAGTTTGGAGTTGTTTCACTTCTTGCTTCTCTTTATTAAAGTTGGTGACTTTTAAGTTCTCCACGATCAAAAGCTTACTTAGGAAATCACGTGAAGAACACAGGTGTCTGTCTCATGTTAGGAATTATTGATCCTAGCCCTCCACACTGTTTTTTTTCTTCGTGAGCCCTCATAACATCTGGAAAGATCTCAGTGCAGCTGAAATTACCACCACATGAGCCCCCCCCCCCCCCAATGATGTAGGATAAAGCAACAACCCATTTCCATGGAAAATTACACAAGGGGCAAAGCTTGGGAGAGACGGCACCCAAATATACACTAAATGGTTTATGCAGTGCAGTGAGTGAGCACAGGGAAATTTATGAGCAACCAAGGACAAAAGTGTGTGGATGGATTGATCAAGAGGGACTTTTTGTAATTTTCATGGCTCAGCCTTGAGTTTGATAAATGGGCTCCTCAAAGCATTGTGGGGTGTACCCAACCCTCTCAGAGTGAGTCTATCACGGCCAATTGCTGATTCAGTAGGTACACCCTTTACCTGTTCCGTTTGCTTTGAGGAAATAAAAAGAACCTGAATGAATTATCTGCTTGTTTTACAGTAGCCAATTCATAATCACCTTCACCTGAAAACGCCTCAGGCACTGCTTGTATGTTGACTGAATTTGTCCCAGGCTGCAGAGAGCGGGTCCCGGAGAATCAAGACGGGTAGCTCATGGCACAAAGGCTGTTTTTTTCATCTATAGTAGTGAATGGTGATGGAGATAAGTAGATGAAAGGGCAAGAAATTACTATTAAAAAAGGAACTTGTAATGAAGAGATACAGCTATTTTTATGGGGTACAGGCTCAGCCTAAAGAATCATTCTGGAAAATTTGTTTTTTTGTACTAATTATTCATATCGAGAGAAAAACATTTGGTTAGCATTTTGCAGTTATACTAGAAAGGAATCAAAACATGCAATTATTGGCAAACAAGGCATAAAGCAAAGCTTCCTTCATTTTATTGTTGGCTATTTTTCTATACTATATTTAGTTTTCAATCCATGTTCACGGACTTGTTCTTTTCTGTTAACTAACAGGTTAAGAATATCATAAAACAATAGGGAAGCCATCCTTTGTTTGTCTCGGTGCGAGACGCATGTCTAATGATATCAGAAAGCATTTTAGTCACAAAATTTGCAATGAAACCGTGATAAATATTTTCCACTGTTTTGGATCCCGCAAATGTTCCCCGAGGACTCAGGTACATTAAACTAGGGTTAACACCATTTCCGGCAAACCTGGTGATTAAAGCCTGTTCATTTCTATTTTACGACATTAAATCTCTAAGCCCCTAGGAAATGCTAAGACAGATTAAATAACGTGAAAGCAGCCGGCTGAAAGATGCACCAAGGAGCACAAGGCTTATCGATTATAAAGTGAAATGAATCTCACTCAGAAGCAAGAAGATTGCGGAAGGAGAGTTATGTCTATGAGGAAACCTTTTTAATAAGGTGTCATGATTGAAGAGAGAAGTTTAAATCAGGTAAATAAGAAAAGCACAATTAAAACAAATTAATCATGCATCAACATCGTGTCAGAAATCTCTCTTGCTGATGAGAGTTGATAAAAATTATATTAAGAATGTTACTCTTCCAAATTTGATGTCCTTGTATCATTTCGGGACCATTTGTTTTTTTCTTCGAAAACAAGCGTTTGAGCACCAAATATGTAGAACGGTGTGATATGAAACAATTCTGAGGTCATCTAGTATGTTCTGCCCCTTTCCCTTCATCCCCATGCATATGATCAGTTTGTCTTAGTTGGGGTATTAAGTAGGTCTGATAGCCAGTGTCCGTGTCTAACTGAGGTGTGAGAGTCTAATGGTCACCTCAGTTGTCATTGTGACAATTCTTCCCTTGCTAGCTTTACATGATCTCGGGTCTGTAGGATCGCCCTCACCCCCAACAAGTAGTCATTTAGTTCACGATGAAATAACTGTAGGGCAGCACAGAGAATGGACTGCTGTCCTTCTGACATAATGGTTTTGTGAAGGAAGCCAGATAGAAGTTTATGTGCTGTGTGATTCCCGTTTAGCTGAAGAATAAAGACAAGTTCAGCTAATTTATGGTGATAGAAGTCAGAATCATGGGTTCTTCTTCTTCTTCTTCTTCTTCCTCTTCTTCTTTTTGTATTTTTATTTATTTTGAGAGAGTGAGAGAGAAAGAGCATGAGCATGGGAGGGGCAGAGAGAGTGGGAGAGAGAGACTCAGCTCGGAACCCGACGTGGGGCTTGATCCCATGTGATCCCATGATCTGAACCGCAAGATCATGACCCGAGCTGAAACCAAGAGTCAGACGCCTAACCGACTGAGCCCCCCCCAGGCCCCTCTGAGTAATGGGTACTTCTGAGTGCCAGGTGGCTATGAACTAGAAATGTATATGACACAAACTTGTGGGTGCTGAACACCGTCTATATCCTGGCATGGGTGTTGGTTGCACGGGTGCATACATAGGTGAAAAGTCACTTTGATATACAGTTAAGGTTTTACCTGTTTTATTGTATATGTTAGACTTTAATGAAAAAAATAGAAAAACTAATCGCATATTTTATCATAAGGTGCATTCTTGTGAGTGTGTAGAAGAGATTACTTTCTAAGCAAGATAAAGTTCCCTGACTTGTGACTACGCTATTTTATATAATTAGTAACAGTAGCAGGGGCCTTCCATAACACTTTGCATCTGTTTCCTCGTTTCCCATTCCCATTTTCTATGTTGCCACTACGAATAGTTCACTGTTGGCTCTCCTGCAGCGGCCGAGAGAGGGGGAGAGAGAGAGAGAGAGAGAGAGAGAGAGGGAGAGAGAGAGGGAGGGAATGAATCTTAAGCAGTCTGAATGCTCAGCGTGGAGCTCCATGTGGCGCTCGATCCCCCGACCCCGGAAACATGACCCAAGCCAAAATTAAGAGTCTGATGCTCAACCAACTGAGCCACCCAGGCACCTCTGATAAATTACTAACTTTGTTGTAGTTTCTATTATTTCTAGAATATTCCCCATGTAGCTAACATAGGTACGGGGCTGCTATATTAAACTTTACCTTTGTGATGGAGGAATAATGTGGTGCGGGGAATCAAAGGAGGGTTACCCAAATGCGAGCCATTACAGTTTCATTTCGTTTGGTCCAAGTGTTCCATCTGTCAGCGGCATAAAGGGGAAAGTGTCAATTTCATAAAGAAAAAGAAAAACTGCATGAAATATAAATGAAATCACTTGAAAATAACGAAGAGGTGAGGTTTTTCTCTTCACTTGGTCATGACCCCCTGTTACCTTTGTGGGGGTTACTCAAACACCCCCATTGATACCAAATCTTTGCGAGATGATCACTTTTGGTGTGAACTTTTTACCCTTTAACAAAAGTGTAGGTTTTCACTCAATGTGAATTCTGCATTGCTTGTACCCTCTAGAATGTTTGATGCGCCTACATAAATGTAAGAAAGTAGGGTTACTCCACTTCAGGGGTCGTTTTGTCATTCTGCCTAGATGTCACGATAGTGCACTGGGACTGGGTCCTTAGCAATCACGTTTGGGACCATCTCACTTCAGAGGAGGCTGGAAGTAGGTGTCCCCAAAAGTACATTACTTTGTTCTTGGCTATATTGCTCAGGAGTGATGAAGGCAATTCTGGAATGAATGAATTACTTGTGATGTTTATGACAAGTAATACCAACGTTCTCTGAATTTCTAAGGTCTCCCTCACCTTTCCGAAATCCTGTCCCATTTGCTTTCTTCTCAAACATTTCTGATATCAACTTAGGGCCTCGAGGTACTTCAAAATGCAACCAAGAGCATGTTGATGGAAACCTTCTATTAAATTCATTGCTTCTTTTGTCTCACAGAGTTCACTGTGGTTCAGTAATCTCTGAGGTTTCAGAACAGCATGGAAAGAATTATCTGTAGGTGACAGTCAGTCTTGGCACACAAGGAGTGTAAGAGATGCTCCGTCAAAATCCCTTATCTTAGAGTGAGACCATTTGAAACTCAGAATCATAAACTTCTCATAGACTACTTCCTAAGGGAAAATTTTGGAATTCTTTTTTTTTAAGTTAATTTATCTATTTTGAGCGAGAGAGAGAGAAAGAGAGAGAGAGAGAGAGAGAGAGAGAGAGAGGGAGAGAGAAAGCTGAGGAGGGACAGAGAGAGGGAGAGAGAGAAAGAATCCAACATGGGGTGCGATCTCAGGAACCAGGAGATCAAGAGTCAGAGGCTTAATAGACTGAGCCACCCAGGTGCCCCTTGAATTCTTTGAATCAGGAAAATTCTCTAAGGAGAATGATAATCCTTACTGTGGAGGCATTGGTTACCATCCCCCCCCCCCCTTATTTACATGATTGAAATGGGGAAGGGGAGAGGAGAATAACAGAAATCAGGCTATTGACGTTTAAAGTCTTTACTTTGTCAAGGAAGAGACAAAGCTCTTCTCCAGGGGCGTCGTTCTGAACAGAAGTTATTGCTCCCTGCAGACGTCTATGAGTACTGAGTGCCCAGCAGGGCCCTTTGAGAACTCACTGGGTTTCCATGATGGCTGCAAGCAAATTAGGCAGGTTGCATTTCCAGTTATCAGCTGGAATCATTCAGGCTCCCTGTTCCTCCTGTCCCCCAACGCTGTGTACTCACAACGTGATACATACCATTTGGGAGCCAGAGAAACTTTTAGAAATCATCCCTTTTCTGGCCCTCAGTTTTGAAATGAGGAAACGAAGGTAAACTGAAGTAAAGGAACTTACTAGTGGGCAGAGTTGATCTGGAAGCCGGGTTCTCTGACTCCTGCACCCGGGCTCTGCCCTCCCTCGCTTTACCCTTCCACATGGTTAAAATCTCTTTCTGGAACTTCCTGAGGCGTGAGGAGCATCTGGACGCCATAGGACCACAGGGGCCCCACCTAAGATAGAACTGCGAAAACAAAATTGGTGGCCAAGAGGAACATTACTTTGAGGCTTGGTGAGTCCGGAACACTCCTTCTAAACGATGGCGGCCTCCTAGGATTGTACGCTCTTACTGGACTCCTAGGCAACTTTGTCCAATAAAACTTTCTGCAGCGGTAACAACCTATGATAATAGCCATATGTTGCCATTCAGTGCTTGAAGTCAAATGTTGTACAAGTGACAAACCGGAGTTTCTATTTTATTTAATTTTAATTAATCTAAATATAAGGAGCCACATGTGCCTAAGATTTACCACCTTGGGCACAAATTCTTCTATGAGTTTCCCACTGAGATCGAAGTGGCTTCATTATTTTCTTTTTCCTTCCCATATCCTGGTGATAAAAGCATTCCATTTGTTTTAAACTAAGTCTAGCATCATTATTACATCACTGTACATAAACGTCATTTTTGAAGGTAACAAATTAAAAAGTTGATAGACAAGATTTTAATGAATTATGTAGGACAGAGACCTACAAATCCAGTTTGGAATGTTTGGAACTTTCTTATTTGTGACTTATAGGTTTATCAGGCTATAGGTTTACCAGGCTTACCTTGATTTCTTTCTTTCTTTCTTTCTTTCTTTCTTTCTTTCTTTCTTTCTTTCTTTCTTTCTTTCTTTCTTTCTTTCTTTTCTTTCTTTTTCTCTTTCTTGATTATGGGCACCTGGGAGAGGGGTAACTGATAAACTTATTAACACACATTTTTAAAACATTTATTCTGCGTTTTTATTTCTTTTTGTTGCTTCAAGGAGAGAAGAAAAAAATGGAGACATTCTTAGAGAAATTTCTATGATCTTTTTCATTCATATTTCCCTAATAGGGTATTCTTGACTATAGAGGTAATTTTTTAAAAGAAACATGATTAATCTAAATTAAGATAGGCCTGGCCTATCTTACCCTCTGGTGTGTAAGATAATTAAGCAGGCATTGAACTGAAATGTGAATTATAAAGAGTCATTATATATCATTAATGTCCATTGTACATTGTCTATGTGTTTACAGGCCCCAGTTTTAAAATAACCAAGCTATCGATCAATTACTCTTCTTAAGGCAAGAGTATTTTTTTGTGTCTTTTTTTTTTTTTTTGGTATTTTTAGAACAAATATAATGAGGTTTTCAAGAATATTAGTGGAGATTACATTTCTTATTGACTAATGTCTGTCTCTGAGAAGGATGGGAATTTTCACATACTTTTTCTCAAGTAATACGATTGTCTAGATAGCATTTTCACCCGAGGGAGTAGAAGGTAATAAAATATTTTGGTATAGATCGAACACATGTATTTTCAAAAATCAGAGCTTTCTTTTTTTCTTTTTTTTTTTATAAAAATTTCTTTTTTTAATGTTTATTTTTGAGACAGAGGGAGACAGAGCATGAGCAGGGGAGGGGCAGAGAGAGAGGGAGGCACAGAAGCTGAAGCAGGCTCCAGGCTCTGAGCTGTCAGCACAGAGCCCAATGTGGGGCTTGAACTCACAAACTCTGAGATCATGACCTGAGCTGAAGTCAGATGCTTAACCGACTGAGCCACCCAGGCACCCCTTGTCACTTCTCATTTAAGTATTCTTTTAGTTGCATTTCGAAACAAAATAAAAAAATACAGTTCGTAAGAAATGGTTTGAAATGGTATTAGTTGTTCCTACCAGACCAAGAACTGAAGAATTCTGTGGACAAACACAGGATATCAGGGGTTATCTTCTCTTTCTCCCTCTCTCTCTCTGTCTCTCTCTCTCCCCCTCTTCCTCCCTCTCTGTCTCCCCTTTTCTTCTTCCCTTCTTCCTTCCTTCCTTCCTTCCTTCCTTCCTTCCTTCCTTCCTTCCTTCCTTCCTTCCTTCCTTCCTTCCTTCCCTCCTTCCTTCCCACCTCCCTCCCTCCATCCCACCTCCCTCCCTCCATCCTGCTCTAGCTTCTTCCTCCAGTGTGGCAGTTGAAAAGTCTTTTGTTTTTATCACTAAGGCACAATATTGAACGGTCTGGAAAGCATTACAGTAGATTGTTTTCATCCCCATGCTTGAATTTATTTGTGTTCTGACTCAAAATGCTGGTCCATGAAAGATATACAGTGCAGAATACTTCTTTATAAAGATTTTGGGGGTAATGTGGCACACAAGATTTGCATCAGTTTTGCAAGTGATGTGTTGTAGATGAGTGAAATGTTCGGGTACATTGTGTGCATCCAGCATATTGTAGGTTGGCAATTCCAGGATTCAGAGAAACCTGGATCCAGCTTGCCACATCTGAAGCATGAAATTCCCTATTTATCTGGCTGTGTTGACAAGTTTAACTAACAGACATCTGTTGGTGTAGGTGTTGGGCACTGACCAATAACAATTATATCCTCCAACTGTTAGTTTGAGGCACAGTGCAGACTTAGTTAAGCTCTGCTGACAAGCATACCAGTTGATTAATTAGTTCTTGGTGACTCCTCTGGAAAACTGGAGGATTGTGGAATGGTAGCAACATAGGCCTCCAAGGAAATCTTTTCTCAGGACTGGCTTGACTTGGAGAATTAAAAGGAGTTCCTTTGGGGATATCAAAGGCATTAAATTGGCCCCTTTTGTGTTTGGGTATTTTTCCACAAAGAGGATGCTATGGATTATATCTTTTTTTTTTTAACTCTTTATTAATTTTAGTTTTTTAATTTACATCCAAATTAGTTAGCATCTAGTGCAACAATGATTTCAGGAGTAGATTCCTTAGTGCCCCTTCCCCATTTAGCCCATCCCCCCTCCCACAACCCCTCCAGCAACCCTCTGTTTGTTCTCCATATTTAAGAGTCTCTTACGTTTTGTCCCCCTCCCTGTTTTTATATTATTTTTGCCTCCCTTCCTTTATGTTCATCTGTCTGTGTCTTAAAGTCTTCATATGAGTGAAGTCATTTGATATTTGTCTTTCTCTGACTCACTAATTTTGCTTAGCCTAACACCCTCCAGTTCCATCCATGTAGTTGCAAATAGCAAGATTTCATTCTTTTTGATTGCCAAGTAATACTCCATTGTATATATATAACACATCTTCTTTATTCATTCTTCCATCGATGGCCATTTGGGCTCTTTCCATACTTTGGCTATTGTCAATAGCACTGCTGTAAACATTGGGGTGCATGTGTCCCTTTGAAACAGCACATCTGTATGTATCCCTTGGATAAATACCTACTAGTGCAATTGCTGGGTGGTAGGGTAGTTCTATTTTTAATTTTTTGAGGAACCTCCATACTGTTTTCCAGAGTGGCTACACCCGCTTGCATTCCCACCAGCAGTGCAAAAGAGATCCTCTTTCTCTGCATCCTCACCAACATCTGTTGTTGCCTGAGTTGTTCATGTTACCCATTCTGACAGGGGTGAGGTGGTATCTCATTGTGGTTTCGATTTGTATTTCCCTGATGATGACTGATACTGAGCATCTTTTCATGTGCCTGTTGGCCATCGGGATGTCTTCTTTGGAGAAGTGTCTGTTCATGTCTTTTGCCCATTTCTTCACTGGATTATTTATTTTTTGGGTGTTGAGCTATGAACTGTATCTTAATTACAAACTAACAAAGTTTACAAACTACAAAATTAACGTGAAAATTTGTTTCCAGCTACTCATGTAATAAAGGATGAATTTATTAAATGTTTAAACGATTATGTGGATATTATTAATAGGTGGTTTATGCACATTACCTGGAAAATATCCATTTACATCTGTCTACCCTTCCTTGAATATTTTCCCTTGAGACTTTATTTGAGGCTCTGAGACCCTTTCTTTAACTTGGCTGTAGTTTTGGATGGATATGTTACTGAATGTCTGTTTATAGTTTGATATTGCTTTAAACTGACTTCAATGATGATGAGTGTGTTTTTAAAAGAACATGTAACCTCACAAGGTAGACAAAGGTGAAGAATTTCAGAGCTCCTTAAAGTTAAGCAGTGTTTCCATTTTAGTTTATTCCACTTTTGTTGAGATGTTCACAGATGAGAGTGTATTCAATTTTATACTCATAGTATGATATCCTCCTATGTAAGGAGCAGAATTGCATGCTAGTGTTTTGTATAGGTTAATTGTATATTATTTAGAGTAATAATGGTGCCTATGACACTCATAATCCAGGCTTAAAACAGTAGAAGCCTAGGTCTCCACAAATATAAAGTCCAATCAGTTAAGGGCGTGTCGGGTGGCCTTTTCCTCCATTTGGTCATTCAGTCACCAAGGCTGAGGGAAGCTTTGCTGTCTTCAATACCTGTGGCTTCTGGGGTTTCCCTGGGCATTGCTTGTCAGGAGACAGATGTAGAAAGAGAAAGCATGGAGACTTGGCCGGTTTTGTGGGCCAGGCATGGGAGTGGTAGACATGATTTTACCCATATCCCATTGCCCCAAATGAAGTCCCATGCCTTCCCCAGATATAAGGCAGGCTGGAAAAGATCGTCCTTGGATGGCCAGCTGTATCTATCCCAGGTATAACTCTGCAGTGTGGAAGGGCCATGACTATTTGGTGGACAGCTAGCCCTCTTGCACATAAATGGTTTAAAAGAAACCTATTTATGGTAGTCAAAGCTGGTATGGGATTGTCATTGTCTTAGGGCTAAGGGCTTTTTACTGCCTCTTGTTTTCCTGGTCAGTCGCCTGGTCTTTGCTGTTTCCAAGTCTTCTTAGGAAACTGCTGTCAGATTGTAGTTGATAGCACTCATATCTGCTTGCTGGACTGAAGAACCTTAAAAATACAAGTGCTTATTATTTCTCTTGAAGAAAATTTGTGCTCATTAAATATAATCACAAAAACATAGAAAAGCGGAGAGGAAGAGCAAAGAGAGTCCACAAATTGCATTGTCCAAGCACAGTCAGTGGTATGAGCGTTTGGTTCATTTCTTGCCTTTTTGTTCAACCTGGGTTTGGAGCTTTTTCAGAAGACTTTTATTCACCCTGAAACCATAATTACCATTTTATGTTGTCTCTCTCTCTCTCTTTTTTTAACTTTATTCATTTATTTTTGAGTGAAAGAGAGAGAGAGAGAGCACAAGCAGGGGAGGAGCAGAGACAGACAGGGACAAAGGATCCGAAGTGGGCTCTGTGCTGACAGCAGAGAGCCAATGCTGTGCTCGAACTCAC
Organism: Neofelis nebulosa; assembly: GCF_028018385.1. NCBI lineage: Eukaryota > Metazoa > Chordata > Mammalia > Carnivora > Felidae > Neofelis > Neofelis nebulosa. The sequence goes on from NC_080800.1 coordinate 9,344,640, forward strand.
GAACTGTCAGATCATGACCCAAGCCGAAGTTGGATGCTTCACTTACTGAAGCACTGTGTTGTGCTTCTTTAACATTTGGGTTTGAGCATTTTTATGGCAGTGTATTCTTTTCAAAAGCACATGTTGTAATGATTTTTGCTTATTCCATTAATGAATGTCCTGTAATTTGTTTATTCATTCATTAACCTATCATTGGGTATTCAGATTGAGTCCTAATTTGTAGTCTTATTTATATGTCAGTGGGATATATCTGTGTGTGCAATGAAGTGTTTTTAGAGAATGAAAGATAAATTGTTTGAAAATGGCATTAGTTCAAAAAGGTATAAACAGTTTTGGGGTATATACACACACACAGGCATGCATAGTATGGATATATTGATATGTGCCTGTCTTTATGTTACTTTGGAAAGGGGTTCCTTACTTCCACTGCTAAAATCGATTTGTAATAGTTCTTTTTTTTTTTTAACGTTTATTTATTTTTGAGACAGAGAGAGAGGCAGAGTATGAATGGGGGAGGGTCAGAGAGAGAGGGAGACACAGAATCTGAAACAGGCTCCAGGCTCTGAGCTGTCAGCACAGAGCCCGACGCGGGACTCGAACTCACTGGCTGCGAGATCATGACCTGAGCCGAAGTCGGACGCTCAAACAACTGAGCCGCTCAGGCGCCCCTGTGATAGTTCTTTTAAACCACCATCTTACCAACATTGAGTATTTTCATCTTTACCAATATAGAAAGAAAATCTCATTTTAATCCATTTTCTTTATACTTGTGATGTAAGCATTTGATTTTTTTTTTTTTTTTTGGCTGCTTAAATCATTTTCAGTGCCTCTTGTGATGATGGCCATAAACTGCAGGAATGTTATTTCCCAGGTGCCAAAGAACCCAGTACGACGCTGGCTACCATGACTTCACAAGCAGGTATGCATGAAATAGTTCAAAAGGACTGTCGTTACAAGCATCACCCTGACTACCCTTGAGTTTGAGAGAAGGACGGTCTCTTGGCCCTTCACCCTCACACGACCACAGTCCCCATCCTGAAGAAAAGGCACAAACTGAGGGTGTGTTCTACGTCCCCCAGACTTGTGTAGCAGCTCTCTAAACTTGGAACACAAGAGCGAAGGATCGGCCGTGTTTTTCAAAATCTTGTCATTCAAGAAACCTGGCAATTTAGAAACAAACGTACATCTCTCTGAACTAGCATTGTGCCGCATCCATTTTGGGAAACACACACCGTGTTATAATAGTCAACTGAAGTATATAGGTGGTGATAAAGCAATGTGAGTAACCGAATAGATTTCAGATTACAAGACAAGTGTACGTTTCAGCCGTTCAAAATATACAATTTTGGAAAATTGATCCAGAAGTCAGGTTGTTTTTTTTTTTTACTGCAACAAGGATATGAAACAAAACATGTGTCTGTAAGGTGGATGATATTCTTGGTTTCTTTGATTGTTTTTAAGAAAAGGTTTTCTGCTCATGTCTTGTTAGGCTATGACTTAGGTGGCTGTAAGCAAAGATGAGACACTGGGGACCTCAGCCTCCCTTCTGTCTTCTTCTACCTCTTGTTGGCACCAAGGTCATTCTGCAGTGTCCTTCTCGTGAGGACCGGAGTAATGTGAATCCTTCTATAGATGTGTTAGGGCCTATATAAATGTTTCAAAGTCCGGTTGGTATGCATATTAATAGTACATCAAGGAATAAAGAATTTGAACTCCATGAGAGCAAGGGATTTTGTCTGTTTTCTCTACTTTATCACTTGTCACTAGAATCAACACCAAGCTAGCTATTTGGTAAATGGATTAACCTACCTGTGTGCATGTATCGGTTTACATTACTATTTGCTCCATAAATGAAGACCACACAGTCTGAGACTGAGGCCGTCGGAAGCATCACCTCTTCTCTCTCCTTTCTCTGATGGTCCTTTTGTCCCTACAAGTTAAATGGCATTGGCTATGACTTCCTTGGTTTAACCCCTTTGAAAACCTCTTCTCCTTTTTAAAAAAAATTTTTTTTAATTGATTTTATTATTGATAGAAAAAGAGAGCACAAGCTGGGGTGGGGCAGACACACACACACACACACACACACACACACACACACACACACACAGAATCCGAAGTAGGCTCTAGGCTCTGAGCTGTCAGCATAGTGTCTGATGCAAGGCTCGAACTCACCAACCGTGAGATCGTCACCTGAGCTGAAGTCAGGCACCCCTGTTCTTTCTTTCTTTCTTTCTTTCTTTCTTTCTTTCTTTCTTTCTTTCTTTCTTTCTTTCTTTCTTTCTTTCTTTCTTTCTCTCTCTCTCTCTCTCTCTCTCTTTCTCTCTCTCTTTCTTTCTTATTTATTTAGAGAGTCAGAGCTTGTGAACGAGTAGGGCGGCAGCAGAGAGGAAGACAGAGGGAGGATCCCAAGTAGGCTCTGCATTGCCAGCTGGGAGCCTGATGTGGGGCTCGAACCCCTGAACATTGAGATCATGACCTGAGCCGAAACCAAGAGTCGTTCAGTCAATCGACTGAGCCACTCAGGCACCCCACCTCTTCAATTCTGTAATTAATGTACCAAGTGGGTACATCTTGGGGTATCACGTTTCTTAACTGAACTTTCTCAAAATTTAAACCTGAGAGAAGTTCCCTTCAGCGTTTACCTGTGTCATGGTTTAGTAACCAAGAAGATGGAACGAACATGGGATATTTCTGATTTCCTTGTGAGGTGAAATTAATTTAGAAACCATTCTCGACAGCCTGGCCATTTTTAACAAAGAGATCTGTGTCTATCTTCCCTTTGGCTTCCAGGAGGAAAGGTGATGGGGGTACCTGGTTATAGGGTTAATCAGCAGTGATGATTGATTGGCTTGTATATACTGTGTGGTTCTGGGTCCATATTTTAGGAGCAACTTGAATTGTTTTGTGTTGTTTTTGTGCTCTTGGCCTCACAATAGTGTTCATACAGCCCAAGTTAGTTTGGGGGATAGATAGAGTGAGGAGTAAATTTATGGCACTATGTCTCGTTTCCCAGTCCTAAATCACGATCTCCAGTTTCGTTATTGTGAGATGAGCTCCAGAAAAGTTTACTCACTTTGGAAGAAATTATCAAGGGAGAAGAGAAAACCAGTATTTGAAAAGAAGGGGAAAAAATAAAATGTATCCAAAAAACGAGTGTTGCCTTATTGTAGCAACTACTTTGCTAGGAAATCTGCACTTCCGTATTAGGCTGTAATTATTTTGCGTGTCACAACAATGACATTCTTTTCATTTTCACGACACGGGTGTTCTGTGTGTTACGGTCCCTTTTGTAAGAGGCTGACAGCGATTTCACATGTATCTGTAGACCTGCCTCAAGGTTGTATCAGTAAACACTTGATACTTCGGTTCCATGTGCGAGGCAGTAATACGAAGAAAGCCATAGCCCCACTGTGAGCGAGGCCTTTCCTTTAAGATCGTTGCATTTCCACTAGGCCCCTTCACCCAGGTAGTTTCTTTTCGGATTCTACATCTTAATCTAGACAGCGTGCGTGCTAAGATGATGTCTTCCCTTAGCCTCCTCAGCCTGGTATGGCTGTTTGTTTATGTCAATCTCCCTTGTTCTGCACAGACTTCCATTTGAATGTTTGTTAAACTGTGTGTTTGTCGTATGAGCCTCGAGGCAGTGAGTTCCATGAAATGACATCGTGTCTGCCTGCCTCCCTGGTATAAGTTTAGTCCTTACAGCACTCAGTACATTCTATAAGGGTGGCAAAATATGTCAATGAAGGGAAGGAGGGGGGTGTTGAGCTAGAGATGTGGATAGATTTGTAGATATTTGATAAATGGACTTGTAAAAACAGAAGAATGCATCTTAGAGTTCATCAAGGCCACAAAACGTGAAAAAAGGGTGGACGCTGAAACCTTTTCCCAAATATTTATGTTTTAACATTTCACTTTCGTTTTTATTTGTTCTGGAACTTAAGCTTCTGTGGCTGTTCCTTAAGTTTAATAAAGTTGTCCCATATTGATTTCTTAAATCTTCATCTGAAAGGTATTTTTTTTTTGGCAAAATAGCCTTAGAAGGAAATCAATGCAAATGCTTGCATGTGCTTCTGATTCCTTTTGTGGGGGGTGTAACACAGGTCGACTGCCCGTTCCACATTTATTAAGAAACCTCTTTTCTTGGGAGGTGCCACGTGGCAGTGTTCTGGTCCCATATTGAAGTGAAATTAAGTCCATGTAAAATGATTAGTAACATTAACCTTCAGTGAGATTTTCAGAACGTGCGTTCAATCATCTGCTTCTTCCTATTTGTCATATTTAATTTATGACGATGGCTTTTTGATTAGAAAATGGGCAGCCATTGGAGGAGCGGTCATTCTAGTGGTCCCCACCTTGGGTGTCACTACGTGTTCGAATGTAGCAAGCTCCATGACACATGGGGATCAATTTCATTTGGTTTAAAGGACCGGTGCATTAATAATCATCATTTCACGACTCTAGCGTGTGATTTCGTCAGTCCTACTTTACGTGCATTTTATCCTCGTCCCCTTGGGATTATTAGTGCCCTTTTCCACCTGGGATGGATGCCAAGCCACCACTTAAATTTATACGACTATTCTGCCCTTTGTGTTTGATTTCCAGGTTGGTTTACAAATCAGTTCAGGCCAAATATTAAGATGACGAAAGGGTTTCATTTTCTTGAGGTACAGTTTGTCTTATTACTATTTCTGTTTCGATAGTTCATGGTAACGAAAGGTCTTGCGATAGCCCTCAATGTGAAAGAACATAAGAAAGGCATATTATGGCCAAGAATTTAAAGAAGCACAGAGACTCCTGAAACTAAAAATCTCCTAATTGCAATGAAAGTCTCACAGAAAGGGTTAATGCTCCAATTTTGTTAGAAGAACTTAATGAGATTGCATGTCTCTTAGCTTCAGCCAGATCTTAACGGAAGGAAATATGTCTTTAAAAGGAAATCTAATGTTCACGTTACATGGTCATTTAATTTTTTAATAGAAAATTGGACAACTGAAATATAGTTGAAATCAATTTATTGGCTGAACTTACAACCTTCTATGTTGATCAGACTTGAAAAGTGAGTTAATTTCAATCTTTCTCTCTCTTCCCCCCCCCCCCCCCCATTTTCTGCTTCTCCGGAGAATATTATTCTCCATCTATGCAAATAAAAACGTGCATTCAGATGCTGGACTATTTCGGCAGCTCACGGCAGGTTGAGCGAGGACATTCCGAGGACAGTTGCTTCTAAGAGTTTTTGGCTTATGTTAATCTTCATTTCAGGTCTTCCTCGTGTTCCAGATTTTCCTTGTTATTCTTATCCCCCAGAACTCTCTCCCTGTCTATGGGAGGACCAAATGTGCCAGAGATAAATGTGGAAACAAGAAAAGAGGAGTAAATATCCAACATAAGTTGGATATGTTAGTTAAATTGGCACAGATGATAAAGATATTGGTTTTGTACAGTTAATTGGCCATTAGGTATATTATAGTATGGTTCTTTTTTCGATATAATAATGATTAATGTGACACCGTGAGAAATCTGAAGCCTTCTGGTTCCGATGGTTTCAGATTCGTTCATTCCACAAATAGCCTGTTTGCAAAGTACTGCAATGTGTTGTTAATTCATTTATGTAGAAAGTCATGTACCAGATGCTGTAGTCCAGTGGAGAGGCGACCACAGATGCACTGTGTGTACCAGAAAATCAACCCCTGCTTCGGGTCGGCGTGGTCCTAGAGGATGAGAATGAGGTTAATTTGGGCCACTGGGTCTCCTCGCATGTAGGCGGCTTCATGCTTGGCGGGGGAGCCCACGGTTCCTTGTCCTGTGTTGGGGAATTGAAAGGTGAGACTCCCAAGGTGGCCAAGAAGAGGAGGAAATGTGACGGGGAAGCAAGACACTGGTTGTGCTAAATACAACGAGCATTTTGTAAATGCCATGCCTACGTTTGGCAAGAAGGGACCCCCTGCTACCTCTCAGATCCTGAGTAATCCTGGCTCTCTCTAACAAAACCAATTATTGATGCCCATTTCCTGCTGCTTCCCCATCCTGAGAAAGTAGAGTCGTTAGGACAGTATGTTCTGTGCAAGTGGTTTTTCGATGACATCAGACCAATGAGATTAAGGGAAGAAATGTTCTAGAAAGCAAGAGCCAATAGAAATCCAGGGACCTTGAGGCAGGATAAAGCTTCAGGTGTTCCAGAAAGAAAACAAATTGCTTTTAACATTAATACGATTTCCCCGTTTCAGTGAATTGTATCACTTTAGACATGCAGGTCAAACCTCACGGTCCTCCCTGCCTCCCTTCTCCCTCTCACTCATTTCCCCACGTCACATGTGTTAACTAGACTGTGGAATTTGCCCTTTTTGATAATCTCTAGTCTTAGTAACCAAGGTCCACCTGTAAAATTCACCTGGGTCACTGCACCTGCTTCTTTATTTCCCTTCATGCTTCAACACTTTACAATTCACTTTTTTTGGACCAGCCAGAAAGTTCTTTCAAGAACAGAATTTCGATCCTGTCATGGTTCTGCTTCTAATGCTTCTAATCAACTCTGAAATCTATGTCAGGCTCTACATGGTTGTTCTGCTTTGGCCCCTGCCTACCTTTCCTGCCATCGTCGGGATCACTGTCCCCACCACCCTTGTACTGTGTGTACTTTTTGCAATACATCAAGTTTATTCCTGTCTCAGGGTCTTTGGCCTGTGTCTCCTCTTCTTAGAACATTTCTTTCCTTAGATCTTCGTACTCTGGTCTCCTGGAAAATGCCAGAGTATCCTGACCGCTCAATCTGAAGTAATTCCCTGCCTTTCTACTCTATTGCCTCTATCTTATCTCCTAGTTTTGCTTTCCATATGGCTTTTAGGATCTTAGATATTTGTATTTATTGTCTTGTCCATCACCCCACCCACTGTCCCCTCTGCTCCTCCTACGGCTTGGAATATCCCTGCAAGCCACGCACATAGTGTGGATCGCTGTCCGTCCAGCATCTAAAACAGGACCTGAACATCCAGTAAATACATGAGTAACACAGGTCCCCTTGCAATCCACCAGCAATCCAACAAGGACCATGCTGTCCTGGTGAAGGGACACTGTCTGCTCCATTCTGCCTATTCTTTGGCCTTGATGTCTGGGAACTTCAGTCTCCCATTCCTGTCTTGATAGGTCTTCTCTTCAGGTAGTTGATGGTGTTGGCCCATTTCTTACTGTGTTGGTATGCTGAGTCTGACGCTAGTGCGTCGGTAACCTTTCACCAGTCTCTGACCTCCTATTTGTGTTGTGGATGTGGCCAGATTGTAAACTTGCGTAGATTTTTCATCATGGACATTTTCTCAGGGCACCTGGGTGGCTCAGTCAGGTCAGGGTCCAACTTAGGCTCAGGTCACGATCTCGCCTTTTATGAGTTTGAGCCCTGTGTCGGGCTCTGTGCTGACAGCTCATAGCCTGGAGCCTGCTTCGGATTCTGTGTCTCCCTCTCTCTCTGTCCCTCCCCTGCTCATACTCTCTGTCTCCGTCTCTCTCTCTCTCTCTCTCTCTCTCTCTCTCTCTCTCTCTCTCTCTCTCTCTCATATACACACATACACACACACATATAACATTTTAAAAAAAGTACAGAGAGAATGGTATAACGACACCTAAATGCCTGTCTTATCTTGGTATCACTTAGGTTTAAGCATTATTCAGGTTTTGCGATATTTGCATTGTATGTGGAGGAAATATTTTAAACAAATTACAGAAGTCATGATTACATACTGTATAATATATTCGCTTACATATACACAATAGGTTTTTCACACCTAGATAAACAATGCCTTCAAATCATGTAATACCCAGTTTGTATTCAAACGTTCCCAGTTGTTCCCCAAACACCTGTCTAAATTAGAATCCAAAAATGGCCCATAATTCTAGGTTCCCCTTCATATAGACTAACTGCCTGTCCCTTATTTAATGGCAGTGTTTGAAGAAGTTAGGTCCTGTGGAGTATCTCAACTTCTGGATTTGTATAATTGCATTGTTGTGGTTTTGTTTAACATTTTCTTTTTTATCATCTATAATTTCTGTTATGGGGAAAGTACAATGAAAGGCGTGAATGAAGTGCAAACATCCCTGTTGGGAAAGTTGCCATAAAGCAAGTTGTTGGTCTTACATCTCAAATTACATCTGGGTGAGCACGGTTTCTCTTTGTTCCACCATTAGATGCAGGTGATGAAAGCTCGGTCTCTCTCCTGTATGCTGTTTCTTCTTACAATCAGCCAATAATCTGTGGGTTAAATAAACTTTTTTTTTTAAGCAATTCCTCTGCTAGCTTCAATGATTTACAGCAGGATTCAGAAGCTGTTTCGGGAAAGGATCAGAGAGAAAATAATTCTGACTTTGCCAGCCAGAAAGTATCTGTTCAAGTATGCTGATAAGCCACGAAAGTAGCTATAGATAATATGGAAACAAATGAATGTGGCTATGTTCCAATAAAACTTTATTTACAAAGATAGGTGGCTGGTGGATTTGGCCTGCATGTTCTAGTATGCTGACCCCTCATTCAAATATAGGCGCTCAGCCCAGGAGATCAATAACCCTTGAAGAATTCTAAAAAATAATGATGCTCATCGTACTGCCCACCACCCCCACCTCCCCAATCCGTTCATCTGTTGTCTCTGGGGGTAGGGCCTTGGCGTTAGTTTCAGTGTTTGTGTTTTAAGACTTTATTTCTTAGAGCCACATAAGGTTCACAGCAAAGTTAAGGGTATTATACAGAGATGGTCCGTATTTCCCCTGTCCCCACGCACCCGTAGCCTCTCTTATTATCGTAGCCCCTATCGGGGTAGTGGAGTTGTTAAAATTGGTGAACCTACATTGATCCATCATAATCATTCAATGTCAATACTTTAGATAGCATGGTAGTTCACCATCAGTGTCATACATTCTGTGGGTTTGGTCAAATTTATGATGACATGTATGCACCATTGTAGTATTCCACAGAACAGTGTCACATCCCCCCAAATCCTCTGTGGTCCACCCTTTCATCCCTCTCTCCCTGCAACCCATGGCAACCACTAATCATTTTACTGTCTCCATCATTTTGCTTTTTCCAGAATGGCCTACAGTATGCCCTCTTCACGTCCTGGCTTCTTTCACTTACTAATGAACTTTTATGTTTCCTCTATGTCTTTCTTTCATGTCTTTATAGCTCACTTCCTTTTAAGTTTTTTTTTTTTTAATGTTTATTTATTTTGAGACAGAGACAGCATGAACAGTGGAGGGTCAGAGAGAGAGGGAGACACAGAATCCGAAGTGGGCTCCAGGCTCCGAGGTGTCAGCACAGAGCCGGACGCGGGGCTCGAACTCACAGACCGTGAGATCATGACCTGAGCCAAAGTCGGACGCTCAACCCACTGAGCCACCCAGGCGCCCCAATAGCTCACTTCTTTTTAGCACCGAATACTGTTCTACTGTTTGCATGTAACACACTTTATTTATCCCTTCCCCTACTGAAGCACATCTTGGTTGTTAAGTTCAGGCAATTAGGAACAAAACTTCTATGGACATCCATGTACAAGGTTTTTCCTGAATATAAGTTTTCAACTGCTTTTACTAAATATCAAGTTTATGGGATCATATGGTAAGCGTATGATTAACTTTTTAAGGAATTGCCAAACTATTCCAAAGTGTCTGTATTATTTTGTATTTGTACCAGCAGTGAATGGGAGTTACTGTTGCTTCATGGTTATTTTCAAAAGCTCTCCACGTAATTTTATTTTTTTTTAATTTTTTTTCAACGTTTTTTATTTATTTTTGGGACAGAGAGAGACAGAGCATGAACGGGGGAGGGGCAGAGAGAGAGGGAGACACAGAATCGGAAACAGGCTCCAGGCTCCGAGCCATCAGCCCAGAGCCTGACGCGGGGCTCGAACTCACGGACCGCGAGATCGTGACCTGGCTGAAGTCGGACGCTTAACCGACTGCGCCACCCAGGCGCCCCTCTCCACGTAATTTTAGTGCATAGATATTGTTGAAAATGCCTAGTTTAAAAGGAATTATCCCCACTGGAGACATTGAGGACCCAAGGTGAAATAGTTGGGCATGTGAACAACTAAATCTGATAAAAGACCTAGTAAAATAATTGTTAAGAACAAGGGGCGGGGACACCTCAGGGGCTCAGTCTGTTAAGCGTCCATCCCTTGGTTTTGGCTCAGGTCATGACCTCCGGGTCTTGAGATCTTGCTAAGCATGGAGCCTGCTTGGGGATTTCTCTCTCACTGTCTCTCTGCCCCTCTACCACTTTGTGTGTTGCCTCTTTCTTCCTCAAAATAAATAAACAAAAAACAAACAAATAAATAAAAATTTTAAAAAAAGTAAAAAAAAAAAAAAAAAAAAGGTTGCCCATAGAAAGAAGGAAGGGAGCATCAGAAATGTTTCTCCAGAGACTGTCACTGTAGCCATCCTTGAATTCCGAATAGGTTTATGTTTGTGCAGACACACTAGCCATCCCTTGTCAACTTTCTGAAAAGTCCTTTGTTAATGTGAAATCAGGACTAGAATGAAGAATTAAGTCCCATTTCCTGGAACCTTTGTTTATTTGCATCTCATCATTATGCTACTCTTCTGGAATTAATACATCAATGACTAATAGCAAATGACTGTTTAAATCATATTTAATCCAATATCAGGGATTTTTAAGGAATAGAAAATAAAACCCTAGTATCTGCAAAACCATCTGGAGACAATGGTATGGGTTCTCTGGGCTAGCACGGAATTCATTTTCCCAATTTTATTTCCCCAATGCCAATGGTTCTTATATTTATTCACATTTGATTGGCGGGGATTCTTGGCAGTGCTGAGGGTCATAGATATACATAACAACAAGATGGAAATAAGGTTGTCTGGGATCCTGGTAGTCGTTTTCAACTAGGGCAGATTTGGCCCTTTGAGGGACATTTGGCAATGTGTGTAGACATCGTTGTTTGTTGTGAGTGGGAACTGGTGGTGTTAATGGCGTCTGGTGGGTATGGGCCGGGGATACTCCTAAGCGACCATCACTACATAGCCCAGCCCCAGAACGAAGAACTATTTGGTCCTAAAAGTCAGTAGAAACATTCCTGCGAACACTGGCATATGCTAATATATTTAGACACGCAGCTTTTCAGGAAAATTTTTGTGTAATATTTTCCAGAGTATTTATTATCCCCATAGCTCGGGTTTGTAATCATCTCTGATATCACGATGATATCTTTTAACAAGGTAGCGGGCTGTGGCACTAATATATCTGGAAATCAAAAAATTTGCTTTTGGTTGCTAGAAGGAAAAAATCAGATTAGAGTAAGTCCCAGTCCTATAAAAAAAGAAAAACTGCCTCATTACTTGTTTTGACCTTGGGCCAATACAGCTCTCGGGCAAGCTAACTTGCTTATGTTTTTCTTTTCTCTTTCCGTATCTGTGTGGCTCTAACTATCTATCAATTCCACTCCCAGCACCACCCAGCAAGGTGTGTTAGTCTTCAGGGAAGATATGCAGAATTCAATGGTATTTCATTTAGCGGGGGTTAAGTTTATTTTTTGAGAGAGAGAGAGGGAGGGAGAGAGACAGAGAAAGAGACAGAGAGAGAGAGAGAGAGAGAGATTGAGAGAGAGGGAGAATCCCAAGCAGGCTCCACGCTATCAGTGTTGAGCCCAACACAGGGTTCGATCTCACTAAGCGTGAGATCATGACCTGAGCAGAAATCAGGAGTTGGTCGCTTAAGACTGAGCCACCCAGGTGCCCCTCAATTCAATACAGAGTCATTCTCTCTATTCCTCTTTTTGGGTTTCTAGGTAGTTCCTTAGCCCCATGGTTATTTATCAGCTGGAATCCCATCTAACTGAGCATCACAATGCTCTGTGAACCTTTAGTCTTTAGCTTGATTTAGAGTAAGTATTTCTGTTGCTTCTATTTTGTATAAAGTGTGGCTGAAGTGAGTAAAATAGGACTTGTGTTTTCATTTCCTATGGGTGCTGTAACAAAACACCACAAACTTATCACAAACACCAATTTATTGTCTTAAAGTCTTGAAGGTCAGAAGTCCAAAGTGGCCTTCCCTGAGTGAAGATGAAGGTTTGCACAGGGCTGGTTCCTTCTCCAGGCTCTAGTGAAGAATCCATTTTCTTTCCTTTTCCAGATCCTAGGGACTGCCCACATTCCTTGCTCTGTATCCCTCATCACTCTGATTTCTTTCTTTCTTTCCTTTTTAAGTTTATTTATTTTTGAGAGAGCACAAGCAAGGGAGGGGCAGAGAGAAGGAGAGAGAGAGTCCCAGGCAGGTTCCACACCATCAGCACAGAGCCCGATGTGGGACTCGAACTTATGAACCTTGAGATCATGACCTGAGCTGGGATTAAGAGACGCTTGATCAACTGCGCCAGTCAGGCACCCCTGATTTCTGATTTCATCATCGCATCTGTTCTCCATGCCTCTCATGTCTTTCTCTTTCACTAATCAGGATCTTGTGATTACGTTGGACCCACCTTGATTATCTAGTGTTCCTCAGTTTCCCTATCTCTAAAATGGGCTTTCCAAAAATTACTTGCAAGGGTTATTGTTGCGGGCTATAATGAAATAATGGACTCATACTAGGAAGTATAACACCTGTCACGTAATAATTGTTTAATATACCTTAGCTGTTAGGAGGATTAAACAAGATAATTGACGGGTCAGCAGAACTTTTTGTAAAGGGCCACGCAGTAAATACTTTTGGGTTTGCAGAGCAGGCAGTTTGTGTCACAACTTTTGAACGTTTAAAATAAGGTAAAAGTGGGTACAGACAATGTGTCAATGAATTGATGTGGCTGCCTTCCAATAAAACTTGGTTTTTAAATGCAGTCGGCAAAGTGGATATGGCATGCGGAGGTCATAGTTGGCTAATCCCTACTCTAGAATAGTGTAAATAGACTAAACCCTAGCTACATATTGGTATCCCCTGAAGAGCTTTGAAAGACAGAGAGTTGTACCACGTGTAATTTTCAGCTTTCTTCTAATTACAAAATACAATTTCTCTCATTTTTTCACTCCTGATTAAGAGTCCTTGGAGACTGCTTTGCAAATAGTAGGGCTTTAACACTACTTTGTTGAAAACACTGATCGTTCCGAGGCCCGACCTCAGCCATATTGAAACATAATCTCAGGGCAAGGTCTAGGCATTAGAGTCTTGAAAATGCGCTTCGCATGATGCTCCCACCAGCCTGAATGAGAAAGCTCCATGTCCTTGCTTCTGTTTTCCATACCAAGAAGAGGGCCTGTCATAGCCTGGGCTCTGGATTAGTATTTACTGAGTATGGGTGGGTATTACACGCCATTCACACAATGCCCAGACCATAATTAATCCCAGTAAATTGTAGTTCATCATTTTGGGCCCTTTGACAGGCAACAGTAATATCCCAAGCTGGCTAATTTAGTCAATATAGGAAATTATTAGCAAGATATAGAGGGCACCCGAAGAAGATTATCAGAAAGGATAAAAACGAGGGCAGCTTGCAAGGTCTGAGAACCAGCGAGAATCAGGATGGTTTTCAAGGATTCTTCTGGTGGATGCAGGTCCTCCGCTATTCTTCTCTTCTTTCCTTTTGTTTTTGTTCTGCTCAGAGTCAGATGATCCATTCTGAGGCTAGTTGAGAGTGGGACCCTTTGACCGGCAACCCTAGCCCTCAGTGAGACCAATGGCGAATTTTTTCACCAAAGCCAACCATGAGGAGTCTCGTTTTCCAAGAAGGGGATAGGAGGCCATGCAGTAGCTGGTGGCTGAAAATTCTTGTGGGTGCTGTGTCTGTCCTCGAACACCTTTGTAATGAAGTAGCATAAAAAAGTTCTCCCTATGGTTTGGCGCCACAGCGGATGCAGAAGGCATTTAGTGTCCTTGAGCCTTCGTTGAACAGTGATCAAGTTGGTAAGTCACACTTCTTGCCCTACAGTGGAGGTGAATACATCACTCTTACTCCTCTCTAGCCGTGGTTCTAAACCTGGTTGTTTCGCTGTCTCCTGAAGACATTGTGAACAGCAGGTTGTTACTGACTGCTTGTGGGTCGAGGTCAGGGAAGCCGCAAAAGATCCAACAAGGTTTCCACACCAAAGTATCATGTAGCCCCCAGTGTTAGTCGGGCTGAGGTTGAGAAAGCCTGGTGCATAGTAAAGTACGGGTTATCTGTTGTGTTGATGCGGTTTTCCTAGTTTCGGCGAAATGTGGTTTTCCTAGTCCTTAAACTCTTCCTGTGTATGTCCCACACCCTTACTTTAGCGGTCAAGTTGGATTGAAAAGAGGGGTACTGGAATCTGTGGGTTTATTGAAGACAACCGACTCTGAGGAGGTTATGAAGTTGAAAGTAGAGCAGAGTGATGCAGGGAAATAGAAAGGATGGGACACATTTCCAAAATTTCCCTCTATGACGTGAACCAAGGATTGTGCTAACTGTAAGTTAGCAAAGACATTTGCAGTGACATTTGCAGTGAAATGAGGAAACACATGTTAATGGAATGCAGAAGAATATTTTCATGGTCAAATAGAAATGATTTTAAAATAAAGTCATTTCAAAAGATTCAGTCTTACGTTCTTCAACATTACTACAGGAATTAAAATCCCGGAATGTAATGAGATCTCAGTTACTATTTTTGGCGGGAACAAAAGGTACATATTAAGTTCATTGGTGTTCAGTAAATATTTTAACTCCTTCTTACGTATAAAATAGTTTTCCAATATGGTACTGGCACCTCTTTTTTTCTATTTTATTTTATTTACAAAGTTTTTTAATGTTTTATTTTTGAGAGAGAGAGAGAGAGAGAACGAGTGTGGAAGGAGCAGAGAGAGAGGGAAACACAGAATCCGAAGCAGGCTCCAGGCTCTGAGCTGTCAGCATGAGCCTGACGCGGGGCTCAAACTCGAGAACTGGGAGATCATGACCTGAGCGGAAGTCGGACGCTTAACCCACTGAAGCACCCAGGCGCCCCTTTTTCAAAAAAATTTTTCTTTAATGTTTTATTTATTTTTGAGCCTTCTTTTCTCTTTTAAACGTTAGGTACATAGGGCTTTAAAATATCTCACAGAAGCTTTATGTTAGTCGCCATTCGAACTTTTAATTTAAGCTAAAACTTTTTTTTTTTTAGTATTTTTTTTTAACGTTTATTTATTTTTGAGACAGAGTGAGACAGAGCATGAACGGGGGAGGGTCAGAGAGAGAGGGAGACACAGCATCCGAAACAGGCTCCAGGATCTGAGCTGTCAGCACGGAGCCCGATGCGGGGCTCGAACTCACAGACTGTGAGATCATGACCTGAGCTGAAGTCGGATGCTCAACCGACTGAGCCACCCAGACGCCCCTAAGCTGAAACTTTTTTCACGAGGGTGCATCAGATTAAGTTAATTCTTTTATCAGTTTCTGACACATTATCATCACTGATTATTAGACTTCCTCATGTGGTTCGTAGAAGAAATCATTTATTTCCCTTTCTCCCTAGGCCACCACCATTTACATAACCAGGTAATTTTTCTACTCTTTTTAATGTAGATCTTTTTGTAGACATTTGTTTTTGCAAATGAGTGTTATTGTTGTACATATGTTCTTTAATGGGTGATAAGTATCATTGTGTGTATTTTCTGAGCCCTGGGATTTTAAGAGATTTATGCTTCTGTATACTTCTGCTCTATGTACTTCTTTGGTTTTGTTGTCTCTTAGTTTTTGAGCGGGAGGGAGAGAGGGAGAGAAAGGGGATCTTAAGCGCCCTCGTCCCTCATTGCAGAGCCTGGATGCAAGGCTCAATCCCTCGACCCTGGGATCCTGACCTGAGCTGAAATCCAGAGTCCGATGCTCCACCAACTGAGTTGCCCATGTTCCCCTGCTCTACTTCTAATCTGTTACTTTTTCTAACTGTGGCAGAATGCTTCTCGGTGTTCAAAATCCTTGGTTTTTGAGATACAGTTGCTTTGCACTAGTAACTTACAGTTCTATCTTTGCCCCTTTCGTGATAGTCACAAATGTGTAATCAAAGAAAACGTCCTAGTTGTGAATAGCACTTAAAATGTCAATTGCAGGTTCCTCAAAACCGGTTCGGCCCATAGCCCCTTAAAATGTTCTTGCTTTTAAACCTGTAGAAGAAAAATCTCTGAATGCCCAAGCGTTACTAAATTCTTTAGAGATAATTTTGCTAAGGCAGATAACTGTTCAAAATGCCACTTAAAAATAAAGGTTTAGGTAGTTGCCTTTCCTTCCTGATGACTTTTATTGCGTGCTTTTCTTGGTATTACTGACATAGGGAATTGGTGTCTGAATTGTCCTGTCAACTTGTCCCTTTCAGCTTTACAGATCTTTTAGTTGCAGAGTCTTTATCTTGTATTACTCTGGAACATATGTGGAAAAGAACATCTAGGGGCACCCTGGATGGCTCGGTCAGTTAAGCGTCTGACTCCGGCTCGGGTCAGGATCTCGCGGTTCATGAGTTCGAGCCCCGCGTCGGGCTCTGTGCTTCCAGCTCGGAGCCTGGCGCCTGCTTCGGATTCTGAGTCTCCCTGTCTCTCTGCCCCTCCCCTATTTGTGCGCACTCTCTGTCTCTCAAAAAGTAAAAAAATAAATATGAAAAATGTTAACACTGGCTTGTTCTTATTTGGAAGGAATAGGCAATACTTTTGTAAGTGTCTTAGTAGCACACTGTAACACAGCTTCGTCTACTCGTGTGGCTATTTTTCTGTCTTAGGTCCCGAATGCCTTTCTTGTTTCGTCCGGTGTTTTGTAAACAGGTTCACTTCTTCAACAATGAATATTTGCTTTTCTAGTATCAAATTCATGGCCTATGGTGCTGTTTCCATGCCTTCTTATTTTTAGTTCATTTCAATTGCAATATTGAATCATAGCGTAGTCTTTGAAGAGACCTTTTATTTTTATTTATTTTAAAAATAATTTTTTTTAACATTTATTTGTTGTTGAGAGACAGAGAGAGACAGAGTATGAACAGGGAAGGGGCAGAGAGAGAGAGAGGGAGGGAGACACAGAATCTGAAGCAGCGTCCAGGCTCCGAGATGTCAGCACAGAGCCCGATGTGGGGCTCAAACTCATGAACTGTGAGATCATGACCTGAGCTGAAGTCAGACGCTTAACCGACTGAGCCACCCAGGAGCTCCTTGAAAGACATTTTAAATGGGATTTAAACTTAACCGGAGGGGCGCCTGGAAGGCTCCATCAGTTAATCGTCCCACTTCGGCTCAGCTCATGATCTCATGCTTCGTGACTTTGAGCCCCACGACAGGCTCTGTGCTGACAGCTCAGAGCTTGGAACCAGCTTCAGATTGTGTGTATCCTTCTTTCTCTACCCCTCCCCACTCACGCTCTGTCTCTCTCTCTCAGAAATGAATAAACATTAAAACAAAGTTTAGAAAAAACTTAACTGGAGTGGTATTAACACTAGACCTAATTCAATATAAATATGAGTACATTGTTCACACATATGCGGGGCAAACCACTAGTGTTCGATGGTCAGCAATTTAAAATCCCCAGCAATTGTACTTTTCTTCCCAATTTCAAAAATGTTCAAGTGTGGAAATCATGCGACTTTTATAGGACACATCCAGAGGTATGTTCTAAAAATTCAATATGGTAGCTCCATTGTCCGTCATAGAACTGAGGTTCTTCTTCTCTGCTGTTCATCTTTATCACATGGTATCTAGTGTCAAGGTGACTGTAGGATCCGTATTGACTTAGTAATCTCCAGACAGTACGTCCAGTCAGAAAGAAAAGTCAAAAAGGAGCTACAACTCATGGGGTACCTCTCACTTGAAAGGAGGTTGTCTAGGAAATGCAGCCTTTTATCTGGGCAAGTGTGTGCCATGGGAACCAGTTGGGTGTTGTTATTAGTAGAGAGGACGGATGGTGACTCATCAACTAGGGATGTCGTCACCACAGCATTTTATTTTTTTTTTTAATTTTTTTTAACGTTTATTTATTTTTGAGACAGAGAGAGACAGAGCATGAACGGGGGAGGGGCAGAGAGAGAGGGAGACACAGAATCGGAAGCAGGCTCCAGGCTCTGGGCCATCAGCCCAGAGCCCGACGCAGGGCTCGAACTCAAGGACCATGAGATCGTGACCTGAGCTGAAGTCGGACACTCAACCGACTGAGCCACCCAGGCGCCCCATCACCACAGCATTTTGGAAGGTGCAATCCCCATGGAACCTGATGGACAGCCCACTTCAGCCTACTTTAAATGACAGGACCATCAATGCGTAACGCTTAAGGAAAAATCTTAACATTTCGTTCTCACCATAATATTCAATTTAAAATTAAGCACATCTGTACTAATTGACACTTCATGTGGCATAACCACTCTTGCCTGATGAGTCTTCTCCATCTCAGTCACCTGTTCAACCCACCTCCCACCTGGTTGCCCACTGTCCAAATTACCTTTCACACAACAAATCCTCCGTACTTGGATTTGAGGTCATCTGTTTTTGGTGGCCTGGATACGTGTTTGCTACCTCTAGCTGATTTGGTGTTAGAGGTTCCCTCTTTGAGTCCACAAGGAATTTAGTAAATGCAGCAGCTTGAGGAGAGGAAATATTTAGGGTTTGCTTATCTCCTTTGGCAAACATTTAATCCACGTTGTGGCTGGCCTCGCTTTTGGGTCAGGCATTTCCATAGCCTTGATAATACAGAAAATCAGCGACAACCTATTGTGGGATTTTTAGGGTCATGCCCAAAATGACAGCCAAGGGAGAGGCAGTGGATTTTCTGAGTAAAGACTCTGGTTCCTGGAGTTTGTGTTTTGGGCTGGTGGTAGTTTGCGCTTCTCACAGATCTCTTAGTGCACAGAAGCACCTAACACCCAATTGCTCAGTGTGAAACTCTCTGAATATGATTGATCCTAGTGATGATCATTAAATGTTATGGAATAGCTTCTCTGCTGGGAGAACCAACTTGGTCCTGGTCGCAGGACATAGACAAAGAGACCTGGTAGCGTTGTCCAATGCCTACTTGGGTAGCAAGAACTCTTTCCATCTGCCATACACTGTTCTGTGCGCTTTATATACACGAATTCATCCAGTGCACTCATACCCATGGCATCATACCATGTCATTGTGTCCTAGAAGACTTCCAGCAGCCTGTATCTGAATTCACGTGACGTTGGCATTTTCCTGAAGTGGTGTTGTTGCTGTCCTTTTGTCCAGGAGTATCTCAGAAACGACGGATAAGGGCTTGGTGTATAAATACCCCAATTCCCTTGCTCCCAAAAAGTATTTTAGAGATGTGAGTTTCGAACCATTCCCGGAGTTTCGCGGTGGGTATGAGCTCCAATTACCCACTGTGGTAGCTAGTTGGATAATATACTAAAACCTTGGGTAGCAAGTAACTTGTTTTGCAACTGTTGCGCAAGACGAGCAAACATTCCTCATGAATTTTAACTTGATAAACGGGTGATGACTCACAACAAGCCTAGTCTGGGACGTCAAATGTCACATGATGTCAACTGAGCCAATGATTTTTGAAGTTCACTTTGATATACGAGTGCTTTGGATTACAAGCATCTTTCTAGAACAAATTATGCCTGCAAATCAAGGTTTTACTATGTATTGTTTATTGAGGGCTTTCTCCTCCCATTATAGGTAGCTCCCACTGCTTTTCACTAGAATCTTTGTCGTAGGGTCTACTTTCGGGAAACCCAAATTAAGGCACATATTATTATCAACCCCGTTTATTAGATACCGGTATTACATTGATTTTAGAGACAAGGAAATTGAAACAGAAAGAGGTAAAGGAAAGTGGCAGAGGTGGAAATCTAATACTCCCAATGAGCCTGCCCTCTAGTCACACCACATGCGTGCTACATCAGCTATGCAATGATTTAGTTACATTTCCGAAGGAGAATCGTGTTGTCCGATGTGGACGGTGGGTAATGCGCTGTTGTGTTTATGACTTGGTCCCTGGAGCATTTGAGAAATGCCAGTCTTTAAATGTGCAACCTTTTCTTTTTGAGGACCTGGTGTTTCCACCAATCCAACCGCTTGGAGGGTTGATTTTAAATCAGGTCCTATTTCGGGGTTGCTCAGCTCTCCCAGCCAAAAACCCTTCATAATCGTCGGCAATCTAGAAGGTGATATTTTTGTCTTTTATTTCCTCCCAACTCTGTTAGTGCCTGGATGATAAATGTCTTTTAATGAAAGCCTATAGGGCTATGGATTTACTGGTCTTCACTGGTAAACCGACCTTTGTCAGTATGTCTATAAAGACGAGTTTCAGTAGTTTCATATGAGTGTATCTTGGCTAAGTGAAAGGGAATTAAAAAGTTACCACTGGAAAACTTCCTTCAATAACGGTTACTTCTGCTTTTCAGTCTTAATATCCCCATGTCATGATTCCAATAGGGCTCTCCTAATCCTACCCTCTTAAGATACAAGCCATTAACAGGTTCCTATCAATGTAACTTTTATCTGCCTGTTTTCAATTTTTGGATTGTCCATTTCCTTTCAGATTATGATTCAAAAGGCCTACCATTGATCCTGCATGACTTTCGATTTTGAGGCAAAGATTTATTTAAGTTGCTTGAAAAGCTTTGTATGTATTGAAGAAGTTGTTTCTTAGCCTAAATTTTTTCTTATTTTATTTTACTATTTGATCCCTGTCAATTTAATAATGATGTCATCCTGAAAATACTTTGTGTCAGTGTAGAGAGCAATGGGATATTTATATTTCCCATTCCTAAATTCCTGGGGAATTCTCGAACCCAAGATTCTGCTTCTCTCGGGCGTTGAGGCACCATCCTCTTGTACATAGAGGGTATGGAATGTTACAGAAGAGGGAGCCCAAAAGAAATGAAGGAGAAAGTCCAATCCTAGGAGGACCTCACATTTATTAAGAAAGCCATCAGTTCTGAGCCTTACCCTGCTGCTTTACATATCACTTCATTTTGTCTCAAACTACAAGGAGATTAAGTTACTTTCCCATGTTGGTGATAATACTAGAGAAATTTTTGAGTTATTCAAATACAGGTCTGTCTGACTCTGCAGTTCTGTTTCCACACATGAGTCCCAGATTGTCTTGAAAGCCTCCATGGTAAGTGGTAGAGTTTTTGTTTGTTAGATGAATGGGAATGTGTAGTCCTTTTTGGTAACCCTTAGATGACATCATGAAGCAAATTGTGTGAATTTCAGGGTACTCCACATGCTTCATTTAGGTGGCCAGCATTGTAAAGGTTGGGAGCACGTTGACGGCCTGGGAAAGCATTCTCAATGGGGGCCTTGGTGGTCCCCATTGTTCCGTGGAAGTCATTCTAAATGACACATTTGACTCTTGGTGTACCCATGTTCTATTTGGACAGTAGAATCCTGCTTGGGTGGTGGTTTGTCTCCCACTGGAATTATTGAACACACCTGAAACTTGAGAAGAAGGGTGTCTGAATTACAGGTTCGGCTGTACTGAACATCTAAGGATGGGTGACGTTGCCCTGGAGAAACAATATTGTTGGACAGTATGCGTGGCTTTCGTAGAGAGATTCCTGAGCCTTGCAACCCTCACCATCTTAATCCATTCTCTTTCTCAATAGAACGTTCTCAGTTCTTTAGTTCTTAGTGTAATGTATTTGGATTAAAGTAATGTATTTGGAGATAAAATGATGAAAGGACTTTGTGTCACAAATCCTCCACCAACACCCCTTCGGCCCCTCCCAGCTCAATTTTCTATTCAACCTGAATGATATTTTCACGCTATATTTTAACAAGAGGATTTTGTTCTTAATCTTCCCCACTCAGCCCGCACTATCAATGGTGGAAGTTCCAAGGAGGGTTATGTATGGTTTCCTCTTAGGGAGTAATTGGCTGTAAGAAAACAATAACCGAAGAGTTTCCCCTTAGGTTTTGATTAAAATGAAAGTAGCTGGGGTCTTCAAGAGCAAAATTTGGAAGCCAGTGAAATGTGACTTTAGGTTTTTCTATTTCCTTTCCTGTTCTTTGTTTTTTACTACAATCGCAAAGGGGATAAGGTTGATTCCTAAGGCTCCGCCCATTCCTAAATTAAGAGGACCAGCACCCAGTTGCCATTTACATATTATGAATATAAAGATTATAAAATATTTGTAAGGAACTCTTTACCGCGTTGTGTTTGATTATAACACCTCGTTTTGTACACGGATGTATTTCACGGCTTTGTAGTTTATGGATCATGTAGCAAAACCTGCTGTCTACAAATGGTTGGGGTTTAGGGGAAGGCTGATCATTAGTACCCAAAAATACACTGGCCATTCACTTTGAAGTATGTTTTGTAATAGTGTCATTTACCTGTGACTGTGATCATTTCATGTCATAGTCCCTTATCATTACTTACGAGAGTCCACAGAAGCTGAGGCTTCAGGCAAGTTGCTGGTTTTTTAGAATTCTTCATGAACATGTGAAGAAACTTCGAGTCTTTTGGCTACCATATATAACGTTCAAGGGAGTGAACTCGTCCATCTTGTGGTAAATGCCAAAGTGCTAAACAGCGAGCTATTAGGAAAACGCTAACATTAATTGAGCATCTATTTTGTTCCAAGTCTTGTCCATATTCTCTCGCTCCCTCCTTCCCTTCTCTGTCTCCATATCCCTCCCTCTCTCTCTCCATCTTTTCTGTTGGCCTTTCTTTTTCCCTGTCTCCTTCTCCCTTCTTCCTTTCTCCCCTTCCCCACTCCCTCCTTTTGTTCTTTGCTGGATATAAATGGTACTGAGTTAGAGTTCCAAAACAACACTCTGCCTCCTGAGGTGAGTGAGTGGTTCTTGGCAGCTTGATGGTCTGTTTCTCCCTGTGCACCCTGTCAGCTGGTCTCCTTGATGGCCAGCACTTTCTTAACATTCCGTTAACAATTTGTTTGATGTTGTCTTTGAAGGCGGGGAGCGACTTCTTAAATTCGAATTTATGCTTCTCAAATGAAAGTTTTGATAATCAATACCTTTTAGATTTACATCAGTTCTTACATCTATAATGACCTTGACATTCTTGCAAGGTAAATTTTCATGAGACTGAATTCTAGGTTCTGATGTTCAAATAAAAAATATGTGTTTCGGGGGCGTTTTAATTGGTGTCTTATGACTCCTTTGTTTATACTTTTTACCTCTTTGGAGATTTGATTATAGTTCGTTTGGCTTCCTTTTTGGGTAAGGAAAAAAATAAGAAGGGATCTGGCTTGTTCGAGACGAGGGATATTTGCTGTATGTGCATCGTATGCTCATTTTTTCCTTCAGCCTCTTAGAAAAGAGGTTACTAATGCCATGTCTTTTGTCCCTGTTTCTTTAAAATCCTTTGCTTTTGAAACGCCAGGAAAAGGTTTCTCACAAGATTTTGTCTGAGCCTCACGTAATCTCTTTCTGTAGTCATCCTGAGACTATCCCTACTTAATTGAAAAAATTTTTTTTGCTTAATTTATAGATAAGGATGACCTCTCCATGACCTGAGGGCTCAGCTCAGATACCATCTTCTCGTAGAAGCTGTTTCTAGGCTAAGAGACCCTCCTCTGTATCCAGTAGCTTGAGTGCGTTCTCTACTTCGATATTTCTTCAGTCTATTCGATTTCTGTCTTAATAGGTTCTCCTTCCCCATTAAACTGTACACTTCGGTCTATATTGCCAGTAGTCACCCCCACACTGGACACATGTATCCCACTACTAGTACTTAGAAATAGTGCTAGATCTTTCTTTGGAAAGTGATGACTATAATGCATGCTTTTTCTGTATTATAAATTTAGTTTTTAAGGGGTAGTAACTATATTTTAATGTAATTGATGGCCTCTGCAATTCTCTATGTTTTATTTTTTGCATTTAAAACAGTGTTCTGGTGGGGCACCTGAGTGGCTCAGCCGGTCGAGCATCCGACTTCGGCTCAGGTCATGATCTCATGGTTCATGGGTTCGAGCCCCGCGTCGGGCTCTGTGCTGACAGCTCAGAGCCTGGAGCCCACTTCCGATTCTGTGTCTCCCTCTCTCTCTGCCCCTCCCCTGCTTGTGCTATATCTCTCTCTCTTCCTGCCTCCCCCATTTATCTATCTCAACAATAAACCCATGTTAAAAATTTAAGAAAATCAAATAAAACATTGTTCTGGGAAGGAGTCAGAGGCTTCAGCAGACTGCCACAGGCTCCCGTGGCACGCAGGAGGTCGGGAGTATCTGCTGGAACAATGTGTTCCACAATTAAGAGACCTCTCCACACGGTCTGAGTGGACAGTTTTACATGCCCTTGTCATGGCATCCCCACTTATCATCACTCTGGAGAAGGCTTTTGGACCTGTGGCTGGTGCAAGGAAGAGCAGGGATTGGGTGAGACCGCCTGCCCTTTCAGGTCAGGCTGATCCTTGGTGGATTTGAGCTTCCATCGGTGTTTCTGTTTGTAAACAGTATTTGTTTCTATGTGACATGGTTGGTATATGCGCAGAAGAAAAGTGCTGGGGAACCAGACATAATCATGTTACTCTCTGGCTGCATCCGATGATAATACCATTATTGCTAGTTTGCAAGAAGCTGAAAATAGCCACCGCTTTTTTGACTTTTCTCCCGAAAGGCCAAAGATGTTGCTTTTCTTTTGCT
This sequence comes from Neofelis nebulosa, assembly GCF_028018385.1. Classification (NCBI taxonomy): domain Eukaryota; kingdom Metazoa; phylum Chordata; class Mammalia; order Carnivora; family Felidae; genus Neofelis; species Neofelis nebulosa. The sequence continues at coordinate 9,369,162 of NC_080800.1, forward strand.
GTTTCTTTTAAAACCTTTGGCATGAATTTTCCTCTTCCAGGTGGCCTCACAATGTCTCTCCAAACACAAGTGCCTTTTGCGACATCTCGTGTGCATTTTTCTGAGCACACCTCATTGTGTCGGAGGAAAGGGTCGGTTGATTAGTTTTGCTCAGACATTCTCTAGGCGTTTGACAGTTTTGACCTCTCCCTCGTGATCCTACTTTTCAGGGAATGTAGACCCTACTGGTTGCAAAGTCCCTCATCCTTTTGCCTTCAAAGGTACTCATTTATTTACAGCCACACCCAGGGTCACCGGCATGCTCTCATTACAATGCAAGGGAAGCTTGTTGTATTTTCAGGTTTCTGGGTGAGTCAGACTTTCTGTATTGCATCCTGTTTCTTGTCATACGGCCACACTTGGCATACTAGAGTAGATAGGGGAGACCCATTTTCATCCATCAAGCTGTACATAACACAGTTGTATCTGGAAACATGCTCTTCTTCTCCCCACATGCTTTTGTTTGGGAAAATATTGTTGTGTTGTATAAGAAGATATTACTTATTCATGGAGGTATTGTTATATTTAAATGAATTAATAAACATTTGGATCATTTTCCCATTTTAACTTCTAGTGCAGTTTAAACAATTTTTTTTTAATTTTTTTTTACATTTATTTCTTTTTGAGAGAGAGAGAGAGGGAGAGACCACGCAAGTGAGCGGGGGAGGGGCAGAGAGAGAGGGAGACACAGAATCCGAAGCAGGCTCCAGGCTACGAGCCGTCAGCACAGAGCCTGATGTGGGGCTTGTACTCAGGCATTGTGAGATCATGACCTGAGCTCAAGTCGGATGCTTAACCGAATGAGCCACCCAGGCACCCCTAAAAGAATTTTTTTTAATGTTTATTTACACTGGAGAGAGAGAGAGAAAGGGTGGGGGGAGGGGTCGGGAGAGAGGGCGACAGAATCCGAAGCAGGCTCCAGGCTCCAGGCTCTGAGCTGTCAGCACAGAGCCCGATGTGGGGCTCAAACCCATGAGCCCAGGGATCGTGACCCGAGCCGAAGTCCAGTGCTCAACCGACTGAGTCACCTAGGCACCCACTAATTTCCAGTGCACTTTTATCAATAGATATGAACAACATTAGGCAAAGAGCTTTGACTAGGCCATCAGTAATGTTCGGAAGCAGAAAGGAGTCAAGAGGCCAGAACGATGGTGTTGGTGTACTCTTACTGACCATACTTCTTCACCTCCAATCCTTGCTGTGATCCTATGTGATGTGGCTTCTACCCTCATCAGTACACTGAACCTATTGGCTCCAAAGTCACCGAATTCAGTGGGCAAGTTCTTACTAGACCTGGGAAACCATTCCACACTGTTCTTGACCATTTTCTGGACATGCTTTTATATTGATTCAGGGAAGTCAAGAGAGGAGCGTCAAGCTCAACTCCTGGTGTTCCTTCTCTCACCACCAGTCCTCCTCTGTCTCCTTCTTGTGCTTCTCTTTTGGTGACCACTCTTGAAGGTAAGTAACCCGTGGGGGTCTGGCCTCCTCCCATGCTCCCTGGACAATCCCATTGCTTTGTTGTTTGCAGTGACCATTTCTTGATTGATGATAGCCGTGTCTTTATCCTTGATTTCCTCCCCACTCTTTGGACCTGAATATTGAACAGCTTGCTTGGATACCTCTACTTGGATATTCCATCAGCACTTACATTGTAATTCGTCATGACCTGCTCCTTCATCAGTATTTCCTTGGCCCATCTTTCATCTAGTTGCCCAATCTAGATTAGACTTTCTTCTCAAAGGAAGCCTTTCTTTGCCCGCATCCTCCCCCTTATCCTAGCTCGTGTAATGCCCACACGTGCTCTGTGATGGCATTTGTCAATCCACCTGTGGAATTACTTGTTTGATGTGACCTTCATGAGGGTAGCCGTCTTACCTTTCTTATTTGTCTTGGAATCCTTGCAGCATTAGCAACCTCGGCTGCTCACCAGAATCCCTCAGTACCTATTCATGGAAAGAGGAAGTCCATATTTTTATATGTACTTTTTTGTTGTAAGGTACAGCGATTACCCTAATTTTTCCATTGTCAAGTAATCATAGAGTGCCTTGAACAGAGAAAAGCAGTGATTTCAGAATTTACCAAATACAACATTCATCGTTTCCCTAAGCCCCGGGTATAATTTCATCTACCGCCCACCAGAAAGACCTAAGAAAGAACACCGATGTGCTGGGGTGGTAGTTGGAGGTGGGCAACATGTTGACCGGGTTCAAAACTTCTGTCTGAACAGAAGGAGGGTGGTTGTAATGAATGAGGATGTGATAAGAACATTTTTTGAGATGACTATGTCACAAAAATAATTCCATTGTTTTTTTTTCTTTCCAGAAATGTTTTAAATTCTAAAACCCCTAACTATAAATATGGTGCTTCCATTTAACTGTTTTATCCTGCCTGTGAACAAATGAAACTATAGAATTTATCATAGCACATAAATTCTCTATTAATGTTATCTGGTAGGTCAGGAAGCCCGAGGGAAACAGGGTTTCATGCTAACTTTGCATTTCTGAAAAAGTAAAATATTTCCAATAGAAGCAAAAGGGTTTTTCTCATTTGTTTCTTTTTCATAGATCTGTATCATTTCTAGTCCATTGCAGAAAACGCTAATGCGATTTAAAGATAGATCATGTAACAAGGGTATTTGGGTTTCTGCTTTGTCGTCTTCCTGCATTCCATTCATATGCCCTTTCCATTGTATTTCCATTATTGTCGATAATTGTATTCTATTCCCACTAGTGTGGACGGGTCGAGAGACCTTCATTTCCTTCCAATCATAAACCCTTATGACGTCAATGTGCAATATTTTCGATTCTTTGAAATCAGGGTTTGTTTATAAAGCATTTCCTTCTGGTATTATAATTTTAGTCATTAATCCTGGAATTTATAAATGATTATGGCTTTCGGCTTAGCTCCTTTGTCTCTTGTGTGCTGCCTTTTCCTCAAAGGACACGCCTCGTTATCCAGTGAATGAAGACCCTGGTCTACAGATCCATTCAGTTGAACAAATATGTAATGGGCATCTTCTAGAAAGACATTGCATAGGATGTTAGGGGCAGACGACAGGCCATCACATTCAGTGTATAAAACCTGATTAGAGGAGGGTTTTTGTCTAATTACTTTCTCTTCCTTCCGCCCCACTTTCTTCATCTGAATAATGGGAAAAATGATACCTATTTTTCAGAAGTATATGAAGAATTAAATTATAGAATGCCCATAAAGTGCCTAGCTCAGTGCTTGGGGCACAGTCAGAACTCAATCAATAATAGCCTTATGAGCAAGATTACAAAAGATTAGGACAGATTCCACAGGATTCCACAGTAAGCTACAGAGAGGTATTTTGTTTTCATCCGAAGTGCGATACATAGACGTTTGCGAAGCAAATGAGGACGCTTCCGTTGGATTGGGAAAGAGTTAGGCCAGTGTCTCTCTGAAATTAGCATTTTGACTGTTGTGGGGTCTTCTAATATTCATGAAGGTGATCCGCTGCCAGACTTGAGTGACAGCTCTCTCGCGTGTTGGTTTTTGTTGCTTTATTGTTCACGCTTGTCCCTTTTTAAAGGCAGAATAGGGCCAGAAATGCGAATGATGTGACTTTATCCCTAGTGCTGATGTTTACTGGAGGGAGGGAAGGGCGGTCCACCTATGTAGATGGTGTTTGTGCAAAGTGAGCTCAGCTGTTGAGAAGAAAGCTTTCACCAGCAGCTGAGTGTTTCATAACCTGCCTGTGGAAACCCAGTAGGGTTCCAGAAGCAACATCTAGAGGCAATAACCTTGTGTTCCTGGCATTCTCATGTAAAAGGATTATTTTCTGGGTTTGGGAGAGAAAAACACCTTTTGAAAAAGTCCTGCTCCTGAACTACATCTGTGCGGGAGCTCATCCTGAGCCGGGTCATTTGGTCTCGTAAGCCATACTCTTAACACTGTTCAAGCGCACACCCCAAATTGTTCCTTTCGGAGGTCTTGAAAAAAATATCAAGATTAGGGTTTGAAAAGAATGGAACCTTAAATGAGTGTTCCCCCTTAATTATGTTTTCTGCTCCCACTGCAAGGATTATGGACTTTTAAGCTTCTAATCTTCCACCTTTTTGATATGTTTCCTGTTATAATATTATTGCTGCCTTAGTAGGGGGAAAAAATGGCTGGAGAGGAAAATGAACCCGTTCGATGTAACTGAGGTATTTTGTCTCTGTTTCAATCATTGTCTTTATTTTATTTTAAGAGATTTTTATAATTGCCTTTTAATTACATGAGAGTGTTTTTCTTTAAAACAATTTTTTTTAATGTTTATTTTTGACAGAGGGAGAGAGAAAGTGAGAGAGAGCATGAGTGGGGGAGGGGCAGAGATAGAGGGAGACCCAGATTTCGGAAGCAGGCTCCAGGCTCCCAGCTGTCAGCACGGAGCCTGACGCGAGGTTCGAACTCACAGACCACGAGATCATGACCTGAGCCGAAGTCAGACACTCAACCGACTGAGCCAGCCAGGCACCCCTCATGAGATTGTTTTTCATGTAGTGAACTAATTTCCTGCTATGTAGTGATGTTCTTTAATTTCCTGCATGAAACCTGGACTCATCATTTTAAAAGAAGAGCAGTCTTCTTTTAGTGGTGTTAACTGTGGGTTGACTACTGCCAAGGCCAACAGTCTCCTGGTTTCAAAAGTTTAAATAAAAGCATTCAACCGTCTGGATCACCTAAGCTTGTCAGCAGATGCTAACAAGTATCACCTGTTGTCTTAAGCTCTTAAAAAACAAATTAAGTGGTAAAGAAGGAAGGAACCAAGGAAGGAAGAGAAGCTTTGAAAACCAATGCTCTTTTTGGTTGAAGGGGCCATGTTGAGTTTTTAATGACTTTTTATTTACTTGTTAATGGTGACAGAGCATTGTGTATGTTTGTGTGGAAGAACTGAAACATGTCACCAGTGAGAGATGATGGAGAGTGTGCCATGTGGATACAGTAACTGATCAGAGAGCAGATTTTTAGAACTTGCAGTATGGCCCTTGTCAATTCTTTTCCAGTGGATTTCTTCTCCTATGTCTAATCAGCCAGTAATGCTTGCCATTGAAAACTGTCTACAAACAATGCGTAACTTAGTCCTCGTTTTACTAATTATATTGGTTTTGTTTTCTCTTGTTACATTTTGTATATAATATAGTATTCCTGGAATATCAAAAGTTCTTTCAAGAATTTTTTTTTCCTATTTTCCAAGAAGTTTTTAAAAGAATATTATGAAAAAATTTTTGTCTTGGTTATCGCAAAAAGTTTTACACAATTGTCTTTTTTTTAAGTTTATTTATTTTGAGAGAGAGAGAGAGAGAGAGAGAGAGAGAGAGAGAGAATGAGCAAACAGGGGAGGGGCAGAGAGAGAGAGAGAGAGAGAGAGAGAGAGAGAGAGAATCCCAAGCAGGCTCCACACCACCAATGCAGAGCTCGACGTGTGGTCGATCGAACTCACGAACTGAGAGATCATGACCTGATCCGAAGCCAAGAGTCAGACACTTAACCAATGGAGCCACCCTGTTGCCCCTGTACAATTGTCTTAAGTGATAAAATTGAAGTGTCCAGAGCAGTGCTTCTCAAAGTTTATGATCATTACCTTGGTATGTTGGTAAATGTAGATTCTGATTAAATGTATCTGGGTCAGGTCATGAGCTTGAGTTTTCTATGAGCTCCCAGGTGATGCTGAAGACGCCAGTCCATAGACCACACTGTGAGAAGAAAGGTTGAAGTCCAAGTCTGAAGGTCATGTTCCATTTCACCCTCACTGCATACACAAGAAGTGAGTGTGTATCCCCCTACTGCCTCAGTCTGTCCATGTGGGAAAAGTTACATTGTCACATCATGAAACTAGGAAAACTCCTCTAACGGCTTTTGAGTTACTCAAGCATTCTCTGGTTATATGATTGCAAGTTCTACCTCAGTTATAAGTAAAGATTATCATTTCACATGTCCTCGATCTGGGGTAAAGGTAGTGTTGTTCATATAATGCTTTGGTGTTCTCAAAAACAGGCCGTGGTGTAAAAACAAATCCCGCCATAACTCATTTCTAATTCTTCCCAAGTGTTTTGGACTGAATGTTGGTGTCCCTTCAAAATTCCTAGGTTGAAGCCCTAACGCCCAAGGTGGTGGTGCTTGGTGTGAAACCTTTTGGAGGTGAGAAGGTTTAGATGAGGTTGTCAATGTAGTCCCCATAATGGGATTAGTGTCTTTATAAGAGGAGCGAGAGAAACCAGAATGCTCTCTCTTCCAGCCTTCTCGGCTTTCTGGAAGCCTCAAAAAGCGTTCTCTCCAGGTATAGAATCTGCTCCCACCTTGATCGTGCACTTCCCAGGCTCCAGAACTGTGAGAAATCCACGTCTGTTGTTTAAGCCTGACAGTCTAGGGTATCTTCTAAGTCAGTGCAAGCTGACTAATATGGCAAAGGATGTTTTTAGGCATTGAATATGTGAAGTCCCTCTTACAAAAATTCCTAAACCACTTTAAACAAGTTCTCCCATTGTTGCTAATTAGTCTCCTGTTCTGCTGTCATTCTTGAAGACAAAATAAAAATGAACTAGACCCTTGGCGTTCTTTGCGAAACAGGCTTATCTACTGAATTTGTGTTGATGCTTAGCTGTCTTTTAAAAGTCTATTCTTCTATTTGGTTAGACCACATTCTTCAAAGAAATCCCACCTCCCTTCTGTTTACTGTTTTAGCTTTGTGTTTTACAATGTTCTTATGTGTCCTTGGCAAGGCAGTTCTCAAAGTTATTAGAAATTGCCAGTAAACCAAAGTTGGATTTCTCTTCCTTCTCTTCTGTGTTCACAAAAACATCAATAAAGATTACATGTAAAAAGGCACTCTCTTAAGTTTTCTTAGAACTCTGGGTTGGCTAAATCCTGTTCTTGTTCATTGCTGAATGAATCTGTGGTCATCATATTATAGATAGCAAACAATTTGTTGTATAAAAAGTACTAAAAATTGAAATCAAAATTGAATAGTTTCCTGATAATAGGTTTTACATTTTTTACGTTTCCTTCAGTGGTTCTCAGTTGGAGGCCGTGGTCAGGACAAGGACAGTTTGGCTCTCACAGGGACATGGGCAATGTCTGACATTTGGGTGGGCAGGACTGAGGGTGGATGGGGGATGCTGACTTCTTGTGGGTAAAGGTCAGGCATGTTGTTAAGTCTTCCACATTTGTTGTGGCACATTTCTACACAACAAAGAATTATGTGAACCCAAATCTCAAGAGTGCCAAGGGTAAGAAATCCTGGTTTACTGGGGCACCTGGGTGGCTCAGTCCGTTAAGCGTTTGACTTCAGCTCAGGTCATGATCTCACGAGTCATGGGTTCGAGCCCCATGTCGGGCTCTGTGCTGATAGCTCGGAGCCTGGAGCCTGCTTTGGATTCTGTGTCTCCCTCTGTCTCTGCCCCTCCCCTGCTTGTGCTCTGTCTCTCTCTCAGAAATAAAGCAAAGATTTAAAAAACAAAGAATTCCTGCTTTACTATTACTTCATATATTGTTGCCCGCTTACTCTTTTAGTGTGTGAGGGAATTAGCCATGTGATTCACATTAGAAAAAGAAGAATCATATATTCTTTGGCAACAAAATTGGATTCTTTGTGATATTTTGATATACTTTGCATAGGTAATTTTTTATGTTCTTAATGACAGGATATATCTGTATATACTAAACCATTAAACATTTCTCTAATTTCTTTTTCAACTCATAAATACCGTACAACTCTGTCATTTCGTCCTATTTATTTAAAAATACAGTTTGGTAACAACTATTCCTTGAGAAAGACTAGGGTCCCTCAGACTACAGCGAATGGTCCCTATTTCTGGGCGGAATATGGAGTTGCGTTTTCTGTCAAAGTATTGTGATGTGACATTGCAAGGTATACATTATAGAAAGAAGATCACTCTTATTGAATCACGTTGATCCTGAGTCTCTGTGGACAAGATGGCCGACCATTCTGCCAGTGTTCCCAGAGTCTTCCACTGTCCAGGGTGAGCCAGCTTGAGGGATATTTGGGACCAGCCCCCTCACCGTAGAGCTCCGTATTGGCAGTTGGCCACTATTAACCATGGCAACGGTAATGAGATTATATAAAGCAAAGCCTGAGCCCTGAAATCAATGACCTAATTTAAGCCAATATGCACAGGCTCGGTTTGCATAAGGCCTTTTTATCCTTTTTCATCTGAGCTGCTGACTTTTAGAAGGACCTCTGTAGGCCACTCTCCTGCCCCCACCTTCAGTAGGCCTTAGAAAAAACACCAGGGAACAAGAAACGGAGTCCACCTCACCCCAAACTGAGAAACAAAGCCACGAGACAAAAATGCCAGAGCAGAGGGCAATTAGACGGAGTGATTAAGTAGCTCTGTTGGTCCTTCCAGAAGCACAGACTTCTGCTTTTATGCTGGTTCATGAAGAACACTGTGTCATTCTGTTCATTTCATGCCCTCTGGGAAACCTCTGTCAATTCTGCTCTTCTAGCTATACCTTTCAATCTTTCCTTGGAAATAAAACGTACTCAATCTCGTCTCTATTCCTTGGGGTTTTCGGCTATAGAATTCAGTGTTTGTCGAGTGGGTTAGCATCCTTGCTGTCACCCACTGTGTGACCTCAGATAAGGTATATAATCTCTCTGTGCCTCTTCTCATTGAAAACGAATCCAGTAATAGTCAACACATTGGTATTAATCAGCGAAATTAATGCTGGTAAACCTTCTAAGATGATGTCTGACACATTATAAGGACAATGTAAACATTAGCTGTCGTGATTTGTCGATTTAAAAGCTAACTTCTGTTGGAACACCTTAGTCATTAATTTTGCTTTGATGTAATGATAATTAATTGGTCTTGAAATGCCTTTTCCAGTACTTTATCACCACATATGTGAGAACGTTCAATGTCCCTCATACAAAACCTCATGTTTGTCACGAGCCCGGTTTCTCTCCCAGCTGTATTTTTGTCTTTCCGTGTCTCTAGTAGAAAAAAGCAAACAATCAAGCAATCAGAATTTTGCTGGCTCAATTCAAGATGCACACCTAATTCTCAGGGGTAGGCCAGTTCTGTACAGTCACCTCAAGCTAAAGGTCCCAGATGAGCAACTGAGTGACAATGAAATTACAAGGTATAGAAAACCTAGGAGAATAACGCCTCAGCGCAAAAGTGAAAGGAAGCAAGACTTGGGTCAGTCTTTTTGGGGTGTGGGCTTGGGAGATAAAAGGGAGAAAACAGGAAGATGGCGCTCATGTGCTGAGACAAGGCCAAGTTCTTGCCCTCACCACTGGCTAAAGCTACCCTATATCCAGGTGCCGCCTCCAGTCAACAGTGAACGTGACCAATGCCACAAAGGGTGATTTCTGCGAGTCCGTCTGGTAGAAGATGCTATTGTTTCTATTTTTATCCAAGATTTTAATTACCAATCATTTTTAACATATGATCGTCCTAAATGGCTTATGATACAAAAACCAAAGTCCGTCACTTCCTTTCCCCTGCTTTGCTCTCCCCTGAAGCAAATACATTTACTGTGGTTTAGTTATTCTGTTATTTACAAGTACATTTTTTTAACATAATGCAGAAATTGCTATCCTGCTTATTCACCAGGTTTAGCCATTATCTTGTGACCTTTTATTATGACAGATTTTAACCACATCTTTATTTTTGTTACGTCGGCATAGAGTGTTTTATTATGGTGTTGATTTAAAGATTATTCTGCCCTAATCTCAGTGTCTTATTGGGATTACCCTTCTTTCCGTGAAGAATTGTTTTGATCTTACAATTGCCATGGTTTGTTGGTTTGTTTGTTTCTTAATCATCTGGAAAAGTCTTCATATACCCCTAAGAATTCTTGAAACTACCTCTCACCACAGTTTTCCCTAGGGCCCAGTAGGTCAGATAATTGATCAGTTTCTATTTTTTTTCCTGAATTACTGTACCTTCCATCAATCTTGGGCTACTCTGAAGCTCTCATTTTGACTGGGTTCTCACATTTCCATTAAGTCATTCTATAGGTAGCTGGTGTATTGACTTAGTCAATGGGGATGCAGACCCAGGTGAATAAAGCTCTTTCTAGGGATCATCAGTCAAAGGCCTCTTCCTGGAGAGTTGCCTCACCCTTCTTTCCCTTGTAACCTGTGCCTCTGATTCTTTAAATTCTTGGGAGTGATGAGGAACTAAAGTGCTTGCTTCTGCCATTTTCACCCTCACTCCTCAAACCAAAGCATCTGGATTTTTCTCTCTGCTAAGTTCCTTTAGCTTTCCTCCAGTTGATTGCTGTAATTTAGAATCTAGGTGCTCCTAAGTTGTTGGAGATTTGTCCTGTTTCTTCAACAGTTCTGAGTTTAATGTCTTTCTTCTTTAAAGTATGACTCTGATGCCCTTTTGTGTGCTTTGAATTTCAGGTGGTAAGCGTTGTCTTGCCCCTTCCTCAAAGGGTCAGTTAATGGACTCCAATGATTTGCAACAAAACTAAGGGTTGTTATGATCTCATTTCCCTTAATCCCATTGTAACAAATTCTCTTGTCTTTCCATATCAACTCATTTACCCTTCCCCAGAGTTGCTGTGTACCTTTCCTGGTTCAAGGAAACCCCGTTCTCAATGTGACTTTCAGGGAAAAAGCTACGTCTTCCTTGTTTTTTGTCTTGAATGGTGTTAACTCTTGGCAACTAGTCCTGCCTTCTCTTTAATCCCATTGTTTGCACATCAGTCTCCAGAACTGCTTCAGGGAAAGACATCATCTCATTTGTTTACTTCTGTGTCTTCCACGACTGCAGAGTTCCTTCCTTAGAGCAGGTGCTCAATCATATGTTCAATGAATGGATGAAGCATACTTTTTTCGGATGATAGCCCTCTAAAAGACAAAGACCATCTCGATCTTATTGCCTTGTTTGGCCTGTTCTGGTGGTAATGTCAGCTTCAGCAGTAGCTGTGGATTGATAATCTCAATGACAAGAGGGAAAAGTTGTTGCTGAAACCCACTTCTGATTAGTGAATTACCTTCTTGAGTTTTACACCCTTTTTTCTACAGTTTTATTGTATCACGAATCGGTTTATCCACACCCTTTGTTTTCTTGATCTTCCAATTTTTAAACATTTTCTTACATCTCTCAGATAGATGTACCTCTGTCTTTAGAGGAAAAAATGACATTATTGAAGTCTTCTGTAGATGAAAAACATTCTCTGAAGCATTTAACTGCTGCTGTTAGTTTTCCAGAAAAATATTTCCATTACATTTAGGGTTTAGAAGAGTATTTATATTCAAATTGCATAGAGCAATTCAGTCTTTTCCTTGAGTAACAAATCAAATTGCATCTTAAATATTATATTAAAGAGAGACATAGCTTTCCATTTTGGCTTTTAGGAACATATCTTCAATCCATTTATTCATTCATTTATGCAAACATTTATTGAAAACTATTATGAGTCAAGCAATTTGGGGGATTTAGGTATGCATATGTAAATAAGATACGTTCTCTACTCCAAAGGAGTCTTGGAGCGAAAAAACCCATAATTTACAAGCAAAATACAAGGCATTCCATGTGACTATATAATGGTTCATGGGACCAGTGTAAAAGGACATGAATGTGCTATCTGATGACTGAGCTTCATTAAAGAGGAAATCTGTAATCTTGCTATTCTCAACAACTTTTTGAATAGCCCGAATGTCAACCTGTTCAAGCAAAATTTAGGTTATAATCCATCAACCATGTATCGACTACTCACTATATGTTAGGTGAGGGTCCCATTGTTTACACATATCTAATAAAACTAGTAGCATGAGTTAAGGTACGTTTGATATTTATAACAGAATGGAGTGAACTAAGTAGGTAAATAGGAAGAATTGGAATTTTCCATTCACTTCCATTCCCATTGGGATTTTGTGGTTGTTTCAAAAGTCTGTGCAGACTACACTGTGGAGTTCTAATAGAGGTCCATTCCTCTTTTTGTAGTGGCGATTAAGTGTTTGTGTATTCATGAATTACAATACATGATTGTTGTGCCCAAGATCATCTGTGATAAACTGCTTGGTTGATCATTTTATTTACTCTGGTTCATGTCACATCATTGGAAACACAAAAAAGCGATACGTTTAAGAAGGTGTCCTTTGTCCTTCATCTGGTGTTGACATTTGCTTTTTCTTGAGGATACAAATTTTGCCAAGGAACTTCAGGTTACGTCAAGGCGAACAGGAAGAAATAAGCACAAGGTCCGCTCATAGGGAGAGTCAGGCTGGCCAGAGCTGGAAGTCCCCTCCCTGCATTCCGTTAACTTAGGGTTCTAAATTTGTTTTAGACTGATCTTTGCCAGAGTTGGACATGTCAAGCCCACCTCTAACTTAGGCCTGTGAATTTCTTCGCACTTTGTAGAAAGCACTTCCTCCATATATGAGCACTGTCTTCAGTTCTATGCTAACGTGTTTCTTCCCAGAGTTCCTCACTGATCGTTCCTGAAGAAACAGGAGCCCTACTTCCACTCTGGCACCTGTTACACTCTTTCTCTTTATCCGTAGTACTGAACATCCAAAATATCATGTCTTAGTTACCCATTGTTATGTAACAAATCATTCTAAAATTTAGTGACTGGAAACAACTAACGTTTAGGGTTAACACAGTTTCGGTTGGTTGGGGATCTGGGCATTGCTTGACTTAGACCTCTGGCTAAGGGTCTGTCACAAGGCTGCAGTCAAGGTTTCCACCATGACCACAGTCATCTCAACTTTACATTGTGCTTCCATGATCATCTACTCAACTCTCATGGGATTCAGTTCCTCCAGGTTATTTGACTGATGTCCTTACTATTTCACTGGCTATAGTTCAGAGGCTACCTAAGCTATTCCATTAGACTCCCTCTGGAGCAGCCCAAAACATTGCAGCTGATGTCATCAATGTGAGTGAGCAAGCTGCAGTGAGCGAGTGCCCGTGTGATGAAGTCCGTGGTCTTCTAAAACTGAACCTCAAAAGTGAATTCCCAACGCTTTTGATGAATTCTTTCATCATAAGTTACCGACTCCTGTCTACACACAGGGATTGTGGATTATACAAGGACATGAATTGTAATCATGTTGGAGGTAAAGATTGTGGGGAGCCATCTTAGAAGGCTGGCTACTAAATTCCTTATATTATTAATTATTTTCCATCTTGTCCTCCAGCAACCAAAATATAAACTCAAGGAGAGCTGGGATTTTGCCTGTTATGTTCATTGCTTATTCTCTATGTTACTCAAAGTGTAGGGAAATCCCATGGATATTTGTTGAATGTTGCGTTTCATACAATAAAGGAGCTTTTGGAATGAATGTTAGTATAATTTTTCTAGATGTTTACACTATAGATTGTATCCCTCTTCTTTAACAAGTGGAGACTCATGAATAACTTCTTGAATTTCTTCCCCCCTCCTCATAATACCCACTTTTGCATTCCAAGCTTTCTATGCGGGACTTATTTCCGTTCCCACATGGTAACAAAGTGTTATGGACATTGTAACAAAATCTTCTCACACATAGATTCCTCATCCAAACTTCTCCTCCTCCCAAAGTAGTTAGAGGTACATTTTTCATTCCTCCATGTATCCTCTATGAAACTTCAGATGATATGCTTAATCCTTTGGTTCTTGTCTCACACACTTGAGTATTCACTGAGACTCAACTTGATAATATAAGGATACTATTTCAACTAGCATTTCCTGGATAATATCTCAATGGATTTTTTTTCCCCTCCCATCTAACATCTCTTGTTCCCTTATGATAAGGTGTAGCATCACTTCTTTAGCTGAATTTTTGAGATTTTTTGTTTTCTGTTGTCAGTTGTAAATATCAATGATTAGAAATCATTTACATGTCTTTGCTTATCCTCTCATAATTGGTTCTTTGAAGTGATCCTTCAGGGTTTAATGTTTGTACACATTTAAAATTCTTGAGACCTATTAGGAAACTGCTTCACCAAAATTATATCTACTTGATCTCCTAGTATCTATCTCCTTTATGATTCCATAGCCTGCATTTTGTAATATCATCTTTATGGTGTTTTCCAGACTGATAAATTGAAAACAATTTCACACTTAAAGCTATTCAACTCCCAGTGCAATTGACTGGTTTTAATATCGATATTCACATTTCTTTGTCTTGTGAATTAAGTGTTCATTCAGTGATTATTCTTTTTACTTGGGGTATTAGTCTTTTTTTTTCTTCTTCTTGGTTTTAACGTTTGCTTATTTAGAGAAGAAGAGAGAGAGTGCATAAGCAACGGGAGGGGCAGAAAAAGAGCAAGAGAGAGAGTCTTTTTCATATTGATTTGTAAGCACTGTTTGTATATTATGGAATCCATTTTCTCTTGTCAACATTTGTTACCATTAGGCTATCCAGTTTGTCACGTATTTTTGTATGTTGTGATGTGTTGATATAAAAATCGATGTTCAGTTTTCATGCAGTTAAATGTAGCAGTCTTTTGTTTTGTTTTTTGTTTATTGATTTTGAGAGAGAGAGAAAGCGTGAGTGGGGTAGGGGCTGAGATAGAGGAGAGGGCAAGCATCCGAAGCAGGCTCTGCACAGACAGCATGGAACCAGACACTGGGCTAGAACTCACCAACCGCGAGATTATGACCTAAACCTAAGTCAGACACTTACCAACTGAGCCACCACTCAGGCTCCCCAAGTCTTTTTTTTTTTTTTCCTTTAATACATTCTCCTAAGTGAATATACTAAGTGTATATACTTAGACCTTAGCCTCGAATACATATTTAAATTGAAGTCTTTTACATTTGGAATGATTTTCTTTATTTTTAGGGGCCACTTAGGATTTCTGAACCTTGACACTGTTGACACTGGATGTGAATACCATTTTTCTTTTTTTGAGAGAGAGAGAGAGATAGAGAGCAAGGAGGGGAGGGGCAGAGAGAGAGGGGGAGAGAGAAAATCCCAAGCAGGCTCCACACTGTCAGCACAGAGCCCGATGCAGGGCTCGAACCCATTAATCATGAATTCATGACCCGAGCCGAAACCAAGAGTCGGGTGCCCACCCGACTGAGCCACCCAGGCACCCCAGGAGTGGATAGCATTTTATTTGGAGGAAGCAGGCTCTCCTGTGACTTGTAGAATGTTCAGCAACATTCCCAGCCTCTACTGAACAGCTGTCAGCAGCTGTCTCTTCTTCTCCCAACAATCAAACTTGCTTCCAGTTATTGACCAATGTCTGTGGATGGGATTAAGTGTGCAAAATAGTCCACAGCTCAGAACCACTGTGCCTGAACAATAGGTCATGTAAACTGGGGACAGAGGGGGAACGTATGGGGTGAAGTGCATGTAGAAAGGAATTTTATGTACTATAAACGGAGACACAGTTATTTTTAGTTAGCTTCTAAAGAATATTTCTTTTGTAAACAGATTTTTTTCTCTTTGAAATATGAGGCGTCATGCCCATTCTTTTTGGATCCCATAATAGCAAGTTCGTGAATCTTTGATGAAAATATAGCCAAATGCCTGCTCATTCAATAAAGCACATTTTAACTTGTCACAGACTTTGTGAATGAAGTTTTAAAATAGTCTTTTAATTCATTTAATCACATTCTCAATTTCCTGGCAGTTGATGAACATGTTATGATTAAGTAGGGTTTTTAAAATCAGCCCGTTTAAGCTCTGGTTTAAGTTCACTAATAACTAATGGTAATTATAGTTTTATATATGGAAAGTTAATTGCATTTTTCTGGTATGTGATGTGAGAATTAGCCACAGAGAGTTGTGAAAACAATATTTCAAAAAGGGAGATGTCAAGGTAAGTATGTGCGGCATTAATATAATCAGGTATCCTACCTCTTTTCAAGTTTTATTGGTTAACATCTGAGTTATGGTAATCATTGTTATTTTAAAAAAGGCACCTAGGTAAGCTTTCAGGAAGAGGGAAGGAGTTTATTATCTTGTAGTTTGTTTTTGTAAATGAAGTCATGGGCAGTATCGAACAGTAGAGAGCAAAAAACAATCTGTTTCTGCTGCCTTGGAAAGGCAATAAATAGGATTAAGCCTGGGGATTGTCATCTCCTGTACTCCGGGGACACAACAGCGCCCCAGGGTACAAATGATTTTCCTGGGTCTAAAAATGTGGAGATTGAATTGCCATCTTGCTGCTGGGGAGATATTAGTCTGCAGAGGTTAGCCAAAATTCATCGCTACATCTTCTGAGTCAGCTGATGAAAGGGGAATGAGCAGGTTGTACAATATGGGGGCAAGTTAAAGGTAACCAGGAGTGGAATCCGGCCTGAAGATATTGAGATACGAGGAAAATCTAGTTAGAAGGAAGACGGTTCAAAAGCACGATCCCAGAAATCCAGGTATGATGCCTTACTTCTTGTTTCCAGATGGGTTACAATTTATTTGGAAAGAGGACGTGTATTTGAAATGTTAAGCAGAAACAGATCTCAACAGCAGCAGAAGAGACCACATGGAAATACATCTGCAATTGATGTCAGACTGAAGGGAGGGCTCTAGAGAAGGGAAAGAGATGAGTCGTCTAGGGGATCACAGCGAGGTGCTGGCGAAGAAGTAAAAACCTCGGCTGTGTTTTCAAGATGACAGCGTGGTAGGGGAGAGGCTGGGGGCCTTCCCAGTCAGTAGAAGAGTAGGAATTTGTTTAGAAGCTTGTTTATTTGGAAATACAAAGTGTGTTCAAAAGCAGAGAGAGACCTCAGGTTTCCGGAGAGAATGCATGTAGGAGAGTGCTTAATGGGCCTGACTTGCCGAGAATCTCTGGAGATCTTGGTTGATCTGTGCTCCCCAGGCCCTGGTCTATACCAGCTTCTCTTCCACCCCTGTCTCTTCCTTTTTTGTTTCTCTTATTTGCATGCCTGTGCTTTAATTTACATACACCGAATCTTGTTTTCAAGACCCCTTGAGAATTGCTGTGTAGGGAGACCCTGTGATGAATAGTTACGTCTCATTGTATTCAGGAGGGTAATTTTGTAAACGTAAAATTTCACAACTTGTTATAAGGGGTGTTTGAGTTGGCTTGACCCGGTGCTGGTGACTGTGTTTCCCCGTAATGGTCTTTACTCCTGTCTCCTCGCCGATGGCGTCATTCTCACGCTGATTTCAAGATGCTCATGGAGGGCGATCTGTTCCCATGGCCATGCCACAAAATATCAAAATGAGGGAACATTCTGTTGACTATAACTCTTCAGGCACTGTCTTCTTTCTAGAAGCACCCAGGAATGTTTCCCTGCAGCCTCGTTGGTCTGAATTGTGTCATATACCCTTTCCTGAACCAGCCTCTACCAGATTAGGAATGCCATACCCCGACTGGCTGAGGTCTGGCTTTTGAAACCACATTCCTGCCGGAGTCATGAAATAGACCTAATTGATCTTGGTCACTCGTGGCCACTCCAGGTGTTGGACTTTGATGTGGCCGCTGTACGGTGGAGGGGCAGAATGAATGTTGGAGACAATCAAGAGGCCCAAGTATTCATGGGTTAACTGTGGTACAAATATAGAATTTCACATAATAAGTTTTGCCTTCAAAAACTGTCTTTGCTATTCTGGCACATTTACTCCCCTGTGTGAATTTTCAGATCTTTTAGCTAAGTGCCAGCAAAAGTCTTCTTCAGATTTTGAATGAGATTTTAGTTCAAATAAGAGAATTGACCCCTGAATGGATTTGACCATTCTCCTCCTTGAACAAATTATGGTACTCTCTTCCTTTTATTTCTGTTAAACCCTTACACTTGTCTTCATATATGCTTCCCCATGAGTGATTTCTTTATAACATAAGTTTTTCCTAGCATTCATACCAAGATATTTTATATTGTTTCTTACTATTGGAAACAGGATCTGTTTTTCCATTACATATTCTAACCGGTTAGAATGTGATATTTGAGGCCATTCAGATCTTACTGATTGTTGTGGGGTTTTTGTTTGTTTGTTTGTTTGTTTTGGGTAAGATTTTATTTATTTAATTTGAGAGAGAGAGCGCACGCCCAGGAGCAGCTCAGGGGCAAAGAGAGAGGAGGAGAGAGAGAATCCCAAGCAGGCTCCATGCTTTCAGCACAGAGCCCAACGCGGGTCTCATGTCACAAAATCATGAGATCATGACCTGAGCCGAAATCAAGAGTAGAACACTTAACCCACCAAGCCACCCGGACATCACTGATTGTTGTATGTTAATTCTTGGGCAGAATTCACTTGTGAATTGTAATTATGCCATGATTATCTTGACAAGTACGTTATCCTTAACTACTAGAAATATGGTCCCTTCTTTCATAATTCTAAACCTCTTACTAATTTAAAAAAATCACTTTTTTAGGTGGAATGTCTAGTTCAGTGACGCATATTTGTTGAATATATGTTGGCACAGGTTTTTAGCTATTTCTGGATATTCACTGGAATACGTCTTCAGTTTAACTACTCTGTACATTGTTTTTTGTACTTTTTACTATGTACCCTTTTACTGACATAGGAGTATTCATTCTTTCATATTATAAATCTTTATCATGAATAGGTAGTAAATTGCACCATATATTCCTACTGCTTTAATCAGGATTATTTTTACACGTGAATTAGTATGTAAGTTTGTTGTTCTTTTCCAATGTTACTTTTCTTTGGTTTAGGTGTCATAGTTACAGTAGCCTTTTGAAACAAGTTGATAGGCTTGACATCTTTTAACAAATACAAAGCAGGAATTGTAAGACAGAAGTCAATTTAGCAGAAGTTTAGTCTCCATCCAATAAAATCACTCACCTTAGTGCGACTTTTTGTAGTTACATGGATTACTGGTTTAATCACTTTAATTTCCTAGGTTTTCCATTTTTGTGGGCAAAATTGTATGTAGTGTTTCCATTTTTGACTACAGCATCTATACTTACACCCTTCGTTTTAAGCTTTATTATTTTTGCCTTTTCTCTTTGCTTTTTTTTCCTCTTTGTAGATTTTTAGGTGTTTCATTAGAATTTCCTACAACCAACATTAGATTCAGTGAACTATTTGGTTGGGAATTCGGTTGTTTTTATCCTTTTTAACTTATTTTTTTCTTCATTTGGCACTTTGTAGCTTTAACAGTTGATTACTTAATTTATTTTTACCTTTTGTCCTTGTTAAAAAAGAAAAACATTTGGGGGCGTCTGGATGGCTCGGTCAGTTGAATGTCCAACTCTTGATTTCATCTCAGGTCATGATCTCAGGGTTGCAGGGTCGAGCCCCACGTCAGCCTTAGCACTGAGAGTGGAATCTGCTTGAGATTCTCTCTCTTTCCCTCTAGCTTTGCGTGTCCTCTCTGTGTCCTCTCTGTCTGATAAATAAATAAGCATGTATTTACTATTTTAGTCCATCTCACTAATAACTGGTTTTCAATAAAGTTCTGTACTAAATATTATATATGTTTCATTCTTCTTTAACTTTGAATTATTTAGTCCATCTCACTAATAACTGGTTTTCAGTAAAGTTCTGTGCTAAATATTGTATATGTTTCATTCTTCTTTAACTTTGAATTATTTAGTCATAAATTTTTGGTTTAAAATGTTTGGGAGTTGAAATCTTTTTCATTCGTTGCATTGTGATAATTGATAATACATAGTCAGTTAGGACATCAATTTTGAAATTATGCAGGAATTATTTTGTGTTACTACATAAATGATTTTTTCACAGGCTGCTTATCTGTCTTTTAGTAGGTAAGCTCAACTGATCCAGATTTGTTAGAGGTGGTGAGATACTTGGACTTCTTTGAGTTTCCCTGTATTTTTATGTTTTTTTCTTTTCTGATTTTTTCTTTTCTGAATTGTTTCTTTTTAGCTCCTTAGAAGCTATACATTACATTTTAATTACCTATGCTTATTTTTTTAATAACTTGCTAACACAATATTTTTCTACCAATATCTAAAAATCAAAAAGTTAGAGTTTGCTCTCCCAAACAACACACTTTAGTTTGTGTTCATTTTCCCAATCTTGAACCTACTACCAACTCCGTAAATACTATGACGTTGAGTTTAGAATTTTCATCGCAGCTGATTATTACACACACACACACACTCACACACACACACACACACACACACACCTACACACTCAGTTTCGAAACAGTATTTATTTAGTTTTAGCAATTTATTGTATTTTATTTTGTTTTTCTTCTTGTAGGTCTCATGTCTTTCTTCATTTTATGCTTTATTTTATTTTTAAATTTAATATTTATTTATCTTTGAGAGATAGAGAGAGAGGGAAACACAGAATCCAGAGCAGGCTCAAGGCTCTGAGCTAGCCGCACAGAGCCTGACGCAGGGCTCGAACTCACGAACCATGAAATCATGACCTGAGCGGGAGTCAGATGCTTAATTGACTGAACCACCCAGGTGCCCCCATTTTATGTTTTAAATACACGGTGGCATCAGTTCTAATTTTCTACCCTTATAGATGGGTTTATCAGTTCAAAACGTTTTGAGTTTTACCGTGCCTGAGAATGTCTTTATTTCATTCTTACTTTTGAATGATGGTTTTGAGTTTATGTTTCTTCCCGTCCTGAACTTTCTCTGTTTACTAAGCCCATTAAAACTGTTACTCCATTATGTTCTGTCTTTTCGTGCCGAGATGAGCATTCTGATAGTGGTCCTTATCCATCGGAGTGTCATAGTTATTAACCATCTGCCTTTGCCTCTTTTCCTTTGGGGATTCTCTCATACACTCGATTTTATGATGTTTTTGCATGAAGTCTCTGAGACGCAAGTGAATTTTCCTAGTAGTTTAGACACTTTGTTCTTTTCCTAGGATTTGATGTGAAGTTAGCCTGTATTATGCTTTGAAAAGCAAGCCATTGGTTATGTATTAATACAAAGTATAATAATGGTTTGCTTTGTGATTTCTGTTCAAAATCAAGGATCAGAATTTCTTGATGAAAAATGGTATGAGAGTACTCCCATCCATCTTTTTCCTAATCCTAGAAAATAAGGAAGAGAAATAGATACATCAATGCTTCCTCTGGCCTTTGGAGATTTATTATCTTGTGACTTGCCAGCTCTAAAAAGAATTAAAAGCTCTTTGGATTATAGGCAACTATATTATTTAACAAGTGAGAATATCAGGAAACCAGTGTATAAAAGATTTTCAGATGAACTTTTGAGAAAAATTATCTCCACTGTTTCAGGAAAGTTATATAAGTCATTTGAATCAGATCCAGCATACAAATATGGTGAAATTAGAAATCTCAGAGCAGAATATCAATGAAGTCACTTTACTTCCTGTATCATCCTTGATGCAGTTCGGGATCGGATATGAAATTGGACTACGTCCTTGGTCATTAAAGTATGCTAGCCCTTTAATACATGTTGGGCAATACTAGATTTATAGACTTATATGCTCATTATTCCTAATAAAGCTGTGGACATAGTAAAGCTTTTCTTCTTTGAGAGAGAAGGAAGCCTCAGAGATTCAGGATGTTTGTCCAATAAGAGAAGTTAGATGAAGTTCATGATTGTGTCACCTTAAACTTGTGAAGCCCAAGGCACTTTCTCCTTCCTCAGGTGCTTTTAGTTATATGCCATTATGCAGCCAGTTTCAAGGAGGCAAGAAACAGAACTCATCCACGTAAGAGGAGATTTTCTAAACACAAGGTGAAGCAGAACCCTATGAGTTAGAATCTATTTTTTCTCACGTATAGACAAGGATTCCAAGTCTTAGTGCTGGGAGACAATTCTCCGTGCATCTGTCACCTTCCCACATGGTCTTATGACCATAGACACTGATTATCCTTTTGCTAAAATATCTTTACAAGATTGTGTAGAGAAGAAGCTTGGACGACAGGGTGGTGGCTCTATCCAGAGGAAGTGTACGTTTGTGTATTGTCAAGTATAATGAGGATAGTAGCTCCTTCCAGGCAAAGAGGAGACAGGCTTTAGTGTCCATTGAAATGATGCAAGTTCCCTACATTCAGTGTTCCTGCCCTGTAATGAATCGTATGTAGGTATCATGGGATTTCTTTGTGACTGCCACTGGGGTTTAGGGGTCTGCAGGTGGCACAAATGGTGTCAGTCTCGCTATGAGTAATAAATTCTTTTTATGTTTGATCCCGTGTCTAGTGTCTCGTGCAAGGAAACACAACACTGCATCCGATTAACGTGTTGTTATCTTGCTAATCGAGTTAAATCTCCGCTCTTCCTCAGATCATAGGCTTATGAAGACTCAAAGCCATTTAGCTAGGAAGTAGTGGGGTTTGAACCCGTGCCTGAAGGACCCCAGAACCAAAGCTCCCAAACTCCACTTTGTGCTGGTTTGTGTGGAAACAGGAATAATCTCAGCAAGAGCCCACAATGTAACTCTAAGTAGTTTATTAGTACATTCTGAACTGATAAAGGCCAGACCTCATTTCATTGTCTTCCTTTAAATTCTAGCCAACTTTACGCAAAGGCCTTGGAAATGGGTCATTTACAATGTGTGAGCATTAGACCACTGTCACCTGTCAGCGGATGAGATGTTTTCCTTGTGAATAATTCACATTTTTCAATTAAGGCATTGTTTATTAAAATGCCATTTTTGAAGTTGGCTCAACACACCAAGTGGTAATTGGCAACTGGAACCTTAGTTTTAATTAGTTTGCCAAGTTTTATTTTCCAACAGGAAAGTTGAGAAGTACAGGATTTTAACAAAATGAGGCGACAAAACAAAATAGTAAAAATTCCCATATATGAAACGGAAAACTGCGAAGTCTTTTGTGACCTTTGACAACTCAGGAGGATTCCCTAAACTTGAAATAATTATTTTAATAAGTTGCTGTGAGGGTGTAATAGAAAAGGACACTGGCTTCGGGATACAAAAATACTTTCCATCCATTTGTATTTCAGTTTCAAAGAATAATTTTGCGTGAGCATGTCACATACACTAAACAAATCGTTGTGTACCTTGAATTCAAATTTAATTGGGTGTCCTAGATTGTATTTGCAACCCTATAGAAAGATAATATGTATATTAAATCAACCTTGACTTGATGTCTGTTCGGATGGTTTATTAAGGCACTGCTCCCAGGGAATAGTGTCAGCCATATCCACTACGCTGCTCTAGAAAACCACAGAATACTGAGTCGTTTATAACAACAAATTGACGGGACATGGGAGACAGGACTCAGTTAAGAAACTGTCTTCTTCTGTTCATGCTGAGATAACATAATCTCATAGACTAGGTAACTTATGAATAATAAAACTTGTAGTTTTGAGCGACCTGAAGACTAGAATACTGGAATCACATTTAGCGACAGATTTCAATGCCTGGTGAGATCCTCAGTCCTGGTTCTTGGACAGCTCTTTTGTCACCGCGTCTTCACCCAGTTGAAGGGCAAGAGAGCTCTCCAGGGTCTGTCCCACAAGGGCACTAATCCCATCAAGTGGTCGCCAGCATTTGGACTCCAATCACCTCCCAAGGGCCACGCCATCTAGCACTACCCCTGTGTGTTTTTTGGTTTTGTTGTTTTCAACTGTGAGATATTTAAATTTTTTTAATGTTTATTTTTGAGAGAGAGAGAGAGAGAGAGACACAGCACGAGTGGGGGAGGGGCAGAGAGAGGGAGACACAGCATCCAAAACAGGCTCCAGACTCTGAGCTGTCAGCACAGAGCCCGACGCGGGGCTTGAAGTCACGAACTGTGACATCGCGACCTGAGTCAAAGTTGGCGCTTAGCCAACTGAGCCACCCAGGTGCCCCTAGTACTACCCCTTTGGATGGTAGGATTTCAACATATAAATCGGAAGCGCAGGGCACAAACGTTCCAACCATAACAAAACCCTAAGAGATACAGGACCTACTTCCCCAGAGATAAGTATCACAATTCTCAGGACACTTGTTTTTCTAGATTGGACTGCTCATTTAGCACTCTGGATAGTATCTCTTCTCTATTTTATTTGCACATAACTGTGACAAAATGAGCATTCCTTGAATCCAGAGAGGAACAGCCTCCTACTTACTGTGGTATTGAAAGCCCAGTTGGAGTTGACTATAAACATACAATCTACAATCTTTGCAGGGCATCTCATGGGGGGATTACAGCGCATAATTTGGAAGGCCACGAAATGCTACATGGCTTTGTGTGAAAAATCGTGGAGAGAAGTTGAATGGCCTTAAATGGATGCCCAAATTGCACATTAAAACCCTGTAATTTTAAGGAAGTCTTCCCAGGATGCTGTATGCTTTGCTCGGCCCATAAAACTCTCAATATTAAAATTAAAAATTGCTTACTGCAGAACTGGAAAAGAGAATTTCTATTGAAATCATTATTTCTTTTATTTGATTACTTTTTGCCCTTTCCCTTTCTTTCAAATAATAACTCTACCACAAAAGCATCCTCTCATGTCATATTCGCTCCCACTCACTCAAGGGTGAGACTCCCAGGATGCAAAATAATAGAGTGCGGGGCAGGGCATTTGGCCACAGTCTTGGGCATCATTTAGAGGCGAATAGGAGAAAATGGAGATGCAAATTGAAGAGTTAAAGAGCCTTTGGAAGGAAGGCACAGGAGAGGTGTTTTTTTTGTTGTTGTTTTTTTTTAAACTGAGTGGTGGGGGGGAAATGTATTTTGTTGGAATAAAGCACAGGAAAAGGTCTCCCAACGGTGAGGGTGTTTCTAAACGTAACGTAATAAAGCTCCTTCTGGGGAGGTAGAGCTTTCTGGCGCAAGCTTCCCAACCAGTGCGCCACAAGTGGATTATAAGGAGGACGATCATATGTCACAGTTTGCCAGGACATTTTTTGTTTATGCCTGAAGTGTTAGCGTAATTATTAATATTTGCTCTATTTGTCAGGGTACCTCCACTCGCTGGGCACAGCATGGTTATAAAATCTGCCATGGAGAGACAAGTGGGTTTTTAGGTTGGAGGTGAAGCCAGGAGACAGAATATTAATATCAAGAATCCATGTGAAAACACCAAACGGTCCATGCGGGTTTGACAAATTAAAGCACTGGTGGCAACTCTATAAAACATCTAACCCAGCGCCGTGAAATGAAAATATATTGCAATTCAAACCTCAGTGACATACCACGTCCCCTTGCCTAGGACTCCAAACATGCCAAGTTCGATAAAGACAGGTTTTAATGATTAGGTGGGGAAATTTCAACCCTTAGACACCGCTGGTGGAAATACAGAATGGTGTGGCTTTTTTAACAAACTGATTGAAAGTTTCCCGAAGTGTTAATCGTAGCATTACGGTACGGCACAGCAATTCTACCTACGTGTGTACCCATGTGACACGGCACCACATGTACACTCACAAACTTGTACGTGAATATTCACAGCAACGATGTTCATGAAAGCCAGCATGTGGCAACAATACAGATGTCCGTTAAATGATGAGTGGGTAAAGCAAATGTGGTCTCTCCATATTATGGAACATTCTCTGGCCATAAAAATAACAAATTACTAGTACAGGCTACCACATGGATGGACCTAGGCAACGTTATGATAAGTGAAAGAAGCCAATTGCAAAAGGTCACAAATTGTACAATATTACATATCAGAAATGTTTAGGATAGGCAAGTCCTTAGAGACAGAAAGCACATTAGTTTCCATGGGTCAATGGGAGGGTTAATGGGGAGAGAGTGTTAATGGGTATAGGGGTATTTTGTGGGTTGATGAAAATGTTCTGGTAATAAAATGTGGCGATGATTACCCAACTTCTGTTAATATAATAAAAACCAGGGGTGCCCGGGCAGCTCAGTCAATTTAAGTCAGACTCTTCAGTTTGCCTCAGGTGATGATCCCAGGGTATTTGGACCTCCTGAAGCCTTTTTTTCTCTCTCTCTGCCTATGCCCTGTGTGCTCATGCATTCTCTCTCTGTCTAAAATAAAAAGAATTTTTAAAAACATGGTAAAAACCACTGCCCTGCATAGTTGAAAGGTGGAATTTTATGGTATGTAAATGATGTCAATAATGGGTTGATATTCTCTCTGTGTATAACGTCAGCCACATGCATTAGTATAAATTTTGTCGTATGCACATTAAGAAAGGTATAACGAAAGAGGTAAAAATAATTCTAGTAATATAGTTTATTTAACTTAATATGTCCAAAATGCTATCTTACGGTCTATCAATATTTCTGAAATTACTAAAACATTTTCCATTCATGGTCTCGTACCATGGTCTTACGAGTGCCATTTGTATTCTATACGCAGAAGGACACTCATTTCAGGCTTGCCACATTTCAGAGACTCTTTGGATTCGTGGCTGCCTTCGTGGTGACAGTGCATCTTCCCAACATTCATTAATTAATAGCTGCTTGCTTCAGGGTTTTGTGTGTTCAGTATAATAAAGTTACAACAGGAGGCCGAAATAGCCTAATCTGTTGTGTGAGATCAACCTAAGTGGAAACAAAGGAAAACGTGATTTCATTGGGTTTTGTGTATTCTTAGGGCCAGCTTGTTTGTAATTCTCGCGCTATCTGTTGTGCCTCAAATGAACATGGGATGCAGATGTTTTTGCTTTAGAGGAAAATAGCAAAGCCACAGCTAGCAACTGCATCCATTCACATTTATAGTTTGGTCTTCCAGAAAAGTGTGGCCCCGCCATAGGGGGGGAGTAGCTTCCTTTGAACAACTTCAGCTTCCATGTCATTGGCATTGATTCTCACTTCTGTCAAAATTGGCCTCATGCTCATGTCAGCACTAACTCAGCTCAGAACCTGATTTTTCAATTTCCAATTTTCTGTCCACCTGGTGGTTTTGATGCCCTCCTATCTCAACACCGTGGCATAGAATACATCTTAACTCCTTGTAGATGATCCTGCTTAGCCCCTAATTTGAGAGAGATACAGGACTTGCAATATCCTGTGGGTTGACCTGGGGGCTATTTGTGAAGCAG
Source organism: Neofelis nebulosa (assembly GCF_028018385.1). NCBI lineage: Eukaryota > Metazoa > Chordata > Mammalia > Carnivora > Felidae > Neofelis > Neofelis nebulosa. The sequence goes on from NC_080800.1 coordinate 9,395,983, forward strand.
AGAAAGGGAAAAAATAACCTGCAGGAAATATGCTCGTCTGTTTCCTGACATTGAGATTTTCTAAGGATAGGGAAAAAAGGTTCTCAAGGGAAAATTCATGCCCAAAATAAAGCAGAATTATGCCTGTCATTAATTTTTTTAATGTTTATTTATTTTTGAGGAAGAGAGAGAGAGTGTGTGAGCTGGGGAGGGGTAGAGAGAGAGGGAGACACAGAATCCTAAGCAGGCTCTAGGCTCTGAGCTGTCAGCACAGAGCCTGATGCAGGACTCGAACTCACACACTGTGAGATCATGACCTGAGCCAAAGTCAGACACTCAACTGACTGACTGAGCCACCTAGGAGCCCCTAAGTTTTTGTTTTTTTTTAAAGTAAACTCCTCACCCCAAATTGGTCTTGAACTCACAACCCTGAGATCAAGTGTCACGTGCTCTCCCAGCTAAGCCTGCCAGGTTCTCCCAGGCATTAACTTTTTGATTCTGTGTTCGTGTTGACAGTTGGGAATAAAGGGGTGGTAAGAGATGCTTGGAGCAAAACTCCACAGCACCTAGGACGTGTCTTAGGGACATGACAGAGACTGACCTTTGCCCCTTAGTCTAGGCATGGAGACACAGTGTTTACTTTTTTCCTGGAAAGCTGCTAAAATATATTTTTTCCTGGTGGTATATATCCCATTATATTCCTATGTTATAGCTGAAGAAAGTAGTATTCCAAGAGGTTCACGAATTCGCCCAGTGATGGCCTCTGATAAGAGGCAGCGTTTAAATGGCAGTTGAGTTGCCTTTTGTGCACTTTGTAAGCTTACAGAGGTATAGTGTTGTCACCATTTGTTTCTATTATGAAAGCGTTTAATAGATGGCGGAGCATTTCCTGCCCTTTTCCAAGTCCCTGGGTAGAGCTTGCCAGAAGGGTTTTCCAACTGTAGCAAAGAATGCAAGTTTGCACATATCTCACACGTTCTTTTTTTTTTTTTTAATGTTTGTTTATTTCGAAAGAGGGCGATTGGGAGAAGAGCAGAGAGAGGGAGAAAGAGAGAATCCTAAGTAGGCTTCACGCTGTTAGCATAGCACCAGACACTTGGCTCGAACCCACAAATTGTGAGATCGCGACCTGAGCTGAAATCAAGAGTCGGACGCTTAACCAACTGAGCCACCCAGGCGCCCCAAGATCTCATGCGTTCTTACATTTGATGACATGTGTTGTTTGGAACGTGAAAATGAGAGATGGCTCTCCAGTGCAGTGAGCTTCTTGCTGGTGATGTGACTTTGTCTTTGTTCTCAAGGATGAGGGAGTCCTATAGAGAGAGAGATTATAAAGTTAGTCTCTGGATCAGTGCAGAGATCGGAGATGACTGTGTAGACCCGTGGCTGTCATCTCTCTTGGTCAAGAGTCATAGTTGGAAGCACATCTTGTGATACATTTGAGGACAGAAATAACTTGATGGATCTGTTTGTAAAACCACCAAACCTTCAGAGAGACAATACTTTGGTTAGTAGGTATCATGGACCCTGATGTTTGCCATTCTGTTTCTTTTGTGTTAGCCACCACCCCCTGTCCTGATTCAACATTCCACTGATCAGTACCAACTTGCAATGTTGAAAATATTGTAATGTTGGAAAACATTGTCTGCTGCACGCGTTTTGGGGTACTCTAGGATGCTTCGAGTGCCTGGAACAGATAGTAAATGTTTTTCAAATGGGAAGAAGAGGATTAATAATGCTGAAACTAATCAGAAAGAGTGGATTCTCTGGCTCCTAGTGCCCTTTGTTGGGGTTTTTGAACTTCACGATCGTGGGTAGTAAGGAGATGTGGGTGGTTTCTCACCAGGGGTGTTTCTGTTCCTTTTGAGGGCATTTGGAATTAGCCGTGGGCATGATGTCTGTGAACACTCCTGGCGTTTCCTCATCAGAGTAAATGAATACTGATCTGATGAGGACAATGGGGCTGTGTTGCACTGCAGAGTTTTTACTGCCAAACTTGCCCCTTTAGCTCCAATGGAGAAATGTGATGGGTTTTTCATTGCCAAGAAGATCGCCTGGTCGCCTGCGGCATGGGACGTTGGTAAAGCAGCCAAAGACTAAATCTGTGCGAGTCTTTGGGCTAAGCTCTTGTTTCAAATGACTAAATCAGGGGCACCTGGCTGGCTCAGTTGGGGGAGCATATGGCTCATGGTCTCTGAGTCTTGAGTTTGAGCCCTTTGTTGAGTGTAGAGATTACGTAAATAAGTAAAATTACTGAATGAACAATTCCTTCGTAACTCAGGGATGGAAGGACAGCCAAGGTGGACGCAGCAGGGATGGCCCAAGGTGGAGTTGCTTATTATCTGTGACACCACTGACATTTGGAGCGAGATAATTCCTTGTTCTGGGACCTGTGAAGGTCAAAAATGTTTGTAAATATTGCCACGTGTGCCATAGAGGGCAAAGTCACCCTTGTTGACAACCACTTGTCTAATAAGGAGATCCATACACAACTTTTAAAATAAATTGCATATAAGAATAGGAAGGTCACAAGTAGCTTGCCCAGAACAAGCCTGTCTCCTGCATAAGAGTCACTTAAGGCCCCTTGATGAGGCATAAACCCTGGAAGACTTTTTCTCTTTCCCCTAGAATCACATGTCTTATACCTTCTGTGGTAAACTGTTAGAGATGACAAAATTTAAAGTGATGTATAAAAACCAACGAAAGTCCAGTCTGTCTCTGCTCTGAAGGGAAATCAATTCCTGTGGAACCAGTACATTAGGAGTTTGTAGTCTTTGTTTGTTTGTTTAATGTTTGTTTATTTTTGAGAGAGAGAAATAGAGAGAGAGAGAGAGTGGCAGTTGGGGAGGGGCAGAGAGAGAGGGAGACACAGAATCCGAAGCAGGCTTCAGGCTCTGAGCTGTCAGCACAGAGCTCTATGTGGGGCTCAAATCCATGAACCGCGAGATCTTGACTTGAACAGTCAGAAGCTTAACCGACTGAGCCACCCAGGTACCCCAGGGGTCCGTAGTCTTTAAGAGTGTGATGGGGGTAATGCTTCTTTTAGGTCTCATGTTTCTAGGTGGATAGCTAATCATTTCACAGCTTAACCCCATCATGGATCCAGGGCTTTATCTATTTACTTACATTTAGAATAAATACGTAAATTGCAGTCTGCATAGATTCCCGGTGATATCCTCTTTGAAGGAATAATGACAATTTTGTGACCGGTGGTGCTAAGGATATTTGCACTTATTATCAAAACAACATGCTTAAAAAACATAAGTCTCTTCCCTGTGCTAAGTTCACTTGATTTTCACCCTTTTGTTGTTTTCAATTTTATTTCATCAAACTAAATGTAGTATCGCCTTTGAATGTCAGCTTTCACAATGTAGAGCTGTCTTCCCAATAAGGATCCTACTTTCACCTCTTCTAGGAAATCTCCTTTAGGTTTCTGTATGAAGAGTGGTAACTGCCCTGGTTTTACAAAGGCGATATTTATAGAATGGGAATTAATTGCATCCAACAAATATTGCTTGAATGTCTTTAGAATCCACAGACTGTGCATGTCTAGGGAATGATGGAGTATTTGTGTACTCAGTTAATCAAAGTGCAAATGTCTTGTTTCCAAACAGAACAAGCTTCTCTTAAAATTTATTAATGGAGAGTTGCTAATGTGGAGAAATGAAATGATCTAGGCAGTTGTGAGAACTTTGTTCTGTTTTAAAGATAACTACTGTGTGTAGCTGAGAAGAATAGAAGTTTATTCTTTAAAATTCATGTTGTTGGCCAATAAGATCAGAGCATTTACATGAAAAAAAGAAGGAAAAGACCTACCTAATTTTTGATTCTGAAACACTTCAATAAACAAAATGAGCACCATTCCTTTAAATAAACATTGCTAAAATGTGTGATGTAGTCTGGCTAAATTCACCCACTGGGTACAGTTTTGCCCCATGTGAAATTCCTGGGTTATGCCTGGGAAATACTCAATTATCCAGGCAAATGGGTTTGCTTTGTCATTCTTTTTTTCTATTGATGTTTTTGAAATAGTTTTTTTTTTTTTTTAATTTTTTTTTTTTTCAACATTTTTTATTTATTTTTGGGACAGAGAGAGACAGAGCATGAACGGGGGAGGGGCAGAGAGAGAGGGAGACACAGAATCGGAAACAGGCTCCAGGCTCCGAGCCATCAGCCCAGAGCCTGACGCGGGGCTCGAACTCACGGACCGCGAGATCGTGACCTGGCTGAAGTCGGACGCTTAACCGACTGCGCCACCCAGGCGCCCCATTTTTTTTAATGTTTACTTTTACTGTTGGGAGAGAGAGAGAGAGAGAGAAGCGAGCATGAGTGGGGTGGGGCACAGAGAGGGCGACAGAGGATCCAAAGTGGGCTCCCCGCTGACAGCAGAAGGCCTTGAGCCGAAGTCAGACGCTTAACCCACCAAGCCACCCTGGTGTCCCTCTCTCAAGGTTTTAATTTTAATTTCAGGATAGTTCACAAGAGTTGGCTTTTATACATGCGAGAAAGACTAATAAGAATTATTGCTGTCTTTGTGGAAACACAGGGATGAGAGATGGCTCACATTGAAAGAAAATGGAGGAGTGTCTCTTAGGTATAGTCAACATTTACATATTTGACGTGAAGTGAACTGATAGGCTTAAGATTAAGTATCTCTTGCTGACACCGTGTTAGAAGATAGATCTGATCTCAAACCGGTTTTTTTCCCCCATTGAGCACCACTACTAGTACAGGAAGCAGCCCGCCCAACTGTCCGTGTCGAGCACATTTAGAGTCAGACTCCCCTATGGTTTGTGCGTGTAACTCTGAACCTTCCTCTGCTCAGAAAGCTTGTCTCTCTCATGGCCAGGTACTGTGACTGTTAGACGTAAACGAGTTAATTCTCTGGCTATTTCAACCCTGGCTGATCTGTTCACCTAGGCAGAGACCCATGGATGGACCCTGTTACTTGGATTTCTGAGCCAAGGGACTTTCTCAATACTTCTTTAACCAAACTGGTTGTGGTCGTCCCCGTGCTGAGAATCGTTCTGCAGGGAAAAAACTCCGGGATTAGAACAAACATTGGAGTTTGCATTCAGAAGAGTCCCCTCTAAAACTTCCCTCCTCCCTTCCCGATCGAGTACCTTTGTATAAATTGCTCAAACTGTTTGGTCCTGGGTGTCCTCAAGCGTTAAGCGAGGGGAACCATTTTAACTGCTCTAGATTTCAATATCGTAAGTATTTGGACGGTAATACATCTCAAAGGGCCTTCCAAATGAAAGATCATATTGTCATTTCTTAGTAATTGTAGTCGTGTTATCAGAATGGCTAGGCTTGTGGAATGAACCATAAATATTTTTCTTAAGGTAATGACACAAAATCTAATACTCACACAAATCATCCCGGGACCAATAACAATGCCTGAACCGATGATAAGTTTGTTACTTTTATTACATCGTAGTTTATCCTTGTCACAATAAAATGAGATGCTTATTATTCCCTGCAGTTCTAAAATGTGAACCCATTTGCATACGCTGTAAGAGGAGGGAATTCGGAATGAATTTTACATGGAGTAATTTCCCCTGACTTTGGTGACGTATGTGGTGTTTCTTTCCGATGGCCATGGCTTATACTACTTCGTGCGTTAATTTGACCAATGTTCGTAGCCCTGCTACGGGCGTCCTGTGTACAGGATCGAGGTGACCACTGAGCCCAGTTACGGGCAGTCCCGCCAATTAGTGTCTAGTCTTAGATTCTCCCTCAGTGGTTCGCTACTCAGTGTCCTTAATTATGGGCAGTGCCGTTTATTTGAACTGGCACTCGTTTTCCCTCTGAAGAGATTTTCTAAATTGGTGATAGTTATTTCGGGTGAGAGATTGGATGTATTATTTAAAGGCCAAAAAAAAAAAAGAAAGGTCACAAAAAGAAAGAGAGAAAGGTGCCTGCAGTGTTTACCCGACCCTCGTCCTCCCAAACTTTTATGGGCAAGACAAACTTCTTTTTACAATACTGTTTGATTAATAGCAAATCTCCTAATACATGCAATGGAACCAAATTCTAACAGTTACCATATATCAACTTCATGTTTTTGGCTCCAACTTCCTTCCTTCCTTCCTTCCTTCCTTCCTTCCTTCCTTCCTTCCTTCCTTCCTTCCATCCTTCCTTCCTCCCTTTCTTTTTTATCATTTCTTTGACCTTGAAATAATACATCCATCTCTCCCTCGAAATAACTACCACCAATTTAGAAAATCTCTTCAGAGGGAAAAAGAGTGCCAATTGCTTTCAATGTTCAGTTCATTTGATCTTCTAAGATGGCCTGTGCTCTGACCATATTGACCTCTGGTTCCGGAGAGGAAACGAGGGATGGAGAGAGGGGTCGGGATGAGCAGATGGCATGCCATTCCCGGCTTTACCCACTTTTCTGAGAAATCCCACTCGACACTTTTCCCTGCAGTCTCATTGATTGGAACACAATCGCGTGGCCTCAGCACGTTCTGGAGCTGGAAATGTAGTTTTTAGCTGTACATGCTACCTGTGAATGAAAGTGGAATTCTTTCACTAAGTAGGAGGGGGAGGTTCCTACTGGGAAGCAGAATCCGCCATACTTTTACCCCCATGGTAAGGGACACTCCGTTAAACTGAGAGCGTTTGGGGGGCGGATTTCTTTGCCCTAAATAATTCCCACCGAAGCAGTGAAGACATCTACCTTTGGTTTGGACTCAATGTTGTAAAATTTATCCCAGTGAAGGAGAGAGATAAAATGAAGAGAGTCCATGAAGCAAGTGGCTCCCTGCCTTACTTGAGGAAAAAGCCAAAGTCCTTTACATGAAAAATGCAGAGGGCCCTCTGGGAACGGGCCTCGTCACATCCCCTCCTGCTCGTTCTGTTTCAGACACAGTAACCTTGAACATACCAAGCGGGCCTCTGCCATCGGATCCGTGCCGTGGCTGCTCCGCTGGGCCTGAACTGCTCCCCGGGGTCCCGGCTTGGTTCCTTCCTTTTCATCCTTCAAGCCTTTGTTGCAGTTGTCTCTTTTTAGGAAAACCTTAATATTGTGATATTATGATTTGTAGTAAGAAATATATATTTGGCCTTCATCCCCTTTTCTGTCCTAGAGCTCCTAAAAACCTTTATGACGAGAGCAATGAAGGTGGCTCTTTTTATGTTAATGATGTCATTTTTGGAGAGTTCCTAAGGGTGGGGGCTCCTTGTCAAGGGACCCGACCATGTAATTAGAGGGCTGCACTTTACTATTATCTTTTTTTTTTTACTTGAGGTTTTTATTAGTAATATTAGTGTTGGGTATCCAAGTAGCGATTCAATACTTCCATACGTCACCCGGTGCTCATCAGAACAAGGGCACTCGTTACTCCCCGTCCCCCCACCCCTCTACATTCTGGTGACTCTCAGTTCCACCTCCCCGACCTCCAGCGAGGGGAGAAGGGCTAGAGATTGACTTCAGTGGCCAGTTATTGAATCTCTTCTATGTAATGAAGCCTCCATATACTCCCCAAAGTGTAGAAAGTGTTTCCAGAGCTTCCCCATCGGTGAAGACATGGATGTCCTGGGAGAGGGGTGCCCTGGAGAGGGCGTGGAGACTCCTTGTCCCTTTCCCCGTGACTTCCCCTATGCATCTCTTCAATCTGGCCATTCCTGAAGGTTATATCCTTTTATAATTAAGTGGTAATCAAGGAAGTAAAATGTTTCTCTGAGTTTTGTGAGCTGGTCCAGCAAATTAATCAAATCCAAGCAGGTGGTTTTTGGAACGCCAGATCTACAGCTGGTGACAGGCACAGATGACATCTTGGACTAGCCTCTGGCATCTGAAATGGGCGGGGGGTAGGCAGTCTAGTGGGACACAGTTTTCAGTCTTTGGAATCTGATGCTGTCTCCTGGTAGATAGTGGCCGAATTGGGTTGGGGTCCAGAATACCCAGCTGGTGTGGTGAAATTGCTTGTTGGAACGGGCCCCCTCCCCCACCTGCCCCACGGTGTAATTGGATATCAGAATTTTTAGCCTACCTTGACCTAGAGTGTGCAAAATTACCACTTTTCCTCATAGTGTTCCATCCCTCATAAAAGAAATAAATGGAGGCCCCTGGGTGGCTCAGTTGGTTAAGCATGCGACTTCGACTCAGGTCATGATCTTGCAGTTCATGGGTTCGAGTCCCATGTCAGGCTCTGTGCTGACTGCCCAGAGCCTGGAGCCTTCTTCGGATTCTGTGTCTCCCTCTCTCTCCACCACTCCCCTGCTCACGCTATCTCTCTCTGTCTCTCAAAAATAAATAAAGTTAAAAAATTTTGTTTTCATTAAAAAACAAAGAAAGAAATGACAGCACTTTGCCTTTTTTCAGATTGTTTGTGACATGTATGAAGAACCTCTTTTGGTTTTCTAACGTTTCCTTACATGAGAAACTTTTTCCTCCTGGTTAATTGTGCAGGGAGTTCTGGAGAAGGGGATTTTCAAAGAGGGTGTGGCCTTGAAGGACAGGGAGAAAAATAGCAAACAAATGTCACAAATTCTGTCTGATACTTCTTTTTATGTGTATATGAATAGGCTAACAGGATGAAACCGAGGGAAAAAGTCTATTTAAATATCTATTGTCTTTGTATGTAATGTTTCAGACTGTTCTCACAGTCATTTCTTAATTTTTATTGTAAAATCTGGTTTTCCAATTACCTGTTCCTCAGAGTTTCCCATTTGTTGATACCCTCAGTGATGTGCGTGTGTTTGTGTGACCGATGTGAATTCTCTTTTCTCTTTTCCATGCTTTTGTAGCTAACAAATCTTGACATACTGAAGAAATTCTCCATATTTTTCTCCGCGTGTATACTCACTCGTTAACTTCCTTATTTTCTCTGAATTGTTTCTCATCCTCGCCTTGAGTTGTTGAACTGTCTCCTCGCTTCTCTTTTCTTTTTTGTCTTCTTTTCTTACTAGTGCGTCACTATCCTTCAATTGAATACAAGGAGACCCTGTGTGAACGGTATTAGGACTAATGTCATGTGATTTTCTTAGTTGCATAGTCTTCCTCTGCTAAGTCCTTGTGACTCCTTTACAATGATGATTATGTCAGTGAAAATCAGCACCCTAATTGCAAAACCAAGACCAAGAAGTACCACTGTATCTGAAAACATGACATTAACCAGAGAACATCTGTATCTGTACAGAAGAAATACGAATAGCTAATTTTTGCAAAATCTTGCGTTTAAATTGTTATTCCTCGATGAGTGGTCATTTTAATTGTTCTTCTAAAATGCATTTTATAACTTGGAATCAAAATGTGATGTGCAGATGGAGTATGATGTATACCTACTTGGTCATGCATTGCATTATGTGTAGAATAAGTTTTTAATATTTTTGATATATTCATGGCCACGAGTACTATCTTGACTTTTCGTTAGGTACCTAGAGGAGATGAGCAAAGGGGAGTAATCAAGAAATTGTGCCGGGGCACCTGGGTGGCTCAGTCGGTTGGGCGGCCGACTTCGGCTCAGGTCACGATCTCGCGGTCTGTGAGTTCGAGCCCCGCATCGGGCTCCGTGCTGACAGCTTGGAGCCTAGAGCCTGCTTCGGATCCTGTGTCTCCCTCTCTCTCTGCCCCTTCCCCATTCACATTCTGTCTCTGTCTTTCAAAAATGAATAAATGGTAAAAAAAAAAAAAAAAGATTAAACAGAAATTGTGCCATATTCCACAAAAAACGGCTGTCATACCTAGAGTATGCCAATTGCCCAACATGGCAGTGGTCTTCATTGTCAATGCCCCGAACCATGTCATTCTCTGTTCCGTTTTAGCCACTGCCATCTATGTGCCTTGTGGTCTGTGTTTTAACGAAGTATGTATATCATAAGAAACCCTAACATACCCGAATATCTCAGACATGGGGTATCGGTTAAAAGCCAAGCCTATTTTTAATATTAATATTCATTTTTTAATGTGAAATTGTCATAACTTTTTATGTCCACTTATAAATGTTGAAGCAGGCCCATGATTCAGCACCATTAAATCATTCCTAAATTGCCACTGATGAGGCTAAAATTGCTAGTTCTAAAAACCTACTGCTGTGAAGGCTTCCTGTAGTTCTGTGAATTACTACCTCAAACTCCATTACTAGTTGCCCCCACTGTCTGGTCAGACCTGATGAATGCCTGATGGCTGCTGTCCTGGAGCTACGAATGGCAAGACCAGGCTTCTAGCCCAGCATGGACATAATTACTGCTACTTCTGATTTGGACTACAGAAGGTAGAGTACAGCGTTCAAAAAGTGTAATTGTATAATGTGATTCTCATTAACTTAAAAAAAAAATCAGACACGTATTTTTCATTGTTTCTTAAACGTCGAGGAGTATGGAACCAGTCAACGGTTATGTTCTGTTTTGTTATCCATTGGAAGACCTTGTGTTGATATCCTGGTTTTTGTTTTTTTTTTTTTTCAAAGCTCTACAATATGTAGAACAAATGAAGAAAATAAAAGAGAGAGTTTGGCCTTGATAACCACTCAAACTGTAACATGTCCTATTTCTTGAAAAGAAAATACACTTGTAAAACAAAATAGCTATTGAAGGTCTATGTTTTAATTAGTTTTTTTTTAATGTATGTTTGTTTATTTTTGAGAGAGAGAGAGAGAGAGAGAGAGGGAGAGAGAGGGAGAGAGAGGTGGCCAGCAGGGGAGGGCAGACAGAAGGAGACAGAGGATCTGAAGCAGGCTCCATGCTCTGATAGTGGAGAGCCTGACGTGGGGCTCGATCCTACAAACAGCCAGACCATGACCCAAGCCAAAGTCAGACACTCAACCGACTAAGCCACCCAGGCACCCCTACATGGTTCCTTTATAATGTCTTCTTAAGAGAACCAAAATCTTCCCACATAATTCCGAAGTAGTATTCCTTGATCTTATTGGAGGCAGTAAAAATGTAACAATAGGGCCTTGAGTTCCTTGGTTAGGGTATCATACCTCAGAATCCACTCTGAATGACATTGATGTCCATGACTATGGCCAGGTTATACGAAGTTGGTGTTTGCCACTAGGAATAGGTCAGCACCAAATTTTATCATTCATTTTTTCCTTGATTTAGAACCATGTTTTAAGCGCTTGTATGTGACAAGGTAAGGTAAAAATAGAGCTTGATTTTACTGTATAGTAGGGAATCTCTTGACTTGTACTTTAATGTTTCCCAACTCCCTTAGCGAGCCTAGCAACATACTATGACAATAGATAGCTATTCAAATTTTATTACTCTGTATTATCATAGAGGATTGTTATTTTTATTTGTTGTGTCTTGAAAATAGAGAGGAAATAAATATAGCAAAGGAATTCTTTGGTCGTGAATGGATTTCCTTCTTGTCCACATATATATATTTTTTTTTATGAAGGAGAAGAAAAGTAATCTTTATTATTACTTCTTAGAATATTCAACATCTACAGTACTAGTGACCTTGCTAAAAGTTGGTCATTAGATGCATATGTTTCTGTTTGAATGCTGACATTTAAAATAAGTTGTGTTTCTAGAAATGAATCTTTGAGTAAGCTGCTCCCATTTGTAAAATTTCAGTGATGTATCTTTAAGCTTTATTTTTTTTTTTAAGAATCCAGTGAGGTTTTAGATAAAATATCTTTAGATAGTTAGATAAAATATCTTTAAAGGAAGGTGTTTAAGCAACTTTTGCATGACAAATTTGTATTTTCTAAGCTAAGAAGACTTTTCTTGCTCTATAATCATTTCTAAAAGTCATGTGTGCGTTGAACACAATGAGATTTCTGGAAGCACTCCACAATACTGTACAATTCCGCAATGCAATTAAGAATCATCACATGATCATGGACTGCAGAGAATATTAAATGTCAAAGAATGGCTGGAGGGAGATTTTGTAAAGGAAAATGACCTTTTTGATGATCAAGACCAGTTCTGCCAACATAGGTTTATAACAAAAAGAAAGAAGCCCATGTGAGGAGTGATTTTCTAGACATACTGGTGATAGGTTGTAAGAGAGAACTTAGATGTTGAGCTTTGCTGCAGATTATTAGGGATACATTTTAATCCATTACTCACAATTGATCTAGTCAGTATAATGGGAAATCCTTTTATTTTGGAGACAATGAGGTTCAGTGAGTTTAAAGAAAGCCTGTGATTTGGTATTAAGGGTTTTGTATCAGCTCTACCCAATGTTTTAATCTTGAAGAAGTCTCAACTTCCTTATCTGTTTAATGAAGTATTAGTATCCTACCAATCTCATAGGGTTGATGCAAGGTCTTAGGACGTTACACACATTGTCTCATTATTTGATGGATAAGTACTACAAGGGCTTTGGAGAAAGTAAGAGGTAAAATTTATCTCTTGGCCATCACAAATCTCTCAGTGTTATGTTGGGTTCCCTTAAGTAGCTTAGCATTGTTTCCAATTTGGATGGAACACTTCTTCTGTGCAAACTATTGTGTCTTGCGTTATACATGTGGTAATATCATCTCGGTCATTCCTCCCACCAACCTAGCAAGTTGAGAACTATATTTGTAAGGCTTAGAGAGGTTAGATTATTTGTGTATGTAAGGTCAACTTCAGTGGCACACGGTATTTCCAACCTGAGATTGCTGATTCCAAAACTTGTGTCCTTAACCATGGCCCATAATACCCACTCCCACCATATAGAAGAGAACTTGTTCTTGGCTTGTTGCTGGCTGTCTGCATTGTAATTGGCTTTCTACCTTGTCACCAGCATTTTGGGAATCAGCTAAGAAGAAATGGAAGGTAATAAACCTCATTGTTACTGATTCTTCTATGAAGTGTTTCATCGCTTCTACTCATATTTTATTGGCCCAAGGAAATTGTTTGTGCAAGCCTGAGTACAACGGGGTGAGGAGATTAATTTGCCCCTAGGGAAAGATCATGTATATAGTGTTCCAAATCACCCTCTGTGGTTTGATAGATAATCCGTACTGTTGACCTTTAAACAACTCAGGCCTCAGATCTCCACTCACCAAAAATTTAACGGCTAATAGCCTATTGTTCTCTGGGAGCTTTATCAATAACGCAGTCGATTAACACATATTTTATATGCATATTTATTATATACACTGTTCTTTTAATAAAGTAAGCAAAAAAAAGAGAAAAAAAATTTTATGTCTTTATTTTATTTTGAGAGAGATGCCCCCCCTTTTTTTTAATTTTTTGTCTTTATTTTATAAAAGTGAAAATGTTTTTAAGGAAACCTTAAGGAAAAGAAAATATATTTATAGTATAATGCTGTATTTATCCAAAAAGTCTATATATCATTGGACCCATGGAGTTCAAACTTACTGTGTTCAAGGGCTAACTGTATTAGTTTATCTTACAAATGAAATGCATGCAGGCAAGAAATGTGATAAAAATGAGAAGGAAATACAAAACAATATAGGTCCATCCGTCATCAAATTTGAAACAGATGATTGTTTTCATAGAGGAAAAGAGAAGACAGTGAATATTATGGATATTTAAAATTGTTTTTGTGGAAACAATACTTAACACTTTGGGAATTTATGTATGGCCTCTGCTGTGGTTGGGATCCTTATATTTGACCATGAGCTTAGTAACTGTTCATTACCAATTTCGTTCGGTTACAGATCCTTTAAGCCCTTATGGAAAATCATCAAATATTTGCCCACTTTTTATATTCTCATTATTCAATCAACCTAAATAGATTAATGCACTCTCTTAAAGTGGAGTTTACTCAGTCCACTGTCTCGTCTAGGTTTCGGTGAGTGACATGGTTCATTCTAGTCTACATCTATTAGTAAATGAAGTTGCTATTAAGGTCCTATGTAACCGTTATCAAAGGAAGAGTGGTATATTTTTTCTATTGCTGTTGTAAGCCAAGGGATGGTGTGTATGGCTGAAACCGAACGCACCCTCCATCCATGAAAATCAGCTAAAAAATTAAATTCTAAGAATCCGATGAACTGAAAAAATGGCTTCATGAAGCCCTGAAGAGGCTTCCGTCTCCTGGTTGCCTCATTTTGAGCAGGGATCCCCACCTGTGGTTGGTGGACACTGAATCTCGGGAGAGGATGGATAGACTAGGTCTTAGCACCATTTCTGAACACTGCTTGAAAAGCATACGGCTTGCCATCACCACCAAGTCCATTTCTTCTTCATTGATGTACCTGCAGGCACTGTCCTTCCTGGTCTGTAGCCCTTTGTGGACACAGCGTGTTCCCCTGTCATAATTTCCCCTTAAATAAATGAGGATTCTGAGGTTCAGAATATAAAGGTGATGTAATTTACTCTCAGACTCCAATAAGCCTAGGTTGCATGGTTGCAGTTTTAACCTAATCACCATCTCATGGGAAGCATCCATTTCTACCGCAACCAGCGTACTGTGGGCATTGTTGATCTTGCATGCTTCCCTCATTACTTTTGTCAACAGACACTGAGTATATGCCTGTGTCTGTAACGTGAGAGAAGGATGTGAGAACAAATAGTTTATTTGGGAGGTTATTCTAGAGAGCAGGAAGTGGTTAGTGCTACGTTAGCGGGAAAAATGAGAGAGGGATGGAAGAAAATGAAAATAAGAGGAATGAGGTAGGTTGACAGTGCGGGCATCTGAGGCCCCAACCGTTTTTGGAATTTCTATGAAATCCTATAGAATACAGGTCAACTAATGACATGCTGTAGGCCAATCCTGGCAGGCTTTTTGTAAATAGGTTTTATTGGCCTGCATTTGTTCTCGTGCTAAAATGGTAGAGTTTAGGAGTTGTGATAGAGACCCTGTGGCCTACAACATCAAGTAAAGTACATAAACATATTTGGGTCCATACTGCAAAAGTCTGCTGACCCCTGATCTAGAAATTACCTCACACTTGACCGCTTGAAAGATGAAAGGAGACTATTTATTCACTATTTATTGCCATAAGCCACATGTTTTTCTCACCAGCATATGAACTGCATTTAAACAACTTAAATGAAACCTTGGAAACATAAAAGTGGGGAGGCCATTCAATAAGGACCGTTGATGCGAGACCACCAGTGGACATCGAACTGTCCACCATAGCTACACTACAATCAAAGACTGGCCAACAAGGAAGCATCATGGATTAGCTTCTTCTCACCCGCCAACATTTGTTTTTATTTGATCAACCAAAAGCTTTGTTGTCCCTTTACCATCATTCAGGATGTTCTGGTTATCCTAGATATCCCAGTTTCAAATGTTAATTGTGTGAGTGTGTTGGCGTGTACATGTTCCCCAGGACATTTTGTTTTGTTTTGTTTTGTTTGTTTTTTTAAGTTCTGTGAAAGAAATTAGACAGACAATTTTACCAAGTTAGAGCCTCTATTTATAGCCACAGGGTAAGGGACAGAATTGACAGGACCCCCTGTCCAACTGATAGCTTCTAAACAATGCATGTAACCTGCCAGCAAGGGTAAGGTCTATGGAGCGGAATATCTCCTAGAACAATTTTCTGTTTGATGTTGCTTTAGATGCTCATTATCTGTAATTATGTACAGAGCTAACTATTTTCATAATCCAATTAAGAGATACTTTGGAGTTGGATTATATAAGAATGACAGGTGGGTTAGGTCCTGCAGTGTTGCACTGGAACTAAAAATGGAGTCATTTTGAGTAGGAAAGTAATGGATTCAAGATGAAAACAAAAGGTGAATTTCAGGAAATGGAGCCCCCTCCTTTAACATTACCCCAAGTGAGAGTTTATGGCCAGTGGTTTCTTCAAGGTATTATCTGCTATAGATAATAACCACTTATGTCATGAATTGCATGTATATTTTTCAGAATGAACATTTTGAGCCTATATGCAGAGCATTTCTTTTAATTGACTGCCTCTTAAAAATAGAATATAGAACTTGAGAAATCTAGGGAGAGTGGGACCCTGCCACATACTCAAACTTTATTTTCCAAGCAGGAACGTTATCCCCTGAAATTCTAGTGAATGGAAACAGCCTAGGAGGTGGTTTTAATTCTTTGTCATTGTCTCCATGATCTACTGCATCGAAGAAACAAAATGTCACTGGTTTGGAAAAAAAGTAAATGATCCCAAAGTAGGAAGTGTTTCTACTGTTAGAATCGATTGTCAATGGGAAAGATCTCATAGAGTGGTCCCTGATTGTATGTTGCTTAATCAATTAATATCCTGATGGCCTCAAGGGTCCCAGCCTAGTGATACTAGGGCTGCATGGAGACCATACAACAATGATGGCTAGAGTAGGATGCTTCTCCCAAATCTAATATGAATTTCACATTCCATTGCTTAGAAGTACCCAGGTTTTCACTGTCCTCTGTGTCTCAAAAGGAATGGTGTCTTTGATTTCAGTTGGGTTCTAGATGTTTAATTGAATCATTTTTGATGTTGGACCTTTTATATTTGAAGATACATCATTTAATAAGCATTTGCTTGAGAGTTTTGAGTTGTAAGAGCAAATGAAGGAAGAGTAATAAACAAATGACTAATAAATGTGGTGCCTCAAATGTACAGTTTTTGCTGGTTGTAGTTGTTATGGATAACATGTCATAATAAGGATAATAGTATTTAATGTAAACAAGAACTTCTGACAGTAATATCATTCTTGCCACGTCTGTTTGGAAACATAGTAAGGACAGAGAGAATGGGTATCTTTTGCTGTGAGATTGGCACCCCGGGTTCCTTGGGTCTGTTGAAGCATCAAATTACCTCCACCATGCCCCCTTTCTTTCTCTGGAGAATGCGCGGTGTTCAGTTGCATTTTCTTCCTAAAAGGTTGTAGGTATATATAAAGCACATTGAAATTCAGTTGTACACAGGATATGTTCAGTTTTATTCCCCAAAGAGCTGTTGGCTGTATTTCGAACCGATGGACAGGGAGGGAAGCCAGAATGGTGAAAGTGGATTTCCACTTTGAATATTCTTGGATTTATCAATATAAATTGCATTGATACTCATGGAGCGCTAGGAGTGCAAATGTAGCTGTAGTTTTTCCGAGAATGAGCCTTTTTGGTTTGCCTTCTCTGCACTGCCTGTGAGACTAAACAGACAAACACGATGTTTTGCTAGGAATGAGCATAGTTGACATTTTTCTCATCATGGCTTGTTCCCCTCAGAAGTGCCTGCAAAAAAACCCAAATGATGAGGGTCATACGTTTAAGCCTTGTGATCAAGAAACTTCTTTTCTTCCCAAATATCTTCATGGTCATCACTCACAAGGACTAATGGAGAGCTTTCTGGTTTTCTTTTTGATTTCTACTTGCCTACAAATTTCTTTCCTGTCATCTGTTCTTACTCTTGTCTGTTCTCTGAAAACCCATCGGCTTTTTCAGACTG
Organism: Neofelis nebulosa; assembly: GCF_028018385.1. Lineage (NCBI taxonomy): Eukaryota > Metazoa > Chordata > Mammalia > Carnivora > Felidae > Neofelis > Neofelis nebulosa. Next base: position 9,413,223 of record NC_080800.1, read on the forward strand.
TCACAATGTAAAAAGAACTTCTTCCATTTTTGAATGCCTGCATTCCTCGAATCACAGGGGCAGACAGGAAGAATGGAGAGCGAGAAGCCCTGTTAGGGAAGGACACAGAAAATAGTCTTTTGTGGGTACCTAAAGACCACACTTCAGGGAACGGACAGGAAGCCCTACATCACTGTTCAGGGCAGTTTCCTTCCTCCTAAAGGAAAAGCCCCCATGGGAATGGCCAGAGTCAGGTGAGATTTAATTTGGCTGGCGTATTGGGAAGGCTGGGATCAATATAAGGGGCATCAAAATGTGTTTTACAAGTGTTGATAGATTGGAAGCAGCTAATTTTTGGAGACTTATGGCTAGTTTCAGATCCTTTCTTCTTCTCTCAGAATTGGCATTTGTCTCCAACAATGGGGTCAACTAAGTGCCTGCATGTGTGTTTGTGTTACTATAGAAATGTCATTGGGTCCCTGTTATGAGAGTGCATGTCTGATTGCTTGCTCAGCCATACTAATGGTGCAGCCCTAAGGTAGTTGTTGCAAATATCAGTCAACAGATACCTAGGCTTTCTGTCCATATGCTCGGCAAAAAAAATAAAAGAAGAAGAAGAAGAAGAAGAAGAAGAAGAAGAAGAAGAAGAAGAAGAAAAGTAATTTGCATACATAGACCTTCTCCAGATCAAGTCAGCACAACAGGGCTTCGCTCCAACACATGCTCCATTCAAACAGACCAACCTGTGCTGTGCAATCCAGCTTGTTGATCACATTTCCAGCACGGTTTCTGCTTATAGAGTGAGGCTGCATTTCACTTCGGGCCGCAAGGCTTAAAGAAGGACTCTTAAAGTCCTTTGACACAGCAGAACATTTTGTGGGGTCTATTCAAAAAGTGTTCATTTCCCGACAAACTGTCCCTTCACGTCATTATGGAAGACCACCCCGGGGGGGGGGCGGCATTTGAACTGCCTATCCCCACCGGAGAAACTCCACTGCTGGGTGATTGTCAAAGTAATATGGCTTCGGGGCGCCTGGGTGGCGCAGTCGGTTAAGCGTCCGACTTCAGCCAGGTCACGATCTCGCGGTCCGTGAGTTCGAGCCCCGCGTCAGGCTCTGGGCTGATGGCTCGGAGCCTGGAGCCTGTTTCCGATTCTGTGTCTCCCTCTGTCTCTGCCCCTCCCCCGTTCATGCTCTGTCTCTCTCTGTCCCAAAAATAAATAAAAAACGTTGAAAAAAAATTAAAAAAAAAAAAGTAATATGGCTTCATTGTCAAGCGATGCGTGATACATAACTGGTTCATAGCACAACCATGCCTGGTCCGACATAGCGAAATAGATTTAGATAAGACTCTAGTTTATGAGCCATTAGGAAAAAGGGTCTGGTTTACTTCTAAGAAATTAAAAGTGCTTGTTGCATTTCAGCCAAAAGACAGAACACTCCTATCTTTTAATTAAGAGGACGTGTCACATATTTCCGTGCAAAATTAGGTTAATCCATTCCAATTTAATACAAATAAGGGGAAAGGAAGACAGGTATAGTGTTCTACGTCAGATCCTTTGTGTGGGTGATGTCTCGCGGAGGGATTGGATTTTACAGCAGGTGAAGGGTTGAAGGTGACACTGAATCAGAGCTCCCATAAGTAAAATACAGTATCCAAAGTAAGATGGAAGAGGCTCTTGTTTATATGACACTTGTTGGAAACCAGTTTCTAATTTACTTTTCTACCGATGTGCTACAAAGTACTAATGTACTTTTGTCTTTTCTTCATGGACACCTCCATTTTGTGCAGAGCAGCGAGTAACAGATGACAGTCATGTCGGAAAATGGAATGGTCAAAATAAAATTAGCGGAGATGTGAGCTGGTGAATGTGTGAGAGTTTGTGAGTTTTTGTGAATTGCTTAGGAATCCCACTTACTCATGTTACCCCCCACATAGCTGAACTTGGGGCCTTGTATGAATTTCATCTCAGTGGAGTGACTGCACGGAAGGAGCATTTCCGTCACTTTATTTTTAGCAAGCGTGTGCCAATTTTCTGTCAAGAATAAATAAATGGTTTGGATTCAAGAATAAATCACGCTTTTAAATAGGAAGTGTTTTCGAACAGAACACAAAGGAGATACTTTGTAAAGTTGGCAAAATCTGACAGCACTAAGGCGTACAATGGAGATTTCACAGGAACTTACGTGGAGGTGTCGTGTCCCAGGTTGATATTCCAGCCATTATGCCTATGCTTAGGGAAATTTATGTCACCTGATACTTGGCGCTTATTACGTGTCCATATTCGGGCCCCATGAATAATCAAGGCGTGGGCTGCTCCTGCAGAAAGGGAATCATTTGGCTAAAACTATTTAATTCCCGGAAACACCTCATTGGTTGTGGTGAACGTATGACTTGCGGAGTGCGGGTGACAGATATGCCCCATATTGGACCCAAGTGAAGAGAATATTCTATCCATATCATCACATTCTTACAAAGGGATCCCCAGCATAAGTCACCTTGCCATCCTGTACTAGGACGATATCTGCTCTTTCATTACCTTGACAGTCCTATAGAAATTTATGGAGAGATGTTCATAGGGAATGAAACGTCCTAAAAGCCCTCACTGATCTTCTAAGGAAAAGTGTGTTATATATGTGCTTAACACTGTTACACACTGTCTGGATAGGACACACTGGATGCTAGCATGGCCAAATCAGAGTCCATTAACGTTTGGTACAGCCTGAGGGAAAACTTCAGCCAAATTTGGAGGGGGGGAAGAAAACAGCGCATTGATTGCTAAATGAAGTATCCATTTTGAAAGTGATTTTTTAGCTCTTTTCTATCTTAAAATTAAAGTTGAGTCATGTCATTTCCTTTGAATGACTGGACATTTTGATATAGTGTTACAGGTCTAAAATTTTGGTGAACATTCTGTGGGAAATTAGGACATAGAGCTTAATAGTTCGATTATTTGGATCTAATATCGATTAATTTTTCCTTCCTTCCTCCTTTTGATGCTGCCTGCCTTCCCTCCCTCCCTCCCTTTTCTTTTTTAATCTCTTCTTTTTGTTTTTCTTTTTATTAAATGATCTTGTCAAACTGTATCTGTCCAGGGAAGAAATGCTTAGTTGCAGGGGTTCATGATATTTCAGGTTGAGGTAGTCTGGCTGTTATAATTACCTTCTTGAAGCTATGCTAAGCACTGGCAAATACTCAACAGGTGATGAGTGTTTCAGCCTTTAAATAAGAATGATAGGAGTTGGAAATCTTTGTAGTCCTTTCAAATAAATTATCCATATTTGGCTTTCCATTGGCGAATGTTTGCTGGGAAATAGAAAGTCATCCATTAAGTGAAAATATCCCGCAATGTCTGACCCTCTACTGAGAGTGTGTTTTGTCAGGTAGTTAACACGGAATAGTGGGAACACTGGTGCATTCTTATCCAAGAATCCACGTATCCGAAACACTCGTATCCACGAGACTATGAGCCTTTTAGTTTGGGACTAGTCCGGTTAACACCTTTCAAATGGAAAGGGTGATATAGCCTCTGTGCTCTCGCAGTTAGGGGCAGATGAAATGAAGGTGTTGAAACACTTCTTAAAGTGAACACTGTGGTCCAAAATACTCATATCATGACTCTCAACACTACACTTGCATTATGTTTGTCGTATCGTTACCTCTCTCTATTTGTGTTGGTATCGCGTACTAACATGTTCTTATTGTGAAATCCAGTAAGGAGCCAATCACAATGGAGCCACAATTAAAACCAGTGTATCAGTGAGTAAAAAGCTGTTCTTTTCCAGTCACTTAATGACTAGTAAAAATCATGATCTCTCAGAAGGTAGGAGTCTTAGGATTTCCGTTTAAATACAATTGGAAATTGAGGGAAATCTATATATTCTTAATTTGTTTTCTCCCCATGTAATAGCCATCTAACTAATGATCTAATGCCATTATTTTCATAATAAATAAATGTAGTTACAGTCACTTGACGCGCCCCCCCCCCTTGGGGAGTATGTAAGACCCACTTCTTCTGTATAAACCCACTCATTAAGTTGCAGTTGCATAGGGGATAAATGAATTATTCATTAACATTACTGATTGACTACAATAATTATGATGTTCTCCTTCCAGCCACAAAGATAGAATGGCGTAAAGTCTTTCATGCTAAGCATGAAGTAAGTAATTCTTGTATTGTTATAATAATTTGTAAATATAGTAAAAACCAATGGAATAGAAAATGGTGTCCACATTTCCTTTGGGAAAGTACAATTATCTTCTTCTTAGGCCCTTATGAACAGATCAGGTTGAGTTAATAAGGTCTCCCTTTCAGATATCCCTTCCTGATAGTATTTTTATGTATCTTCTACATCTGTCACATTAGGTAGGTGTTGTTCCTTGTTATAGTCATTCAGCTTCTCCCTGCTATAAAGCCAGAAACCTAGCTTTGTGCTTCTCTTCATTGATTACCACTCTTATATGTGTCTGTTCGTCTGTCCATCTGTCCATCCATCCATCCATCCACCCAAGAAGCAAATATTTATTTAGCATGGAATGCCTTTTACTAGATCCTTTCAAAGACCCTCATTCAAGGACTCCTTTTCCTATTGATATTTTCTTCATGGAAACTTTCCTCCTCGGCTTTCTATCAGAGCAGTTGCGATTTTCCAAATCAACCTTCCCAAACATTCTCCTCACCTGGTCTTTCCAAGTTTCCGTGGATAGGCTGCCATTTCATGACCTAAGTGAATTTTGACCTCCCTGACTAAGAGGAGAGGAGCTTGGCAACAGGGGACCTACTTGAGCAGGAACTGCTTTGTGACAAACCACATTCCACCCTAGGGAAAGGTGTTCAGGGATTCAGAAACTCGAAACCTGGTTTTATGGAGCTTACAACTACTGAAGCAAGAATAAATACAATGAGATACACCTAAAATACTCTCATAGAAGACATCTGAGGTGAAGATGTTTCAGTTTTATAAGTCTTTAGTAAAGTCCACAGAATGGTTTCTACTAGGAAGTTAGATGATGGTGATCAGGGACTAATCGGAAAAGACATGTAGCATGCTGGCATTGCCGGGTTTGGAATGATAAGGGTCAGGGTTGATTTCATGTGGAAGTTCTTAAGTACAGATGAGAATTCAAGCAGTGTCAGAAGCACAGATATGCAGAAATTTGCTTGGTTTGCATTGAGGACAGTGAACAGGGAGATTTGGTGTTGGTGAGTTTGCAGAGCTCATTTTTGTCCTATTCTTTCATTCTTTCTTTATTTAAATGTTTCTTTATTTATTTTTGAGAGAGAGAGAGAGAGAGCACAAGTAGGGAAGGGGCAGGGAGAGAGACACAGAATGTGAAGCAGGCTCCAGGCTCTGCACTATGAGCGCAGATCCTGACGCGTGGCTCGAATTCATGAACCGTGAAATCCTGACCTGAGCAGAAGACGTGTTGTACTTTTATTGAGGAGAATAGTGCTCATCCTCTATCTGTAATCACCAGAACCTCAGGAAGTAGCAGTTGGCCATACACAGGATTGAAGACTGAAGCTCAGTCCACCTTGAAGCTCCATTATATGCCAGAAACAGCGCCTAGACTCAACCTCAGGTCTTTTTGACTCCCAGACCCCCTGCCCACTTTTCCTTCTCTCTCTGGAGCAGGGCGTTTCAATCTTGGCACTCTTGGCATTGGTGCCTTGGTACCCACTAGGTGCTAATAGTAGCCCCCCCCCATTTGTGACAACCAAAAATGTCTCCAGAAATTGGGAAGTATTTCCTAGGTAGGTGAGGCAGACAAGTAGGGACAAGCAAGAGTTCCCCTAGGTAAAAACTATTGTTCTAGAATATTAGAAGAGTTTTGCAAATTTTTATGTAAGCTTGAATTTTCTCCTAGTTTTAGCCACACTCACGAGTGCACAAGAGAAACCAGAAACCAGTGCGAAAGCCACATTTACCCAACTCAAAATTCTTAAGTCAGTCACCCAGTTTTGTGCGGTTTTTCTCTAAACCCGATGATTATATAAACGAGGACTTGTTTCAAGTACATTATGTGTTGTGAGGCCAACACAGAGCCCAAGGACAGAAGTTATGGAGCCAAGCCTTGAGCAGGGTTATTCTGGGGGCTTCCTGTGTAGAATTATAGAATCAAAGGAGCTGCTCACCTCGCCATAAATCATTTGGAGGCCCTGCCATGCTGGGAACGTGAGAAGAAATGCTGGGCAGCCATCAGTATTTTCATCCAGGTTGCGCCCAGCTGCCTCATTGAATACAAATGCCAATTCTGAATATTGAAAGCTCCTTGAGAATAGCACCGTGTGTTAGACACAGTGGGGTTATTAAGAAGCATAGCTCATAATTAGCAATAAATGGGTTGGTATTACAGTCTGTGGTTGACACGTGTTCAGTCCTTGTTAAATAGAAATCAAACACTGTTAGGAGTCTATATACCTATTCAACATCATGATTATTTGGATACTTATCTCCAAAAGTTTTTCATATTGTTTTTGTAGCAATAGAAAAAATAGAGTTTGTAAAGTATTTAATTTTTTTTAATGTTTATTTCTGAGAGAGAGAGACAGAGAGAGAGAGAGAGAGAACGCAGGGGAGGGGAGTGGTAGAGAGAGAGGGAGACACAGGATCCAAAGCAAGCTCCAGGCTCTGAGCTATCAGCACTGAGCCCAACATGGGGCTCGAACCCAGGAACTACGAGATCATGACCTGAGCTGAAGTTAAATGCTTAACCCACAGAGCCACCCAGGCGCCCTGTGTTTGTAAGGTATTTAAGCAAAATAATTAGGAAGGTGATTGCCCCAACTGGAGAATGTCATGCCATTCGAATCCAACCCACTCCTGTTACCTAGGATCCATATACGATGATCAATGTGGCCTGAAATCTAATTGTCTTGTCCTGTCATTGGGATCACACCCAATACATGTACACCGGAAAAATGGTCATGTATTTCTACCCTTGGCAATGGATGCAATATGTGGCTTGAACCCTCAAGTTTATAAGCTCTTCAAAGCAAATATTAATGTGAAAACACCTCCTGAAAGCAGGCCCTTACACGTCTGATACCAGCACGGGGTAATTAGAAAATGTGGATTAAGCTGCTTCATAACACAGACCTTGAAAACAGGACTTACATTGCCTCGCTTTGAATCTACTTCTGTTGATCTCTCAGAGCGCTCATCTGCGACCTGGAAAGTAGTGTTAGCTGTGTGTTTGGATGACTTTCCTCCACTTGGTTTCAAAGTTCACTATTGAAGTACTGTGCTCAGGCACCCGTTGGCAATGTCGTAAACATACAGACTTTGAATGCTGGCAGAGGGCTTGTGTTTAAAAAGACTTGACTTTCTGCAGTTCCCTATTCCAGATAACCTACCCGTATCTAATTATTGAGTTATTACATCTTTAAGGAATATTGCCTTTGCAGATAATTGCAGGGGAGGCTGGATGATGAGATAATTAGATCAGTAGGGAAGCAAGATTTCTTCCTTCATATTCTCTCTTTGAAATGATATGAAAACTTTCCACATTTCCCTTTTTACTGCATTGTTAATAATTATTGCCCATCTCTTATTTATGGCAACACAATATATAATCGTTTCATACAAACTATGTATGTGCATGAGGGGGCATTTGTTTCTAGATTAAAAGGGCCGAACAAGCATCTTAAGGGACTTGTATTATAGCATTTTATCTGTCTGGTTTTTCTTATCTCCAAGAAGAAATGTGTAAAGAACTCCACGTTTGTTTCCCCTTACAATGCTAAAATAGTTTCAGAGTTTCTTCCCTAGGGAACCCCCTGAATGATTGATGCAGTCCACAGCCTGTGGCAAGATAGAGACGGGCCAGGAAAGTGCCCCAGGCTCTGAACTTCCCCTTGCCCTTGGCAACACTTGGCCAAGAGAGTATTTTCTGTCTTGCCTCTCAGGGACCAGTATTTCAAGTATGAAGGAAAATGATGAGCACAGTGTGTCCCTTCGTGGGCGTTTCTATTCACATGGGAAGGCAGTCCACAGTTTCAAGTTCTTGGTTCCCAGGAAGGGACCATTCCACAGTGAGGTGTTGGCTGTGCCACAGAGGCCACAACAAACGTTGGTGAATGGTGACGGCGAGGGGGCAGTAATCCTTTTCTTCAGTGTTTGAAATAAATGTAGTTACACAAAACACAAGTGGAGACCCTGACTTTCAATTCAACGAACTGGGTTGAAATTCGAGTTCCACCCACTTAGGAGCTAGATTACAGTGGGCAAGTTGTCTAATGGTTTTCTCATCATTCAAAGCTGCTTAGGAGTAGTGTTATAATAGGGATTTTTGGACGATTGAATGCAAAGATTGTTCTAATGTGTTTGAAAAAATGTGTAGACCAAAAGGTCTGAAGACCTAACAACATAGCTAATTTGGACACTCAAGCAGCTTGGTCACATCTTTCAATTTGTTGACACCACCTGCCCCATTGATCACAATGGGTGGGGAGGAGAGAGGTGTGGCTCTAAGCTTTTTCCTTATAAAATTCTTAAACACCATCAAGGAAATCTGGGTAAAACCACTAATAATACAGGAGTAGAGAAAGTGAGATGATCGCAGAGCTCTCTAAGAAACCAGGAAAGCATATGACACCGAGCGCAAAAGTAGAATTTATGGGTCTTCTGCTTGCTTCTGCAGATAGAACAGGCAAATCTTGATCTTGGCCTTCTGAAATGGAGCTCTTCGTTGGGGGCACAGGTTTCTTAAAAATCAGTCAATCGATCAATCAATCACGGTTCTGTTTCTTCCTCCTTTGTGCCTCTACAACATGAAAGAGCAGCAGATTATAAACTAGATATGTAATAAGTAGTTAGTCTCAAGGGATGAGTCAGCCTTTTGTGTTTGGTAAAAAAAAAATGAAGGATGAGACTCCTAAGGAAAAAGGGAGAATTAAAATAATGAGCTCTGTTGTGATGTAAATGAGTCCCCATCCCTTTCTGGGTCTTTAAGGCTAAGAATGCAGCTGTCTTTACCCTCTGGTGTTTGTACTGGGAAATAGGTCCCCTGATTTTCAGAGCAGAGGAGAAAAAGATGAGATACAGTCTGGTGTAGTGGCCTAAGCTCCTTGGGTGAGGACCCCTTTGCAAGTGAACACTTTGATCATCTTGACTATATGTGCCTCTGTGAAATACTGCCAAAGAGAACAAGGGGAGCCTGCCAGAAAGAGAAATTTCCTAGGGCAAGAGATGAAAAAGAAATGGAACGAAGGGTGAGATTAAAAAAAAGAAGAAGAAAGAAAAAGTAATTGCAAGAAAGAAATTAGAACAATTACATAAACAGAGATTGGCTTCAAGGACACATGGCCAAAATCCCAGAATCAGACGAAGGCAGGTACTGGGTTTGGAGAAAAACACAACAAAGACCTTTGAGAGTTAGAATGTCGAATTCTCCAGTGGTGATCAGAGAAGTTTCGAGAATAGAAGCTTCTGGTAGGCTCTAGTAAAAAAGAAAAAAAGAAATGATACTGGAAAAGTAAAATGTTCAACTTCCCTTTACACGTGTGACTCCTTTCTCTCCCATAAGAGCTATTTTGATCATAAGATCCCAAGTATCAATCGGAGGAATGCATATGGAATATAATGGAACATATCTAATAATCATGGATTGTGCATCTTGGTAACGAAGTCTCTTGTATGCAGGGTCTGTTCCTTTTTAAGTCTTTCACTCATGTTCTAGAGGAAGCTTCTTTTAGCTCTCTTCTTAGCACTAAAATGAGATTGGCCTGTATCAGATTATCTTGTGCGTCGTGATTGATGGCTGGCATTCTGTGAATAACACAAATGATCTTAAGGATGCTGGGAGCTCCCATCAGAAACGTTTATCCCAGTGGTGGAGCTAACCGGGACTGTGAGCCTATAAATAATGATGAATTGGACAACCAACCGGCTTTTGAGTTTTCTAAAACAAAAACAAAATGGCCTAAGAAGAAACATACGTTTTGATGTTAATGTTTTTATTAAATCTTTGCAGTTCAGTTGTGTTCTTGGTTGGTCCTTTATAAATTAAAACTGTTTACTTTCCTCCAAAGAGCATCATGATCTGTACAGAATCGGTAACTTGGGATTTTGAGACACGGTCCTGGAGCTAGATGGTTCACTGGGTGTACTAATACACAATCCCTGTTGGGCAGTCCTTCCTTGCTCCTTACTGTATAGAGGAGGAAAGAGAAGAGAGGGTAAGTCCCTGGAAACACCCCTTCCTGTATACTGGCTTCCTGAGGAGTGTGAGAAACTTGCCTAGGTGCTTTTGGGAGTTTGCCAACACTCCCAGTAAGGTGTCTCTTCTTCCCCCTTCTCACCTGTGGCCCCAGCCCCTGCCCTCGGTCTTTCTCTTCTGAGGGCAGAGATCCCACATTTGTACCTGATTGACTGAGTCCACTAAGTTCCATAGTTCTTCTTCTGCATCAGGCCCAGTCAGTAGAACTTGTAAGGAACTTTTTTTAGCTTCCTATTCGTTGAATGGATAATGACTTTTCAGGTGATAGCATTTACTGAGTCTTGTGGAAGACCAGAAGGAAAACAAGGCATTTGTTGTTAAATATCCGAGAAAGAAAAAGACGATCTTTTAATAATCTGTATTAGATATTTCACTCATTGAATTTAGAAGGGCTGGTGGAGATAATGTATGTTAATCTGTCACAGTCTTCATGACCTAGGAGGGGGAGGTGACTGAAATACTTGTTTCTTGATTCTTATTGGAGTTCTTGTCATTCAACAACCATACGTGAATGTCTCCTATGGGTGTCATCCTGACCAAGACAACAAGGTCGCTGCTTCAAGCAGCTAACAGAACTCAGAACGCATACAGAAGCCACCTGGGAAATTAAGACAACGAATGGGAGACAGAAACGAATCTGTGGGAAGATCACCTGACCCTCTCCCAGAAGTCTCGAACAGGACAGTCCAATAATCTGAGCCACATGTGTTATTTTAATTTTTCTGCCAGCCACATTTTACAATTAAAAAGGAACTGGAGAAATTAGCTTGAATAGTATATTTTGCATAACCCAATTTATATTTAAAATAGCATTGTTTCAATATATAATGATTTTATAAAAATTTCTGGAATCATTTTATATTCCTTTTTTGCTATTAAATCTTTGAAATCTTACATATATTTTACACATATAGCACATCTTCGTGAGTACTCACTAAATTTGCAGTGTTTAATAACTATATGTTGTGTGGGGCACCTGGCTGGCTCAGTCGGTGAACCATGCCACTCTTGATCTCACGGTTGTCAGTTCAAGCCCCATGTTGAGTGTAGAGATTACTTAAGTATAAAATCATCTTAAAAAGTAACTATATGTGGTGTGTGGCTACCATTTTGGACAAAGCAGGTTGACAGAAAGTTTGATGGAGGATGAACCATTAGGCCAAGGTCATTCGGGAATGTGTATTGGAGAGCGCTTGTCTGCTTGAGGATTTAGGAAGCTTAAACACTCAAAGGCAAGAGAAGGCAGGCATCTTCCAAGGAATGCATTTGAATTCACTGTAGCCTCTCCGAGTACGAGGTTTGCCACTTATACAATGGGAATTTGTGTGGATGGGGATATTAGGCAGGGGAGTAGGTCTGAAGGAAAGGCCATGAGTTCAATTTGGATGTATTGAATTTGAGTACCTGTGGATGACCAGGTGGAGGAGTTAGATGGTAAAAAGTATAGGAATTTGGAGCCCCCAGCATGTACTGGACTAGAGCAAGGAAGCTTCCGCAGGGAGGGGAGAATTTTACAGCAGTTTCAAGGATGGGTCTAGCCAGTTCCATTTACCCTACAGAGAGTATGGTTTCCATTTGGTTAGAGCTCTTAGTTTTTGGCATTCACCACAGAGAAACAAAGTTAATTATGTGAACCATCAAACATTTCTGTCCACCAATTTAGCCTGTATGTATCCTTCATACCTCATCATCTTCTAAATAAAGTAGGTGTTCTTGTTACAGTTGAATGACATTTGGATATAGGGTACCAGATCTTTCATTGCAATATTTATATTCCCATCTTTTATGAAATCAAGGCCCATTTCATGTCCTTTAGGAATTTTATAAATTTTAGAAAAGTTCATTTACTGACATGTATAGTTTTTACTGTATAATTTTTTCTTCCATGTCTTTGTCAAGTAAATTAAATTTAAGCATCATACTGGAGCACCTGGCTGGCTCAGTAGATGGAGCATGAGACTCTTGATTGCACAATCATGAGTTCGAGGACCACGTTGGGTGTAGAGCACCATGCTTACTAGTCTTTTCTATCCAAATTGTTTCTAAGTTTAAAAAAGGTTTTCTATGTTTATGTACTGCTTTTTTCTTTTGCATTTTATTTATAAGTAATCTCTACACCCAAGACGAGGCTCAAACTTTCAACACTGAGATCAAGAGTCGAATGTTCTCCCAACAGAGACCGTCAGGTGCCCCTATATATTAAATTTTGATATAGAAACTGGGTATGGTAAGATTTAAATTTTTTCATTGTTTTTTTTTAGTGGGGAGAAACAAATGAAATAACACGCTTTGTCCATAAATACGAACTTTAAATAAATATTTAAAAAGCAAAAAAGTGGGGTACCTGTGTAGTTCTGTTGGTTAAGCGTCCAACTTTGGCTCAGGTCATGATTTCATGGTTCGTGAGTTTGAGTCCCGCTTCGGGCTCTCTGCTGACAGCTCAGAGCCTGTAGCCTGCTTCAGATTCTGTGTCTCCCTCTCTCTCTGCCCCTCCCCTGTTTTCTCTCTCTCTCTCTCTCTCTCTCTCTCAAATAAATAAACACTAAAAACATAAATAAATAGCAAGCAAAAAAGTCACCAGCATCTTGGGAACTCTTTCATTCTGTGATATTAGTGACTAATAGTACTTGTGTGGGTCACAGGACTCACAGTTGTAAAAGTGTGGAGTTGTTGGAAATGAATGAAATGCTGAGCACCAGAACATACACTAGATGCATACTGTAATTTGGAAAGGTTTATGTTGTCTTCTTTCTAGTGGCAGTGACAAAAGGTGTATATTTTTGTTTTGTTTCTAAGAATTGGTGAACATAAAGGAGTAAATCTTAAAAGGAGAAGAAAAGTTAATTGCTTACAAAGTGCAATTGCTGCCTCTTCTTCCTGCTGGGTCCTTGGAGACTAGCTAAGATTATAAAATAACAGATGAATGGGGGTACAGGAACAGAAGGAGAAATACACAGCCCATAAACCAGCATGGAAAGGGCTGAGCTTCTGGGTTGTTTGCATTGGAAAGGACAGAGACTGTGTTCTTTATCTCTGCTGTGGCTTAGAAGATGCACCGTTTGGTAGTCCTAATATCGAGCATTTTATGGCGGCAATTCATTATGGAACCTCTTGTAAAATCCCGGTGAAACAAAATGGCTGTAAGAGCCATTTTCATTTTGCTGCCAAAAGCACCATTTGGTTTGTGTTAATTTAGTTACAGGTATAATCAGATGTTTGCTTGCTGCTTTTAGTCATTTCTTCACCCTAAATATCATGGCTTTATTTTTTTGCCACAGATCGTTTCATTCAGCCGTACTGGTTGAGCTCCATGTTTAGGTGAATCCTTGTGCTGGTCATCTCCGACTTCTTCAGATATAACCAGGTTCAGAACCTGCAAGAGAACTGTATCCCTGTAGGATAAAGTGTCATTTATAATGCGAATCCTGTTATCTGGGCTTGTGCACCTGCCTGCTTCTGGACCTCACTTGCTCTCTCTTTCTCTTCTGTCTCCCTCCCTCTCGCCTTCCCCCCTCCTTAGTCTTGAGTGGATTTGAATACAAGATACAATGGAAATTTTGTCAGGATGGTAATTAATTACTAGTCTAGATGAGGGGTTCACAAAGTCTTTCTGTAAAGATCGAGATAGTAAATATTTTAGCCATTGTACACCGTAAGGTTTCTTCCACCCTATTCAACTCTGTCATTGTCTCGAAAAAGCAACCGTACACAATACTTAAATCAATGGGCGTGGCCATATTCCAATAAAATTGTATTCATGAAAACTAGTGGTGGTCCAAACCCATGGGCTGTAATTTACTGTCCACTGATATGGGGAACAGAGGGGAGACACCATTGCTACGTGAGATATTTAAGCTTTTGTGAAAGAGGTTGCACAAGAAATGGTTCTAATCAGATGTATATTGTTTTCTGGGGATTCTCATTCTAGATTATTCTTTGATGTTCTCAAATTATGTTATGTATAACAGCTACCTGTCATCAAGGCTTGTATATGTTCTGTGAGAATAGGCGATCAGATTATGTTCGTACAGAGTTTAGTGGGTTTGTAAGATAAATATGTGCTCAGTAAAGTCTTTCAGTCAGGGGTAGGGTTGGGTCTTCAAGGAAGGTTTCCCAGAGCTTCAAAACTCTGCTTTTCTAAGGAACCAAAGCCATGGCCAAAGATGAGGGCCATGCCAGTCTTGTGTACTGTCTCTAGAGTTGTGGATTGTGTTATAGTTTCTAAGATAGACACTTTCCCATAATCTTGCCCAGTTGAGTGAGCCTTTTAAATCCAGACTATAAGTGAGGCTCTCCAGTTTTGAATGGAAATGATTTAGAGCTCAACTTACTGGGTGATCACCATACTCATATAGTAAATCTAAGATGACCACAAATGTGAAGTACCACTATTATTCATGAGACATATTTTTGGTTTGTTTTCTTTTGTTTTCCTTATTCACACCGGTTCTCCCAGACTCTTTTGCTTTGGCCTGAGCCTCCAAAGGTCAGAGTTCAGTAAAGAGTGATTATTGACTTATATCCTGTCAAATACCTGCCAGTCCAACCTCAATGGACTCAGATACACCTGTGACACTATCTACTAGGAGCCCCAAGTTACAAAGTCTAGCAGTGATAGTTTACTCTCTGTTTCAGAAACATGTTTAAGCCTGCTACTCCCGCTGGGCACCTTGGACCAGCGCCATCACCGCCACCTGGGATTCTGTAGAAATGTGGAATCTTCAGCCCCAACCTGTACTGTTGAATGTGAATCTTGTCTTTTCACAAGATGCTCAGCTAATATGTATGCATGTTAATGTTGGAGAAGCCGTGTTTTAAGGGACACTTTTCATTATGAAAGGCTTTCCAGCTCTTTTCTCAGAATCGTATCCTGTAGTTGCTAACGTCTCTTTCCTAATAATATTCATGGTCGTAGTATCTATTAGCATTACCAGAGGAGCAGATTTTTAGAGCTTGTTTAATAAAAACTGAGCATGTCATACTTGGTTATAATATAGCACTTTCCAATAATTTGGAAGGCTGCACGGTTTGTAAATAAGTGTCTTTCTTGCTGTGGAAGTAATTACTCCGTGATGTAGCAATATTCAGAGCTTATAGTCTTCCCAGTGTTTTGTGTCATTTCTTCTTTATGACATATCGTAGGGAAATGACATGATGGTTTTGATTCTGATTTATAAAATGATCATATGTCTATCCATAAAATGGTTGCAGAGTTTACTTGTGTTCATTTCTCGAGCTGGGGCAGGGAATCTCTGGATCTTTTTCTGTGTTCAGTGTTAATATATCTGTATTAGGAACAGTTGGAATGAAAACTATGAATGAAATTAATGGAAAGTGAAAAAGATGGACAAAAATGAAGCAGCCCTAATATTTTTAGTAATGTCACCATTTATCTTGCTATTGGTTTTCTTGTAACATTCATGATAACTATAATTGTTATCCCGTCTCTTATGAAAACGTACAGGCCAAATGGGAAATGCTGATAATTATTCAAACAATATAGACCTTCCCTTTCACTTGCAGGGTTTTAGGTAGACTCCTGCTCTCAGAACTTTTCTAAACACATAAATGATCATCATGGCTCCCCCATGTGGAGTCTGGAGACCGCACATGTAGGTTTCAAGCCCATGCTCAGCATCTCCTCCCCGCCCTATTTTTTATTAGTTTGTTCCTTGAGGACAGGGTTCACCGTCTTCATCTGTTGGAATTGTACCCACGAAATGGTGATTAATAAATGGGATGTTGGAGGCACAGAGCCAAAATACATATGAAGAGGGTCGATACTGGTTGTGAAGCATCAGCAATTGGCTTCCATTCCTACCTGAAAGTTTTCAAATCATCTTTAGCACGTATTTTCTCCCTATGATCTTCACAATTGGATAAAGATCCTCCCACCCAAAAAGTAGTAGGACGTCCCTGAGGGATAGATTGCCCCGATGTTTATAGCAGCATTATCAACCATAGCCAAATTATGGAAAGATTCCCAATGTCCATTGACTGATGAATGGATAAAGAAGATGTGCGTGTGGGTGTGGGTGTGGGTGTGTGATGGAATATTACTCAGACATCAAAAAGAGTGAAACCTTGCCATTTGAAAGACGTGGATGGAGTTAAGAGTGTATTGTGCTAAGCGAAGGAAGTCAGAGAAAGACAAATACCATATGATTTCACTCATAAATGGAATTTACATTTTTTTAAGTAGGTGCCACATTCAGCATGGAACCCAATGTGGGGCTTGAAGTGATGAATTACTAAATTCCACTCCTGAAGCCAGTGTTACACTGTATGTCAACTAATTAAAATGTAAATAAAAACTTAAGGAAAAATTTTAAAAAACGTGTGTGTCTCCTATGAAGCTTTTGTACTTTTCTATTGTAATGTATTTTTGGTGACCTTGGCAGTGTGCAGACACCAAGAAATCTAATGAAATAATGTATTCCCCTTTGTTATTTAAGCACAGTGTTAATGAAATAATTTTAATTTGCTGCACTTAACATCCCGTGCACCTTTGTTGCTTCTACATTAATAGTTTAAGAAAATGAAGAGAAGCCACGGAAATGCATTTGAATTCAGGGTTGTGATGGGGAGTGCCAACAGTTATGGAAGGGCAGGAAGAAAGCCTGCCATCTCTGTATTAAATGGCTTTCAATGAAATGTCACCAGAAATTTTCCTAGAATTAGATGAAAATAAAGTACACTGGGTTCATGTGTTTTGTTTATATATTTATAACCCATTAACAGCATTAGAAATGCAATCTAACTCTGGGGAAAGAAACCACACAGCACATTTCAGTGCGCCGGTGTCCTTAGGTGGACCTAAATGTATTCTTCCCTTACCTTGTTAAGAATGTCAGCAGGTATTGGATAAACACCTGTTCTTTCGGGATTATAATTCATCATAGATAAAAAACAGTTGCCAGCAGACACTGAGATAGCAAACCAAAGTCAAGCATGTTTTTGATTGAAAATAGACTTATTTCCACTTGGAAGATTAATGGCCTTTGGTAGGTTAGAATTTGTGAATAGGTCTCGAACAGCAGTAATGTTATTAGTCATCATACTATTTGGTCTTAAAACCGTCTTATAATATCACATTTGAAAACCCTAAAACAATCAGCCCGTGAACTGTTTATATAAGTCACAAAGAATCTTTATTTGAATTCTGGAAAGCAACCACTAGAGTGAGTTTTCCCATTATGGTTTTAGACTGCCTACATATTGCATATTTGAAATACCATTCATCCCGATAGTGGCCCTATTTAGAAGACAAGATAAATGGTTCAGAGATTTAAATCTCCCCATAAATATTCAGGTATGTGATGGATTGAAGTATAAGATTTTATCTTTGGCTCAAATGCTGTGTAAAATAGGAATCTTGTTCACTTTTTGTGACTGTTGAACTGTTACCTGTGTGTAAAAACAGTCTCGTAGAATGTATCCGTATGGGTCTCGTACAATCCTGTTAAGGGTTGTGGCCCTTGAGAAAGAGACCTATTTATTTTTGAGGGTGAACATTTGGGTAGTAAAGGAACCTCAGAATCATGTGATCCAGCACTTTTATTTTATGATTAAGAAAACCGAGGTGCAAAAGTATAAATGACTCTTCCATGGTGTCATTGTAAACCAGATCAGCAAACTATGGCCTATAGGCCGAATGTCAACTTTTTTTTCTAGATAAAGTTTTATTGGAACATAGTCACTTCTGTTAGTTTCCTTAGTGTCTGGCTACTTAGATATCACGGCAGAGTTCTGTAGATACAACATAAACCCAGTTACCATATGACCCTTAAAGCTGAAAATACTTATTATCTGCGTTTTTAGATCAAAGTTTGCTCATCTCTGTTATCAATGGCCAATGTATAACTTACTCTCTGGCCTTCCAGGCTCGTGTTCTTCCATTTATATTCTTTCTTCCTGTCTGTTCACAAATGGTCCGTATGGAGTCATATCTGTTCCTTCCTCTGTCTCTCACTTTCTTCTTAGTAATCTTTCCTTTTTATTTCTAATAGTACCAAAGTGAGGATAATTTTTAAATAATATTTTATTATCTTACTTGGAAAATTTTAAAGAACTAATGAATTGGGAGATAGGTAACAGATATACTTTGAACATTCTATTCTAAAAATCATAAAGTAAGGCTAAGAAGGTTAAGAAAACTACAGTCTATTAAAGCAAGTACTTTATATGGTAATCTGTAAACACTGAAAACTGATCAAAAGCTATGTGGGTATCCTCAACAAACAGTGAAAGTATAAGTTTCAGAATGGATAAGTAACTTGGGAAATGTTTGATGTTTTCATATACCGTTCGTGAGGGTGTTCATAGGGACACCAGTTGGATTTGGCTAAGCTTGGTGAGTAGCAGTATTCGGTTATGAGTCATCTATTAAAATGTCAAATGTGAACAGGAATCTGCTTCTCAAATTGAGGAGTGTTTGCAAAAGTGTTTTAACAACACATTGGAAAATTTGATTAGGCCATTTGGCAGATTTTGCCGATAGTGGGTTTTATTAATTTTATAATCACTGTCAAGAACTATGATGATGCATTTGGTGGGTCCCAGGGCATTTTTGCCTTCCATATTACAAGGGACAGAAAAAAGTCTGACCCCTCAATAAAGTAGGAAAAAAGCATTTAATTGTCAGTATGGGTGAAATAATTGGCTTGTGGGCCAATTGAGAGGTATAAGGAAGAGTTCCTTGTCTCCTGATACTTGAATTTCCTAGCATGGGACTCCTATCTGAGGAGTTTCAATGAAACCTCAGGGTGCCTGGATCAACCCGAGCCTGTACCCAACCTGTCGAACTTGGGCGAACTGTGATATATTGCATGTCTCAGGCTGTCATGTTCTCAATTCCATGTGGGCAAGCATCGTATCTGCTTGTCACAGCCCTATTCCCATACAGTGACTGACATGAAAGTCCTCAATGAAATGTTTTGAATGATTGAGGGATTCAATTGAGTGTCTTGGGGCACTGGCTGCCTAAAATAGAAAAAAGTTCTAGAACTACTTTATAACCCAGAGAGTAGGAACCATATATTATAGCGTTGCTAGTTTACACATGGCGGACCACAGAACCTTGGAGAAAGGAGTCCATAGCAGTGAATGGTTGTTGGTTCACTGGAACGACCTCTTTGTGTAGAGGTTTAGCTTGTAGAATGCCTTGTGTGTCTACTCTGAGTCTTCTGGTAGTCCAGATTGGCAAACCTTTTCCCAACTCCTCCGCCAAACCAAATTCTTTACTGTCTTTTCCAAAGATTCTTTTGCCACCTCAGATCCTTTCATGGGAGAGGAAGGACAAAATGGACAGATAGGTGTCTGGCCTTCCTCAGACAATGTGACCAGCCTAGGCAACCTGTGCACTGGGTTCATAGCACATCAAGACATCTGTGAGGGGCTGTCTAGTTGAAGTGGAATGTTCTTTGATTTCCAAGCCCTCGTCTGGGCAGCTGTTGCGTGCTGTTGCCACACTCTTATCTGTCTGCCTTCATTGCCATACAACATTTTGGGACCTCTTACTACTGACTGTATATTTTCCTCATCATAAATTCTAAGCCACTCTGTTTGTTGGTAATTTGGTACTTCATGTTCTCATCTTGGCCTCTGCCTTTACAAAATCTGAGGAGTCTTTGGGACCCTTTCTGCCTTGTCCTAATCCCACACGAGTATCATGGTCTTGCAAAGTGGCTTCCACCAACTTATATGCCTGCTCAGTCAACGAACGCTCTCTGTTGGGCCACTATCATTGCTTGGCACTTTGTGGACTCTGGGAGTCTCATTTGTATCGAGTCTATTGTGTGATGTACAAACATTGGTCATCATTGTTTTTTTGGTGTGAAAAGGCAGAATCATTTTTTCTGGTCTCAAATTTATGATACTTTTGCCACCTTACATCGTGATTTAATAAAGGGACAGCATAACTAAATGGAAGGCATATAGAGCTTGTTTGCATACTGAACCAAACAGAAAACCTGGAAAAGTGGAAGTGTAATTGGGGAATTATAGATATGGGGTATATACAATATTGTGTCAATATTAAATTTGAGTTTGATAGGCTATTATGGTTTTATTTTTTTATTTTATTGTTTTGTATTTTTTTTTCAATATATGAAGTTTATTGTCAAATTGGTTTCCATACAACACCCAGTGCTCATCCCAAAAGGTGCCCTCCTCAATACCCATCTCCCACCCCCCCTCAACCCTCAGTTTGTTCTCAGTTTTTAAGAGTCTCTTATGCTTTGGCTCTCTCCCCCTCTAACCTCTTTTTTTGTTTTTTTCCTTCCCCTCCCCCATGGGTTTCTGTTACATTTCTCAGGATCCACATAAGAGTGAAACCATATGGTATCTGTCTTTCTCTGTATGGCTTATTTCACTTAGCATCACACTCTCCAGTTCCATCCACGTTGCTACAAAGGGCCATATTTCATTTTTTCTCATCGCCACGTAGTACTCCATTGTGTATATAAACCACAATTTCTTTATCCATTCATCAGTTGATGGACATTTAGGCTCTTTCCATCATTTGGCTATTGTTGAGAATGCTGCTATAAACATTGGGGTACAAGTGCCCCTATGCATCAGTACTCCTGTATCCCTTGGATAAATTCCTAGCAGTGCTATTGCTGGGTCATAGGGTAGGTCTATTTTTAATTTTTTGAGGAACCTCCACACTGTTTTCCAGAGCGGCTGCACCAATTTGCATTCCCACCAACAGTGCAAGAGGGTTCCCGTTTCTCCACATCCTCTCCAGCATCTATAGTCTCCTGATTTGTTCATGTTGGCCACTCTGACCGGCGTGAGGTGATATCTGAGTGTGGTTTTGATTTTTATTTCCCTGATGAGGAGTGACGTTGAGCATCTTTTCATGTGCCTGTTGGCCATCCGGATGTCTTCTTGGGAGAAGTGTCTATTCATGTTTTCTGCCCATTTCTTCACAGGGTTATTTGTTTTTCGGGTGTGGAGTTTGGTGAGCTCTTTATAGATTTTGGATACTAGCCCTTTGTCCGATATGTCATTTACAAATATCTTTTCCCATTCCGTTGGTTGCCTTTTAGTTTTGTTGGTTGTTTCCTTTGCTGTGCAGAAGCTTTTTATCTTCATAAGGTCCCAGTAGTTCATTTTTGCTTTTTTTTTTTTTTTAATGTTTATTTATTTCTGAGACAGAGAGAGACAGAGCATGAGTGAGGCAGGGGCAGAGAGAGAGGGAGACACAGAATCAGAAGCAGGCTCCAGGCTCTGAGCTGCCAGCACAGGGCCCGACGCAGGGCTCGAACTCACAAACCATGAGATCATGACCTGAGTCGAAGTCAGTCTCTCAACCGACTGAGCCACCCAGGCGCCCCTCATTTTTGCTTTTAATTCCCTTGCCTTTGGGGATGTGTCAAGTAAGAAATTGCTACGGCTGAGGTCAGAGAGGTCTTTTCCTGTTTTCTCCTCTAGGGTTTTGATGGTTTCCTGTCTCACATTCAGGTCCTTTATCCATTTTGAGTTTATTTTTGTGAATGGTGTGAGAAAGTGGTCTAGTTTCAATCTTCTGCATGTTGCTGTCCAGTTCTCCCAGCACCATTTGTTAAAGAGACTGTCTTTTTTCCATTGGATGTTCTTTCCTGCTTTGTCAAAGATTAGTTGGCCATATGTTTGTGGGTCTAGTTCTGGGGTTTCTATTCTATTCCATTGGTCTATGTGTCTGTTTATGTGCCAATACCATGCTGTCTTGATGATTACAACTTTGTAGTAGAGGCTAAAGTCTGGGATTGTGATGCCTCCTGCTTTGGTCTTCTTCAAAATTACTTTGGCTATTCGGGGCCTTTTGTGGTTCCATATGAATTTTAGGATTGCTTGTTCTAGTTTCAAGAAGAATGCTGGTGCAATTTTGATTGGGATTGCATTGAATGTGTAGATAGCTTTGGGTAGTATTGACATTTTGACAATATTTATTCTTCCAATCCATGAGCACGGAATGTTTTTCCATTTCTTTATATCTTCTTCAATTTCCTTCATAAGCTTTCTATAGTTTTCAGCATACAGATCTTTTACATCTTTGGTTAGATTTATTCCTAGGTATTTTATGCTTCTTGGTGCAATTGTGAATGGGATCAGTTTCTTTATTTGTCTTTCTGTTGCTTCATTATTAGTGTGTAAGAATGCAACTGATTTCTGTACATTGATTTTGTATCCTGCAACTTTGCTAAATTCATGTATCAGTTCTAGCAGACTTTTGGTGGAGTCTATCGGATTTTCCATGTATAATATCATGTCATCCTCTTCCGTGGGCCTCTCGTCCGCGCTTGGCTCCGGAGACTCCGTTCTGCTAATCCTCTGGCGGTTTTCTGGGTTCTTTAGGCAGGTGTAGGTGGAATCTAAGTGATCAGCAGGACGCGCGGTGAGCCCAGCGTCCTCCTACGCCGCCATCTTCCCAGGATCCTAGGCTATTGTGGTTTTAAAGGACTGTGTCCTTTTTCTTAAGAGATACATGCTACAGAATTTGGGGGGAGGGAGTGTCCTGACGTCTGTTATTTAATATCAAATGTTTGAAGTAAACATTTCACATATATGAAGAGAGGGGAGAAATATTTTTTTACTTGGAGGGAGGCTGCAGCAGCATCCTTGGTCTTTACCCACTAGATGCCAGTCACATTCCACCACCCCCAGTTGTTGTGACTGACAATGTCTCTAGACATTGTCAAATGTCCACTGGGGGGCAAAATCGTCTCTTGTTGAGAGCCACTTCTCTAGGAGAAGATTCCAAGGATGGCTAACTGTACTCTTTCTACTTTTCTATGTGATTGAAATTTCTCAAAATGGTAAGTCAGGGACACCATCACGGTTGGGACTAGAAGCTCGCCATGAATGAAGAGCCATTTCCCACTAAGGGATCCCTGAACAGAAATAATGAAAGCAAGTTCATATCAAGGAACTTAATCAAGGCCTAATAATTTAACATCAGTAAACTTTAGATTTAAAACATTTGCTTTCCATTTGGGTCCTCCGAATTGTGGTGTTGTCTTTACAAAACCAGGAGGCTTTCAAGAATGTTAAGGTATGAAGTGGCTGTTGATTCTAAGGTGTTCCATTCTGGGCTCCAGCGTCCTTCTCTTGTAATCCTGGCCTCTCCTGGGCACACTCGTATTGCTCATTTTGGAGGACGCTACAGAGTTGACTGCTATTCATTCATTTGTTTGTTCAAACAAATGCTACTATAAAGTGGTTTCCATTTGCCAGATTATGCCCTGAATACTTAGATAAAGAGTGGTTGTGGATTTCGATGCAGTTCTACAGAACTGCTTGGTGAATATTGCTGACCGGAGAGGTAAGGGTTGTTGGCCTAAGAGTCCCATGAATCCCCAGTGTGTACATTCTCATCATGCACAGATACATCCACCTGGCCATTCAACAACAGAAGGCAATATTAAGAGGTTATGTTATTGCTTTCATGTGTTTATTGCCCACCTCCAAAAGCAATTGCTAAATTTCCCACATCTGTACAATTTTGAAGCAGCTAGTAAACGAAGCGTAACGGGAAAACTTGTGTACCAGCTCATTTAAGACACAGTATGTATTGCACAGCCACCACGGCCAAGTTCTGTGTGAAGTCCAGGGAGATAAAGATGAGGGAGATTCACCCCTGACCTTATGATAATCACAATCAGCTAGGCAATATAAGAGATAAAGAAGAGATTATTCCTAGTCAAGGTGTCAAGACAAATGAGAAGAACTCAAGGTGCAATAAATATATTAGGACACAAGTGTTTGGTGTTTTTTTTAAAGTTGTATCAACTCTCAGGAGCTTATCATCTAGGATTCACACAGTTATTGGTAATTCTGTAGCGTGGATGTCACCTCTATAGTGCAAACCGTTATTTCCAATCATCATGGGGAAGTGAGATAAATCATTTCAGGGGGGTATTCAGGGATTGCTTTATGCAGTTAGTGGCATTTGAGATGAGTTTTGGAGGAGGGATCTGTGTTTGAGCCCAAGGGACTAGCAGGAACAAAGACCTGGACTGTGAACATGAAAAATATGTGTGTTCAGGGAATGATTAGGTAAATTAGTCTAAAAGTCACACAATAGCCTTATACAAATTTAATGTGATGCTAAGTCACACACACACACACACACACACACACACACATACACACACACGTGATGAGATGATTGGGATGTTTATTTCCTGCGTTGATGAGTCTTATTTTCAGCATCTGTTTTGTTAACTGATGCATTTCAAGTACCTTCAACAGCCTGTGGCATATACTAGATATTCAATCATTATTAGCTACGTGCATCTATACATACAAGCTATAACCATGGCGCCCAGTTTCACCACTCGATCATTGTGGTCCTTACCACAGTCCTACAAGATGGTTAGGATTCTCCATAGCGTCCAGATGATAAAGCTGTGGCGCCAAGTTTTAACGCCGTTGTGTTTGAATCTAGACTCTAAGGGTTAGTCTTAGGTGAACTTTTTTAACTCCCTGATTTTATTTTATTTTCTTTTTTAAGGTTTATTTATTTTTGAGACAGTCAGAGCACCAGCCAGCGGGGGGGGGGGGGGGGGGGGGGAGGGGCGGGCACAGAGCAGGCACAAAGAGAGAGGGAGACATAGAATCCGAAGCAGGCTCCAGGTTCTGAGCTGTTGGCACAGAGCCCGTTGCGGGGCTCGAACCCATGAACCGTGAGCTCATGGCCTGAGCTGAGGTCGAATGATTAACCGACTGAGCCACCCAGGCACCCCTAACTCCCTGATTTTAGTGAAATGGTAGTAGGCTGTGTATCTTTCTTCATCTTGTCTGTATTTAATTTTCCCCTTTAGATCGGTATAAAGCAAATCTTTGTTTTTTATAGGCGCTCAGTGTTTTACTTTGTGTTTGTGTCATAGTTTTTGAATCCCTCCCATCCTGATGGGGGCCCAGAGGGTAGACACATTTGTAAATTGGATAGAAGCTGCTAAATTGTTCTCCATAGGGGATTGTTGAAATGCTCTCTGAACAGTATATTATCATGCATATTTACTCATGGCCTCACTAACACCTTGTTTCCAAACTTTCACTACTGCCTTTCTTCAATTTCTCCCCTGAACCCACCAGAAATCCATATGAAATCCTATCCTTTTCTCATTTTCTTTTGTTTAACATAAATTTCTATTTACAAACATAATGCAGTTTTATTACAGGATATAAGTAAAGACAAAAGCAGAGTGAACCCACTCCCCACCCCACAACCTCCCCCAAAAAATACCTGAATCTTGTGAAGGCAGGGAGCCACAGTTTTAATGCCTAAGATTCTGTGTTAGAAGCATCATGTACCTTGGTTTCCTCTCATTAATTCACTTCCCACTGAGGATCTCTTATTTGCTAGACACTAGTGTGAATAGAAAAGATAGAATGGGGAAAAAGACCCCCTTTGCAGGCCCTCGCCCAGCTCAGCATGCCCACTTGACATCACATGCTTACCTGGGAGCTAGGCCTCTGAACTATTGAGCTAGAATGACAGCACTCCAGCAAAAGTGGATCCAATCTTGATTTGTCCAGTCTGTGTCTGTTTCCTTTTGAGTAGTACAGGGCTGATTATAATTGTCCTTCCTGATTCACAGAATTCGTGAATTTAGCGAGCAGATGAATGCAAATGCACTTCGCAAATATCAGAAGTTTAATTGAAGGCAAACCTACAGGTACCCTTAATGGCCACCACTCTGTGCAACGTTTAGGGACTCTAGGTATGGGTAGCAGGTGAAAGTAATCAGAAAAATGTTTAAATTTGGTTATCAAAATATATATCCAAATGTCTTTTAGCACAGTCAAACTCTTGATTAAGAATACACTCCTGTTTGACTAAAATGACTTTGGAATTTATATATTTTCTCCGTTTATGAGGTTTGACAAGAATAATCAGTTGTTAACTACCTGCTTTTCCCTTTTTACTGTATTTTTTTTTTCATATTCCTAGTTAACACAGAAGTGAAATCTTATAAACGATGGGTAGGGTGAGTTTTACTTCTGTCTGGAAGGCTTTGATATTATTTTGATTATCAATCAAGCTTTCTACACATGCACCGGCACCAGATGCAGCTACAAAAGGGCAGTTGGATGGAAAGCTCCTGTCTCATGTGTGTGAGTTTAATACCGTGACTTTTGTACTGAAACCTGATTGCATGAAGAGAGTTACATTCTGAGATAGCACACTGCATGACTAACTGGAAGGAAAAGACTTCTCCAGTCCTCATCCATGGAGGCAAGAACCTCTGCAGCACAGGGCCCCTCTCGTCCAATTAGGGCACATCAAGGCTGCCACGTGGCAGTGTTTTGAATTCACCCAGAACAATTCTTTATTTGTTTCTCCCAATTCCTTTCCACTTCCTTTACCTTGAACCATATGGCATGTCAGTGTACAAGATACTTTGTATATCACCTGCTTGCGCATCATTAGGATTTGAAGTTAGGAGTTCTGTGGATTTTGGGGAACTACAACGCATCCACCACTGAAAGCAATAGAAATGAGAAAATGCTTTATATTTTGTAACATCATCTGTAACAGTGTATAACCTTGGGGTATTCTGAAAACAATCCTTGCGAGTCCAGAGAGACAAGGATGATCAAATTCTGGGTCACAATTTGATTTTGTTGGATTTTTGAAGTCATTATATGTCAAGGATGAATAACTGAATAAACGTGGCTTAGCGTTTACCATATCCGAAATGGACGTAATAATAACTTTCTCAACACCACTCTCAAAGGATGCAGGTTGATTCTGGCCAGTGGTTCTAAATATTACCGGGTTTATAAATAAGCCCATGAATCACACTTCAGTATGACACTGTGTAAGGAATATGGAACTTGGGGTGGGAAGCCCTGGGTTCAGCATAGACACGCTCCTTCCTAGCTGTGTCAAAGCAGTAGGAACACTGCATAGGGTGCTTTTTGGGAGGCTGTACCCTCTTCCCCACTAATGCTTCAGCAGGCATTTTGTTGCATGATGAAACCAACTAGTGAATATCAAAAGAAATTCTGTATATAGAAGTGCTCTTGAAACTCCAAAATCAAATACAAAAATTACCTTCCTCGCAATGATAAGCGCTTATAACAACAGCATTTGATGAGACTGTTCTCAATGAGTCAGCGACTGTACGTTAGGACTTTGCATAGATCATTCACGTGTGTGACATCACTGAGAGCTGGATGTTGGTGTTTTTATTTTTACGCACAGAAATACAACCCAGAGAGGCCAACCACTTGGTTCCATTACCCCAAGCCATGAAGCTATTCACTGGCACACCTGGGGTTTGAAGTCTTTCATTCTGATGGAAAGACACATTCTGCTTTCCTTAATTTGACTTTAAGTGGAAACACTGAGAATGCTTGGTGTTTTTTGTTTGTTTGGTTTTCAACCAGAGTGTTTTGAGCACCAGGTATCTATCCAATAATGTGGTAAGAATTGTACATTCATCGTTTTGTTTCTTTTTGTTGTTGTTGTTAAAGTTTATTTATTTATTTTGAGAGGGAAAGAGAGAAAGAGAAGGAGTAGAGGAGGGGCAGAGAGAGAGAGAGAGAGAGAGAGAGAGAGAGGGTGGGTGGGGGGAGGGGCAGAGATAGAGGGGGAGAGAGAAAATCCCAAGCAGGCTCCACACTGTAGGTGCAGAGTGCGACTTGGGGCTAGAACACATGAACCATGAGATCCTGACCTGAGCCGAGATCAAGAGTCAGACGCTTAACCAACTGAGCCACCCAGGCGCCCCCATCATTTTGTTTCTTATTCCCAACAGGTTCATAAGTTAAGCAGGGGCGCTGTTGCCACTTGGTCTTTGTGGAGGGGGCCGGGTCTTGTGCACTGCATGCCTTGTAACCACTACATGGCTCTGAGTGGCACCATTTGAATCTGTTTGAGTCAGGACTTTGGAACCAGACCTCACCTTCCTTGTCGCCAACATTATGCCCTTCTCTGATGTTGAGGTGTGTTTCTAAGAACTCAGGTCACTGTATTGGCCTTCATGTGGTTTCTAAGAGCCTGCCTCCTCCTTGCACAGATTTGCCATCAGGATTGGGTCCAGGGCCAGAGACGCGCACTTCATGGCTACTCTCACTTCATATCATCTGTGAAGATCTTTTTTGTCCAGGACATTTTCAGTCTGTTGCAAGCAATAGATGTAAGAAGCACAAAGTTGCAAACCAGTTCAGTCATCGGTCGGGAATTTCTGGACTGACTGAAATAGCCTTCGCAATGTAGGTCGCTATTTTTATGGCTGAGCTAAGTGTTTGAAAGTGGTTCACACAACCATGATCTCAGGTTGAAGCGAGAGAATGTTGTGGTCGCAAGAAATCTCAAGGCATGGCCTGAGACCAGTGGAGACTGGCCCTCTGTACCCAGCATCACACACAGCTGGGGTTATTGGCTCCCCGGGTAAAACTTTCTGATGTTTTCGGCAGCTTTGAGAACAGCTGAACTCAACTCGTGACCTTGTAAGAAGGTATAACTGGCTTGATTCAGCCCCTTCTTGCCCTGTTCCTGCCAGACTGAAGAATAGAAGACTGAGCCTTTCACCCTTTTTCTATTTAGAGAGTGAATAAAGCCACCTATTCCTGCATAACCCCCCAAAATCCTGTATTGTCCCAAGTGCTGGGTTGAGATTTTGCCAGCAGAGACCTTTTAGTGTACTGAGCGCTATACAAAACTACCTTAATATTTTCCCAAGGACCCGGATGTATTACCGCCATTTCCAAACTGGCTGGGACCGGGTAGGTTAGAGGTCGAGGAGCTTGGTCAAGATTATGGAAAAGAAATGGCAGAACTTGGATTAAAGACAGTCTGATTGCAACCCAGTGGTTCTCAAAGCTGAGTGGGCACCAGTATTGCCTGGAGGCCCGTTAAACAGAGGTTACTGGGTCAGCCCCATCACCTCAGAGGTTTGTGCCTGGTAGTCTTGGGTTGTGCCCAAGAATTTGCATCTGTGACAGATTGCTTGGTGCTGCTGTAATGTACAGGCTCTTGAGTCATCAAGAGTCTTCCTCCTCTGATGCAATCGGCTCAAGTACAATGGTGGAATTACCTTTACGGGTGGGCCGCCATCTTGGGGTGAGATACCAATGCCTGGGCCTCATCCTCTGATACTCTGAGTCACTTGGGTTGGCCTTGGTCTCAGGCATCTGGAGTTAACAAGTTTCACCACGTGATTCCAGTGTGCAGCCAGGCTTCACATTGGAAACCACTAACTCAGTCTGCACTTAGGAAACTTTCATGCGTTTCTCAATCGCTTGAAGATCTCGATAAAATACAGTTTTCACATTATGCAAAAATCCAAAGATGTGCTTGTGCTGCTGGATGTGTTCCAAACCCCATGGTTGCCTGATAAACTACAGGCTATCCAGTTGAATCTGGATTTTCAATAAACTGCAAATATTTTTTTTTCCTACTGATATATCCCAAATATTTTCATGGGACATACTTATATCAAAAATTATTCATTGGTAAATCTAGCAATCTTACCCCCAAAATAGTAATTATGTGAATCGCTTCTTTCAACTCTCTCCCTCTCTCTCTCTCACTCGCTCACTTACTCACTCATAGATTCCTGGTTCTAATCCACACCTGCTGAACCGTAATTTCTAGGATGTGGTAGTCTTTATAGTTATCCAGCACTGCAAGGTGATTCTTATCCGCTCAATATGGGAAATAAACTTATACCACATGCCTACTTGTAATCCCCCTGTCACCCCCACTGGCACGTAAGGGGCGTGCTCTTTGGTTTGAATGCAGTGAGCAAGCTGAGTGTGCTTCTTACCACATCATAGACTCTGTGATAGTAGGATTTGGTCCCACTACTAGGTGAGGGCAAATCTTAAAGATTCTGGGCTGTGATATTTTAATTCCATCGATAAGCTGTCCTCTTTGATTCTGTGAGAGAATCTAGTCTTAGGGTGCCATAGAAGTGGTCAAGAGGGACTTAGTGGCTGATAGGAACTGGGACAAGAAAAGTAGGACATTCTCTGAAGACGAGAAATCACAAAAGGTGTCAGCACCTGGGAAGAATGCCTCCGAGTGGACTCTCAAGGAGGTGGGTGTGGGGAATAAAGGGCATGCACCCCACACTGGGACACAGAGTCAGCACTATTTCCAGAACTGAGGAGTTCTGTACGGAGCGGTGCCGCCATAGGTGTAATACATGCATCAGAGAGGCTACTTTTACAAGCACTGGCACTTCTGCTGCTCTGCAAGACGTCACCTCTTTGCATTCCTGGTAGAACAATCTGTGTCTTTTGTGGCAGTTATGGGATGGGGGCATTTGCAAGTGGTGCAGAGTTTAGTGAAGACGCAGAGGTTGGAGCCAGGGGAAGAGGTCCCCAGAGCATCTCCCTCGTAAACTGAGAGCAAACCACCAGGTTCCAAGGGTAGATATTGTGGGGAAGGTGTGTGTGTGTGGGGGGGGAACCTCCAGCAATCTCCCTCACAGAAGGAAGAGCCCAAATCCCTCCATCATTATGACTCTTTTCCTTAATTTTTGTCAAGACTCTTACGGTTAGACACTTAGGATGGAATTTTTTTTTTCTTCTTTGTGCATTTTAATTGGCCAAGTTCTCCTAATTCCTTCCCAAGCCATGTTTTTTTTATGTGAACACGTTAACAGATAGACATACAGACGTGTCTGATTTTTGTTATGCAATTTTGTTCTATCAGCTGACGTCCCTTGAACGAATAAGCGTTTTAGACTATTCTAGTATTAGCTGACAAAAGGGTTTATTGAAAAACATCTTGGTGAACTGTTGTTCTGTGCTTCCTGAACATACTGGACAGGGAAGAATGTACTTTATAATAAAATTCAGACTTACTCCAGGTCGTTATAATACCATATTTTTATGTGTCCATTATATTAGGAAGCCTTCTGTGTCTTTCTTTTAGTGTTTTTGACCATTGCTGGGTGTGGCCAAGAAAAGAGAAGAATACCTAAAAGTATAGACAGTTTGTTTTGAATAGGTTTGCCCCCTCTGAGAATGAGTAACATTGTGATACAGCGCATAATGTAGTCATGAAGAATAAATAGTTACGTTGTTTGCATAGACGACTTTTCACTAGGCTAATCTTTGTATCACCTCTTACGGTAGTGTTGTTTTTGGGAAAACTTTTTAATAACAGGATATGCTGTATTTATACCAATAAGGACTTTTGTCCTTTGTCCAACCTTAGAAGGCACTGTAAATGCGTTCTCTGGTACTTGAGAGAAATTGGCGTTTATTTGGTATTGCCGTGAGGTGGAAACTCTGTGTGCTCTCTAACTGCTGGGAAGCAGCACGTTTTTATAAAACCTCCGGAGGAAATTGCCACTGCTGAATTTTGCACGAGTAAGAGGAACAGAAAGTGTGGCCTTGCCTTTTCTTTTAATAGTCAAGGGGCAAGAATGACTCCTATAATGGGATTCTAAATTTGCCAGACCTGTATTAGATTTGTGAACTCTTGCTCACCACACTTCATGAAGGATGTGGAAAAACTGAAAGGAAGGTTGAAAAAAAGCAACAAGGTGGTTTCAATGAGGCAAGAGTTCCTCCCTAGAAATCTTACGGGAAATGGGCATCTTTCACCCACGCCTGGAGAAGTGTTGGGTGTATGATCAGATGTCTGAGTTGGGTGCACGACGGGGGTGAGTTGCCCTGTGTTCTGGGGAAGTAAAAGTTGCGTCCCCACAGCAAAGGTGACACCCCCAAATTGCCTGCTTGCTGCCCTAGAGCTGCCACATACACCTGTGCACATCACAGGTGTCATGCCTAGTGTCCCATAAGAGGCTCCCAGGCGCAGTGCCGAGATGCTGACTGCAAGGCCCTCTGGAAATGCCATCACTGCTTTCCCCCTACAGGGGTTGACCTCACTTTGTGATTTGGAAGTGCCCCAATCTTCTAGGTCATCCAGGAAAGAAATTCACGTGGCGTGAATGGAGCAAATGAGGAGGGATGTGGGTCGATTCAAAAATGGCTCTACGTATTTCGTGGCCGTGGCTCTGCTCCAAAGCAGTTTCGCATTTCCTTGAAAATGGTGGAAGCCCTGCCTGTCACAAGGGCTTATCACATGCAATTACTTCCCCTTCCCTTTTGCTTTTGGGAATGTAGGCTTGTAGAAAATACTCTGTAGCCTACCCTTCCCTTTTCCTGATGATTGAAACGTAAGGTTTGGACTGGAAAGTGTCAAAGCTAATGTGTGGATCTCCACTGCAACTTACTTAAATGGAGAGTTTGTCTCCAGTTTTATGACTCACATTGACTGGTGTGTGGTTTATATGAGTGGAAAGTTTGCGCTTTGGTTAGAGGAGTCCAGGAAACTGTGGCTTCGTGTTATGTGCTTAATATCCATCAAAACCGGGGTGGCTCAGTTGGTTAAGTGTCCTCCTTTGGCAAAGCTCATCTCACGGCTCGTGGGTTTGAACCCCGCAGTGGGCTCTGTGCTGACAGCTCGGAGCCTGAAGCCTGCTTCGGATTCTGCGTCTCCCTCTCTGTCTCTGCCCCTCTCCTGCTCATGCTCTGCCTCTCTCCTTCGCTCTTAAAAATAAACATTAAAACAATTTTTTAAAAAATCCATAAAAACAGTGCTCACATGTATGTATTTATATTGTGGCAGGATATCTATCTATGTGCTGCGCTTCCTAATGTATGGTATCAGGATTGTGAAGTGCCATGGAAAGTGTAGAAAACTTCTGTTCAAAATGGCTAGTAGGTCCTTGTCAAGTTACTTCATCTTTCTGAGCCTTTTGTTTCCTCGTCTGTAAAATGGAATACGTGTGACGGAATGCATGTATTTAGCTGCTAGCGTGTCTGTGACAAAGGAAGGAAGACAATATAAAGAAAACTGATGAGCGCGGTACCTGTCACAAAAACGTTCTTTATAATTATTCATTTAACCAGGTGAGGACACGGCCCGCAGCCGAAAGGAGCGAGTCCTGTGCTCCACCTGGAGTTTGTTTCCAAAGACATGTTCACCTGTCAGGTGGAATGATGCTCTTCTTTTTCTCTCTTTGTTTCCAGCCACAGGACGAAGTCTTCAGGCTGGCCACCTCCCTCGGGAACCTGGGGCTTGAACCAGGTACCACCCTATGGATGGGAGATGACTGCGAACCGGGATGGCCGGGACTGCTTCATCAAGTAGGTAGAACTGACCCCATGAACAGTGAACTCTTTGCTTTTTCCATGTCTCTTTTTCAAGCCATGACTCAGTCAATTAACTTTGCATTAGGGTCTCAGAGACGTTGGGAGGCCATTACGCAAAGCATCTTAATCTCCTGTGTCTTCTGTGTCTTCCGACATGAGGTTGTTTCGTCCTTGGTCGTGTGCCATGTGAGAGCAATAAGTCGGGGTATAGTAAGGGCATTCTGGGATGGAGAAAAAGCGTTCAGTAGTAAATCTGAGGCCAGTTGTACTCGCTGTCTGAGGCTAGAACTAAAGTGTGACGTGGAGGTGTAGCATTTCAAATGCTTTCTAGAAATGGTCAAGACAGAAATGTTACCAGCTCATTCATAACTTAAAACATCAGTCGCAAGAATTGTGTGCGTTACTGGTTGACTCGTAAGTTTCTTACACTAACACTGGCTAAAGTTGTGGAGTTTTGTGGTATATTTTTTTGCGTGTTACAATGCATATAACAGAATGGTAAATTTTATGTAACATCTTAACCATTTTTTGGTGTACAATTCTGTGATATTAGGTACATTCAGAAGGTTATACAACCATTACCACTGTCCGTTTCTAGAACTTTTTCATCATCCCCAACAGAAACTCTGTACCCATTAAATAACTTCCCATTCCCCCTCTTCCAGCTTCTGGTAACCTCTATTCAACTTTCTGTCTCTATGAATCTGCCCATTTTCTTTAATTTTTTTTAAATGTTTATTTATTTTTGAGAGAGAGAGGGAGAGGGAGAGAGAATGAATGAGCGAGCAGGGGAGGGACAGAGAGAGAGGGAGACAGAATCCAAAGCAGGCTCCAGGCTCTGAGCTGGCAGCACAGAGCCCGACACGGGGCTCCAACTCATGAACCACGAGATAATGACCTGAGCCGAAGTTGGACACTCAACCGAGACACCCAGGCGCGCCTGAATCTGCCTTTTGTAGATATCTCATATAATGTGAAATCCTAAAGTATTTGTTGTTTTCTGTGTAGCTCATTTCACTTAGCATAATGTCCTCAACATTCATCCATGGTATAGTGTATAGAATGATTTTATTCCTTTTGAAGGCTGAATTATTTTCCTTTGTCTGTATTCTATTGTATGGATACACCTGATTTGCTTAACCATTCATCTGTCAATGGAAGTTTGGGTGGTGTCTACCTTTGGTTCTTATGAATAATGCTGCAATGAACATGGCTTTACAAGTATCTGTTTGAGTCCCTGCTTACCATTCTTGTGGGTATATACCGAGCAGTGAAATGACCAGATCATAAGGTAGTTGTATATTTACCTTTTGGAGGAACCACCAAACTATTTTGGAGGAACCAGTCACTATAGTTTTCTGGTTTTTTGGAATTGAATGAGATGAGGTTTTTTTTTATTCTGATCTTTATTTTTTTAATATAATCTATTGTCAAATTGGCTTCCATACAACACCCAGTGCTCATCCCAGCAAGTGCTGTCCTCAGTGCCCATCACCCACTTTCCCATCTCCCCCACCTCCCATCCCCCCTCAGTTTGTTCTCTGTATTTAAAAGTCTTTTGGTTTGCCTCCCTCCCTCTCTATTTGTAACTATTTGTTTTCTCCTTCCCTTCCCCCATGATCTTCTG
Organism: Neofelis nebulosa; assembly: GCF_028018385.1. NCBI lineage: Eukaryota > Metazoa > Chordata > Mammalia > Carnivora > Felidae > Neofelis > Neofelis nebulosa. Next base: position 9,448,165 of record NC_080800.1, read on the forward strand.
TTAAGTTTGTCAAGATCCACATAAGAGTGAAAACATACAATATCTGTCCTTCTCTGACTGACTTATTTCACTCAGCATAATACCTTCCAGTTCCATCCACGTGGCTGTAAATGGCATGATTTCATTCTTTCTCATTGCCAAGTAGTATGGGTAAAGAAGATGTGGTTTATATATACAATGGAGACGAGTTCTTATATTGCACTCATCAAAAAACCAGGCATCCACCCCACTTACTTTTACAACCCAAGTGAATCATTCTTTTTGTGTTTTTAAGTTTATTTATTTATTTTTGAGAGAGAGATGAAGTGAGAGAGGGGCAGAGAGAGAGGGAGACAGAGCATCCCATGCAGGCTCTTCTCTGCCAGCACAGAGCCTGACCTGGTGATTGAACTCATGAACCACGAGGTCATGACCCGAGCCAAAATTAACAATCTGTCGCTTAACCGACTGAGCCACCAAGGCACCCCAAATATTCTTAAATATCAGAATTAAAAAAATAGATGTGAGATCATTAAGCATGGTTGATCCTAGCCTAATACACCTGAGCAGAGATTGGAGGCCAAAGGAAACTTTTTTAGACCATGGGCTGCATTCTTTGTTCTAGTCAGTCTTACTGGGGACTGACAAGCAGACAGAGTCACTATCAAGGTGTGGGATGATGTTTATAAAGATAAAAATATTTCCAAGATTGTTTTGGGGGATTTGGTCGTTGGACAGCCTAGCACCTCCCAGTGATTATTGGAAGGTATTTACATGAAAAACACATGAATGTTGTGGTCAGGTTTTCGGTCTCTGTGGTTGCAATCTCTCCTCTGTTTTCAATTTCCTGCGAAGGGGAAAGGTGGTGTCTTCAGAGTACAATTTGTTCCTGGGGGGCTTGCCTTCTGGGAAGATTGAAGTGGCCCTTGAGCATGACCCACTTCAGGGAGCCTATGGCAGTGGCCCTCTGGCTCTTCAAGGCTTTCCTGAGGATGTGCTCCCCTAGAAACTACCCAGGAAATGGTAGTGGAATGGTGGTAGAATCTCCCAGAAAGCTCCAAGACTGGCAGAAAGGCCAACAATTTTGCACATACCCTAGATTCTGAATTGCTCATTTTGTACAGTTCACCCAAGTCCCTTCTATTGCTGGAGGGATGATATTTTGTCATATTCTAGTGTGCCATCTATTTTGTAACATGGTTATACATTTTTGTAATTGGCTCAGTTGAGGTGGCCTGGATGCTTTGACTCAAAACAATAAAAATTTCTGCCAAAGAAATGTACTTCGTACAAGATACAGATGATGCATGTATGCAGGTATATCTTAGACTTTTCCAATGGAAATGGGTTTCGCTTTTTCCCTCGCTGGATCTGGGCTCCCATACGCTCCGAACCATTTGATCAATATACGTGAAGTCAAACCAAGGCCTATTGGTTATACAGTCCAGGCATCCTAGCTAGCTCCGGCCACGTGCGTTTTTCCTTGGTGTCAGTGACATTTTCAAGGGCAAGCCCAGGTGTAAATTTAACATTTACACTGGCCTAATGCCAGCTGTTAAAACCTGTAAGAGCAAATCAGCAACTTAATGGAAGACACCTGCACTGATTACTAAATAGCAACTCTGAAAACCAATGTCACCAGTGTCACTTTTTCAAATCTCTAGGGTTTGTTTAGTTGAAAAGTAAATTTCCACACGTCTCTCAGACTCATTGTTTTCCCATGTCAAGAACAGTGCTTCTTTCAAAAGTGTTTGTTCTTTCTTTATCACTAGTGAGTTTTATAAATGAGAATCATTCTGGTGGGGTGTTTTTTTCTTATCCCTTACAGAGAAATACTCTAATTACGAAAGTTTCTGGGGCACTCTGGTTTGCAGTTTGGAGTATATCTCTACTCATTAGTTTTCTCAGTTAAAAGAACAATTTGAAAATTAAACTGTGACTATTAATTATCACCTTTGCAGTTAATTTTTCTCTCTTTTACATATTCTCTTTGAAAGAGATTAGATGTCTTCCCTTTTTTTATCTTAGGATCCAAATGATATCCCACATCAGACAATTGGTTTTGATGGAGGTACAACTTCTTTCAAGTTATTAATAAAGCTATGGGAAGAACCAGGCTTCACATGTTCAAAGTTAGATTCTTCTAGCTCAATAATGAGCTATTTCTAGCATGATGAGTCCTTCAGAATATAGCCCCGGGTCGTTAACTGTGTTCAAGTTTCCTCTTCCCTTTCCCATCCCCAATTATTTAGGGTAGGACCAAGAAGTTAAATTCCATAGAGAGTTGGTAACACATAGGGTTAATCATTTTTTTAAATGTCACTATGCACATGGAAATAATTTGAGGAACAGTAGAAACTGCTGATGCCTGGGTGTCCTAGTCTGTTTGGGCCTTTAGAATAAAACACCACAGACTGGGTGGTTTACAGAGAGAAATTTATGTGCATACTTTTTGAGGCTTGGAAATCCAAGATCGGTGTGCCAGCTTGGTTGGGTTCTTGGTAAAGGCCCTCTGCTTGGCTTGCGGATAGTTTCCTTTGCTCTGTACCCTCACATGACAGTAAGAGAGAGACACACAGAGAGAGGGATCATGTCTCTAAGTCTCTTCTTAGAAGGGCACTAATTCTGTTGGGGATTAGGGCTTTAACAAATGGATTTTGGAGGAACACAAACATTCAGTGCATATTCCTTGATGTTGGGGTGGAGCCAAGAAATAGAGTTTCAGAAACTCCCCAGGTGATTCTAATGAACAGCAGTGGTTGTTGATGTGCAGCATTTTCCTGTACATGACCTTATTTAATTGACGAATAATGATCCCCTTTCCAGATGATAGAAGGAGACTCAGACTAATCACATGTTGCTTTCCAAAGTTTTTCACATGCTTACCTAGTCCCTACACATCGCACGTTCAAATACACCAAACTCTGCATCAGAAAAATGACAACGTTTGTTGCTCTTCTTAGAAAAATATGAAATACATTGGTTTGAGCAACAGAGAATATTGTTTAAGAAACATGGGAGATGTAGGAGCGCCTAGGTGGTTCAGTCAGTTAAGGGTCCAACTCTTGGTTTCAGCTCAGGTCATGATTTCCCAATTTGTGAGTTTAAGCCCCACATTGGGCTCTGCGTTGTTGCTGCAGAGCTTGCTTGGGATTCTCTGTCTCTCCCTCTACCTCTCTCTGCCCCTCCACCCCCCCATCCCCCGTCAAAATAAATAAACTTAAAAATAAAAGGAAACGTGGGAGATGTAAAAGAAGACTTTCTCAGTTGCTTATTATTACCATTTAAGAGAGAGAACAAAGCAGGGGAAAGGAGAGAGACAGACGGGGAGAGAGAAACTAGATCGAAAGGGAAGAGTCTCAGGACACTGTTGTGTTAAGAAATGGGTGAGAGAGGGAGAGATAGACGGAAAGAGAAAGACCTACACAGAAAATGAGGCACTCTGCGATGTTTGCTATAGTAACAGCATCAATAAATATGTCGGTGTAGATGTAAATATAGATATTTACATAGCTACTGATACAGATGTACAGAGATACAAGATATAGTTCTGGATATAGATATAAATGGGTATAGAATATAGGTATAGATTATAGAAGTGTGTGGATATAGAGGCGTACAACCGTGTCTGCCCAGAAGGGTCCTGGTTTATGAGTATTGTTCCGACATGATTACTGAGACTATATCCTTTTGCTCTAAATATGTTCTCATTTGGGTGAACCACGTTTAGAAAATTCTTGGGAGACCTAAGGTTTCATGAAACCTTGACACCTGACCTGTGAGATAGTGAAGGTACATTGAGGAATCTACTTTTATAAAAAAAAAAGGTGAGTTTCACAGGAAGTGGGGTTGCCACATCCTGTGTCTAGTCAACCAGCATTTGGTCCCCATCATCAGACTATAAGACCTCGGTTGTTTTGGCTTGGTAATGGAGTCCAACCCATGCCAAACCTCCTATGTTATGTAGCTTCAATCATCACCCCTAGGGTTACCCAGCCCTATCAATGTGTGTTCAGCTCAGTTCACCTCCACCCTTCCCTGTCATACCTTCCCCACTCAGCATCTTTAGTAATGGCTATCAGCCTCTTCGTCTGGCCATGTGCTTCCTATAAAAGCACTCCTTGGCCCGCCCAACATAAGTCCACCAAACATTTATTGAACACTACTATATGCTGAAGATTCCAAGATTAGTAAGGCAATTTCTTAGCTTCCAGGATCTCAAGAGTATGGTGGTCATGATAGGCCTGCCATCATTCTCAACTGAGCAAGATCTGTTTAACCTCCTTAGAGACACATAATATGTATAACAGAGACAAGGGAGCCCTGTGTGTTAGTAATGTACCATTTTTGAGTTAAATGGGGGCAAAAACATGCCTGTTGGACTGTGTGGCTGGGGATGCTTCATGGAACAGTGATGTGCTTCATAAATCTGGCACTTTGGCTTTTGAAGACTGAATGAGTAAGTAAACCATGATCAAAACAAGTATTAGAACACCAGGTGGCAAGGTAGATGATGATGAAGACTCAGCCCCGTTGGAGTCTGGGGATCGAAATGTAGGGGATAGGAAATGAGTTTTCAAGTTCTACATTTGAGAGGCTTCTTTGTTTTCTTCTTTTGTCTAGCTCCAGAAAAGAATAATCTGAGGAAATGAAAGCCGTTTGCATGCCCCACCTCCCTTTTTTGTTAATCACAGCAGAAGCAGCACGTCCGTGATGATAGGACTCTGTCATCCTGGAAAATGGAAATAGCCTATTTTTACCTCTCCTTGCTTGTGAACCCAAGAGTCATCCCCCTTGGCTTTACCTACTTAGTATAATTCGCGTGTCCCTGAGAGGAAAGAAGCAATTGATTATCAGGCATTCTTTGGTACTTTTAATGTTATTCTTTGGGTGTTGTTTTGCTTTGTTTTTACCCCAAGATATCGTAAGAGAGTCTTATTCTTATTATAAGAATACTTACCGTATTCTGTCGATAAGTCCCTTAATCTGTTCTCTTTTAAGAGTTCTCTTAAACTTTTCCTTCTCTAAAAATTAAAAAAATAGAAAGTCAACAAGAATGAAGTTGTGGAGTCAGATTTGGACATTGTGGTGGTACCCACCATTCCCCGTAATATTTGTGTATTTGAAATAGATGTCAGTTTCCTACTTTACTGATCCTGCATTATTAAAAGACCTCCAACAGGGTCACCTGGGTGGCTCAGTCAGTTAAGGGTCTGCTCAGGTCACGATCTCACAGTTCGTGGGTTCAAGCCCCACTTTGGGCTCTGCGCTGACAGCGCGGAGCCTGCTTTGGATCCTCTGTCTCCCCCTCTCTCTGCCCTTGGGCTCCCCCCCCAAATAAATACACATACATTTTTTAAAAATCGACATCCAACAAAGGACAAATGGATCTGAGTGATTACACAAGTTGTTACCCTTTGATTCTGGGAATGAAATATGCAAGGTTTTTGTGAAAATTTAAAGGTGTGCCAAGGATACAAACAGGAGAGATTTATTTCAGGGGGCTTGCTATATTATGTTGTGACTTTTCAACTGTTCAGAGTTACGAATTAGCATTATGTTGGAGAAGAAACAGTTTGCCTCATTTTTTGTGTTTCTGATGAAGAATTCTTAAATAAAATACATTGCTTCCAAGTATACACAATGAATTCTTCATAAAACGCAAAAAATTTCCTCATGGCAAGAGCAAATGCCATTTAGTTAAATGAGTTCCTTTAGGATCCCAAGCATCCATTTAAGTGAGGGAGGTATATTATAATTTTGGAATCGGAGGAACAAACTAAATGTGATAACATCATTACATGCAATGAAAGGTAATTATGTCGTGTCAATGCAAAAGCTTTCCCGGCTGAACATTAGGGGCTGTTTATTCCCTTCATTGGAACAGATTTGTTTTCTTTCGAATCTGACAAAGCACCTATCTGCTGAGTTAATAATTACTGCTCCCAGCTGGAAGATAAGTTTGCAGAGTTGATGGAAGTGCTTTTAAAAGGAAGCCTCCGAAATGACGCTATCATTCCTGTTCTAACCTGGCATATGGCTCACAGAGCTGCGCTAGGCAGGCTTCTCGTGTATCAGAGTCTGTTTCGATTTCTCTGTACATTTGTTCTAGACATTTTGCTGGGTTACTGAATCTGTCCATCACTCGTGCATACATATCTCAAACTCTTGGCTTTTTTTTGTCCAGCCCAGCCGAAGTATTGTAATGACCTGAATTTCCTCGGGCCGCTTGATGACAGGGAGAGTTGGGACACACACAGTCAAGCAGAGCTGGGGACAGCAGGTTGGGTGGCGAACAGGATTGGTTCCTTCTTCTACTGAGCGTTTTTGCAGCCTCTAGGGATGTCCGTGAAGTGGGTCACGAAGGCCGTTCAGGATCACAGGGACAGCCAAACTGTGAAAAGGAGGAGCACCTGGAGGACCAGGTTTGTGTCACAGCCTGTAATTGAAATAGTTGCTTGAGGCTGCTACCACCTCTTGATTCTTTTGAGTGGCCTCTGGAGCTCTTTTGGGATTGACCCAGCCCTCACAGAGAGCAATTTTGATATCATCACCTAAGGCCGGGGCCCAGGCAGGAGATTCTGGCCTGTGCCAAATGCCAAGTGGCCTGTGTGGTTGTTTCTGCCATGTAAATTGGCTGACCTGAAGGGAACATGGTATGGCCTTTGTGGCACACGTCTTCTCCATGTGGTCTGCACGCGTGCATCAGAGCAGGAGAGCACGGCTGCTTATGGAGAGTCTCACTGTGGTCCCTCAGGGCTTCGAAACCACAGTCCCTGCCACGCCCTTGTCCTCTCTCTCCTCTCAAAGCCTCCATGAATCCTTGTTATCAACGGCCATTTTCTGGAGAAGAGTCTCTTCAGTTGGGCGGATGATGACGAATGGCAGTACTTGTTTGTGCCGGTGGTCGTGCAGATGAGCCTGGGTCCAGAGTGGGCATGTCACTCTGCCGTTTCATGGAGGATGTCCCTCTGTGACTCCAGGAGCACAGGCTGGGCATCGGCAGTTCAGATGGTGAAGGCCGCGAGAGACTCTCCAAGATGACTATTTGATCTAACAGAGGCCCGTGAGTATACAGGGCCAAACACATGATTTTCAGCACCCGCCGCAGACCGAAAATCAGCTCCCTCCCTCAAAGAGCTGGATAAATGTGCTCATAACGGTACTAAAATATTTCCTACTTTTACATTTGACACCATTCTATGTAAGGAAAAGTAAAAATTTTTAATTATTAGCATGAATCTTACTGATGACTTTTTGATGGAAATGTAAGAGCTTTTCACTCGTATGCAGAATCACTGACATTACACAATTTGTATTTCGTGGCTTATATGTTTATATGTGTTTCATCCCAACCCAAAAAGCAGAAATGGTATACAAAATTCACTTAACAGTTTTTCTTTTACTTCTCGGTATGAGGACACTCTACCCAAACTCCCTACCTTTGGCTAGGTCTTAGGTCAAGAAGAACTGAAAGGAAATATAACTATGGGTTGCCCTATCTTTCCCTTTCCTTCTCTGTCTTCATTTTTGGTAGGTCAATGGCCAATACAGGGAAGGAAGACAAGTAAGAAAGGATGTGACAGGATTGCTTGGTCATTCATTTTTCTTAGAAGGCTATAACTGCTAAAGACTGATTAGCCTTCAGCCCTCACCTCCCAAGATCACCTATTGATTTTTTTTTTTTATCATTTTCTTCATGTGGTCTTTTCAATAGATACCTAGCAAAGAGGACAGATTACTTCTGGGTATTGACTCCCTCAGAAAGTTCTCTCTCTGCCCTGTTAATGATGTGATTTCTCACCAAAGGATAGACACTTTTCTTCCTCCACCCCGACACTTATTTCTGTAGGCCAAATCAGCAAACCTTTTCTGTAAAAGGTCACATTATATATATTTTAGGCTTTGGAAGCAATGTGGTGGCTATCACAACTCAAAGCAATGCAACCCTGCCATTGTAGTGTGAACACAGCCATAAGAAATATGTCAATAAATGGATATGTAAACAAATGTATAAATAAACTGTGTTCTATTAAAACTTTATTTACAAAAGCAAGCTGGGGGCCAAATTTGTCTTGTGGGGTGGAATTTTTTCGCACCCTCACTCTAGAGTATCTTGCATTTGACCCCATTCTTATTATTTCTAGTTCACTATCTGATAAATTTATACAACCCTCCCATGAAATGGGAAGCTGCCATTTATTTTATGCACAATGGAATTTATGGTAGACCTTGGTAAAGTGCCTTTTCTCAGGTACTGTTAGTAATGCAAAGTTCCATGGTATATTTACTGTAAGTAAGGACTTCTTGCACAGCTCTCACATTCGTGACCTACCTCTAAGTAGGGTTGTAGGAATAGCACCATCAAAATTCAACAGAGAAGGAAAACCTTCACTGTTAGAATGTCATGACTCTCTCCACTTCCTCGTGATGGGGGCTGAGGGAGAGGAGGTCAGCCGATCACAGGGTTTGCAGCTGCTCCCATAGCCACTCAGACCTTTGTGGGAGGGGTTGAAGGGAAAGCAACAATAGCAACCTAAAACCCAGTCACAATGGAATGCCAAAAGCAAGTGCAAATGATTATTAGGGAAGTGAAAATTACATAGCAACTTGTCACTAGTGGTCCACAGAGAAACAGACCCATTGTATTTTGAAAAAGTTAATTGTCCATAGTGTTTTGAAGTAATACTGCTCATTTTCCTTGAGGAATTTTATAATGCTCCCATATAAAAGTCCCCAATTCACTTCTGGTGATGTTCTGTTCTAAGATATTCTCTTGGCTTCTGTGACATCATTCCCTTCCTTTTGCCACAAACTCACTGCTTCTCTTGTCTCCTCAGCTAGTTCTTCTTTTTGAGCTCAATGATTAAAGTTCAGTTTCCCACATTATCATGCCTACATTTCTACTTGGAACTCACAAAACATTTAAGGGATTTTTTTTATTTCAATATCTTGATACTATTTCATTTCAGTCCACAAAGTACTGGAAACTCATGACTGTGCCCCTACAAGAGATGAAGGAGGTTAATCGGGGTTGGGTTGCATGCCTAGAATTTTTTCTCGGCCATAGTAGGTAGTCAATAAATACTTTTGAGAAAAATGTTTAGGTGTATGTATCTATAAGTAGATAGATGGGTGACTTAATGGATGCATGAATAGAACTTTTTCTGAAGCATTATATTCAGTAGATTGTTCGGAATAATTCTGATGGTTAACTCAGTTAACATAGTATCCCAATAATATTCTGCTGTATAAATTTCACTACCAGAATTTGAGCACATAGATAAAGCCCTATATTTCCTAAAAGAACCTTGAGACCTTGAAAGGTTATCACGTCCTTGTCACTGATTCGTATCATAGTGTGCCTGTTTATCAAATATCCAAAATTCAGAATGTCATGAAAGGGAATTTCGCAAGTAGTGTAACTACACTGTATCCCATCAGCAAGTGGATTAGAACCCTAAAAGACAGAAATTGGGTGGTCAGAACTCTTGGGCTAGGATCCCAGCTCTTCTCAGTACTAGTTGTGTAATGGTGGGTAATCATTTGGAGACTGTAGGCCTCGCCTCACTTTTGTCATTAGAAAATAGTGTGTTTGGACTAGAAAACAGTGTAATTTGGGAATCTAGTGAGTTATGAGCAAGAGAAAATTCCTAACAAGTTTGGCTTTAATAATGAAAAGAATTTTTTGTTTTATGTCACTGAAAGGTAGTGGTAAGACGCTCATAGGTAAGAGAAGCCTAAGAAAATATGACGACTAAATGTGATGTGATACCCTGGGTGGCACTGTAGAACAGATAAAGGACATTAGGTGTAAACCCACAGGTAATCTGAATGAAATATGAGCTTTAACTAGTAATAACGTATCAGTATTGGTGCACTGATTGTGAAAATTTTCCCATGCTACTGTAAGATGTTAACAGTAGACAAAACTGAATGTCAGATAAAGGAGAACTCTATAATTTTATCAAAGTGGTCTAAAATAAGTGTGTATATAAGCCGTACTCAAAGTGGGGTGATGCCAACAAGATACCAGTCCATGATGCTTTGCCACCTCACTCTCCCACAGAGAAACTGTGTTTCTATTATGGAGGAATATACCTTTGTGAGAGTCGTAGAGACCAATTAAGAAGTCGTAGTACCCTGACCAATGTAAAGCAAAGAAAGAATTCAGCAAAAGAGATAGTTAAATTCATGTTGGTTTGCGTACCTGTCCATGTTCCTCCCCCTATGTGAACTACTGTGGTGCAACTAGCAAGACACCACCTACACCAAAGATCCTTACTCAGGACAGAAACAACAGAGCAGTCCTTGCACCCAGTGTTCTAGCTTGTCTTGGGACTTCCTGGGGGGCCGTAATCCTTCTCCCCTGACTTGGAGTGCTGATTGGACTAAAGATTTTGTTTGAAAGCTCTTGAAAACAGATGCTATTGGGATGGACTCTTAGAACTTCAGATCCATTGGCAGGTGTCTGGAGGAACAAGATATCATGGGTTTCTGAGAAGGCAGAACAAGCTGCCCCCTGAATTTCAAATGACTAAAATCAGGGGCACCTGGCTGGCTCAGTCGGATAAAAATACGACTTCAGCTCAGGTCATGATCTCACAGTTCATGGGTTTGAGCCCTGAGTCAGGCTTCATGCTGACAGCTCAGAGCCTAGATCCTGTTCTGGGTTCTGTGCCTCCCTCTTTCTCTGTACCTCCCCTACTTGCACTTGATCTCTCTCTGTCTCTCAAAAATAAATCTAAAAAAATTTTTTTTTAATAAAATGACTTTAAAGATCACACTCACAAGTCCAGAGAAGACACATCCTCAGGAAATGTTTGAAATATTCTAGGGTCTATATCCGGGCTGACCAGTGAAGTATTTCCCTGGGTAAAACCCGTCTATAAAGGCTGGAAGAGATTTTTTCACCCCAAATGCCCACTTCTCAACAACAATAAAGAACAGTGGCATACTAAGATACAGGGAAAGTGGGCCAAATGTAACAACAAAATTAAATGCTAGAAACTGGCTCTAATGAAATATACATTCATGTGCATGTCTTTGTTTCACATATCATAATAACTGTCATAAAATGTGCCATGAGCTAAATGAGAACAGAGATAGAGACAGCTAAATGAAACAAGGAAAACACTGTGTGAACAAAATGAGAATATCAATAAAGAGATAGAAACTATGACATACTCCCAATGGAAATTCTGGTGTTGGAAAATACAATAACTGCAATGAAAAGAACACTAGAGTAGATGAACAGCAGACTTGATCAGGTAGAAAAAAAACTGGGTGAAATTGAAGACACATTTGAAATTGTGGAGTCAAAATAGAAGAAAGGAAAGTAGAATGAAGCAACAGGAAGACAGGCTTAGAGACCATGAGACACTAGTAAGCAACGTTGTATTCATTTTGGAAATCCAGAATGAGAAGAGGGTCAGAAGTGGGCCGAGACTTTATGTGAACAAGTAATAGTGAAAACTTCCCAAATTTAAAGAAATATCCATAGTTATTAAAGAACCTCAAATAACTTTAGGATAAATTCAAAAAGTCACACAGCTAGTCAGATAATAATCAAACTGTAAAAGTTGAAGGCATGGGGCGCCTGGGTGGCTCAGTCGGTTAAGCGGCCGACTTCAGCTCAGGTCATGATCTCACGGTCCGTGAGTTTGAGCCCCGCGTTGGGCTCTGTGCTGACCGCTCAGAGCCTGGAGCCTGTTTCGGATTCTGTGTCTCCCTCTCTCTGACCGTCCCCCATTCATGCTCTGTCTCTCTCTGTCTCAAAAATAAATAAATAAACGTTAAAAAAAATTTAACAAAATAAAAGTTGAAGGCAAAGAGAAAAATGTTAACAAGCAGGAAAAAAACCCAACTCATCATGTACAATGAAGTTTTTATAAGGTTATGAGTGAATTCTTCAGCAAAAACATTATAGGCTAGAATGAGCAAGATGATACATTTAAATTGCTGAAATAAAAAACATAGTTTTCAACCAGAATACTGTATCCAGGAAACCTGTCCTTCAAAAATGAAAAAATCATGACATTCTAAGAAAAACAATTCCTGAGGAAATTCATTACCACAAGACCTAGTCTTTAAGAAATATTGAAAGGGATATTTCAAGGTGAAACAAAATGATGCTAAACCTTAACCAAAAGTCAAATGAAATTATAAAGTTCTCCAGTAAGGTAAGCATGTTGACAAAAGTAGCTTCTTCTCTTAATGTCATTTTCATGCATCAGTTTGGTTTTAATTCTTGTATAGAACTTGAATAATGAAAACATTTTAAAAAAGCACTAAGTCTATGCAAATGAGTATGTAACATGTAAAGATGTGATGTGGGACATCAATAACATAATGTGCCAGGACAGGATGGAGCTACTGAAGTGACTTTTTTATACAATTGGAATCAGGTTGTTATGAGTTTAAAATAGAATGTTATAATATGACAATGTTTTATGTAATTGTAATGATAACCACAAAGAAATTACCTATAAGATATATAATAAAATGGCATTAAGAAGGGAATGAAAGCATGCGAGTATAAAATTCCATAAAACACAAAGGAAGCTAGTAAAACAGGGAAAGAGAGATTTAAAAAAATACAGCTCATATAGCGAAAGTTAAGTCCTTCTATGCCAGTAGTTACTTAAAGTACAAATAGATTAAACTCCCCAATTAAAAACTTAGGTAGAAGGTGTTTTAGAAACACAGACTCTGAATATGTGCTGTCTGTAAGAAACTCACTTTTGATGCAATGATAAAGTGAAAGTATGGGAAAAACTTAAATGCAATCTGTACTCAAAAGAGAGAGGCAGTGGCCATCCTAATATCACACAGAATAGATTTTAAGTCCAAAAGTGTTTCAGGAGACAAAGAAGGATATTATATTATGATAAAATGACAATTGTCCAAGAAGATGTAATAATTACAAGTATTTATATAACAAACATGGAAGCTTCTAAATATATGAAGCAAACATTGACAGCATTCAAGAAAGAAATATATAGCAACACAGTGATAGTTCGAGACTTTCAATAGCCCACTTCAATAATAGAAAGAAGATAAATAAGGAAACGGAGTAATTGCACCTAGCAGTCATAACCAGAATATTGTACCCAACCACAGCACAATATACATTCTTAAGGAATCTTTCAAACATTATCCAAGATAGACTATATGTTAGGCCTAAGAGAACTCACAATAAATCTTAGAAGAATGCAATTATACAAAATATCTTTTCAGATAACAATGGAATGGAAATAGAAATCAGCAAAAGAAGGAAAACTGGGAGACTGAGGAGTATGTAAAAATTAAACAGTGCACATAACCAACTAATTGGTCAAAGGAAATGTATCCAGGGAAATTATAAAATACAGAGTGACAAGTTAAACATGAAAACTCAAAGTATTAAAACTTATGTGATACAATGAATGCAGACCTAACAGGGAAGTTTATAGCTTGAAAATATATACTAAAGAAAAAAGGGAAAATATTCTGAAATCAATAAGCTACCTTTACACCTCAATGAGCTAGGAAAACATGAACAAATTAATCCTAAAGCTAGCAGAAGGAAGCGAATAATAAAGATGACAGCACAAATTAATGAAATGGAAAATAATAAACCAAGAGAAAAAATTCAATAAAACCAAAGTTGCGCTACTTTTAAAAGATCAATGTTATTGGCAAGCTTTTATCTAGATTAATAAAAAGGAGAGAAGGCTTAAATAAATAAACTCAGAAATGAAAGAGGTGACATTAGAGTCAATGTCACAGAAATGAAAAGGAATACTAGAGAATACTTTCAGCAACTGTATGTCAACAGATTGGATAACAAGAAATGGGCTGCTACCCACAAAACAAAACAAAAGAAAAAAGAAGAAGAGAAAAAATAAATAAAGCTAGAACTTGTAAATATGGGGCCCATGGGTATTTCAGTCATTTAAGCATCTGAGTCTTGGATTCCACTCAGGTCATGATCTCATGATCCCTGAGTTTGAGCGCCGTATCAGGCTCCATGCTGACAGTGCAGAGCCTGCTCTGGATTCTCTCCCTCCTTGCTCCTCCCCTGTTTGCACTCTCTCTTGCTCTCTCTCTGTCTTAAAATAAATAAATAAACTTAAGAAAACTTGAATAGTGTTTACTAGTGTTTGTGGTAAGGACAGAGAGTTGTTTTTCAATGAGTATATATATATATTTAGTTCTGAATGGTGTCTCAATTCTGGAACTGTTACCCAACAATGTAAATATAGATAACACTAGTGAACTGTGCACTTTAAAATGTTCAAGATGGAAAGTTTCACGATACATGGTTTTTCCATGATAAAAAAAAAAAAAATCTATACCAAGTATTAGCACCAGCTTCGGAAGAGGTTTAAGAAGCGCACAGAGGTATCAGGGCTTTGCTCCCCATCTCTGAATTCTCTCTGTTCTGTCTTCACCCTCCAGTTTCATTTCTCTTGAATCCAGTCCCCTCCGGTACTAGCATTCACCATCCACAAGAGAGAGATAAGCTGTGTCCCCACATTCTGCAAATCAACCCCTGGGCTCTCACTGCTGGAACTGGTGTAGGCCACGCACAATCCCCCTTCAGCAAATCACAATGGGTGGAGGTACGGGAAATGCTGGTTGGCTTACAACCAACAGGGCTTGCCCTGGAAGTGTAAGTAGAGTCAGTCCTGCCTGTACCAGTCGGGAGAAGGGTCATTTTCTGCTGATACCAGGGGTCAATAAATTTCTGTACTGGGGCCATATTAGAATTACTTTTCCTTTGCCGGTCATGTGGTTTCCCTGCAGCTATTCAATTCTGCCATGATAGCATGAAAGCAGCCATAGACCTTAAATAAATGAATGTGGCCATATTCCAGTAAAACTTTACAGATACTCAAACTTGGATTTCATATAATTTTCATCTATCATGAAATGTCATACTTTGTTTTTTCTTAACCATTTAAAAATGTAAAACCATCTTAGCTCACAGATGGCTGGTAGGATTTGGCCCACAGGCTGGAGCTTGCAGATTCCCTGTTCAAGATAATCTGTCCAAATGCCTTTTAGCTCTTGAACAAAGGCATTTCTGTGTGAGTTGCAGCAAGGCGTCTGGAAGGTCATGCAATCTCTTTTCCTTTTACCTTGTGCACTGAATTGTCATAACTTTTGGTTGACATAGAACACTTGGCACAGACAGGACAATACGCTGTTCAATATTAGGGAGAATGACTCTTCTCCACCATTATTGGAAATTAAAGGGATATCTTCAAATCTGCAGGTACAAATTAGAGACTTAGGTTCAAACTATTGTCGGGTTGCAATGCAATCGATCTCCTGTTTTTGTTCACTTTTACACATGTCTTTTTGTCTGGCTTAAATATTTAGTAGACTCCAGCTGTCTTGAGAAAGATCTATTTCTTAATGGCTTTATTTTCCAGTCACTGATCAGAGGGCCATTATGTAAATGATCGAAATAAGTATTCAAAATGTGGGTTTCAAGTACTTTAGTGTCACAGGGTGACACTGGAGAGAGAGGAATTGGAGACAGAGCTGAACAGTAAGGAGCAGAGGAAGAATAAAGTCAAGGAAGCTTTTAATTTCCTACAAGGAGAGGGTTTATCTGGATCTCTGGAGGAAGATGAAAAGAAAACAGGCTTGGGAGCGAACAAACTTCATTGGAATAGCATTGGTGCTGTAGGAGTGCAATGATCTGTTTTAAAACTAAAATTGGCAACCGTGGAATGATTTGGTCAGATGTATTTTGGCAGCCTTTGAATTGCAGTCCAAATACTTTAGCACATATAATGACTTTTTAAATTTGTTCACTGTTTATGTCCCTCCTACTTGTAAAAAATATCTGCCTCAACTAGCTTGTGGGGCTCTCAGTGTGAATTATGATAGCACAGAATTTGGACTCTTGTGTACAGTTTGTGGCACCTTTGTGATATTATTCAAGGGTTTCAGGGTCCTGCAAGAAAGCTAGATTTCAAGCACAATGTGGTTCTTTGGCTAAGCTCCAATTGTAGGGGCTCTAATCTGAGGTGGTTCATGATAAAAGACACCTGATTAGGTGGTGCACATGAATCGTTGTTTCCCTGGTGTAATTTTCAAACAGGGTCAAAATGCCACTGAGGGACAGGACGGTGAAGGACTAGGTGAGATTCACCTTCATCGGCAATAATGTATGTATCAAATAGGGATCAAACTGTGTGCTCTTCACAAAGCTCACTTGTCCTAATACCAGCAGATTAAAATTATAAACTGTAGAATTTTTTTTATAGCAATTGCTTGAACATGAAGATTTCCTCGTGCCTAGTAAACAGTTCCTTCCTTTCAAGCTCTTCTGAGCTGCCCTTATGAGATACGCTCAAAGAACGTAGTGAGGGTTAGTTTTGATCCTAGATCTAAATGTTCCCATGATGGTTTTGCTGATTATCTGTTTTCTCTAGGCTTCGTTATTGCATTTTTATTTCCTTTCTTTTCTTTTCTAAATTGGAGGATTCCCCCATTCCATGGGAATAGTAGCTCCTCCCCAAAATATCCTACAGCCTACTTCCCTTTCAATTTATACTTTATAATCTCCTAATGACTAGGAAGCCAGTTGAATGAGGTTGTTAGAATTATAAATAAATTAAACATTAATAGTCTGTAAGCTAGATCCTCATGGTCTCTCAGGAAACAAGAGACAGGTTTAGTGGTAAGGTTGCGTATATTTCCTTGTTCTCCTCAGAGACTCTTTTGGTTTACCTTGCCATATCCTTTCCAAGACTTGATTTTTGTATTCCATCTAGTTGCGTTGATAGGAAAGTGACTTCCAATTAATGTTATTATACGGGGTTTTTTATTAGTTGGGGGAAAGAAAGCTAAGATACAGGAAACCTTGGTGGTTAGGAGTGTAACCTCTAGAGTTAGGCTGCTGGTGCTGAATCTTCCATTTCACTTTCTGGTCCTATGATGTTCGACAAGATGTATAATCTTCCTGCCTTCTTTTACGCATCTGTCGAAAGAGCATAATAGTAGCTCATATTTCACTGAATATTAAGAAGGTTAAATGCCTTATTCATTTTATGGTATGAATAGGAAATATTCAAGTGTTAACATTATTATGATGAGTATTATCATCATCATTATTATTATTTTCATTGGGAAGAGATCGAGTTGGGGAAAAAGTAAGAAAGCGGGCTCACCCTACAGACTTCAAGTTAAATATCATCGCTGGGAATGGTGCCTTGAGACATAGGATCTGTACTTTTCTTTCCTATTACCTGTCTTTTTGAAATATACATACTTCCAAATAAAGCATGATATTAGTAAATATATTAATCGGCAGTCTGCAGAGAAATGGAACTCATAGGACGATCTGTTATCTGCAAGCTGGAGACTCAGGAAAGCAATGGTGCAATTTTAGTTCCAGGCAAACTGAGTCAATAAGTACCATTGTGAACCTGAGGCCTGACAAACGGGCATGCCAACGTCCAAGGACAGGAAGAGAAATGGGTGTTTCTGCTCAAGCACTGACAGCAAATGTGCCCTTTATTCCCCTGTTGGTTATATTCAGGCCCTCACTGGATTGGATCATGCCTCCCTGCATTGGTTAGGATGATTTTCTTGATGCAGTCTACCAATTGAATTTCTGGCATCAAAACACTTATCTTATCTGAAAACATCATCAAAGACACACCCAGAAATAATTTTAGCCATTATCTGGGCATTTCCTAGCCCAGCCCAGTTGACATGAAATGCACAGAGTTTACGGGAGAAACTGAGAATAATGCAATGATAGTCGGGGATTATAATGACCCACTTTCGTCAGTGGATGGATCACCTAGGCAGAGAATTAATGGGGAAATAGCAGACTTTAATAGTGGACCAGGTGTTCCTAACAGACGTGCGGTGTGTGCCATCCAGCAGTAGCAGAGTATATTTTCTCAGGCATGCATGCAGCATTTTCCAAGATGGATCAAAAGTTGGACTGTGGAATAGGTCTTGACAAAACTGGAAAGATTGAAATCATATCTAGTATCTTTCCACACAGTGGTATGAAACTAGAAATCAGTAGCAGGGGGGAAATGGGAAAATTCACAAATGTCTGGAAAATGGACTGCACACTCCTGGAAAGCCAGTAAGTCAAGGAATGAATCAAAAGCGTATCTTGCCATAGGGAGAAATGGAAGCACAACATGACAGAACATGTGCGTTGCAATAAGGGAAGTTCTAAGAGGGAAGTTTGTAACAATAAGAAAAGTTTCAAATAGGCAAGCTGACTATGCCACGAGGGATGAGAAGAAGACTGGGCTTGGCCCAGACTTGGCAGAGGAAGAGAAATGGTAAAGACTAGAGGAGAGATAAATGTAATAGAGACTAGAGACACAATAGATAGGATCAATGAAGCTGGGACTTTGTTTTGTGGAAGGATGGACAGAATTGAGAAGTCTTTAGCTAGAATAACCAAAAGAAAAAGAGAGAAGACTCAAGTGAAGGAAATAATGAATAAAACATGGGACACTGCAGCTGATAATTGCAGAGGCGTAGAGGATTATAAGAGACTGCTCTAAACATTTATATACTGATGAATTGAATGACGTAGCACATGTGGATAGAAACACACAGCCTGCCAGAACAATCTTCAAGAAATAAAAAATCTGAATAGGCAAATAATGAGTAAGAAGATTGATTCAAAACCTCCCAACAAAGAAAGGTCTGGGACCAGATGGCTTAGTGATCAATTCCACCAAATATTTAAAGAAGAATTAATGCAAATCCTTCTCAAATTCTTGCAAAAATTGAACAGGGGGAAAGGATTCCAAATTCATTTTACAAGGCCAGCACTACCCTCACACCAAAGCCAGATAAGGACACTACAAGAAGAGAATATAGCAACATGATTCTAAAAGTCCTCAAGAAAATACTAGCAAATCTAATTCAACTGCATATCATGAAACAAATCAGTATGCAACAATGAGTTTCATTTTTATACACAATGAACTCTCTGTTAGAGAAGTTAAGAACACAATTGCATTTTAGTACATTGAAAAGATTATACACCTTGACCAACTGGGATTTATCTCTGGGTGCAAGGATGGTTTAACATCCACAAATCAATAAACATTATACAACACATTAAAAGAATGAATAATATCAAACATCTGATCAACTCAATAGATAGATTAAAATGCATCTATAAACTTCAGCATCCTTTCATTATAAAAGCTCTCAACATGCTAAGTATCGAAGGAATGTGCTTTATTATTTTTTTTTTAATATTTCTTTCTGAGAGAGAGCGAGAAGGAGGGGAGGGGCAGAGAGAAAGAGAGATAGGGTCTGAAGCAGGCTCTGCGCTGACAATGGAGAGCCCAATTTGGGACTTGAATCCATGGAACCCTGAGATCATGATCTGAGCTGAAGTCAGAGGCTTAACTGATCCCCGACTTAACCACCCAGGCGCCCCGAAGGAATGTAATTGAACATGACATAGCCCATATATGACAGGTCCACAGCTAACATCATACTCAGTGATGAAATGCCGAAAGGTTTTCTCTAAGATCAGCAATGAGATAAATATGCCTAGTCTTACCATTCCTAGTCAACATAGTATTCAAGTTCTCACCATAGTAGTTAGGCAAAAAAGGAAATAAAGGTGTCCGATTTGCAAAAGAAGTTAACTTGTTTCTGTTTGCAGGTGACAGGATCTTACATAGAGAAAACCCTAAAGACCTCCTCGCCTCCCCCCCCAAAAAAACTGTAAGAATAAATCTATTCAGTAAAGTTGTAGAAAACAAAATCAATATATAAAAATCAGTTGCATTTCTATATACTAAAAATAAACTATCTGAAAAAGCAAATGAGAACAACATACTTAGGAATAAATTTAAATAAGGAGTTAAAAAAATATGTTAACAAAAACTTTGATTAAAGAAATTGTTGAAGACACAAATAAACGGAAATGTATACCCTGTGCATTAACTGGGATAGTTAATATTGTTAGAATGTCTACACTACCCAAAGCAATCTACAGATTTAATTGAATTCCTATGAAAATTTAAATGGCATTTTTCCATAAGAACAGAAAAATCAATCGTAGAATTGGTATAGAAATACAAAACACACCAAAGTAGCCAAAGGAATCTTGAGAAAGAGGAACAAAGCTAGAGACATTACACTTCCTAATGTCAAACTATATCACAATGCACTAATAACGAAAACAGTACGGTACCAACATAAAAACAGACACATAAACCAATGGAACAGAATGGTGAGCTCTTAAATGAATCCCTGTTTATATAGTCAGATAATGTTTGACAAGTGGATCAAGAGCATTCAACAAATGGTGTTGGGAAAGGAAACATACGTGCAAAAGAATGAAATTGGGCCCTTACACCATACATACAAATTGACTAGATATGGATTAAATACTTGAATTTAAGGTCTTAATCCATAAAATTTCTAGAAGATGCCACAAGAAAAAAACTCCTCGATATTGATCTTGGCAATAATTTTTTGGATATAACACAAAAGACTCAGGCAACAAAAGCAAAAATAAAGAAGTAGGATTGCATCAAACCGAGAAGCTTCTGTATAGCAAAGGATGGCTAAAAAAATAAATAAACAAACGACCTATAGAATAGGAAAAAAGAGTTGCAAAGCTTATATCTGATAAGGGTTTAGTATTTAAAATATGTAAGTAATTTTTACAGCTCACTAGCAAAAATTGAAACAACCGAATTGAAAACGGGCATAGTATGAAAATAGTCATTTTCTCAAAGAAGACATACAAGGGATATCAGGGATATCAAAAGGTGTTCGACCCCACTAATCATCAGGGAAATTCAAATAAAAACTGCAGTGAGATACTGCACACCTGACAGAATGACTGTTCTAAAAAGACAAGAGGTAAATGTTGGTGAAGATGTGAAGAAAAGGGAACCCTTGTGCACTGTCGGTAGGTATGTAAACTGCGACATCCAGTATTGGAAACCCTGTGGAGGTTCGTCAACAATTAAAAATAGAACTATCGTATGAGCCAACAATCCCATTTCTGGGTAAATGGCCAAAGGAAATTAAATCAGAATCTTCAAGACATATATGTTGTCCCTTGTTCATCATATTCTCATTCACAATAATCGAGATATGGAAATAACGTAAGTGTCCACCGAGCGATGAAAGTCAAATTCTAAAAATGGAGTAAGATGGCCAGAGTTTGGGGAGGAAATGGGGAAATGTTGGTGAAAGGTTACAAACTTTCAGTTTTGAGATGAATAAGTTCTGGGAATCTAATATAAGCATGCTTATTGTAGATAATAATACTGTATTATATATTTGAAGTTTGCTATGAAAAGATCTTATGTGTCCTTACCCCCACACACACACACACAAACAAAATGGTAACTTTGTGAGGTTATGGATGTGTTAATTAACATGATTGTGATAATAATTTCACAATGTAAGTGTTTCTCAAATCTTCGTTTTGTACTCCCTTTTAAAAACGGAAATTTAAAATGTAATGATAGAAAGGAAAGAGAACCTTCCCTGAGGAATGGATCTAATAGAACCAGCCATATTAGAGTCTGAATTACTGAGGAACCAAGGTACTGTGCTTCCCAGGCGTGTTTGCATTTTATTAAAGGTACAATGCCTTTAACCATATAATTAAACCTAACAGGTAAAGTTCTGGTCTCAGTGTCCTTCCTCACTACGATCTTTCATTTTTCTGCTCACCCACCAACCCACGTTCCTATATATATAAATACACCCTTACCTCCGCTTAACCCCTTTGGTCTCATCATTTTAAAAGAGGAAGCCCCCCCATTCATCAGAACCCGTTGCTTTCTCGATCCCAGGATGCAAACCCTGCCACCGTGTTTGGAACCTGATTTCCTCTATCATGTCATCTCTTTGCTCTGTGTTTAGTAGCTGTGATCCAGGCAACTTCAAGTCGTTATTTAAACATAGAAAAGTTAGTATATTAGAAAAGTAAACGTATAATTAAGGGAAACCACTTTTCCCTTACAGCCTGCTTTGTACCTGTAACTTTTCTTCCTCTATGTAAAATTATTCAAATTAATGGCTCTGCTGTCTCCCCCCCTTGACACCATTCTAGGTCACTAGAGGCTGGCTTGCCACAATGTCCCCAATGAACTGCCTTCACCAAGGTATTAAATGTAGTGAACACGTTTAATTAATTTTTATTGGAAATGTAAACCCCGGCACAGAAATCGTGATACCGGTGCATTCAGTACAGCAGTCTCAACTAGAATGTTGAGTGGGAAAACATGTTGCCGAAGAATGTCTACGATATGCCATTTTATAACGTCTTTAGGCCTGAAAAATATACACTGAGTATAGATATATACACCTGTAATAGATGTCTTTCTTTTCCCTTATTCAAACGTACCTTAACATTCTATAACATTGGCGTATTTTGAGAGTACAGTTCAATGCCTTTTAGTAAATTTGTGCTTGTGTAACTGTCACCACAGTCTAGTTTTAGAACAGTTTTATTGCTCCCAGTATCATTTTCTGCCCATTTGCAAGTTACTCCGTCTCTTCACCATCAACCTCCAGGCATCCGCTCTTCTGCTTTTGTCTGTGCGCATTTCTTTGTTCCTTCTAGACACATCATATAAGTGGAATCATATCACATCTGATCTCTCGCGCCTGGCTTCTCTCCCGTAGCATAAATGTTTTTATGTTTCATCCTTATTTTTACACGTACCAGTATCACATTCCTTTCCGTGGCTGATTACCATTCCATTGTATGAATATATATCACATTTTGTTTATCTGTCTGTTAGATGATAAACATTTGGGCTGCTTCTGGTGTTTGAACATTCATGAACAAGTCTTCATATGTGAAGATACAACATTATTTCCCTTGGGAGGCGTACGAGGGTTGGAATTACTGGATCATATGGTAACTCTATGTTAATGAAACTGCCGGTTGGTTTCTATTTTACGCTTTATCCAGCATTGCACAAGCGTGCCAGTGTTTCTTCATATTCACCAATATTTGTGATGATCTGTCTTTTTGAATATAGCCCTCCTAGTGGGCCTCAAGTGCTATTTCACTGTTGTTTTGCTTTGCATTTTCCTGATGATTAAGGATAGTCGTAGGCATAGTGTCCATTTGCATATCTTATCTGCAGAAATATTTATTCAGATCTTGTATCCCTTTTAAAGTAGGATCACCTGCAGTTTCTGGGTTTGAGCCCTTCATCAGGCTCCGTGCGGACAGCTCAGAGTTGTAAGAGTTGTAAGCGTCCCTTATATATTCTGCATAAAACATTTGTTTTTATTTCCTGAAACATTTTGTCATATATTTTTCTCCATCTAAGTGTGCTATAGTGAGGCAATTTAAACTTTGCGGGCCTTCACAGTACCTCCTTGTGGGTGCACCACTGATTAGCAATTCCCACCAGCACATAAGCCATCTGCAGCCTCCCCTGGTGGCTTCATTCCCTTGGTGTGACCAGTTCATCAAAGTTTGTCTGTGTCAGTTTCCCAAAAGCAAGAGCTGGTGGGTCTGACATTGGCTGTCATCTGCCCTGAATTGTAATTTTAGGCACCTTTAGTTCTGATGTTGGCTCACACCCAGAGTGACAGGAACCTATAATGAGATCCTTTCCTGGTGTGTTTTGTTTTGTTTTGTTTTGTTTTGTTTTGTTTTGTTTTGTTTTGTTTTTGAGAGAGAGAAAGCCCGAGCAGGGGAGGGTCAGAGAGAGAAGGAGAGAGAGAGATTCCTAAGCAGTTTCCGCACCAGCAGCACTGAGCCCGACATGGGGCTCGAACCCATGTGAGATCATGACCCTAGCCAATTAGGTAGCTCAACCCACCAAGCCATCTAGGCGCCCCCGGTGTATTATTCTTAGTACATTCACAAGGAGCCACTTGGAGCAAGCACAGTGTTAGCCACGGAGCTGGGGAGAGCATGACCCACCGACTGGAGAGAAGTACATTCCTAACAGACTCGAGAGTAATCCTAATGGCATTTCCACTCACCACACGTCTCCCCGTGCATTCTTTTCCCTTTGCCCTCCAGTGCCAACCTTCATAACACTGTCTCTAAATCTTTTACTTATGTGAGCATCGGCCATCTGGTGGTCAAATGTGCATTAAACGTGGCTTTGACAGCGTTGTGCAAATTGTTAATTCATGAACCATGTTGTGTTTCCAAGAGAACTGATGGGCGATAACAGGTTTTTAATTTCTAGAGGAAGTCATATGAGAAAGCGGTCCGGTTTTCTACTATGCCAAAAAGATTTCTTATGCTTTATAATAATACTGTTTTCTTGTACATACATCACCATACGTATCATTTGGTTGCAAAGGCCCCCCTTCTTACCTACAGTCTGTCTTCATTGCTACATCCAGCTCATGAGTTCATGAGTTTGGAAAGCTCCAAAAAATTAGTAAAGCAATCCCTGAAGAAAATAATGGCCTTAGTTGATCATTTTATTTTTTTAGTTATAAACTCCTAATCAGTACATCTCTAGAGAGATAAATATCGGTTGAGTACAATAGCCCCACATACCTCACAGTGCTTAATTAAAGCTTTTACTGTTTTTTGTTTTTTTGTTTTTTTGTTTTTTTTACTTGCTGGAAAATGACCTGTAAGTGGCATTTTTCTGCCTGAGTCTGTGCCCAGAGAAGCCACTAGAGGTGTTTTCCATTGTGTGGCCTTCTATTTCTGTTTATTTTATTGGCCATGCTTCTGTTACTGTAAGAAATCCTTGTGAATCTTTTGGGCTTAGGGCTTGCAGTATTAATTAGTCCCTACCCAACATCAGAGGTCTGAGTCACAGTTGTTTCTTGTCTTCCTTCTTTGCGAAGCACAAGAAAATCACCCTCCTTGAAATGTGGGTGTTTTCTTATTTGTTGGCCTGTTGGTTGATTTGGCTTTGCATTTCCAAGGGCTCCTCCAATCAAGAAAATGATCCTTTCCCCATCTTAACCATCTTCTGTGCGGCAGTAAAATGTATACAATTCCAGCTCAGAATTGGGTCATCATACCTGAAATACCTATGCAACATTCAGTTCCTAACTATCTGGAAGTGAACCACCATAATGCGTGTATTACGTTCATTTATTCTATAAGTAAAATTTACTTGCAGAACTGAGATGTCATGGTTGAAAATTTTCCTAAGGTGTTCAGATGAGGCATCTCAAATTTTCATTCCAAAAAAAAAAAAAAAAAAAAGTGTTCAAGCTTAGGAAGTGATTTCGGCTTAGTGGAGAGGTGGAAATTTTTTCTCATGCTATCCTTATTGGCATTTAAAAAATTTTGTGTGTTTTCCATCAGTCCTGTTAATCAACATGAATCTATTGAGCCATTAATGTATGTCAAAAGACATGTTAGGTATCTTAAGAAATAGGAAAAAAATAGAAAATGTGGCTCTGGCTTCATGAGCCGAAATTTGTTCATTTATTCTTTCATTCATTTTGCTAATGGTTATTAAACAACCAGTGTGTGCCAGACACATAATTGAGTTGCGGCAAAATAAACACGCTGTGTATCTAAGAGCTCTACAGGAGATCAAAGAGGACAAGCCTCCAGGAAGAAGTAGCTGGCTGAAGTCTTATCCCCCTCACAATAGCTAATCTTCTGGTGGCTTCTTTCACTTGTGATGTGTCGGCAAAGCCTCCCTGACCTGACCTAGCCTGCACTGGGTTCCTCACATTACAAATACCTGCCAGGGTGAGAAGAAAAATCGCAGCATTGCTAAGTAGAAGTCTCTCGTTGGAAGTATCTTAACCTCGGGTCCAAGGAATAAGTCTTGACAGCCTAGATGCAGTGTATATAAAAATCCAGCATCGGGATTCCTAAAATAAATTTCACCTTAAAACAACTCTTTTTCATACTCACATTTAACCCAGCATCCAAGATCATCCATAACTATCCTTGAGTCATTTTTATTTGTCAGCCCACTCAGATTGCTATTCTTATTGTATTTGTTGTCTTTGCAGTAGCAAATGAACCCAAAATGTAGTGGCTTATAATAATACACATTTATTATTTCACAGTTTCTGTGGGTCAGCCATTCGGACATGACTAAGACGGTTCCTTCACCCCAGCTTTTCTCACTGGGTTGCACTCAAAAACGCGGCTGATGCTTGGGGCCTCATTTGGACGTTAGAGTAGTTCCTCATTGGCTGATGGGCCTGAAAAGTTGCCCTCTGTTGCTCACCATGTGGGTCTCCCTAGGACGACCTCTCACTTTGTCATAACATACGATCCATATAGGCCATAGTGACAGTCTGCTAACAATATGGAAATCATAAGTTTTGTGATCTAATCATAATAGTCGAATCACCTCAACGTTGCATATTTACTTAGAAGCAAGTTGCTCAAAGGGAGGAGATCATGCAAAGCAGTTAATACCACGAGGTAGAGAATGTTTGCAGACATCTTAGAAGTTGGATCCATAATTATTTCATTCAGCAAACTCGTCAATCATCCATGTTGTCACTAGGGTGAAACTGTGATAATAAGTGGCTTTTGCCCCCAAGACTCTGGCAATCAGTTTGTGAACATGAGCACATCAGCCTTTAACTTTAACATGGAAAATTTTACACTAAATCAAGTTCAAAAGACAATAAGCATATGGAAAAAAAGGGATATCTTTGTTCATGAGTGATCCTACCATCGGAATGCCATTTTCTCTCACAGTTACGAATAAACACGCTGTCACTTTGTCTGTGGAACTTTATATGACACTACTCTTTTTCCCAGAAGAGTTGCCTGTTGAGATTGCTGCTATGAAACCAAGTAAGTAGGAAGGGCTTTCCAGGTGTCAAACATAGCACAATGAAAGGCATAGAGAGATGGTATCATTTGACACATTCCAGGAGTAGTGGAACTTATAACTAGAATGTTATGAACTTATGGCTAGAGTGTTGGGGATATGTTTAGGGATAGGGAGTTATTATAGCATAAAATGTGTCTAGGAAGATGAATTGGCATTATGGGAAAGATACATTAAATTCTATAACGTGGGGTGTGGGTGTTACCATATAGAAAGCAAGGGCCACTGATGTTCTCAAATTCATAGAATTATGTGCTGAGATAGATGCCTTAGAAAAGAACTATAGGAGTAGGATAGAACATTTGCTGGACATACACGACAAGAAAGAAAGATAATATTCCGGTGAGAGTTGATTATGATGTAAAATAAGATAAAGTAAAAAGAAAGCCAAGGAAATGGGATGTTCAAAATGAGGTGTTGTTTCAGGGCTGGAATTGACAGGATTGCCAGATACAGAGAGTCATCCAGAATGAGGGAGGGGCATGGAAGAACCAAGTTTTTCTCTGGAATTTCCATTTTAAGAGAATGGAAGCTTCTTAAAAAGGAACATTGTGCTATTTGAGAACGGAATGTCAATATTTTCATGGTGCCTGGTACTTGATTGTTGGCACTCAGTGGGTTGACAGAAGAGTAGATGATGTATGTTTGATAGATGGATGAATGGAAAAATGGCAGATGGGTGGGATGGGTCTATGGATTGTATTGTTGGTCATCCAAAGGAACACAGCAGAGAAATCAGTTTTGGGGATATGTGAGGAAACGCATAGAAAAAAGGAGTAAGAACTTCAGATGCCCAAAGTGACAGTGGAAAGATTTAGGATAGCAATTAGAAACTTAACTCATGTCTCTTATTCATGTTAATCCATGCTTTCATAGTTTTCATCAGGAATTTGTTATTCCATCTGCTTCCACGAATCTTAAGAATGAACAGTTTCGTTAGAGAATAAAACTCTTTAGGGAGATCATATGACTATTTCAGAAACCTATTACATTTCTCAGCACTTTATTCTAAATATGAAAAGCAACTACCAGTCTGGTCACTGGAGTCATCTAGCATCCCTTCAGTTTTAGTTAGGGACATGGGCTTATTGAATCGATTTTTCCAGAAACTCAAATCAGAAATGTTTTTTTCTTTTCATATCCTACACTAACCTTACCTTCAACTTTCTATCAATGGCATACCCATACTTTTTGGCAATTGGCAGGTTTTTTGGACATCAGATTCTCTGATGCAGTGCTTCTGAACCTTTGAAGTGCATCATCTGGGGATGTAGTTAAAATGTGGATTCTGACTTTGAGGTCTGAGTTGGGGCTTGACAGTCTCTTTTTCTAACAAGCTTCTAGGCATTTCTCATGCTGCTGATCACCCTTTGAATGGCACGGATGGTAAGGTGTCATTCAATATTGGTGACTTGGCTGACATCAACTATTTTTGGTGACACAGTGAGGTTGTAAGCTGCCTTTCAATCCATAATTTCATTTACCTCCTGCCCTTGTTCATAGCCTCCCTGTGTGAGTTTTTATTATCTATCCCTTCCCTAATGCTTCTAGCTCATCCAACTTAATAATATGTGAGGACAGCTCCAGCTTGCTATCTTTGCCTTCCTCTAGATCCCTAATGAAGCTGTCAAAGCTGACCTTCTCACCATTCCCTCTGCTTTCCCTCACCATTTTTTACCTTAATGCTTTGTTTACAGTTCTTAGATTTAGTCTTCAGTCTCTTGCTCCTTGAAGTCTTCAAACATCCACAATCAATTAAGGTTCAGAGGTCAGGGATCAAGTCCATTTTTTTTTTTAAGGAAGAAATTGAGATCTGATAATTGGCGATGTTGGGGAGGTCCGCGGTGAGTGTAATGAAAGCAAATGAGAAAAGCAGCCAGTGTTGATCACTAGGGAATGTTGGTTCAGCTCAAAACAAGGCAGCTCTAGTCTCAACCCTTCTGCTGAACAATTACATGACCTTGAGGAAATTGCTTACCCTTCCTGAGCCAACGTTTTGTCGGCTGTAAAATAGTACATTAAATTTAAATGATCCTCTATGGTCTGTTAAAATTGATTATATAGAGGCTGATTGAGCCTCATTTCTTCCTTATGTGTCTAAACTAAAAGAGAGTTTCCTAACATGAGGTTCCTGGATCTCCAAGAACTCTGTGACTAGAAGTCGGAGAGTACATGAACCTTGATTTGCCAAGGAGGAGGGGTATGGAATTATATTTTTACTTTCACTGCCCTCTGGCTGTTGGTGAGCATCTTCTTCAATCAGGAATATAAATGACAGAGCATCGTTGTATTTGAAGCGCGTGTGACTTCGTCACCAGTATGAATCACAAATACATATTATGTCACGTTACGGTTTTTGTAGATATCAAACTATCACAATATTTGCCCTCCACATCAACATTTTGGTGCTTCTTAGATCTTCCACTACCTTTTCTCATTGAACATGCTAGTGGAGAAGTACATCTATGCACAAGACAGTCCCCTCACTAGAGAGACTTAGCAGTCCCAAATCTCCATAGTGCTGAGATTGAGAAACCTACTGTAGGCTTTTAAGAAACATTATGGTGACTCTCTTTTAGTATAATTAATTTCCTTTGTAACCCTGTGTATTTTATCTTATGCCTTTCCGAACGCTGTTCTTAGAAGGGTTCTCATAGCCTTGCCAGACTGTCATAGGGGTCCGTGGCGCAAAATATGTTAAAAACCTCAGTATGGGAAGGAGATAGTAAAGGTCATCTGGATTCAGATCTTCTGGTTTGTAGACTAGGAAACTGAAGCTCAACTATCGGGTCCCCAAGGCAGCCTGACACACTGAAATAAGATAAGGTTCAAGTGCCTGTTTCACCCATATAGCTTAACAGGACTTTCGTCAAATCATTTATATTTTCTTGGTCTTCGTACATTTGACCTCTGTAACAAGCTACCGGAGACTGAGTGGCTTGAACAATAGAAATCTATTTTCCACACTTCTGGAGACTTTGAAGTCCAAGATCAAGGCACTGGTACATTCGTTGTCTGGTTAGAACCTATTTTTGGTTCATAGTGGGTACCTTCTACCTATGTCCTTACACTGTAGAAGAAACAAATCAGTTCTTTGTGGCCTCCTTTATAAAAGCACTAATCCCAATCCTGAGGACTCTACCCTCCTGACCTACTCACTTTCCAAAGTCCCGCCTCATAATGCCATCAATTTGAGGGTTAGGATTTCCACATATGAAATTTGGAGTGACACAACCATTCAGACCGTAGCATCTTGGAATCCGTTTTCTCATTTACACGATGGATAAAATTGTCCTTTACCCAGAACCTGCAAACTAGGGCCCAAGGGCCAATTTCAGCCTACAGCCTGGTTTTGTCCACATCTGCTTTTACCGTACAATGGCAGACTTTGTTTGCAACATGGACCATGCAGCCCACAATGCCCAAAATATTTACTATCGGTCCTTTCTCAGAAGAAGTTTGGTCATTGCTCGCTTAGAATACAGCTGTAAGGATGAAAGGACACAGGACATAAAGATTTAGCTCATTCCCTTGTCCAGGCTGAGCCACCTAATAGGATTTTTGTCACCTTTCACTTGTTGGTATAAGATCTTTGTGGGTCTAAAGGCAGCTTTTATTTACAGAAGAGGTTCCTCGGGGGTTTGTCTTGTTCAAATAATCATCTTTCCATGCCTTACATTTTAACTAAATTTATTTAGATTTCAAGTTTAAATGAAAAGACTATTTATCTTCATAGGTCGAGTTCCTTTAATTCTCATAAGGCCATCTAACACCAAATTTGTGCAGACGCTTTTACCAAGAAATATTGATATGGTTATTTTCAGTCTCTCTGTTATTTCGGCTTTCAGTTCTAAAGCTTCCCAGGTTTTAAACATGCTGAACACTTAGGAAGTGAAATGCAGTGTCAGTTTCTGAGTCTTTTGACTGGAGATTTCAACACATCCAAGGCGATTTTTTTTTTCTTTTACACAAACTAACATACTGTCCCATGAAATCTGTGGGTTGCCTTCTCAGCTCACTGGCGATTTTGACCAACCAGCAATTTCAGCCGGGAACTCCCCACCAGATCCTTCTCAGGAACCTTAATGGGTTGTCCTATTCCCGTGTGCCTGGATGCTGTCCTGAAGCCCACAGATTTACAGCAGCGTGATCAGGCCGCCCAGCTCCCTGCAGTTGAATTGTATATAATAACTAGTCCTTTCTTCTCCATTGGCACTGAAAGTCCCACCCAGATGAATCCGCTTGATTGAAATTCACAGAGTTTCGCTTCTATGTAAGTGGAAATGCCCTTTCTGTGTTAACTGGAGCATTTTTGAACTTGGGGCAAAATATTGTTTCTTTTATATTCTTAGCACCCACCATGTTCTTGGATATTTAAATCCGATCCTCTTGACTTGTCTACCTGGCTGTCCAGCCTGTTAACCAAAACTTGTAAAGCTCTTTTGTTAGCATATCGAATCATAGAATTTTGTTGATTCTAAAGACGTTCTCTGCTCCTTCAAACTCCGACATCCATTCCCCCTGGATCGGCTGCAGAATAAGTGCTTTTCTCATTTATGTCGTCTTGTCATCAGGACCAAAGTGTAAGATACTTCAAAGTCTCCCTGGATGCTGTGTGCCCTAGGGCAGTCACAGTGAACAATTTATAAAAAGGATAAAACCCGGAGATTTCCAAAAATAATTCAGATGGGCATAGCTCACTTCGAAAGTGTTTCGCACACACTGCCAGGTGTGGGGTGTGGGGCGGGGGGGATGGGCTCCCTGTGCTTTTTTTCTCCCTCTCTTCAAACTGTGCTATTTTAATAAGACCACAAGACTAGCCTAGGCTGCAGTCTCCCATAATGAGGCTTATTTTGGAAAGATCAAGATAATGATATTTGGTGACGAATTTGCAAGGGACAAGCAGAGAGGAGAGGAAGACGGCACAGAGTAAGCTTTCTGTACTTGAATCCATGAGCCAAATCTTTATGAAAATACCCTTTCCAGTTTAGGGCTCCGCAGCTTAAGGAAAGTTTGAAAAAATAAGAGACAAGTGCCAGCCAGTGGCACGTCGTGAAAGCAGGGCTGATAATGCTCTAATTATCAGTTAGCCACCTGACGGATCTTTATTGTGCCGCAGTTAGCCGTGCTGCTTAAAGCCACTGCTAGAAACAGCTGGGAAAATGGTGATTGGTGAAATGTCATTGAAAGTCATCGTCTCAAGCTGCAGTTTCAATATGTCAATAAAAGAGTCGTCCACATTTTGGCATGGCGTTTCCTAATGAATGTTAGTTTTATGCCAGCCATCGTTTTATGAAATATATTGAATCCCAAATTGTTAGAGCTTTCCTTCTTGCCAACAGCCTTTCTTCCTGTTCTCAGTATCCCACAGGCAGCTGTATTACAGTGTGTCCTTATTACCCGAATGTTTTCCAATGAGTGGTTTGTAATCCCCAGATTGGAAGGTAGAATGTAATTTTCCATAGAAATAATGTTAAAAGTGGTGGCAAAGTTCCAGGCTGGCCAACAAAAGGTACTTGGTTAACATATAATTTAGCAATGTTTGGGAATACAGAATCTTTCGCCCGTATTTTTCCCATGCGACAATGTATTATGGCCCATTAATTTCAACTCTGCTTACCCCTGGGGCAGAAGGGGCCAATGAGTCAACCCAGCAAAACCCACAGAGCTGGGTCCAGCTGAGGCTTTATCAGCCACTGCCCACATCCTCCACCCAGGCACTGGTACCTGACTTGTGTCATCATGGTGGGGTCTCTATGTAAATAGGACAAGATCAATCATAAAAACAGATAACGTTTATTAAATGTTTCTTACGTGTCCATTACTGATTAGGTCACCCTTACAACATTCCTACAGAGTGGTGCTACTTCTGTATTTCACATGTGAGGAACTGAGGCGCAGAAATGTCCAGTAACTTGCTCGAGGTCATAGAGCTTTCAGACAGCTGAATCGGTCGAAACTCAAGTGGTCTGGCTTCAGAAACAAGACTCTTGTTTACTGTAGTGCAGTGGTCAGCAAACTATAGCCCACGGTCTCTTACTGTATGGCAGGCAAGCTAACTGTGGTTTTACCATTTTCAAAGGTTTGGGAGGGGCGAAGGAGAATATTGCCTGGCATGTGAAAATCATATGGAATTTAAATTCCCTTTTTCATAAAGGCATATTGGAACACAACACATAGCAATTCATATGCATATTGTCTATAGCTGCTTTGAGGCCAGAATGGCAGAACTGAGTAGTTATGACCCTGTGGCCTGGCCTGCAAAGCTTAAAACACTATCTGGCCCTGGGGCGCCTGAGTGGCTCAGTACCTGGAGCGCCTGTTGATTTCGGCTCAGGTCATGATCCCAGAGTCGTGGGATCAAGCCCTGCGTCAGGCTCTACACTGAGCATGGAGCCTGCTTAAGATTCTCCCTCTCCCTCTCCTCTCTCTCTCTCTCTCTCTCTCTCTCTCTCTCTCTTTCTCTCTTCCTCTCCCTCTACATCCCTCCCCTGCTTGTGCACACGCTCTCTCACTGTCTGTCTAAAATAAAACATAAACAAACAAACAAATAAATAATCTGGCCCTTTTCAGGAAGTTTGCCAATCTCTGCTATAGTGCATGAAAAGTTTTTGGACCCAATGTCTATATTATTGTCAATCCGCAATAAATATTGGCATTTAGAAAACCAAATTTGTATCCCTCCCAGTGTTGGAACTAGTGTGTAAGGGTCTCCCATTTAGAAGGTGCCAGACAGCCCAATCCCAGAT
Organism: Neofelis nebulosa; assembly: GCF_028018385.1. Lineage (NCBI taxonomy): Eukaryota > Metazoa > Chordata > Mammalia > Carnivora > Felidae > Neofelis > Neofelis nebulosa. Next base: position 9,481,676 of record NC_080800.1, read on the forward strand.
TTCACTACCCCTGTAACAGCACCTCCTTGCAAGCCCACGCTGGCTTCTTCCAATGGCAGAGCTCTCTCAACGGCTTTGATCTGGAGGCTTTGCTTGCACTTGTAGTGACAACAGTTACCAAGACATTTACCCTTGACCCATTAGGCGTGACAGCTCCAGGTGGACAGCAGCATTTTCTGGGGGACTATTGGGACTCTAAATCCAGCTGCCTTGGAGGGGTTTAAGGTATTGACAAGAAGGGACACTTGCAACCCGTTCCTAAACAGAGCGTAACTCCCCAGCCTGTAACAATGTAGCCTCTATCATTGAGGAGTTTAATATCTAGCCAAAGAGGTGGTTACTCCTGGAAGGCTCTTACACATGTGTGTTAGGAGATTGCACAAAAATATTCAGAGCAGCATTTTTATAGCAAAAACCTGGGTACAGTCCCAGTGGTGATGGGCAGGAGAATAAATAAATAATTGTGGCTTGCTCTGTTGCATTCTTCCAATCTTTACTGAAATATCTTAAGAAAGAAATCTACCCTGTTGCATAGTCTCTCTCTCACACACGCACGTGCGTGCACCCAAGGGAGTCAGCAGAAGATGTATTAGCAAATACATGGCTCCTGTGGGCTCAGTCCTCCTATGGGGAATCCGGGTCAGGGTGGAATGTCGACGTCCATTTTTCTGTGGTTCCAGCTGAGGTAGTGATGACATCTCCCTTCACCTCTGCTCAGCTGTGGCCAAGAATCACCGGAGTCTTTGCTCTAATAAATGGATGAGTCAATTCTCCACACCCTACACTTTTGTACCCTGACACGCGCACTAAAACTTAGCACAATAAGATGTAATGTCAAATGTAACTTGACTGGCTGCCTCAACCAAATGCATCTCGGTGAAATAACGCTAAATACTAGAGCTCTGTTCATTTCCAAATTCTGGTGTATCCTCTGAGATCCATTTTCTGAAAACTTCAAAGTAAGTGGACGAATGAACTTACATGGAGTTGTTATTTATATGCCAATTATTAGGGATTTTGAAAAATTTGTGACCTAAAATTACTGTTTTAATACTATAAACGATACAGTAGCAAAAATAATATTTCATTCCCTTTGGCCTAGTAGAACTACTTCAAGGGTTAAACAGAAAATACTGGAAAAATACACCAAAAAATTAACAATTGGATATAGAAATATGAGTGATTTTTTTTTAAATCTATTTTCTTCCTTCTCTCCAATGATCACGTATGGCTTTTGCAATAACAAGGTGAACTTTAAAAAGTAAGTAGGATGGTGCAGGATAGGTTAATTTTTCAAAGAATACAAGAGATCGTAACTGAGAAAAACAAGTAGTCCTTAATGAAAGACTCTGGGATCAATGTTTCTAACTGTACCTTGTACAATTTAATAACCATTGTATGTAAATAACTTTTGAGGAATTAAAAATTGCCAAAGGTACCTTACATGTACCTTTAAAACATTTTTTATTACATGTATTTTATTTTATTATTTTTTTAAATTTTGTTTAAAAAAAATTTTTTTTTAAGTAATCTCTATGCCCAACGTGGGGCTTGAACTCATGACACAGAGATCAAGAGTTGTATGCTCTTCCAGCAGAGCCAGCCAGGTGCCCCTTTGTTCATTATAAGAATTTTTTTTTAAATAGGCTTAACACCCAGCACAGAGCCCATTGTGGGGGCCTGAACTCATTACCCTGAGATCAAGATCTGAGCTGAGATCAAGCATTAAACAACTCAACCGACTGAGCCACCCAGGCACCCCTCATTACAAGAATTTTAAACAACACATTCATAAGTATGATCTTCATTTATTTCTGAGTATCTCTATTTTCCATTAATATCCTTATTAATTCTAAAATAGGGAGAAATGTGGACTTTAAGATAGTTTCTTTCATCATTAATAAGATTCTTAATATGCTTACCCTAAAGAGAAATTTTGCCCCATCGGGTATACTGCCCTACTATGTTATTATTATTGAAATGCAATATGTCAAAAGAGATCACCTCACTAAATTATAACTAAAGATGAAGATATCTCATTGATATCTGGGCATTGTACAACAGGAAGAAAAAAAATGGGTAAATGTAAAGGATTTTAGGGGCTGCTGGGTGACTCAGGTCATGATCTCTTGGTTCGTGAGTTCTAGCCCCATGTCGGGCTCTGTGCTGACAGCTCAGAGCCTGGAGCCTGCTTTGGATTCTGTGTCTCCCTCTACCCACCACTTCTCAAATAAAAATAAATAAACATTAAAAAATTAAAAAAGAGACAGAGGGAGGACCTTTTACTAGTATACAGATCCAGCTCTGTAAGGTATGTGTTCCCACCTCATGTCATTCAATTATTGCTACATAGTAATTTAATGCTTTCTTAAATTTGAACCTCAAAAAAGTTGACTTGCCCAAAGTCATATAGCTGCTAAATGCTACCGTCTGGAATCGCATCCAGTTCTATGGAAAATGCGAGTCTAACTGCAGTGACTTGTTCCCTTTACCGTCCCCTGGTTCTCATTAAAGGGTGTCACTCCATCATGGCCTCCTTTCCAGATATTTTCTCCACCTCTCTGTGGACTGCTTGAATGGAAAGTAATCTAAGGGGAACCCATAGGGAACTGGGCAGCTAGTCTAGAGCATAGCACACAGTCAATAATTGAAGAGACAGGAGACAGGCTACTGACAATAGATAGTAGACAATGTCTTGTCCAGTCGGGCCAGGCAGAATATGTAGGTTTTAATCACAGTAAGGTGGGCATGGGTCTGGGAAGCAGTTAGGTAAGCCTTTTTTGAGAAGCAAAAATTAGACTGGTGAAGAAAGCAAATAAGGCCCAGGCAGCTCAGCTCAGGGGCTCAACTCTTCATGATGATGTTCTGCTGGAGGCGGCTCAGAACCATGGATAGTGCCTAGGACAGTAAAGGTTAACTGTTCACCCCAGCTCGATTTTTGTGTGTGTGTGTGTGTGTGTGTGTGTGTGTGTGTGTGTGTGTGCAAAACGTTATTTCTTTTTTAATATTTATTTAATTATTTTTGAGAGAGAGTGAGAGCACATGCGAGCCGGGGGTGGAGGGGAAGAGAGAGGGGGAGACAGAGAATCCCAAGCAGGCTCCACACATCAGCACAGATTGGGTTTCCCCCAATAGCTTTGCTCTCCTAGGTCAGCTTATATAGTAAAAGCCAGCCTCCTCTTTGGAAGATCCCGAGGAGAAGTTGTTTCATTGATTTCACAGATCTCCCCCCAACAATGTGCGCATTCAAAAATCCTATTTCTGGGGCGCCTGGGTGGCACAGTCGGTTAAGCGTCCGACTTCAGCCAGGTCACGATCTCGCGGTCCGTGGGTTCGAGCCCCGCGTCAGGCTCTGGGCTGATGGCTCAGAGCCTGGAGCCTGTTTCCGATTCTGTGTCTCCCTCTCTCTCTGCCCCTCCCCCGTTCATGCTGTGTCTCTCTCTGTCTCAAAAATAAATAAACGTTAAAAAAAAAAAATTAAAAAAAAAAAATCCTATTTCTTCTCTCATATTGATTGTTCTTTATTTCCTGTAAAATTAGATTGCTCAAATTGTAGATCTTTTTCATTTATCTTCTATAGGGGAGGTTAATGTTTCTTTTCTTGATTAATTCTTAAAATTTTAAATTTTGTATAAGTCATTTTAATACAAAACCCCCATTGTATCTTTGTAGAAGGACTTTTTTTTTTTCCTCTAAATTTGCTAACCTCTGCATCTGGCTCAGAAAATGGAAGTTCTGAGTCACAGCTACAGAAAGATCTAATGGGTTCCATGCTGCTGGATCTCATTACCTATCTATCATTGGCAGTATCCAGGCACCAGTAGACCAGCATTTCCCAAAGTGTGGTTCACTGAGCACTAGTCCTACAAAAAACTCTCTGAAAGCAAAGACTTCCAAGGAATAGAAGTTTGGAAACTCTGCCTTCACTTTCTGCTTTTTTGGAAAATTGCAATACTCATTAGCGTTATATGTTCTGAATAAAAAAATCCATTTCACGATCTTCAATCCAGTATTTTCCCAATCCTTTGAACCACAGAACCCCCTTTCTTTCTTTTTTTTTTCAATATATGAAATTTATTGTCAAATTGGTTTCCATACAACACGCAGTGCTCATCCCAAAAGGTGCCCTCCTCAATACCCATCACCCACCCTCCCCTCCCTCCCACCCCCCATCAACCCTCAGTTTAGAACCCCCTTTCTTTATAAGCAATACTCTCAATATCTCCCTGAGCTGTGATTTACTCTAAAGCTCTCTTAAATACAGTCAGTTTATAGGAATATGATTGAGGGGATAATGCATCTAATACATCAAGTTAGTGAGATTTCCATCTTCTAACCTCAGGATATGGAATTTTTTGTTATCCTAGCTTAAATATTTACCTGTGACAGGGTCCATTTTAGCTAGAATCAAAAGAAATTGCATTTGTGTCTTTCTTAAATAGAGCCTTTTGGAAGTTGGAGAAACACTTTCCCTAACAGGGAAGAGGTATAGCCACATATTAGAAAGTGACAGGTCTGTAATAGAGGCTTCAGAATCCTGAGTTTTTCAAACCATAATTAAAATCTATGCTACTGATAGACAGTTAGCTCTATTGATATTCCAGTGTAGAGTTCTGTGCTAGCTCTGGAAAATAACCCAGCTCAGATTTCTGGAATAAACACACACATAATGACCTTAAAGATGTTAGTTAGCATCTTCCTTGAAGACCGAAACGCATACAAACAAAATAAATAAATAAACAAGACCATTAGGTCTGATGTTTTTCCACGGGAAGGAGTAGAATGATTTATTTTGGGTTCACTGAGGTGTGTAGTATTGTATATTGCACAATAGCAGGCCAAGTGCAAGAACCGTCGTACTGTGTTTGCTGCTCCAACTTTGAAAGCCGTTTTCCAATCCATTTGTTAAAGAGTATTCATTTTCTGAGCCAAACGATGTAGCAAAAAAAAAAATGGTTCTCTGTATAGACACAGACTTTTTTTCCTCTGGGTCCTTGGGTGAGGAAGATTGATTTCATAATACTCCTCAACTCGTAGAACATTAATCAGTTTTGATCCACATAATGTCCCCCGATATGCATGCTCATATGTATATCTTTGTACCTCTATATGTAAATATTCCGTTTTACAGTGAGCATAATATATATGAATATAGGGTCTATATTGCCATATATTTCTATATTAGTATATTTCATTTTGTGTAGATATACATCATATACATGTGTTTTCGTGAATATTGGTATATATATTTTATTTGATTCTCTCCTAGGGAAAGACTAGAGATGTTTACATTTCTGTGCCTTCGATTTAATTCAAATGTTTCCTTTCTTTACTCTTAGTCACCAACTCAATTCAATTCACAGTTATATTCTGTTTTTTCCTTTGCTTTTATTTATAAATTTTTAAATTTAATCTTGTTCTATAACTACTTAAAACATATACCTGGTCCCAGAGCACAATGTCCAAAATGAGATGTATTCAAAGATGAAATTTTCTCTCTGTCCTTTCTACCTTCTTCAGTCTCTCCCTCAGAGGTAATTTTTTCCCCTCATTTTTGTTCCATATCTGGTTTAAGGATAAACTGAGGCCTATTAAAAAGTTTGAGTTTATTTCGACACAAATCAATCCCAGTGATAGCTAGGGAAAGACTTCTGGAGAAAAGGCTAAGCAAAGTAGGAAAATGACTGATGGGCTGTCCTTTCAAGCCTCCTTGGCTCTTTGTGTTTGTTTGTTCTTAGTATTTGGATTTCATAACCCGGAGGCATAGATATTGGTTTACTTACGTAGACCTCCAGGACGTTAGATCTTGCTCAGGCTACTAGTCTCTTTGTTTTATTAATTTAACACCTCTCTTTGACTTTAAACCTGAGCCCAGGTATGTCTACATATATGTCCCGTTTTAAAATGAACCTTAGTGGGGACACCTGGGTGGCTCAGTAGGTTAAGCCTCTGACCCTTGATTTCAGCTCAGGTCATGATCTCTTGGTTCATGGAATTGAGCCCTGCATCAGATGCTGCACTGAAAGCACGGAGCCTGCTTGGGATTCTCTCTCTCCCCAAATAAATAAACTTAAAAAAAAATTTTTTTTTTAATAAAATACACAGTCGCATATATAACATGCTTTGTTCCATGTTTCCCACGTTCCCATATATCCTAGAGATCACTCACTACAGAACTATAGAAGCAGTCCTGACTCTCTTTGGCGGCTGCAGAGAATACGAACGTACATTTTTGTTGTTTCTAGTCTTGTACTGCTACAAATAGTACGTTAACTTTGAGATTTATTCATATCCCAAAATGTACATCTGGTCTTCTACTTGTAACTGCACCAACGGACTCCACATGCGTTTGCCTTCAACTCAGTGCCCCTTCCCCAGGGTCCCAGGTCTTTCCACAACCTCTCGAAGCTGTAGTTGGCATTGAACTTCTAGGCCCAGGTCCTGCTAAATTAAATAAAAGTCTAGGTCTGTGATAGCTGGAGTCTTAGTTGAGTCCATTATCTTGCCCAGCCCCTTCATGAAGAAGCATTTCAGGAGAAACATCTGTTTATTATAAGCATTTAAAATAGCTGTGCTTCTGTTAAATGGTCTGACTTTTCTCGAATAGACCATGTGAGTTGTGTGTCTGGTGAGATTTCCCTCCACATTTGCTTTGGGAAAGCTTAGTACCTAATTTACGACCCACTCACAGCAATATGTGAAACTACATGTTTGCATTTTCCCTTCTTTCACTGAAGTAATTTAAAAAAAAATCAGTATTCTGGTGATTATAGTTTTTTTTAGAAGATCAAATAATTCTAGTTCTATCAAGCCAAAGTCTTGCTGCAGTATACCCATTTTATTTCTAGGCTACATCAGTATTCTAGAAGGACATATGCATATATATAATGTTATTCTATTTAAGAGGATGTTGACAAACATCAGTGCCCTTGAAAAATGTTTCTGACTGCCACTTTCCAATATTCTGTAAAGCACACTTCTCTACAGTTGATGACATTTTGAGGCGATTCCAGAAAAAAAAAAAAAAATAGTGACCTGACCTATGAAGCTGTGGGGTCAGGGGTTTTATATAGAAAAATATAAATCATGGAATGCAGAGACCTCCTTCATGATTTCACATATTGACAGCACGGGGTGGGGGGACGGGGAAAGTGGTTACTTTGGGGTTTTTCTTTATTATGAACATGTGCTTGCCTTTGTATATGTATAAATCAAAGAACATATTAAGAGACGTTTACATATTTTAGAATTTGGCAAGTAGTTACCTCTGCTTTAAAAAACATATTACCTGGGGGCCCAGTCGGTTGAACGTCTGACTTCGGCTCAGGTCATGATCTCGCAGCTCATGAGTTCAAGCCCTGCATCGGGCTCCATGCTGACAGCTCAGAGCCTGGAACCTGCTTCATATTCTGTGTCTCCATCTCTCTCTCTCTCTCTCTCTCTCTCTCTCTCTCTCTCTCTCTCAAAAAAAAAATTAAATTTTAAAAACTGTACTGTGTTAAACTTATATGTATGTATATTTACATTTAATATTAAGCTTGTGTTATTTTCACGTCAAAGGTACGATCTAGGGAAATCTGCCTTTGTGTAATAGAGTCTTTAATATAAACTCTTGACATATACAAACATAGTGTGTTTTATCAGCATCTTTGACAAAGTAGATAAGCTATAGAAAAGAGTTTTTTGGGTTCCAGGAGGAGGTGATCTCCAATGCAAGGCCCCCTAATGCATTCAGGAGCTGCCCCAATGCAAGGGATGGTGGTTCGTATGCCAAGAAAAGATTGACAAAGGGGTCCTTGGTTTTCAAAAGGTGGCCAGCGCCTGTTAGTAACTCATGACCTCAGTTTGTTGTGGAATGATCTATCACAGCTGCTAACTCAGGAAAGAAATTGGTGAGCCCTGGTGCTGCACAGCCAGTGGCTCTGTCCCCGGGAACCCCGAGGGGTCCAGACCGATGTAAAGCATAGCCCCTGGCTGGCTTTGCCATCAGTGTTGCCAGAGAAGGTTTATTTCAAGTACCTGTATGCTGGAGAGGTGGCAACCTCAAGTCTTAACAGGTGACTTCTCGGCCTTCAAGGTGGACACCTAGAGTTAGATAGGAGAGCACATGATCCTGGGCGGAGGGTCCATGCGTGCTCAGCCCATGATCATGGGTCGGGAAAGGTCTTGCAGGGTGTGGTCTTAGAGGCATTCTGTTGCTATCAGGTTTTTTCCTGTCTGGTGGCTGGGATGTTCCAGGTCAAAATACCTTAATCAAAGCCTCAGGAAAGTGTGGTAAGAGATAAGCACAATGAGGGGCACCTGCCTGGCTCAGTTGGTAGAGTGTGCGACTCTAGGTGTTAGGGTCATAAGTTCCAGTCCCGGGTTGAGTGTAGAGATTTCTTTAATTAATTAATTAATTAATTACATAAATAAATCAATAATATCAGTCGATCGATCTTTAAGCACAGTGAGGTTTAATTGGAGCTTGAGTGAAGCAGTCTTGTCTGTTTCCGGTTTTAACTGTTGGGGTCCATAGCTGAGCAAGAGTGTTCGCGAACAAATTCGGTTAAGTCACAACCAACATTTCAACATACGACCTAATGGGGTGCCTGACTGGCTCGTAGGTAGAGCATTAGCTCTCGATCTCAGGATTGTGAGTTCAAGCCCCACGTAGGGACTGAAGCCTATTTTACAATTATACTAATAAACAAATAAAACTGCGACCTGGATTCAAATTGAGAATCAAGTGCCTTGTGCATAGCATAAAAATTTTTTTGAATAATTTTTGTTTCTCTGTTAAACAAATATGCATACATGCATACTAGGTCTTGTGGGCAGCAATCAAGGAAGTTAGAAGGCGCCCGCTCCAGGTGGTTGGGGGTCACCAGGTCAGTGTCATATGAACTTCCTGTGGGTCCCTTTCTCTCCTTTTGGTGCCAAAGCTGCATCCAAAATGCAGCTTTCTTCTTTCTTCTTTTCATTTCTTTTCCTGTTTATTTAAAATGTTGTATCTCGTGACTCTTCCTGATTTTAGGGGAAAAAAGAAATCTATCCTATTCTCATCCTGTCACTGAGCCTCCACCCCCACTTTGAACTCCCACATCAGCTGATGAATGTCAGCGTGGATTTCAGGACTTTGTGCCTTTTGTGTCAGTCCATAGAACTTAAATGGTTTTCTTTCCTACTTATTGTTTAAATTTGTTTTTATGCTATTATAGATGTCAGTAGACTTCATTATAATTTTGCATTTTTTTTGAGATTCAATATGTAAATTCACTAACATATATGTTACTTTTTCTTTTACTAAACTTAAGAGTGAAATTGAAATACATTGGGAAATTATATTTTATATGGCCTGACACATTGATGGAATCAGAAGTATTCCTTTTATAGGGAAGGAAAAGTAACTTTTTCTCCATCTTTCTGGGTTTGTGGCTAAGACACCCATACAATTAAAGATAGAGTAACAAGGGGGCACCTGGGTGGTCCAATCGGTTAAGCGCCCGACTTGGGCTTAGGTCATGAAATCATGGTTCATGAGTCGAGCCCCGTCTTGGGCTCAGAGCCTACCCTGTTTCGATTCTGTGACTCAGGCTCTCTCAGCCCCTCCCCAACGAGTGCTCTGTCTCTCTTTCTCAAAGGTAAATAAACAAACAAACAAAAAAAAAAAAAAGAGTAACAAGGGGACAAAAGCAGAATTTTTGTAAGGTTTACCTATTGTATACTGGGAAAATTAGTGACTCCCCCAAATGGCCCAAGTCAAAGCCTTAAATACCATCTTTAGCTAAAGGTGAAAGAAAGACATGGGGGCGGGGGGGGGGGCAGGGAGGAAGGCAGGTAATGTAATTTACCAGGATAAGTACAGTGAACAAGGGTCAGTTTGTTATGCACGTTCAGTTGTGGGCCTTCTCCATTGTTAAGATTCTTTTCTGACTTGGAGCGATCTGTCTCTTCTTGGTACCCTTACAAATGGAGATGACCTTTGTAAACATAAATTTTCGGTACAAAACAGCGAGAGATTCTTTTGTGTCTTCCCTTCTTGAAGATAACCCTCATGCCAGAAGCATATTTTGATATGACATGTTATGCTTCCCTTTGTTAAAAGGTACACTGAGGCATATTAAGAATTATAAGGGTTTGTTTGAGCCGAAATCGAATCAAATTGAACAGGGCCAAACCAGAAGTTGTTAGGAGTGTTCTGTCATTCCAGGAGACACTGGGAAGGCATGTAAAGAGGCAGTATGAAAGTGAAGAAACAAAGTTATTAACCTATTGCTTAAAGCCTGCTTAGCTCCTTGTGATTGGTTTTCCTTAGCATTTTGATTTTGTAAGCTTGAGACCTTTATGGGCTTAGGTTTGAGCCACATCACCCTTATTTAATTAATCACCTTCAATCTCCTGAAACAGGGAGTTTACCTGGTTCAGAGGGGGGCTAGACCTGTAAGAAGAAAACAATAAGTCATCTTTGGAAGCCTTCTATGGATCAAGTTCTGTAATATTCAGTAAACTTATTTAATTTTACCAGCATCATCTGGATTAGGCATTTTCCCCTCCTTTCTTAGAAATGAGATGACAGTCGCAAGGATACAAAGTCACCCAAAGACATATACTTGGCATCAAGTCTTGTTTTCACTCTATACTAAGCCTGAAGGATTCCAAAAAGCCAGTCTCTTGCCAACCCATTGTGCAATTAGAGACGAACGGCATGTCAAACTTTGCACGTTCTTCCCCAAAGTTACCAACTAAACCATTCGTGAGTGACAATAATGGCTGCCATTTGTACATCCCTTCTTTGGCTGCAATTAACCTGTATGGGTTTCATTGATCTCACAAAGCTGATTGATCTTGCAAAACTGCCATATGCTTTCCCCTTAAAGACAAGTTGAGAGCATATAATCTGTAAGTGAAAAAGAATAAAAAGAAAGAGGAAAGGAAAAGGCCTTGGGACACTTAGATCACCAACGTTGTTGTTTTGTAAACAAAATAAAAGCGACACTATTATCGATTTCTGCAAGTATAAAGTTACAGTGAAAACCAGACATTTTGTGTTTCTAAATTAAAAAAAAAATTAGAAGAGGAATATTTTAAATCTTTTTTGTTTAATTTCTTTATTGAGAGAGAGAGAGAGAGAGAGAGAGAGAGAGAGAGAGAGAACATGTGCTCGCGGGGAAGCCAGGGAGAAGCAAATAGAGAGAGGGAGAGAGAGAAAATCCCCAGCAGGCTCCATGCCACCAGCATAGAGTTCGACACGGGGCTCGATCCCACGAACCATGAAATGATGACCCGAACTGAAATCAAGAGTTGGACGCTTAACTGACTGAGCCATCCAGGTGCCCCAACATTTGGTGTTTTTAATTCAAGACCTATCCTCAGGAAATTGTCTGCATTTAAAATATAAACTGGTGTCACTAAATGACATTTGTGAAAGCATGATACAGGTCAACTTTCTTCAAAAGGAGATAGCAGACAAAATGCACACTTCTTGTTTCCTTACACGTAAGAAGGCTGAGCAAAAGTAGTATCTTTTAGGAGACGTAACCATAGGTATTCAATGTACTTATTCAAATAAGGAAAGCATGAAAATAACTTCACTGAAAAGGGCAAGTTCAGGGCATGAAAAGGTTGGGGAGGAAAATATTTCTCTACTGTACAAAGGTTTTTCTGGCTGGTCTGAGAAATTTTATTATTTTTTTTAATGTTTATTTATTTTTGAGACAGACACAGAGCACAAGTGGGGGAGGGTCCGAGAGAGAAGGAGGCACAGAATCCGATGCAGGCTCCGGGCTCTGAGCTGTCAGCACAGAGCCTGATGGCAGGGCTCAAACCCACGAACTGTGAGATCATGACCTGAGCTGAAGTCAGACACTTAACTGACTGAGCCACCCAGTGCCCTGGTCTAAGAATTAAATTGACGTGACACAGATTAACTTGCAAAAATCAAATTTAATTTCATTCATACAGGAACCGCACATATCTGAGAAGTTCAATGACGGAAATGTAAAATGAAGTATCTGTACCCTCCTAAGCTGAACAACAGGGAAGCCTAGGGCATCTAAGTGTAGGCTGGCATTTCACAGGGCGATACTAGAAAGAGAAGATGTGTGGTAATTAGGTGTGCGCCCTTCCATACAGATCGGTCACTCAGATGAAATGTACCTCTGGTAATAACTCTCGTTCTAGAAAAGACCGCAGTTCAGATTCTTCTGTGTCGTTAAGGGAGGGGCAGAAGTTTCTGTGGAGCCCGTAGGCTCTCAATCGCCTTCAGCTCAAAGTACTCGCACTCAAAGTGGCGCATTTCTGGGAGACTTTGGGGGCTCTGAAAGCCCTTTAGTGCTATTTTATAGATTTTTCCGCTTGAGTTTTATATTGGCATCGAGATTTGAACCATAAGGAATCCGTTAAGTGGCAGAATTTTCCATTTTGCAACTGACAAAATTTGCCTGTGCCGTATCCAAGATAATTCTTAAGCACGGAAAAGTTATTTGGGCTGCACATCCTATACGGTGCCCGATTTCGGTTGAGAAATGGTTTATTGGTGAACTGACGCAGTAGTAAACATACCTTCTAGCCTATCAGTGGTATGTTTGAGAAGACAAAGGAAAAAAGGCAAACAGAGGAGTGGAAAGAATTACATGTAGAAATGCTTCGGTAAAGTGCAAGGAGTTACCAAGAATAAGAAGACTTGGAAAAATGGCAAAAATTGCACACTGTGTTGAAATATTCACATAACCCTTATTTGAGCGAAACTACCTTCCTCAAACAAACATTTAGTTACACAAATTTGTGTAACGTAGGGCACTTATGACTTGCTTGGTTGAGCAATTATTTTAAATTTTAAATTTAGGGAAGAGAAAGCTGATGTCTTCAAATTAGATCTTGTTCTCGGAAGAATAAAAACATCTCGTCTATTTTCGATATGCCCTGCCTCTTTTCAGTGCACTGTACCCAAGGTCTGGTTCAGAGAGAAAATAGAGGGTTTTGGGTTTTTTTCGAAATGCATTCCAATTACAGTGCATTCAAATAGATCTTTTACTGAGTTGAGGAAGTCACCAAATTTATTAAGTAACAATTCACAATACTTTCTTCAAAATCCACTGAAGAAAATATTGATTTGACTCTCACAGTAAATAACAGGCAGCACATGCACAGTTTGGAACTGTTTTCCTTTAAATACAAAAGTCTGTGAGTGTGTAATTAGTATTTTTCCCTTGTCAAAATCTGTATTCAAATAGACGATTCTCTTTTCTTATCTGAAGTTCGTTCCTCTTCGAGTTGCCGAAACCATGTATAACAGAGTTGAAAACTCATGGATCTGCAAAGCAGCACAGCCTGGATTGATGGAGGGAAAGACAACTCAGCAGGAGGGAATTTAGAAGGAACCAGAATAGGCCCTGGTCCTCCTAAGGACCTCAAAGGAGGGATATTGACTTGACTTTACAGTATTTTGACTTCATAACGATGACTCTGAATTTTAAGAAAAATGCAAATAGCCCATACTTTCTTGAAAACCACAAAATAGCAATGGCGTACCTTTGGGAAAATCCTCCTGGAAAACCAGGAAAATAAAATTTTGGAGCTAAAAAGAATTCAGTTTCATTGCCTGCAAATATGTATTGTGTGCAATGATTCTCAATAAATTTTTGCTATAGTTTTCTAAATCTGACATGACATGTGTCTGGACAATAATCAGTGCATATATAGTTTCTGCCATTTACCAGCATCTGAGAATAGGAGTTCTCCCCAGTATCTGCTTCTTCCCTTACCTTTTTTTGACAGCTCTAACATCAATTTCTCAGTCAAATCGAAATTGTGAATATTGCTTACCTGCTTTTCCTTTTCGTGGCCTTCAGGAAATTAGGAAGTCTAAGTGTCTAAAAATCTGCAGGTTTTCTCCTTTTTCAATTAGTTGATGACTGAAAAAAATGCAATATAGCATTCAAGATTGCAATGATTTAGCTACAATCATCATAAATTACAAACTCCAAGAATTTTGTATTTCACCTCAGAGAATTTTCTGTTTCTGTCAAATGAAACCACATAGTGTAAACACACTTATCTATATTTAATTTCACTGCAGGGTGCTAACTTTGGAATCAATTCACGTCCTATGTTAACACAATCAGATTGACCGTGTTTACGAGTATATCTATCCTATTCAGGTCACTATCCTAGGGTTTGTAAAATATTTTTGAAAGTAACCTTTACTCTCAAAAAGCTTTAAATCCGGTTGTCATACACCCCAAATTAACAATAGAAAGTAGTGGGTGGTGCATACCGAGTACAAAAGCTTGGCAGTGTTTTAGGAGTTGGAAGTATGCATCATTACAATGATAGCAGTTAATATTGATCTGTTCCAGGTACTGTGTGAATCCCATTGTCCCAACAGACCGGGAACGTAGCTTTTTCTTTGTAAAGACTCTTCTGGTTACAAGTGGCAGAAACTTGAACTCCAAGTGCTTTGAGAACAAAGAGGGCTTTGGTGGCTCCTATCCAGTGGTCGGTCTGGATCCAGGGGGCTCCAACAATCCTCATCACAATTCAGTGTCTTCTTCGCCTTGTCTTAGCTCAGCTTCCCTCTAGGCTGGCTTCATTTTCTGGCAGATACATATTGCAAACTTTGGATCTGACAGCCACAGTGTCTCTCCTTCCCCAGCATACGTCCCACACAAGGTATAGGTCTAACGATCTCGATTGCTGTGGTGTCTGTTACTGAACTGTTACCTGTGACGGGCAGCATGGGACGCAGGGCTGACCTCACGGGTGCGCGTGTGCAAACAGACAGGACCCTGTCCTTAGAAGGGTTCCGTGCTTGTTTTAATCTTCTGCTGTTAACCATGTTGAACTCCGTATTGATTTTTGAACAAGGGGTCCTGCGTTTTCATTTTATTTGTGTTTAAAGCTTATTCACTTTTTAAGTAGTCTCTATTCCCAATGTGGGGCTCAAACTTGTGACCCCAAGATCAAGACTTACATAGTCTTCCAACCGAGGGAGCCCAGCGCCCCCATTTCATTTTATTTATTATGTTTTTAATGTTTGTTTTTGAGAGACAGAGGATGAGCGGGGGAGAGGCAGAGAGAGAGGGAGACACAGAATCCAAAGCAGGCTCCAGGCTCTGAGCTGTCAGCACAGAGCCCGACGCAGGGCTTGAACTCACAAACTGCGAGATCATGACCTGAGCCAAAGTCAGACACTTAACCGACTGAGCCACCCGGGCGCCCCTCGCATTTTCATTTTAAACTGTGTCCCACAAATCATGTCACTAATCCTGGTGGGCTGTGATCATTGGCCTACGTCCTACGATCAACACAGGAGCCAGGTTTCGGGGGTCACCTCGACATGGACGTGGGTGCAAGGGGACACAAGTGGTTCTCTGAAAGAAAACTTGTGGGAAGGTGGAGTGTGCCTGGCAAAGCCCATTAGCTGTCTCCAGAAAAAACATTATTTTTATCACCATTACTCAAAATCAGATATCTAATAGTAGTGAGGCCGAGACTACCTGCCATCTAAAGCACAAACATAAAAATTATGCCATGGTACTAGTGTGTGTATTTTCCTGATCTATGTCATGGAAGAAAAGGAGACTTCCAAGGAGAAAAGACAACCGAATCAAAGCTGATGATGCCATGAACAGGTTGATGACAAGGAAATAACTTTAGGTATTTTGAGGAAGAGTGAGGAAAATGCATCCAGTACAAACTTCATGGCGTTGCAGAGATGGTGGACGATATGGTTGTGTGAGTAAATTTGAGGCTGGCGTGCTGGGCGATGGCCCCAACACACTGCTGGCTTCTGCGTGGTTAGAGCTGAACTGAGCAGAAGCTGTAGGCAGTGAACTGGACAGAGGGACTCGGTTGTGACCCTGCAGTCTGGACATTCTCAATGGAGGTTGTCATCACCCTGACGTGGGCAAGATTTGCTTCTTTTTTTTATTAAAAAAAATTTTTTTTAGCATTTAATTTTATTTTTTGAGATACAGAAAGAGACAGAGTGTGAGCAGGGGAGGGGCAGAGAGAGAAGTAGACACAGAATCCGAATCAGGTTCCAGGCTCCGAGCCATCAGCACAGAGCCCGACGTGGCGCTCGAACCCATGAACATGAGATCATGACCTGAGGCAAAGTCGGATGCTCAGTCGACTGAGCCACCCAGACACCCCGAGATTTGCTTCGTAGAGACAAAAATCTTTTATCCTTTTCTTGTATAAAGCACAGATGAATATAGTACATAAACAAATTATAATAAATCTTTGGTGAAATCTCATGCGTGGGGTAGGTCTGTTAGGAAGAATGTCTAAAAAGGCTCCTCAGGGACAATAATGAAAAAAGACTGACAATCGCTGCTTTAGACCAAGACTTCTTCATTTGGGTCCCAGATACTTTTGGCGAATCTGATGACAGTAAGGAGCCTGTTTCTAGATCGTGCGTACACAGAATTGTGCATGGTCCTGTGCAAGTGTGTACATTCCCAGCTAAAGCTATAGCCACCAGGCTGGTTTCTGGTAAAAACAGCAAACCTGAAATCCTTGAGCAACAGTGACTCTTTGATGGCCCTCCGAGCATTGCTTTACAGCAAGCACATTTTGTGAGCCAGAGGAAATGGTGTTTTCAAGATTAACACTGGATATACAATAAGGATCAGAAGTATGGGGAAACTATGGCACATTATATTTGAAAAGAATCAAAAATAAAGAAAGCTATTTCTCTGTGAATATCTCTAAGAGAAAAAGCTCTCACTGACATGATGACAGATTTTAAGCAATCATGAAGCCAAAGGGCAAATAGACATCCCTCACTATAGTAGGTGTATAGAAACTGGGGAGATTTTTCTTTTTTCTCTAATGGACATCAGCCAACTCAAGTCATACCCATCCAGCATTCAATTTTCACATGCTACCCATAACCACTTCAGTCTCTTTCAGCAAAATGAGTGTGTTCAAGGATTTCGACTTCATTTTTCAGTAGTTAATGTACACGATTTGGGTTTCAAAATCTACCTCCAGGTTGGATGAACCTATTTGTTTGCGGGGGTGGGGGGAGTTATTTCCCAGAGAGGGTTGACAATAAATGATAATCTTTCTGTAACTTGAAATGTTATTTTCTTAAGGTACTGTCTTCTTATAGGGATTTCCTCTTACTGTTTTACAAAAGAAGTGCCTAACTCACATGATCTGGTCAAACTTTTGACTATCGCGCTCTATGATATCCAGGAAATTGGCCCGTATTGCTCCTTTCTGGTACTGGCCATAGGCAGGAATCTCTCCAGATCCATTTCCCTCATTTGGACAATTATGAAAATACTTGCAGTCTATCTACTTAAGAGACTTCTTTCTCAGTCTCTGTGGAACCCAGTGTGAAGTCCTTTCATCTCCTTGGGAGGAAAAAAGGAGGAAAAGAAGTACAACGTGTTATGATTAGTTCTTTTATTCTTTTCAGCGGTGTTAGTTGAAAGAGGAAACGAAACGAAACACAGGAAATTGAGGTGAAACTTCACATGTACACACACACTCTGAACTGACCTTGCATGCTGAGGCCCAGAGTGAAACGCCATTGAAAGAATTGGTCATGAGGCATGGGGCAGAAGAAAATCTTGGTCTGTTTTGTGTTTGCATGCAATAAGGTAAAGACATTTTTCCCAGGTGAAAGCTTGGAGGTTAGGATGTTTGATGTTTCTCATCATGGGTGATATTCAGCATTTTAATGGCATTTATAGTGTACACGCATAGAAATCGGGGGAAACACCATATCACCAAACCAGGGGGTGTGTATGGAAACACAGTCCTGGTTTCCTTGGGGTATTGGTTTTCATTCTTGAGTCTAGAGCTGTAAAGTGTCTGAAATGTTACTCTCAAGCTACCACATCAGCCTGTCACTGTCATATGTGTATGTGTTTATACACACCACACATACATACCACAGACCTCTGGATCAGATGTAGACTGTTTGCTCACATAGACACTTTTCCCAGAGCCCCAATTCTTCCAGGGCAATTCAGTGAAAGCCAGGTGTATCTAGCTATGTATAGAAGCTTTCCACCACAGCAGAAGAACTCCAGAATTGTGACACCCAGAGCTTGTTACATAGGACCTACTAACACATCTGTCCTTCTTCCCCTCTAGAGAGAGAGGATTTCATTGCTCGGAAATGTAGCCAGATCCTCTCTGGGAGAGGAGGCAAAGATCTCCACATCAGTACTCTGGAATGTCGACCCAGGGTCTACATAAGACCGTGTCATTATGGACGCCTGGATCCTTGGGGCTGCTCTACAGTTAGTCTTTAACCCAGGGGCCAGTACTGTTTTCTTAGGAAGCCTTGACCATGCCAAAACATGAAAATACTCATGGCGTATTTGTTTTGGATACGTGTTAACTGCCCACTGGAAACCCCGGGAAACTTGACTTCCCATTAATGCTGATGCCCTTAAATGCTTTCCAGATTGGAATAAATGTTCTGATGTAAACATTTACACGACCTGAGTTTAATTGGATAATTTTTGAAATCTGAATGGCTCAGATTTCTGTTTTATGGTAAAATAATAACAAAAGATAAAACACGCGTTGATCGAGTTTCTTCCATCTGGCAAAAAATTTTTCAGCCATGTGTCATTGTGTGAAGGCACTATTTAATTTTAAGTGCTAATGCTGCACTTAATGATAACTGCATTGATTTCCCCCAAAAAGAGCTTTGTCCAGAACCTGCGATTTCACAATTTAATATTTAATTTTAGTAAGCAGGTACTTAGTGAGTTTAATAAGTGCATTTTATACTCCACAAGCCATAATACTGGAATCAAGAAGCAGGATCAAGGCAGGTTAAGGCACATGACTTTTATTTTTAATGTTTATTTATTTATTTTGAGAGAGAGAGTGAGTGACTGGGAGAAGGGCAGAAAGAGAAGGCGAGAGAGAATCCAAAGCAGGCTTAATGCTCAGTAAGCCCTGTGTGGGGCTATATCCCACGAAGGTGAGACCATGACGTAAGCCAAAATCAAGAGTCAGACATTCCTTTGACTGACCCACTCAGGCACCCCAAGGCACATGGCTCTTACTAAGGCCCGTATTAAACTGAAAGGATTATACCATTTTCCAATATAAGGAAGCAGGGCTCCTTATAGAAATGGCTGATTTGGGGATCCAAAGAGGGAAAATACAGGATAAACCTACAACATCTTGTTGCACTGGAAAGATTGGAAGTGTTTTTTAAAAAAATAAATGAAGGGGTGCCTGGGGGCTCAGTCTTTTAAGCCTCTGACTCTTCATTTCCTCAGGTCATATTCTCACAGTTCGAGAGGTCAAGCCCCACGTTTGGCTCTGTGCTGACTGCATGGAACCTGCTTGGGATTCTCTTTCTCTCCACCTCTCTCTGCCCCTCCCCTGCTCGCGTGTGCATGCGTGTTCTCTCTCTCTCCCTCTCTCTCAAAATAAATAAACTTAAAAACATAATTTTTAAAAAATGAAGATAAATCCAAGGGACATAGAAGCTGACCTTAAAGTGTGCCCAAGGGCCAAACCTGGAAAATTTGAGCAAGAAAATAATAGTGTAGTATTACATTGTAACCAAATACAAACAATAAATAGACGTGACTCCATCCTGATATAAATGAATACTTTAATAAACAATGACAAAGGAGACAAATATTCCTTACCAAAGAATTCCAAATAATTTACATAAATATTTCCTCCAGGAGGTGGAGTTTAGCCACCACCGCCCGCCCCACCCCCGTCCTTGATTTGTAAGCTGCGCTTTGTGAGTTACTGCCAAAAAGCAGAATATGTAGATGAATAAACAAACAAACCTTTACAGTGGAGAGAGTTGGCAAGCACTACCTTGGCCAGGTGATCAAGGTTAATATCAGCAGTGATAAGTCATGTTGAGAGCATGTACTGTTGACATAATGTAATAAGAAAGGCATATCACCATAGCGATATTCTTTCCAAAAATCCATAACCCAGTCTAATCGTGAAAAAAATGTCACACCAACCCAATTTTTGAGACATTCTATCAAATCCCCGACCAGTACTCCTCAAAACTGTCAAGGTCATGAAAAATAAGGAAAGACCGAGAAACTGTCAGACCAAAGGAGACTAAAGAGATGTGACAACAGAATGTCATGTGGCACCCCACAATGCATCCTGGAACAGGAAAAGAACATTAATGGGAAAACCTTAGAAATCCAAATAGAGCCTGGAGTTTAGTTCATAGTAACATACCAATGTGGGTTTCTTCGTGTTGCCAATGGGCGAAATGGTGAGGGATTAACTGGAACTATCTTCATGACTTTACGACAAATCTAGAATCTTTCCGAAATACAAAGTGGGTTAACATGATGGAGTGAAGCTTTAGCCCCTTAACCAGAAACCCAATCTTCTGGATCACTTCAGTCATTCCAGAGGCAAGGCATTTTGTAATCCGGAGACAAGGATGATGTTGGGTGAATTGGGGGAGTGGCCAGGAAACAGTGCTGAGTAGAGAGGTCATCAAAGAGTAAGAGACCCGGAGCACCTACAAGGCAGGGACTGAAAACTGTCTTCTCTGGCGTGACCCAGCGTCCTACACAGAGTGTCAGGTAGCTATAGAAGCAAAATACAATTCAGTATGGGATCATGTGAATACAATGGGGCCTTGAAAACTCGGGGAAATGCAGTGCCACAAAAGATTTGTAATGGGCTTCTCGTGCTCTAACACATTGGTCGTATTGGTCATATTTGAGCCTTTGCTTGACCTGGTCTGCTGTAATCCCCTGGGAGCCCTAGGGAAGACTCCTGTTTTTCAAAGGATTTTGTGATTATGTTCATCAGGCCAGAAATGAAATGAAGGAAAGATGCCTTTCCCCCCTGGAATTTGAAGACAATTAAAACAGCAGCTGTGAGATGAACCGTCTTAAATGTATAAAAGTTGAAGGAGTAAAAATGAATAAGAAATTATCTAAAGTCTTTAATTCACCTTCCTCTTGAGGTGGGAGGGTGGGATTTTTCACATAGCAGGTCGTGTTAATAACTGCTCACTGTTCTTTGGATTTAGGAATTGAGTCTTGGGGCACACGTCTGTTTGAGGAGTATTTGGGAATCATTTAGGAAATAGCAGAAACTGCCTTTTTCCCAAGTTCACACACCGAACTGGCCCTCGCATGTATCTCTTGGTGATGAGAAAGCCACCTTTCTTTTCGAATGTGCAGTACCTCATTCTTATCTTGGTTATAACCCAAAGTTCAGTGATAACAAATAGGAAGTAATGCTGATTTCCTTCATTCTATTTCAGTATACTTTCCCCACCAAGATAGGTAAGCCGTTACACATTTTCCTCTTTGTCCTAGATTTAAAAGGAAACATTTTTTTTCTTCACTAAATTCTCCTCCCTCAGCCTATTCTGCCTCGCACAGCCACAGTCGGAACTGCTGGTGATTTCCATTGTCAGAGTTATAATAAATAACTGTCTTCTTACTGCTCTGGGTTACTGAGGAAGGTGGGCTTCTGGTTCCTGGGGCTTCAAGGTCAAAGATTTGTACAACAGTTCTTTTCCAGCAGCCTTCCACTGCTGGCTGTCCTAGGGCCATTTGAAGTTAAGATAGGCTTTTATTGGAAGTGAAATGTCTGTATCTCTTTGTGATGTTTCCATGACATAGAATTTCTAAGAAAACAGAACCTAAAAACCCTTGCTCCCTCTAACTATTCATTCATGCATGTTTGGACTCATCCATTCCTTAAACACGCGGTGGCTACTGTGTGGTAGGATTTAAAAATGAATATGAAGCAAGGGGCTCTACACTAAATAGTTGACTATTTCGTGGAGGGAATCAATATACTATAAGAAGATAATCACCTTAGAGTGTAGCCAGGGCTGAACTAGAGAAATGACCAGAATTGGAGATGGTTTGAGTAGATGAGATGATGTTCACATGATGAGCAGAAATTCACTCTCCATAGTTAAGCCAAGGACTTTGTGCAAAGAGGGAATAGCATGGGCTGTCAGGCTCATGACAGGGCTTTGGTGTTCCCCATGCTGGGATCAGTGTCCCTGGATCTTAGTGAGTCACCGTGCCAGATTGTCGTGGAACAGACAGGTTGAGGCAGGTTCTGAAGAGCCTAGCTCACTATCCAGAAGACACTGGACTTTTCCTCTCCGGCTTGTGAACCGATCGAGGTTTTTGCGGTATCGTCGGCCTCAGTGTATAATAATGTCTTCATATCTGGGACTGTTTTAAGAACGACCAATTATGTGTATTTAAAGCATTACCCACAATTTTAGAAAGATCCTCTGAAAAATAAGTCTACTGATGACAGCCACAAAATGGAGAGGCCTCTTTGCTGCCCTCCAGAGTCAGCCAGGGCTCAGTGCTTTTGAAAACATAAGTCGAATCTGCACACACACTTCATTTCAGTGAGCGAGAAAATATTGGCATTAGGAAAAGTTTCAGATAACCAGATCAATGTATAGCAGCTTGAAACACGTTATTGGTAATTGCTTTGCATTTCCAAGTCTTTTAACTTTTAGTTTTATAGTTCATCTGGTTTTCCTGCACAGTTTATTCACCTAAGAGTCCTTCTTCATATACCTTAAGCTGGCAATAAGTATTGCACTTAACAGTAACTTTCAAAATTTAAATAGATTAAGATCAAATACCAAAACCAATGTAAAAGGGAACTGGGAAAATATTTACAATACATATGATCAATCAAAGGCTAAATTAGTACACCTTGAAGAGTTCTCCACAGACCTCTCTCCTCCTTTTTAAAAGCTACAGAGAATTCCATTGGATGTGAATTTTGGTATGTCATTAAAATGGCCATTGGAAGGTACACTAGAAAGGCTTAATGCCGATATCTCCTGGGCATTGAGCTGGGGTCTGGAGAACCAGGGCAAAGTCCATATTTTCCATTTTACAATTTCAGAGTTATCTGGTCTACAAAAATCACATCTAAATTTCAAATACCAAAGAAGTTCCTCGAAGGTGAAGTTTCAGGATATGTCCAGCGAACATTTAGGTGAACTAAATTGTGGTAAAGAAAACTATTGATACTAATGCAAGTTTGTGGGCAAATGCTTTCAAGCTGGCTTTCATGAGACTCAGAGTTTCAAATTTCTCTCTTGATTTGAAGCATTAAGCATATAAGAAGATACTTAAAATATAAGGGTAATTAAATATTACGATATTCCTTCTCTATGCCTCGGGTTATCAATAAGCAGAATGGGAATGACCGTATTCACCTACATCAATGAGAGACCAGCATTTTTTATGTATTTAAGGTTTTAGAAGTTCAGATTGAGACTTGAAAAATAGGATTTTGAAAGAACATATTCCTAATTTTCTGTCTGCTGCTGTTAGTTTTACTCCATTTCTATTGGTAAAATAACATTTAATTCTGATATTTCTATTGGTCTAGTGACATAGGAATGTAGATTAGAAACACGATATATGTCAATGGGAAGAAATGAGCACTAGTAAATGAGACATTAGTTTTGATGCTTCACTCTGGAAGTAAATGCCTTAAGTCCAAAGTGAATAGAACACATTCATGTAGCTGCAGCAGTATCTGGAACAGCATTAGATATATTAGTAGTTATGTAATAATTACCTATTAAAAGATCATTTTCAGAACAAGGTAAAATCATGACTCTTGTACGGATATAAAATTAACCCCTGTAAAGGATTTTATTTAACTCATTAATTAAGAAGGTGCTGTGATGTTACAAGTACTCCAAAGGAGAATCCAAGAAACAGATACACGTACAGATCAGGAATATTGAAAGAAATATGCAAATAGAGGCGAAGTCCGCTTGCACTGTCGTGAAGGCAGTCAGTAGAACGGCCCTGACCTTGCAGGAGTTATAAAATAGCTCCCATAGAATCCGGTAACCAGGATCAGTGTGTTCCAGGCAGTTTTTCCCACTGAAGCACAGGCTCCCCCTGTCGATCCTGATGGAATTTTCTATTGATCTAGAAGTGTGAACACGTGTGCACTGAGGCCCTCTACTAAAGAACACTGCATTTTCCTGGTTCAGAGAAGAAGACCCAAGAAAGACGAGCAGAGGCTGTAGTGACTCCGCTCAGTGCCAGCGGGAGGGCGAAACCTATCTGTCACCCGAGCTGGGGTCCAGCCCTCGCTGCCGGGATTCATGTATTATTGCCTAGAGATGACTGAGGATCGGAGGGCAGTTAATGTGACAACTATATGGGCTGTTCTCCCAAGAAATGAGAGAGGTCAAACCCATTTCTTGAATGCCTGCTCTGTGCCCAGCACCTCCTTGGCATTTTATAATCCTAGGCTCATTTAAACTTCACCGTGATCCTCAGCTAAGAAAACAAAGACGTAAAAACAAAGTCAGTTTCACTACCCAACAGGGGGAATCTGACAAGCTGACCCCCAAATCCCTGGTCTTTCTCCACTTACAGCAATACTACTCCAATCATTATGTGACTGAATGAATCTGGAAAAAGAGAAATGAAAATAGATCAATTTTTACCGGCTTGGGAGGGGAGAATATTTGAGGAGGGAACAAAATTAGGTAAAATTTGTCAAGGTTTACAGCATCACCTGTACTGCCTAAACCCCAGTCACTGCCATTTATGAAGCACCTGTTGTGTGTTAGGCGCTGTCCACTAATTTACCTGATTTGAATCGTCCTGACAACCCGGTGACGTATTATCCCCATTTTACAGATGAGAAACCAAGGTGCGGAAATGTTCAGGAAACGTCCCACAGGCGGTCAGTGGGGTTGCAATCTAGGTTTGGCCGATTTCAAAGCTGGTTGCTTTTGTCCGGGGCTGTCCCCTTCCTAGCCTATCTCCGGGTGCCATGCCATACCCCCAGATGGCTAAATGCTCTGCAACAGCCTGCAATGTGGCCTTGGCCTTGAGAGGCTCCACTGGCCCAACAGGCCTCTCCCTAAGTGCTTGCGGGGCCTTCAGAGTACTTTCCCTCCTGCCTTGCAAGCCCACTCAGCAGAAGCCCCTGGGCCCCCCAGCGCCTCTACTGCCCTCATGGGGACTGCTCTTCGCAGCTGTTTCTCCAAGGCTGTCTCCCAAAAAACCCAAACAACAACGACAACAAAAAAAACCCCGCCGTGAATGGACGCACAGAAGTTCCTGCCCCTTTGCTGGGGAGGGTAGTTACCTCAGTCTTGGAGACATACTCTGCTTCCCCCCTGGAGAGGCAAGGAGGGCCATAGTGGAGGGCCATCACTTCTAGTGATCATTCCAAAGAATCCCCTGCCTACTAATTGGCATAAATAATGTCTCTCCCTTCCCCACGCCCTTTGCTTTCCTAATCTAAATCCAACAAGTCCCCTGTAGTGCTGTGCTCTGGCTCCCCCTCTGAGCTGCCTCATACTAAGATCCGGTGTCTCACAAAGAGCTCACGTGTGGAACGCGATATGCACTGAGTACCTTCAAATCGCTTCTGTTACCCTCCGTTCCAGTGTTTGCCTTATACTCTTAAT
Source organism: Neofelis nebulosa (assembly GCF_028018385.1). Classification (NCBI taxonomy): domain Eukaryota; kingdom Metazoa; phylum Chordata; class Mammalia; order Carnivora; family Felidae; genus Neofelis; species Neofelis nebulosa. Next base: position 9,507,090 of record NC_080800.1, read on the forward strand.
TTAGACTCCTTGGCTGTTTAACTTTAAAAGATCGAATAGCCCTTTATGGTTGTTTGTACATTGTTATCCCTTTTGAGTACTTGTAAATTTCCCAAGCGTTGCCTGGAGGTAAAGCCACTGGCAGGAGGTAGCCCAGGGCATCTCCTGGTAAATCGGGAGCCTTTCGGGCCTTGCCTTCGGGCAGCATCCAGAAGATGCCTGGGAGACGGGGAGAACTCCACACTCTTAGCTTGAGGACTAAACATGTATCTACCTTCAGCTTTTCCCCGCAACACCCACAGTACAAAACACAGAAGTACTGTTATTGCAGTAAGTAAAAATAAATGTCATTTTTGTTTGAAATGTCTCTAAGTTACTTGCATCCAAATCCAAACTTTGAGGTCAAGATTCTCTCCCCGATCGTTAAGCCTGACCTTCATTTATTGAACTATTGCGCTCCCTTCTCCCACAATGAATAATTCACTCTTCAGCCAAGCATGTCTGTGAATTAATTAAATGAAAACTACACAAATGATCATAAGAAAACCCTTACTAAGTTGCATATAAAATATATTTATGCTGTTTACAGATAGACGTTGCTATGGGAACAATTTGTTTTGTTTTGTTTTAATGTTTTATTTATTTTTGAGGGCGAGAGAGACAGAGGGCAAGCAGGGGAGGGGAAGAGACAGAGGGAGACACAGAATCCAAAGCAGGCTCCAGGCTCCGAGCTGTCAGCACAGAGCCCGATGCGAGGCTTGAACCCACAAACCGAGAGATCATGACCTGAGCCGAAGTCGGACACTTAACCCACTGAGCCACCCAGGTGCCCAGGAACAATTTGTTATCTAATTTTTGACTATTTGGCACACGAATTGAAGTATGGGCAGTGTGCAATTTCTTTCAAGTATGCATTTACATGACATCGAACATGGCAATGGCTTAATGACAACTAGACTGGGGTGGGTTTTTCCCTCTCCTTTCCTGCTTGTTTCCCCTTCCTTGCACGATCCATTTCAGGCTTTATATCTTGATGAACTAAGTTTTAGTGGTTCAAGACTACAGCTCACAACAGTAATTCTGTCTCATAATTGATAAATGTTCATTCTGCTTTGTAATTGGAAGTAATCAGGCCATGTCCTGGCTTTTCTGGAGCACTCCACGAGAGGCCCATGACCTACTCTTTCCTACCCTTCCAGGCAAGCATCTGTCCTCAACTTGTCACCATCTGAATGACTGTGTCTACATTTACATGATATGATATATGTTCTCAAATCTGAAGGACTTTGTAAAGGGGTTGCCTAGTTATTATTGTTCACTTGATTGAAAATTTCCCAGCTCTAAAGCTATGGTCTGTCAATGACGATGTCACCAAAACTTTAATCTGCTTCAACTAGGGTCATGTTGTGTGGTCAGTAGTGAACATTTGTATACCATAATAGTGATTTTATTTCTGTTTCTCGTAAAGCTGATATTTTCTAAATTGAAGAAAACAGCCAGAAAAAAATAGTAAGATTCATGAGCTTTTTGCTTCATATATATAAAATTCTGAAAAACAACTTGCCTTGTCTTCAAAAGACAGATATTCCAGGTGTTCCTAAGGGACTTCTGGTGACAGGGCTCCCTAAAGAACGTAATCACTGTTCCCAAAATGCCATACCTTATACACTGCTTTTTGAGGTTCTCAGTTTGTTCTAGACTTTAAAAACCTCTGATGGCTCCATGGGTGCCCGGGTGGCTCAGTCGGTTGAGCGTCCGACTTCAGCTCAGGTTGTGATCTCACCGTTCGTGGGTTCGAGCCCCGTGTGAGGCTCTGTGCTGACAGCTCAGAGCCTGGAACCTGCTTCTTATTCTGTGTCTCCCTCTCTCTCTGCCCCTCCCCTGCTCACACTCTGTCTGTCTGTCTCTCTCTCAAAAAACTAAATAAACATTATAGAAAAATTGAAAGAACAACAAACAAAAAACATCTGGTGATTCCTGCAACAGCAAACCCCGTTTACTCTTTTTCAAACTTAGATTCACACACTGCCTCCCCAATAACTCTTAGACCCTGTGTTCAAGTGATATGTTAAAGTGAGCTCACAATGCACTCCGCCATTTTCAAATCTTATAAACATTCTAAGCCGATCGTATTAGGGTTCTAAAAACTCCTTCAAAGATACGATCGGAGAAGTGAGGAAGGTCCCGTTGAAGAAAGAATAAATGCCACTTTCAGAAAAAAGACGGGCCCTCATTCTAAGATGAAAATGAAAGCCAAAGTCATTCCTTGTAGCCAAGAGTCACAATTGCGGTGCTATTGACGACTGAGGCCCTGGGCTTCTTCGTCCTGGGGGCCGGGGCTGCAGGGCATGGAACAGCATTCCCGGGCTCTACCACTAGAGGCCAGTAGCATGTCCCAACCCCAGCCCCAGCAGCCAGAATGGTCTCCAGACACTGCCAAAGGTACCCAAATGTACTGCGGGGCGTAACATTGTCCCCTGTGGGAACAACTGCCTAAGAGCCTCCCCACAGCGGATAGCCACCAGATCATTTTCTATGTGAACTAACCACAGTTGTTGAAAATCTGACCTGCTCCCTCCCAGCAAGGTCGAATATTTAAGGTAGGACCGCAGAAAACATTTGAAGTTAGTTGCGTAATATAATTGAGAGGCGAGGCCAGGAAATCTCCAAAGGGGACATTGATGGAGTACTTTGGTTTTGTACCTTTAAAGCATAATGTTGCTCTACCTGTTTTGCTTATTAAAAGGGGCTTCAAGGGAAACCTGTTTTTATTTGTAGCTCACTGATTCAACGAACGCCACTTAAAACGCTTCCACTTCAACAAAATCTCAGCGGACAACGAAGGGTAAAAAGTCAACCAGCCCTATGGAGAGGGCATGGTAGAGAAAAGAAGGTAGAACAGTCCCCAGAGACTTCCCAGACCCCCCCCCTCCCCAAAAACACTTCCTGTTACTCCCAGCTTTAAAGGCAAAATTCGGTGTCTCCTGACTGGCTCGGTCAGTGGAGTGCGCGACTCTTGATCTTGGGGTCCCGGATCGAACTCCTCGTTGGGTAGGTAGAGAGATTACTTTTAGAAAAAAAGACTAAATGCAGTTACAGTCATAACATGGAATCCTAGAACGAAACTTTGCTTTTTAAAAAAAAAATTGCTTTAATGTTTTATTTCTTTAATTTGATAGAGAGAGGGGGAGAGAGAGAGAGAGAGTGTGAGAGCATGAGCAGGGGAGGGGCAGAGAGAGAAGGAATCCCAAGCAGGCTCCAAGCTGCCCGCACAGATCCTGACGGGAGGCTTGAAGTCACAAACGGTGAGATCATGACCTGAGCGGAAAACAAGAGTCAGACGCTTAACCGACCGAGCCCCCCGGGTGCCCCAAAACTTTGCTTGTTAACACAGCTGTTCTCTGACTTCAGCCTCAGCACATATTCTGTGCAGCCCATAAGTTTGTCCTTTCTCGGGGGTCCATATCTCCCTGGTGAGAACCACTAGATCAGCTGTTCTCCGAGTGTGAGCTGAGGACCCCAGGGAGTTTGGAAGACCCATCAGGGGGGTCCAGGATATTGAAACTATTTGCATAATAACGCTGAGGTTTTAGTTGCCCTTTTTCCTCTCAGTCTGTCACAAGCACACAGTGACATTTTCTGCAAGTGCGATCTCACAAGAGATGGAATACAGAAGCAGAGACGAGCAACCAGCTGTCTTGTGTTAATCCAGGCATTAAAGAGATTTGTGAAAGTGGAAATCAATCCTACCCTCCTCACTAATTTGTCTTGTTTGCGACAATGGTTATATTTTATAAATGTGTGGCTTGTGTTAAAATATATGGCTTTATTTTTTTTTAAAGGGCAAAGTGATGTTTATTTATTTTTGAGAGAGAGAGACAGACAGAGCATGAGCAGAGGAGGGGCAGAGAGAGAGGGAGACACAGAATCCGAAACAGGCTTCAGGCTCCGAGCTGTCAGCACAGAGCCCAACGTGGGGCTTGAACCCAAGAACCATGAGATCATGACCTGAGCTGAAGTCAGACGCTTAACCGACTGAGCCACCCAGACGCCCCTAAATGGCTTTATTATTGTTCTTATATATTAATAAGCATTTTAGAAAATTTTCTCAGCTTCTGTTTCCAACATGGTAAAGCTCAATAAATACAACGCATATACGTGAAAGCTCTTTGAAGTCCCCAGCAATCCATAAGCAGATACAAGGGGGTCCTGAGTCCAGGGACCTCAGTCCTCGAGTCTCAAGAGAATGAGAATATTCTGTTGGGTGTATGTGGACAGCGAAAGATCAGACTCAAAGGAACCTGCAGCGTGGCGGGGGGGGGGGGGGGGAACATTTTAAATCCACACTGAAAGGGAGTTAGAAGTCTCAGGGCTGGGATTCATTAACATCTTCAACCCAATAAAATGCCCCATTAAAAATGAGGTTTCTCTTCTGACACTCTCCTATCTCCTGAGGGTACTCATTAAACAGGAAAATCAATAAAGGGACTCTCCTTCCTGACAGCTTTTGTATCGTCTTCACCTTCTACTTACTCATAAAGAGAAGCTCTGATTTCACAAGAGGGACTGTGGGTCCCTGGGCTGTCTGGTTGTCCCCTCCACCCGATCCATTGTTCCCTGCTGGAAATGACAGATCAAGGCAGCCCCTCAAGTGATGCCGTTCATGGAGAACTAATTAATGTGTATGATTATTCGAAGTTGGGTTGGTGGGGGGGCACCCGGAAAGCCCGCTTATGGCTAGCTCATCAGGATTTGCTGTCTTGCCATGCATATGGCAGGTTCATCACCCTTATGTTCCCCGTTTGTTAAGTAGGTTACAAAACCATCCAGAAAACTTCATTTCGTGATGGACTAAAAAGGAAGCTGTGAATTGATTTTTAAAGCCCGATCTTTGCAAGACTGTATCTTACCTCGCTTGTGACCCTCTCTGTTACTCAGGCCTGATAAAGTCGAGGCCCACGTGGATGAGCTTAAACCCCTTACCTGGGAACACACAGCAGGTCAGTTACAGTGTTAGCATCAAGCTGTTTCAGTGTTTCAAGAAACCTTTTAGCACTGAACCCAAGTGCTTCTTAAATTGCCCTTCGAAGATCTGTTCACAGCTAGTAACCCGTTCCCCCAGAACGATGCATTTGGTAGGTAGCATAATGGCCCTCCAAAGAGTGAATTTCATGCCCTCATCCCCCAGAATCTGTAAATACGTTATATAACACAGCAAGGAGGAAATCTTGGTTGCTTGTGAAATCAAGGTGTCCCATCAGCTGACCTTAAAACAGGGAGATCGGCCTGGATCATTCCGGTTCACAAGACCCATTGCATGTGCGAGAGGGAAGCAGAAAGGTGTCAGAGTGATGCAACGTGAAACAGTTGGGAAACTGATGATGATGAAATGTGAACCGATTGTTCGCCATTTGCTGACTTTGAAAATCAAAGGAGGCCGCAAGCCAAGGAATACCGGTGGCCTCTAGAATCTTGAAAAGACCAGGAAACCAATTTCCCCCTGGAGCCTCTCCATAGGGTACAGTCCAGCAGACACATTGATTTTAGCTCAGTGAGACCTATTTCAGACTTCTGAACTCCAGTATTTGCAGCTAAGTTCAGAGTCCAAGTGGGTTGGTTCTATGTGCTTCTCATAAAAAGAAGGGCTTTCACTTCATGTTGGATGGATTTCTTTGTGTATATATATAATGAAAGCAAACTCGGGAAAAGAGGTTCATTTCAGACTTCTTTGTAATTAATCATGCTGAGGTTGGGGGGAGGAACAGTACCAGAGATTCCCGCTCTGCTCAGAGGCCACATCAATGCAGACACTGAGATATGTCTGGGCCTGCAAGGACACTGGAGGCGGTCCATCTGTCCAGGGGCATTTTCCTTTTTATCGTAGTGCATTCTCGGCCGCTTAAGGCCTCCAGGCAACGTTCGTGAAAGTGGAAACCTGTCAGTCCCTTCCTTCCTTCCTTCCTTCCTTCCTTCCTTCCTTCCTTCCCGGCAGCACCCTCAGGCACTCTTGTGGGAATCCGAGGGGGCAAAACAAATCCGTTGTCAAGGTTGCAGGAGGCAGGCGGAGTCCTGAGTCCTGGCGCAACGAAGTCCTTGGAGGGCACCTTCTCCGTGGTGTCCTGGGTGCTGTAGGGAGCTCTTCCCCACCCAACCCTATGGCAGCCCACTGCTACCCACGTCGTGTTTCAAATCTGAACAATCTTGTTTGCGAACTGAAGAGGAAAGGAGGATCATTTAATTTGAAGGATCCTTCACTGTTGAGCCACTTTCTGTCTGTCGGAAGAAAATAGGTAGGGGTCGGCATTCCCTCTGAGGCCAGTTGGATGTGCTGTGTCTTTCCTCTGGGCTGGCCAGAGGTCTTTGAGAGACAGAGATGCCTGAATCTCATGAGGGCTGTCCCTGGAAGCCCCTTTGATTCTTGTTAAATTGTGAATCCAGGGACCTGTCTTAAGACACCTACTGAATTCTAAGCCCCTTAAGGAAAAAAATCATGTCTTCTCATTATCCTTCGATCCCTGCAGAAGCCGAAGCCTCATGCCTAGGGGAGAGATGACATTGTGTTAGGTACTCTGCGTTTCTAAAATAAATCCCCCCAAAACAACCTTCTCCTGGAGAGGGCTGCATCTCGGTAGAAGAGAGGAGACCCTTATGCAGACCGCTGTCACGTGAGCCAAGTAAGAGCAGTGCAGTTGGAGAAGTAGAAACGAAGCCAGGAGAGGAGGGGGGCCGGCGGGCTGCGCGATGGAGAGGCGTTATTTGCAGAGTGAGCCTTTGGAAGCTTTGGGGGAAGAGGCTCTGAGTTGGTTGTTGCTGCCTGCACGATTTTATCTCACACAAGGATGGTGGTTGAGACATTCCACAATCGGAGGGCTCTGTGGGCATAGAGGTGAGAGACTGTGGGGAGCCTGAAGCCATCACGTTTGGCCAAAGTTGAGGTACCTGCGTGGGAGACGGGGACAGAGTTCCTAGGAACCCAATAGAACCTAAGAGGGCGGCTTGGATTGGGGTGCGGGCTGCGCACACTTGAGTGTTGCTGATGAGATGCGACGCACTGAGTTCTGCCCAGAACTAGCCTTGTGCGGTTTTTCTCCACTGTGGGAAGTGGTAATCACGTCCCACACGTAGGTTGGAGCATACGTAGCTTTTAAGGCGATCATCGTATGAAACTCACAGATTCACACAGAACACACAAATGATATAAAGACAGTTATAGATACAAAATCTATGTCTATCTATATAGCTACGTTATAATTGTCTATAGCTAATATGTATTCTGAGATCCATATGTGTGCGTGTGCTGATGTCCGTGTTTCTCAATTTTTTTTCATTATTTCCTCCCAAGTAAAAGAAGCTTTCTTTAACGTTTTTTTTTTCCCCTAATTGCCCCTCCATTTAATTTTGATAACACAGGTACTTCTACTGTATACAAGTTTATATATTGCATGTATATCTGTTCTGTCTACATAAGAAGAGTAAGATTTTTTTTGCCTCTCAAGAACCAATTTCCACCCTCTTAGGAGCGGTATCACCCCTACTGAGAACACATAATATATATGTCTATGTATCCAAGTAGTCATTTGTGTGTTACCTCATTGCACAAAAGAGTTAGGATGCCAAATCAAATGTTACTTATTCATTCACAATAGAAAGTGTTACTTTCCAAAGGAATGAATACTCCCACCTTCCAACCACCTACCAGGAAAATGGAAGTAGTCGATGGAGGGGGGAAAAAAAGACCGCTTAAAGACCATTGAGTTAAAGAAGGTAATGTGGGGGCGCCTGGGTGGCGCAGTCGGTTAAGCGTCCGACTTCGGCTCAGGTTACGATCTCGCGGTCCGTGAGTTCGAGCCCCGCGTCAGGCTCTGGGCTGATGGCTCGGAGCCTGGAGCCTGTTTCCGATTCTGTGTCTCCCTCTCTCTCTGCCCCTCCCCCGTTCATGCTCTGTCTCTCTCTGTCCCAAAAATAAATAAAAAAGCGTTGAAAAAAAAAATTTAAAAAAAAAAAATAAAGAAGGTAATGTGGATAGTCATGGAGAGTAATTCTTCCAAGGTATAGAAATACCTGATGAACTATTCCTCTCTCTTAGCGTGTAAAATCTTACTTTAGTGAAAAAAGACATCTATCTGCGATGGATAAAATATTGCTACCTCTTCGACCATGCGGAACGAATTTTCAAAATCTGCTTTTTCCATTCTGGTTTTTCTAGATACCCTTCATAGCACCCTTCCAGTTTTATGATAACACAGCAATTGTCTCATACTTGTTATAATGCAGGTCAGTTGTTGATAGCCCTTGAGACCATCTTTGTTTTCTTAATTGGATTAGACTGCAGATTCTAGTATCATCAGGGACACACTGCAGAGCCATCTACCAGGGAGAGTTACCTCAGCAGATCCATTATGTGCTGTCTGGAGTCATTTCATGAGTCAGGGAGTGGACGGAGTATGTTGTACTCAACGTGGTTGCTGATGTTTAGCCTGAAACTTTTGTCATTATATAATAATGCTTTTTTGATATTTTATTTTTTTAAAAATCTATGGATTTTATAGACACAAATCCATTTTAATCCATCAGGAGCTAATTAGTTAGTGCCTTCTTTAAATTTGTATTGCACTGAAAAGTTGGATCTAGCTCCTTTCATGAATGCTTCATTGCAGTTCAAAAATATTCCCAGTAAGGAAAATAAGCCTCAATACGCTTCCTTGTTAGGGAGTTTAGAAAAAATCAAGGTTGAAAGAAAAGATGTTGAAAGTAGGAGATAAAATATCTTTGGAAAATAAAATGAAACCTCAGTCCATGAGAAAGCAAGACATTGGAATAGGTGACAAGTTCAAGTTGCAGATTTATTTTAAAAATAATGGGGCTCCGGGGTGGCTCAGTCAGGTAAGCATCTGACTTCGGCCCAGGTCATGATCTCACGGTTTGTGGGTTTGAACCCTGCATTAGGCTCTGTGCTGACAGCTTGGAGCCTGGAGCCTGCTTCGGATTCTGTGTCTCCCTCTCTCTCTGACTCTTCTCTGCTCTCTCTCTCTCTCTCTCTCTCTCTCTCTGTCAAAAATAAAAAATAAACATTAAAAAATAAAAATAAAATGGGCTTCTCTTTCCAGTATAGCCAAAGAAATTCCTCCTAGACTTATTTTCCTCTATACATTAACTATTAATTCTAGACACGATAAGAAAAAAATTTAAACACCTACCACAGGCACTGGAAAATGAACAGAAGTAAGAAGATCCTGGAGGGGTGTTGACACTTTGAAGAAAGGAATGGCCAGGGATGTTTGCCAGTTTTTATGGCTTTTCATCTAAGGGCACGTTACAGTTGGCCCCATGTCAAGTGGCTAAAATTCCAGTTGGAAAAAAACAAAACAAAACTCCTTCATTCTCTCTATAAACCCTGCCCAGATCTCTAGTAGATTCCTCAACCACACACTAGAAGCAGTCTAGCCAAGGTTAAGAGAACCAAACTGAAATTTGAGCTGATGCCTAAGTGATAGAGTATGCAGTTTGAGCCTAACCAAGATAATTGATTGAAATAAATGCTTTTTAGAGAAATACAACAGAATACAGACACCGCAATATAATATCACAATGTCCAGGATATAATCTGAAATTACTTGACGTATAATCAATAGAGACCAGTATTGGTGATGACTATGAGCATAACCGTGCTCAGTGACCTCAAAGAAAATATATGTATGGTAAATGAAAAGCTAGTAACTCTCAGGAGAGTGCTAGAATTCATTAAAAATAATGGAAGTTATACAATTGAAAAATGTGGTATCTGAAAAGTAAGTATGGCACAATGACTTTAAGGTTTTTTTTAATGTTTATTTATTTTTGAGAGAGAGATAGACAGTGTTGAACAGGAGAGGGCAGAGAGAGGGCAGAGAGAGGGGCACAGAATCCAAAGCAGGCTCCAGGCTCTGAGCTGTCAGCACAGAGCCCAATGCGGGGCTCAAACTCATGAACCATGAGATTATGACCTGAGCCGAAGTCAGATGCTCAACCGACTGAGCCACCCAGGCATCCCAACTTTAAGATTTATATAAAAATCTACACTAGTGCCACATTAATTGTCAAGAACTCTCGCTTTAAGTAACAGCCAAAGATCATTTGTAACCTGCTTAATACTTTTAAGTAAATATACTATGCCAGTGTGGTAGCTAAAGTTTTAAGAAAAGATTAAAGGGTCTTATACACTCTTTTATTGTTTACTAAGTTGTTTGTTAAATCTCTTATTTTTTATAGAGTACAGTAACAAATTTCATCCGGTGTATGTCCGAGTTATTACAGCTTTTGAGCAGGATAAAAATTGGCATAATGTAACTGTATCTGTGAATTCTTATTGTCCTAAAATGGATTATTTTCTTGCTGTCTTTCATTTGTGTAGATGATGTCTTGTTGTAATGACTTTTTATTAAAGCCAATAACCCGATGACATTGACTAAAGAGAAATATATGAATTCTCCTTCACCTCTGGAGATGGGATATTTGCTTCTTGTCCTTTTGGCTGAGATCAAGTATAGAGATGGGACACTTGAAAGGAGTTTGGTTATTGACTCTGGGTATCTGGATCTAATTTGCTTGAGAGGAGACTTTGTTTCCTAGTTTCTGTTGCCAGCAGAGACACTGATTAGCCCAGCTCATCTCTTAGTGCTGGGCCAAATCACAGGACCAGTGGTCAGCCTATGAATTGGATTCCCTTGCATTAGGTGTCTATCCCTATCCAATGAGATGTGGCCCTCATTGGCAGTGGGCCATAAGGCAGTGATCTCGCCAATTGTCATGGACCTTTTTGCAAGATTTAGAGTTCAGTGCAGAACCCAAAATGAAAAGTGGACTTGACAATAGTTCATTTTCTGTCGGAGTTTGTCACGTAAGTGGGCATTGAGAATGTTCTCTTGGCATTTATTCCAGAAATATTTATTGAGCACCTACCATGTCCTAGAAACTGTAACAAATGCTATAGCTCTTGACATTGAACCTGTGGCCCTTGCCGTCCAGTATCTCATAGTCTTGTAGGAGACAATGACAGTAGAGCAAGAAGGTCAGCTCCGTGTCATCCAAAGTTTATAGAAAGTAAACTCGGGCTCGAACAGGAGCCCCCAAAAGAGGGAAGTCCCCTAATTTAGCCTGGGGTACAGGGAGCCAAACAAGGTTTCTTGGTTTTGTTTTGCCTTTTTTTTTTTTTAGGTTTATTTATTTATTTTGAGAGAGACCCAGAGAGTGGGAGCACGGGAGGGGCAGGGAGAGAGATTTCCAAGAAGGCTCTGCCATGTCAGTGCTCAAACCCAAGAAACTGAGATCATGACCTGAGCCGAAACCAAGAGTTGGACCCTTAACCGACTGAGCCATCCAGGCGCCCCCCAAAGATTTCTTAACAAAAGTGGTAACTGGACTGAGAGCTGAGAGAGCAGGAAGTGTTAGGCGAATAGATGAGGGGTGGGAACAGTATTCTATAGGAAGGGAAACATGAGGAAAGCAGGGAGCAGGCAGGCCTTCGAGCTCCTGGGCCTGTAACAGTGCCCCCAGTGCTGCGTGTGATGTCGAGGACCTGGTGAATGTATGAGGGAGTGAGGCTCCAAACCCAGCCCTGTGTGGTGGGCCAGCCCTCCCTGATTCCCAGTAGAGTGCTCTATAGCCCACCCCCCTCAGCCCATCACCTGCCTGGGATTCTTCAAACATGCCTGGTACCTTCCAGCTGTTTCGTTTGCATTTCCCTCTGCCTGATGTGCCCTTCCCTCAGGAATCCACCTGACTCCCTCCCTCAGCGCCTTCACATTCTTGCTGGAAGTCCATCATTTCAAGGAGGCCTTTCTTGCCTCCCCCTCCCACCCTGCCTCCTGACCCTTGTTAAAATCCACTTCCTGTCATTTTTCTCCACACCGCTTCTTAGCCCCTCTAATTATGTATTGTCGATTTCTGTATTTTATTGTCCGTCTCACTAAAATGTGAGCTCCCCTGTTGTTTGTTACCTGCTCTCCCTACAGTTCTTAGAGCAATGCTTGGCATGTAGTAGGTTAATAAAAATATTCATGAAATGCGTGAATGAGTGAAAGACCTTTTTCTACCTCCTTCTCCAATATGCCATCATCGTGAATTAACTACCATAATTTCATTGTACGCCCCTGACTCTGAAACTCAGATGTTAAAGTAGATCCCGGAGGGTACGTTGGTTTCGTTTCGAGACAGAGAATAGAAATGATCGAATTGGATTGGTTTGCCCTGATAAGTTAATAATAATTGCCTGATGAAAACTTGTCCGCTCCCCGCCTGCATGAAATGAAGTACGTGTCTCACGTCCGACAATGCAAGACTCCAGGACGTGGCCCTCGTCTCGGGTTGCATCTTTAGAGGTAAAACCTGAGACGAGGACTTCCGGCGAGGTGAGTTATTGGAAAGTTTTCCAGGAGAATCCCGCCGTGGGAGTCAGGAAGCGTAGAGGAATACAGGTCATGGGCCACCGCCAGCATCTATGCCCTTGTAGCCTTCTTCTTACTACTCTCTGGTTGCCCGATCCCTCCCTACTCCGGGCGTCCCCTCCTGCCATGCTTACTCATCCCGTAAGTCTGATTTCCTCTGCTACCTTCTCAGTCAGGCTTTTCCTGGGCCCCAGAACCTCATGGCGCTTTCATTGTTGCAAACCCTCGTCACATGCTCGACCCTGGGATCTGCCCTTACCCGTGTCACAAAATGGCTATTTGTCTCTGCACAAGTCACTGTGTCCAGATACCCATCTGTCAAGGGTTTGCAGTCTGACCACTCAAATCCCTTCCAGGGCAAAAAATTCTCTGATGCTGTGACTTAGCCATATTCCTGTGTATTAAAATCATGAACGTATGTGTCGGCGTTCGCCAGACTGCAAACTTCTAAGAATAGGAATAGTTTGCTTTCGGAGCTACACCTGTGTCTTCTGAAAATCGGAAATATTAATCAATTCCTGGGCTTCACAACCTAGGAATAATGTATGCATAGGGCTGGGTGCATACAACTCTCTTGAAATAGATGGTCAATATATTGATATATCTTTGGGCTTCATGAAGAGCCTGTTACACTGTCTTGTGTGTTAGAGGCATTCGAGAAATATTTGCTGCATTATGGAAAGAGAAACTGAAAGCTGACGCGACTGAGTAACAAAGCCAGGCCCCCTCCCACTGCATGCTGTGACCTTCCCTACTCTTCCTTGTTGTTAGAGCCAGGAGTTGATTAAATACTGGACGGGGAGCTTTGGGCAGATATTAAAAGAACTAAAAACCCACATGGAAGCTATCCCAAATCACTTTGAACCTCTGCCCAACTGCTGGTTCCAGAACAGTCGACTTTCAGTCTTAATCGCTCTCAAAGTTTATCCTTTGCTTTTATTAAAAACAGGAAGTAGGGATCTAATGCCAAAGAGATCATATCCTGTGGTTCCTCAAAAAAAAGTGACCTCTGTGGTGTCTGATGTTTGTATCTTGGTCTCTCTTTGCATGCTGTTCGTATTTTCTGCAGAGTTTAACATTCATCAGCGCCGGCCGCCCACTGAAAGGTTTGATCTGAATCAGTGGCCTCTCTTCTTGAATCTAGCTATTGACATTACCGAGCAGAGAATGCAGACATTAAGCTTTAGCGGCTGCTGTCCGCTCATTGATACACAGGAAGTATGAGGACCAAAAGGTAATTCTGCAGGAAGAAGTCTCCTGCCCAGAATCACAGACGCAATGTATCAGACTGAGAACCTGCCCAAACAGTACCGAGAAACCTTCCAGTACCGGGTAGGATTCATTGTGTCTTTTGTTTCAGATTGTTCCTTCTTGAATACCCTACCCACCTCCTACTCTCCCCATCCCCTTCCTTAGAAAAGAGCATGTGAATAATGTTTTAGGAAACCGAGTACTTGGACTTTGCACAAGAACATTCGTTTCTTTTTAATATTATCCTTCCTCCTAGGGAGCGCCCCATGGGAGCGTGAAGGGGAACAAGGGAAGTGGAGGGAGCAAATTAGCCCCTCAAAATGAAGTACTTTAGTGCATTTTCTTGCTGTGGTAAAACACCCATAGCCTAAAATTTACCAGTAGTGACATTTGTACATTCAGAACAGCTATGATTCTGTGCCCTGTTCCACAGTGTGAGTCTTTTCCCCACGCCACCGAGCAATTCTCTGACACCTGCTGGGTGTCCTCAACTCAGTTCTGTCTGGAGGTGTCCTCAGATTCCATTGTTTAAGGGCTCAGTTTCACCAGACGGTCCTGACTGTCCTCTCGCCTTTAGGGGCCAGTCGCTGTGCCAGCTGTCCCCTGCGCTTCTGACCAACCTATATGCAACGTCCCCTCCTTGGGTTCGATTAATTTGCTAAAGCGGCTCACAGAACCCGGAGAAACATTGTACTTCCTGGATCACCGGATTATTAGAAAAGAATGTCACTCAAGAACAGCCAGGTGGAAGAGATACAGAGTAAGGTCTGGGGAGAGGGCGTCAAGTTTCCATGATCTCTCTGTCTCTGCTCTAGGTGGCTTCCTTCATTTGACAGAATGTTTTCGAGGTCTGTCCATGTTGTAGCATCGACCAGGACCTCACTGGTTTTTCGGGCTGAATAATACTCTATTATATATGTATGTATGCGTGTGTATGTGTTCATATGTCTATATATATGGATAGTAGCACTGTGTACGATAAGGAGCAGGTGTTACCAGCCCAAATTTCCATTAATAGATAAATCATTATATCATAAATAGCAATGCTGTAAACACTTTATATGCAATTTTTTTGTTTGAGCACTCATTTTCAGTTCGTTTTGGTACCACCTAGGAGTGGAGTTGCTGAGTCATATGTAAACTCTGTGTTTAACTTACTGAGGAACTGCAACTTTCGAGACCATTCTGGCTTGGTGTGTAGAATTCTTATGTCTTTAATTTGATTTCGGTGGTAGGTAAAGGACAGTAATTAAGAGAATTGTTAACTGAAATGACGAAGGCGTCTTCATGAATCGCAACCTGTCAGAGCCTGGGATTTCCTGCCTTTGGGTATAAAATAAGAAACGAGCAAGTGCCATCTCACACACCCTAGTCTGTTACGGATCTGGCTTTCTCTCTCCACTAAAACTAATCCAGAGGGTTCTCCATGATGGAGAGAAGTCAATATATTTCCAATTCAGTGTACTTATTTTGTGAGGAAACCCTGCATCCGACAACTATGTCAGTTTGCTTAGAACATTCAGTTGCTTACCAGTATATTTCATTTAAGTTTATTTATTTATTTTGATTGAGAGAGAGAATGTGCACGCACAGAAGAGGGGCAGAGAGAGAGATCATGACCTGAGCTAAAATCATCCAACTGAGCCACCCAGACGCCCCACTTACCAGTGTACTTCAAATGCATCTTCTTTTCAAATATGCTTCAGCTTGTTTCAAATATGTGTGCATGTATATGTATATATGTATACATATATTATTTTTGATGGAGAACTGTCAACATTTATAAAAAGTACTCTGGCTCCAATGCTCTTATGTTTTGTCTAAGAATTTGGGAGGATAATTATTTATCGTCAGCTTTTACTGGATAAAGGGTTTTCCCTAGTCAGTATTATCCAAATATTTGGTCGAAAACACATTGAAATACTTTAGACTATTTACTGAGTGTGTTGGATTATTTTCATAATGTAGACCTAGACATTTTAGAAACACTAATATTTGATAGGTTTGAATGTTAGAATCTTTGAGATAATTTAACCCCATGTGTTTTAAATTAAGCCAATGGCCAACATGACTTTTTCCTTTAGGCCAAAAGCAAGTGTTTCATTTGAAGCTTTTATTGTCTAATGATAATATTCGTGAAAGCGGCAACGCACTTACCTTTCCAGACATCAAACCACTCACTGTTCATTCAGCTGCTTCTTAACAAATTTGCAGAATTCAAGGAAAAAGCTGTGGGGAGAGAAACTTACAGGTGTGAACAGTTTCAGATTTTAACATATCTGAAATTGAATAGTAAAAGTGATACATTCTGTTTCGCAATAATCGTCACACACAGGAAACGTTTATCTTTTTATGCAACCTAGGTACAATAAAAAGTGTTAGGGATTTTATTATTATCATCTACAAACCCCTAAATTTGATGTGAGCAGGGAACAAGTGTTGAAACTCTTTGTCGCCATAACCTCCATTTTCATACACTGTTATCATTAAACACTTTCAGAGACAGGCCTATGAAAAGTGAATTGTGGCCTTTCCATGCTTAATTTGTTTCTTAATTGTGCATGATTTTATAATGCCCATAAAATAATATTTATAGCCATAACATTTCAAAGGCAGCACTTTTCCTAAAAGGAGAGTTAGATTTATTTCCAGATGTTTCTACCAAACATTTTCTTTTTTCTTTCCCTCACCCTACACTCCAATTTCATGGTTGTGATTAACAGGGCAGAGCTCCATAGCAAAAATTCATCAGCTGATTCCTTCCACCTACAGAATCCACATTTTTCAGGGCTCAATTTGAGACATAATGAAAGTCTACTTTGCATAATTATCATGTGAGACTATCTATAATTAAATGATGAAGTGTGGTTCTGCTCCAGTGTATAGACAAGGCTGTATGTGAACTAAAATCACAAAATTTTATTTCTTTGCTTTAACTTTCCTTTGGTGTTGGGAAGGGGGGGTGTAATATAAATAAGCAATTCATTTCTAACACAGTTTAAGTTCCCATGGGAGCCTTTTTCTTTTTTTAAATTTTCATGAGAGAAGGCAATTCCTTGAATTGATGAATCACTGGAAACTTGAATATGATTGCCTCTTCAATGTTAATAGATATCACTCTCAAACTTTAGAAAGTGCTTATCATCAGCAGTGCATTTTGAGTTTTGCCTTAAAAATATTTTTCTTTTTTCTTTCTTTTTTTTTTTTTTTAAGAGAGAGAGCATGAGCACGCACCAGCAGGGAAGAGGGGCAGAGAGAGAGAGAGAGAGAGAGAGAGAATTTTAAGCAGGCCCTATGCTCAATACAGAGCCCAATGATGATCCCACAGCCCTGGGATCATGACCTGAGCCAAAATCAAGAGTCAAGTCGTGTGTTCAACCTACTGAGCCACCCAGGCGCCCTGCCTTAAACATATTTTTAAAAGATTTTATGATAGCTTTTGAAATACCTATACAAAAGGACCTGTTATTCATCATGCAATTCTACAGCCTGAAGTGAACCTTACAAAAGTTTCTAACCCTGATTCATCGTCTTGCTTTATAGTCTTTCTGTTTCTTCTAACTAGATAAAGCAAAGCTGGCTATGCCAAGTTCAAAATTAAAACAAGGGCTCTAAAATTTCATGTGGGGAGTTACATCTCTGGAATTCTTTGTGAAACATCATAAAATATTATTAACTTAAACTGAGTGTGCCTGAATCGATAAGTTTGGCTGTTATATCTGCATTTTCCAAGTATGCCTTGCACACCGACTGTATCCCGTACGTTGTGGCAGACGGAGACTGAAATTACAGAGACATCATGCAACTTTCAAGGAGTTTATTTTTTAAGATTTTATTTTTTTAAGTAATTTCTATATCCAACGTGAGGCTCGAACCTACAACCCTGAGATCAAGAGTTGTGTGCCCTTCCAACTGAGCCAGCCAGGCGGCCCTTAAGGAGTTCAGAACCTAGTGGTATTCAGTTCTAAGATTGCCAAGGGGATGCATGTATCAGTGATTTACCAGGACAAACACTGGAAGAAAGCTTAAATTTAAGTACATTTTGGTCACTGATCTTTCCTGTCCTTAATACTGGGAAAAAGCTTCCATTGTTTAATATTAGTGGAGCATTTCTGTTCTTGACGGGACTTTACGAATCAAGGAAAAGCATTCCTCCTAGGAGCTAAATGAAAAAGTAAATTTAATGTCTTTAATGTCTCTCTCATCTTTAAAATCATCCTCTGTAGTGTTTGTAGTGCGATGATTTCCCATGTGTATTTAGATCTGGGCTCAGCAAACTATGGCCATTTGCCTGTTTTTGTAAATAAAGTTTTATTGTAACGCAGTCATATTCATTCTTTATACATTTTTTCATGGCTGCTTTTGTGCTACTTCAGCAAAGTTGAGTAGCAAAGTTGAGTAGTTGCGATCAAGACCGTATGACCTAAAAAGGCTTACCGTGTGGGGGCGCCTGGGTGGCTCGCTCATTCAGTTAAACATCCGAGTCTTGGTTTTGGCTCAGGTCACGATGTCACAGTTTGTGAGTTTGAGCCTCACATGGGGCTCTGCACTGGCAGCTCAGAGCCTGCTTATGACCCTCTCTCTCTGCCCCTCTCCTGCTCGCGCATGCTCGCTCTCTCTCAAAATAAATAAACTTAAAAAAGATAAATAATTACAATAAAATAATTACCATCTGGCCCCTTACAGGACTACCTGCCAACTCCTGTTGTACGTATTCTGCTTAAACTGGTAGTTCTAAGATTGGCAATTTTAGACCTGATCTACTGTTGCTCATTCTGTCACATACTGGCTCGATTAGAGGCAACATTCCCTACCTCCTTCTAGCGCTCCTCTTTTCTGAGGATAGTTGTTACTGTCACTTATCTTTGTGATTTTAATTGATAGACCATACCTTCATTTCTTTTTCCTTACACTGTAAACAGCATGTCCTGACACTATCAATTTCCACTTGGTGAAATGAAAATATATTTCAGGCGCCCTTCTAGCTCCTTACCCTTCTCCTTAACCCCCTTCTTTCCCATATATATATATATATTTTTTTTAAACATATTTTGTCCTTAATAATGCAAAGTTTGAAAACTTTTCCAGTTCTGTAATCATTACTGAGTCTTTTGGGCCCTATCTGTAGGTTGATTCTACAAGCTCCCTGATAAGTTTTAATTTTTATCATGACTATATGGTATTCGTTGTATCACTAATTATTGCTGGTTATATTGCCACTACTTTGAAGTTGTTTTTTTTTATTTTTATTTTCTAGCAGTCTCTGTGTTTTCATTTCCCCCCTTGCATGTCCTGTCTTAAATACTTTGTCCATCTCAATGGTAGAGTCAAATCTCTGGAACCACCTTCTTTCCCAACCTTGTCCCCACTGAATTCCTCATCCTGCCGTGATCTGGAATGATGATTTTCTGAGCTACCAACCAAACTGTCATCTTACGACTTTGCTTCCTTCTTTCCTGTGTTGGAGCCCTGACTTTCTTGACCTCTCTCTGTCTTGATTTTATTAGAGCCCATCCTCTGGCCATTTTCTTAGAGAAGATGTGTGAGCGGGCAGTAACCTCTGTAAATCTTTGCATGTCGTGGACATGTCTTTACTCTGCCCTCTCACTTGACATAGAAATCTCGGTGGAAAATTATTTTCCCACGGATGTTTTAATTCAAGCTACATTGCCTTCCAGCCTTCAGTCCTTGTAGTCCGATAATGATCTGATTCTCACTCCTGTATCCTCAATGTATCTTTTCTCTGTATAGCTTTAAAGATAATTTCTTCATCTTTCGTGTATTAAAATTTCATAGTGATGCATCCAGGTGTGAAAGTGCTTTTATTGTGAGGCTAAAGGCTTTCCAGCTAAGTTCTCAGTTCATTCAGCTCAGAGACGATTTGGAATCATTTGATAATTCCTTTCTCCCTATTGTTTTTTCACTTCTTGGTTTTAGAAATCCTTACCAATTTTGTGTTGGCTCTTCTGAATTGATCATTTGTAATTTTTTTGTTATTGTTGTTGCCTTTATGTTTCCAACACCTTGTCTTGTTATTCCGATGTCTGAAAGAATTTTTAAAATTGTATCCTTCAAGCTTTCTATTGAATTGCCTATGAAAGTATATAAAGTTTTTCATTTTTGAGAGAGAGTGAGAGAGAGAGAACAAGCGGGGGAGGGACAGAGAGAGAGGGAGACACGGAATCTGAAGCGGACTCCAGGCTCTGGGCTGTCAGCACAGAGCCCGACACAGGGCTTGAACTCACGAACCGCAAGATCATGACCTGACCTGACGTCTGATGCTCAACTGACTGAGCCACCCAGGTGCCCCCTGAAAGAATATATTTAATTTGCAAGAGCACTGCCTTATTCTCCTGCTTCTCCCCCTATTTTTGTTTTCAATAAAGTGCTGCAGTGCACATCCTTAGGTACACAGCACTACCCAGTTATCTGACAGGACACAGGCCTTGAAAGAAAATTGTTGAGACCCATAATATACGGCATGTAAATTTTGGAAGCTTAGGATGGCCCTCCCAGAACAGGTTGCAACACCTTACATCTTTATATCAAGGGGAAAAAAGTGATATAGCAGTATTTTACTTTGCGTTTATCAGTGAGACTGTCTTTCAGAACGTTCTCGGCCATTTCTATGATTTTCATCTATATCCCTGATCATATACTTCACCATTTTTTATTGGATTAGCTCTGGTTTCTGAATTGTGCAAACTCTTTATTACGTACATTTTACATTTGTCTGTTCTGTATGATTTGCACACGTCTTCTGACAGCATTTTGTCTTGCAACTTTGCTTATGGTATTGCCCTTTTAAATTACCGTGTAGTTGAACCTGTTTGTCTTTTCCTGTGTCGCTCTTGGATTTCACATTATACTTGGAAATTCCTGTTCTGCTGCAAGGCTCTAAATGTATTCTTTAGTATGTTTCAAAAAAAAAAAGACAGAATTCAACTGAGTAAATTTGAAGATCTAATTGGCTTTATTCAATGACTCATGACTCGGGCAGCACTCCATCCAGCAAAGAGAAAGAAGCTCCAAAGAACTGCACAAAATAAAAGGCTTTTACGGACAGAAGGGGTAGGAAAAAGAAATTTCTAGCAAAGATTGTTGCAGACAAAGCCTCCTTCCTAAGGGGGATGGGAGATGGGCAGGGTCTATCAGGTCGATTGCCTCAGTAGTGCTGACTGTGCAATTCCAAATAGAGTGGAGAGGTTACATTCCTGGGGGAGGATGTATTCAGCCGTGGTTTGCTGACCTGGGACTTCGTACAAGTGACTCCATTTTGAACTTTTTTAAAGAAGTATTTTCGGGGCGCCTGGGCGGCTCGGTCGGTTAAGCATCCAACTTCGGCTCAGGTCACGATCTCGCGGTATGTGAGTTCGAGCCCCGCGTCGGGCTCTGGGCTGATGGCTCGAAGCCTGGAGCCTGTTTCAGATTCTGTGTCTCCCTCTCTCTCTGCCCCTCCCCCACTCACTCACGTGCTCTCTCTCTCTCTCTCTCAAAAATAAATAAATAAATATTAATAATAAACGTGACTGCTCTGTTCCTCAATGCCCTCAAGTATAGACGATACAAATATTACCCACCTAGTGGCTTCCTGGCGAGAATAAATGCAGTGTGTATATATAATTGCAAACAGTGTTTGGCAAGCTCAGTGCATGTTAGCAGCATCTCTTCCTTTTATCGTAAGAGTTCTTTTCCTCGGGGCCCAGCACAGTACCCGATTAACAGACTGACGTAAAGATTAGGTAAATGAGGGGCACCCGGGTGGCCCAGCCGGTTAAGTGTCCGACTCTTAGTTTCGGCTCAGGTCGTGGTCTCCCAGCTGGTGAGTTCAAGCCCCACATCTGGCTCTGCACTGACGGTGCGGAGCCTGCTTGGGATTCTCTCTGCCCCCCTCACACTCACACTCTGAATGAATGAATGAATGAATGAATGAATGAATGAATGAATGAATAGATAAATGAGTACAAATTATTGAAGAGAATTGAAACTACCCGTGAAGAAGAGGACAGCATGTTATTTCTTTTTTTAAGTTTATTTATTTATTTTGAGAGAGCAAGAGTGTGAGCAGAGGACGGAGAGAGAGAGAGAGAGAGAGAGAGAGAGAGAGAGAAAATCCCAAGCAGGCCCCGCACTGTCAGGACAGAGCCCAGAGCCCAGCCCGGGGCTCGATCCCACGAACCGTGAGGCCATGACCTGAGCCGAAATCTAGAGTCAGATCTTTAACCCACTGAGCCCCCCAGGCGCCCCTTGAAAGCCCATTTTTAAAGGTGAAGAAGGATTGAGGCAGAATCTCCCAGTTGTATCTTGGCTTTTTGACTTGTTTATCCCCATGGTTTGTGTGGCCCAGAAAACAAATGTCACACTAATAAAAGCTGAAAACACTTTTTAGCCCTTCAATTGAGTTAAATGAACACTGCTGTGACAACGTTAATTAGGCATACATAAAATTGCTAAATATATGTCATGGAAAATGCCTATGTTTCATATTTTGTTAAACATCAATTATGATCACAAGAAATCTGCATCTAGTAAAATGGATACTGCTGACACATGTTAATTATTTTCAAAAATAATTGAGCTTTTAGAAAGTTTCAGTATAGATTGAAGCATGCGTGTCCTCTGAAGGCTTGAGCTATTTTGAGTTTATCCAAATGAATCCTAACTATATGAAACAAGGTAAAATTTTGCCTCAAGTTCTCTTTGTAAGACGAAAGGCGACGCCACGTGCACCGGCCAAGGTCTATAAAATGAACTTGGTTTAGACTCCAGGTGTTCAGGTAGGAATGTTGTCAAGTCTCAGCAGATCTGGTCTGCGAGGGAGCAGCGCAGTCAGATAAAACAAAACAATGAAAAGCTGTTTCCTTTGTCCAGGAGTGGATGGCGCACACCAGTTCTCAACCGGGCCGCATACAATGGGCTTTCGAGAGGCATGTCTCTAATCTATATGCTTTTCACTCCTTGAGAATGTTCCGGACTCGTGCTAATATAATGGCAAATGTTCGTGCTAGCCACGAGATTGTTTTTCATCGCAAATTGCTTTTGCCTCCCACAAATGCTTCTCCATCTGGGAACTCGGATTCTCAAGACAGTCACCGGGAAAAAGATGTAAAGAGGCTGGTAACTACAGCAAGCAAACTGGAAAATATATGGAGGTTGGCTGTCTGTTTTATCCCTGAAGCTTCTTCCTAGGATGTGTCCCACTGACCCAATGGTTTTCACAGTGTGGTCCTGAATCCTGCACCAGAATCACCCGGAAGGCCCTTTTTTTAAAAGCACAGATGCCTGGGTAATGCTAGATTAACTAATGGGGAAGAATTTGAAGTATGATTTAGCTTATCATCTAAATCGGGTCTGAAAAACGAAATAGGTTTAAGCAAATAGCATTCAAGGAGAGACGGAAAATATCAGAGTATTGCCGTACTTTCTTGAATGGTTCTGTTTAATATTTTGTTTTGAAATGGAGACCCGTGGTGGGAACTTCACTGTCTGGGAATATACTGGCCATTCTTCTCCCAGTGCCTATTCTCTTCATACTGAAATCGAAGGCCTTCCCCGCTTGAATGGGGTCTGAACAACGACATCCTCTGGTTTCTTCCCAATCTACTTTCCTCTTGCTCACCAGCACCTCGAGTCTAGCTTGACTGCGCCCTTCAAACCTTAGGACCACATACCAAGTGTCATGGGAGGAACACGGACGTACGCTGAAGATCCCCACTTCTGGGTCCTATCCAACAGCTCAAGTCAGGGTTGAGAATGGAAAGTTGGGCTGACTGCTAAGTCAGTTTCTAAACAATGCATTCTCCAGGAGTAGATTTCCATAGTGGTATTGAAGTGTTCTATAGCCTCCTCTCAATTCGATTCACGTGAACTTACACTCCCCCAAGTGTCCCGCTGTCCATACAGATGATGGCCAAACATATGATTCGGAGCATTTATTGTGGGGCTACCTTCCTCTTTTATTTGTCTTTTAAATTTTTAATCACCAATAAATCTTAATCTAAGTTTCCTTGGGAGTAATGCATACCTGGAGTTGATGGTGTGAGGTGATTGTTATTGCCCCTGACACATTAGAGTGTCATTAACATAAAAGTCATCCCTTAAACACATTGAACTGGACTCAATTAATGTAATTGATTACCAGCCTAGCTGTAGGGATCTTGCAGCTTTAGGGCAACCGACAAACATTTTGCCCTTTTAGATCCTACAATTAGATTCACACGGCACAGTCAATAAGCATTTTGCAGGCGCTAAATTCATCATCTTTAACGATGACAAAAATCTGGGTAGATGAACTGGCTGTTGATAAAAGACTAATTGTTGAAGTGGTTTTCAATAGTGGTATTGACAAATAGAACTGAGTCCTTGGAAGATAAATCTGATCATGAATTAATGGAACCTATTTTGGCATCTCATTTGCTAAAGCTGAAGGTATGACTGGAAAATGTTATCAGTCTGGATTCTGTTTAAACTCTGTAATCCTTTGAACTGTAACCCTCAAAATGAACAACAGTGTGATTCATAAATAAAACTAATAGTATACGCATTTAAGTTAATACTTAAAACTATGTTGGCCTTATTTTCTTTTTTTTTTTAAATTTTTTTTTTTAGTGTTTATTTATTTTTGAGACAGAGAGAGACAGAGTATGAACAGGGGAGGGTCAGAGAGAGGGAGACACAGAATCTGAAACAGGCTCCAGGCTCTGAATGGTCAGCACAGAGCCCGACACGGGGCTCGAACTCACGGACCATGAGATCATGACCTGAGCCAAAGTCGGACGCTTAACCGACCAAGCCACCCAGGCGCCCCATGGCTTGTAGTTTTCTTGATACTTCTCACTCTCTTAAACATTCTCCCCCATTACCCAACAAGTAACACTTACACTTGTCCCAAACACCGGTTTCTTTAATGCCTCTATGGCTTTGCTTCCTATTCCCTTGGATTGGAATGTAATTCCCTTCCTCGTCCATCCGGTAGTTTCCACTTCACATCTCTAGACTCATCCCCTGGGCATCTACTCTGTGAGGTCTTTCCCAGTCCCCACTGACTGCCCTTAGGTTAGATCAAGTATCCCCATGGAATGTACCCCCAAAGTATGGGGTGTATCTTTCAGGGGCACCTGCCTCTAGTCGTCTGTTATACTCAGATGTTTGTATCCGTCACTCCTCCTATGGGATTGGAATTTCTTTGAGGGCACAGAACCAAGGAGAACTTCACAGCACATTGAACTAAAACTTGTTTGAATAAAGGAACCAATGCATGAGTAGACCAATGGCTCGGAGACTATTCTCTCAAGGCCTTTATGCATCTCTCTTCCCTCTGCCTGAGATAGTTGACCCAGGGATCACTTCCCAACTCGTTCCCTCACTTCTTGCAGGTCTCAGAGGTAAACTCCTTAGAGAGGCCTCCCCTCCTGTCTTGCTAAAACAATCCACCCCCTTTCATTCTCTATCCTGCTGTATTTTTGTTCGTAAAAGCTATCAGCCACCAACAATATGAGATATAGTGTATGTTTATTGGATTTTTATTGCCTCTGTCCTTCCACTGGAAGAAGGTTTGTCAAACCTTTTTCTGTAAAGGACCAGATAGTAAAGATTTCAGGCTTTGTGGGCCAGAAAGCCTCCGTCACCACTACCAAACTCTGCCTTGGTAACACAAAAGCAGCTGCAATGCATAAATAAAAGGGCATGGTTGTGTTCCAATAAAACTTTATTTACTGAAACAGGCAGAGGCTAGATTTGGCCCATGGGCTATAATTTCCTGACACCTGTGCTAGAATACATACATGTCGGTCTGAATCACAGTCACATCCCAGGTCCCAGACACGTAGAAATGTTCCATTAAATCGTTGTTGAATTAGTAGCGGTTCAAATTTGATCCATCATAAATAAGCAAAGGGACTGCTTTTGACCAAATTTGAGAAGTCACTTCCTGCCAGCCTGAGAGAAGATGGGAGACAGAATCTTCCAGTGAGCATATCAACTCTTCTAAAGCATGAAAATGGCGACCCTGTGGGTAACGTTGACCAGAAACAAATGTTTACTAAGAACACTTTCACAGAGACAACCAGAGAAAATGCCTCAGTTAAGAAAAAAGGAGATCGCTTTTCATTTAAAGTAGGCAAATGGAGATTAGTTCTACAGTGGTCAGTACATGAAGCTAAAGTCTTCTATGTGGAAAATGTGTTTCATCCAGAAAGAAATATGTTTATTTAATAGGTACTTGTTTGGGATTTATTTGTTTTTTGAGAACCGTTGGTATAAATATAGGTATGGTTGATATAGTATAAATAAATATTAGTTGAATAATTGATCTCACTACTGCTCTCAATGCAGAAATGTTTATTGTTCTTGGCTAAGAATCAAAGCTGAAGTTGTAATTACATTTTTCAGTGGGAGTCAGGATGAGGACACTCCCCATCAGCACTATTCCCGAGGCAGTGTTTGTTTTGGGAACTTAGAAGCTTTCTAAATTGGAGAGAGGGATGGTGTGCGGTTGAGTCCTGGCAGGGAATGGATAGATGTAGGCACAGATAAAGACGTCAACAAGTCCCACTGAGGCACGCAGAGACTAGCAGCACCTGGGACCTGGGCAAGGGGCCCACGTGATGCCGCCCACAAGGGCAGAGCTCCCACTGCACAGAGCAGGTAGAGACGAAGCTAGGCCTGGATCTGGGGCCGGGGTAGAGAGGTTCAGTTCATGTGTATGGAGCTTAGAAGAGAAGAAACACAAGCAAACACACACAACTCAGAACAGGAAAGATAACGTAACTTTGGGCAGTAATGGAGATCTACGTCTAAAGAAACTAAATTCTCTAGGTAGGGGCTGAGAATAATTACGTTAGTGCAGAAAAGATTAGGAGATCACAATTTCTTAATTAAAATAGAACTGTTAGCTGAAACCTTTGATTCTGTGATTTCCTTGCCTGCTTCTTTTAACTTCTATCAGAAGTTAGTCATCAAAGGAACCCTTACCACTTAATCACTTTTTCAAATCCTTTGTGTAAAGATTATAAAATCATGAAATTTATAAAGTGTGGCTAATCATCTCTCTAAAAGTGTCTTTTTAAAAAATCAATTCATGGGGTTTTTTTTAATCCCCTCATTTTATTTATTTCTTTATTTACTTTAAGTGAACTCTGTGCCTAATGTGGGGCTTGAACTCACGACCCCGAAACCAAGAGTCCTAGTCTCTACCAACTGAGCCAGCCAGATGCCGCAAAATCAATTCATGTTTTTAAATATTGTCTTAGATCACGGTTTCTATAACACATACTCTTGTAGTTTGAATTTACAAACCCATGGGATTGTTTTCACTTTCCAAGCATAAAACTATAAAAGAAATTTTCAAATATACACAGATCACAGAAATATACAATAGCCCCTTGGGATGGGGAATGGACCCCCTATATCTTCAACCCTCTGCTTCCCCATGTACTGCCCTAAAGTAGGGATAGAATCTAGTTTGATGGAGACAAACTTACAGGCCCACAGGGATGATTTTAACATGTTTGAGAAAGGCTTTGCCCGTTGTTATCTTTTGTTCAAAAATGGGTTTTCCTATATGCACAAAAAAATAAGGGTAATCGCTCATGATGAAAAAGTCTCCCGGGCCCTGCCCTGTCCTGTCATACGTCATACTCTATAAACAATAGGTGCCAAATGAAACAGAAAGATTTGGGGTGGTTGTGTTTCCAACCCCCAAAGGGTTCAACCTTCTGGAGCCCAAAGCAAGAGCACATGTCATAACCATCAATTTGCCTATCGTTTTGTCACCCAAACCTAGGGCCACCCTGTTTTATCTTGCCTGATGGGATTAGCAAGGATTAGACAAGCAGAATGGAAATGTGCTGCTTCCCGACTTCATTTGTAGGTTTTTATTTTTTTAATGTTTATTTATTTATTGTTGAAACAAAGAAACCCAAGCAGGTTCCGCGCTGTCAGCACAGAGCCACATAGGGGGCTGGAACCCACGAGACGCAAGATCTTGCCCTGTGCCGAAACCAAGAGTCAGACCCTTAGCCGTCTGAGCCACCCAGGCGCCTCCACTTGTAGGGGTCTAGAAATGCTGCAGAACAGATCAGAATGTGAGAGCTGGACTTTTTAAGGGCTATGCTGAGCTTTGTAGTAGCAATGATTTTTGTCCATCATGTTTGAGTATGTAAAACATTTTTTGGTCCCGCAGCCTAAGTCAGATTATACAGAATAGAAATCTCCAGTTTCTGCTTTTGTATTCCATTCCTATTAGTAAAAAAGCAAATTCTGAATATGTATTAATTTATTTGTAACACATATATATATGTAT
The DNA here is from genome assembly GCF_028018385.1 of Neofelis nebulosa. NCBI lineage: Eukaryota > Metazoa > Chordata > Mammalia > Carnivora > Felidae > Neofelis > Neofelis nebulosa. The sequence goes on from NC_080800.1 coordinate 9,535,044, forward strand.
ATATATATGTACATATACACACCACCCAACTGTAAATGAAATATGGAAGGCATAAAGCATATGTGCAAAAGATGTTACGTTAAGATGAGTTGACGGTGACATACATTTTAATCACTTGTAAACATTTTGCTGTCACTGCTGCATTACAGACTATTCAATATTTTAATGACAGCAAAGTGATTGAGGATCCTTATTTATTTTTGAGCGTCTTAGTTTACCACTTCATCGAATAAAAGTTTCAGGGTCTGTCTGCAAGTTCAGCTTTTTTCTTTGCTTGGTTTTAATCACTGCCATTGGAGGAAAAAAGGAACCGCAGAAATGTAACAATCTCATCTACGCAAGTGACTGTTGAAATTCAGCCAGAGGGGCACCTGGGTGGCTCGTGATCTCATGGTTCTCTCTCCCTTGCTCTCTCTGCCCCTCCCCCACTTGTGCTGTCTCTCTCTCAAAACAAATAAACTTGAAAGAAAGAAAGAAAGAAAGAAAGAAAGAAAGAAAGAAAGAAAGAAAGAAAGAAAGAAAAGATTGATTCACCCAGAAAGTTTCCATGTTCCTTAACGTCCCTCAACTGTTCTCACAAACCAAATGGAAGATGTTTCATTTTATTATATTTAACAAATGAGTTCAACTCATTTAACAAATGAGTCCACTGAAATGCTTCATTTGAGGATTTTTAAACAGGTTAGAAAAATTCATTTCCCCATTTTCCAAGGCTGCTGTTTTTATAGATACATATTTGCATAATTTTCAGTAAAACAAGCACATAACGGTAGAATCATTTCTAAACATCTGTTTCCCTACATTCTTACCACAACCCAAGTTTCTTTTAAAAAATTGGTTACTTCCTCATTCATTGTTATGACATCTCCTTTACTGGGAAGACCACCCTTTTAGTTCACTGTCACCAGGTAGCAGCCAACAACTGTGTTGGACAAAAGACTTAATGGTTTTGTTTCAAAGGCAACCATATTATTGACATGCTGAAGTACTTCTGTTTCTTTGGTGCCTAGCTTGCATTCAATTTTTTTAGAGGGCAGCCATCTCTAAATTTACCCTGGAACACTTGCTTTGTCCCAAAGCTGCGACTCCCCCATTTTATCCTTTTCTATATTTGTGCCAGTGTCAGAGCATCCGAAGAGTTGTCATTTCATAATAGGGTCCGGTATTCTTGTCGGGCTAGACAAGCAGTGTTTTTCTCGTTCGAAGTGTTCTTTTATATGATCATATAAAATTGAAAATTCTCTTTGTTGCATTCGTTAAAGCGGGCTGTTGAAAATATCTTTATTGGATGGCATTCAATCTGTAAATTAGGTTGATGTGAATGGAGATTTTCGTCTTTCGTCTGCCTATTAAGGAGTCCCATTGATTTCAGGCCCTCATAAAATTCTCCAACAGGATTCCTCTAAACATTTTGTGTGTTTTCAGTGTGGGCATTCGGGATTCTCTTAGCTTTTCAAGTACTGCGTAAGCTTCCAGGCCTGACTAAACATTTGTAAATCTTTCTTTTTTTTAATTTAATGTTTTTAATGTTTATTTATTTTTGAGAGAGAGAGAGCAGGGGAAGGACAGAGAGAGAGAGAGAGAGAGAGAGAGAGAGAGAGAGAGAGAGACTCCAAAGCAGACTCCAGACTCCAAGCTGGCAGCACAGAGCCCGATGCGGGGCTCGAACTTATGGACTGTGAGATCATGACCTGAGCCAAAGTCAGATGCTTAACTGACTGAGCCACCCAGGCGCCCCAACGCTTGTAAATCTTTAAATGCTCCTGATGTGTTATGGAATTGAGTGACAGTGGCCTGTGGACCTGATGAGTGAAGGTTAAGTTCTTCTGAACCCCCAATATGTATATTCATGAAAGCGAAACGCATGAGACTCGGTATGTTATGTGAGCTGGAAACACATTATGTGCACTTATTTATTTTTATATTAAAGTTAACTTCTCTCCAGTGGCAGCGTATGGTTGGGCCTTCTTGATCCCCCAAGGGCAGAGGCTTGCCCAGATTTGCTTTCAGAAACATAGGATTTAGTGTCAAAATGCATGTATCATCAGAGGGATGGGATCCCATGGACATAGGAGAATGGAACTGTAGAGTGGCTGACTAGGAGGTCGTTCCAGATACAAGGGAGTTTCTGGATCTCCTGGTGTGATGTCCCTGCACAGGATGGGTTCCCTCCAAGCTCAGTCACTTCTCTTCCAGCTCCCCTCTCTCCTTCCCCTCAGAGATGCTGTTTACTCACACTGTTTTATCACTTAGCATATAGATCTTCTCCCTAAAGTCATGTGTGAGTATCACCATATTACATTCCTGTTGGTTGGCAATTGGAATATCATCGTGTTGAATATTCAGAAGTCCTCTGGATCTATGTAGAGCAGAAATTTAAGCAGGCCTCTGCGGTCTTCTCAGTACCTGAGACACCCTAGCCCAAGACTGAGTGGTTCCCTGAAGTTCACGGACTCTGTCATTTCTTTAGGCTCAGCCTGTAGATCTTGGTGTTTCGTTGGACATACCACCAATGTCCTCTCTCCTGAAGTTTCTACCACCTCACAGGGACCATCTGCCCTTGCCTCCTTAGCCATGCCACTCAGACTTTCAGGAAACAAAAGTCGGGAAAGAGGGTTATCTGCAGTCAGTTTTTGCTCTGGACCCTGTAAATGCATCTTCCCTAAGGGAAGGGACTGCCAATCCCCTGTCTTTCTCATCAGACCCAGTAGAGGAAAAAACTCCATGAGAACCAAGCAAAAATTACTTTCAGAATGTTATTTTACCATACATATCATCATAATATTGACTCGCTGGAAACCCATGGAAGGGTCTAATCTACTCCGTGACCTCTCTTAGTTCTAATCTATCAGCTGTAATAATCCATACTTCTGCTTTCTTTTTCTTTCCTTGTTCTTGTTCTGAGGAATTCTGGTTTGCCTCATTTAGAGTCTTTAGGTTTTTTTGGAGAGACAGAGAACACAAGCAGGGGAGAGGGGCGAGGGGGGGCCATGAATCTTAAGCAGGCTCCACACTCAGCACAGAGCCCAACGCGGGGCTTGACTGCATGTCCCTGGGATCATGACCTGAGCCGAAATCAAGAGTCCAACACTCAACCGACTGAGCCCCCCAGGCACCCCTAGAACTCTTGTTCAGAGCTTTTCTTATTAGACCCCCCCTCACAGGCCACAGTAGGGCTTGTGAAGTTTGACCCTTGCATTGAGAGCCACTGCTAGTCAAGTCCAATCAGGGATATGAGAAAGTCATGAAGAATAGACCATAGGGTTCCTGTGGATGTCATGTCAACTGAGATACCGAGTGGGAAAGTTTCCTTCAGAAGTGTCTCTTATGTTGTAAAATGTAACGTTCGGTCATAAATGGTATGGAGAATAAGGTTGCTAGAACCCTCTGGGATGTGAAATTCCAGAGCTTTAAAATAATACGGAAATCACTACAGATTGTATGAGTGAGCTTTTGGTGCATAACAAACATCCTCCAAATTCAGTGCCATAGAGTCATTATTTCTTAGCTCTTGTTCAGCTGCCTGATCTAGGCCGGGGGGGCAGGGCAGCTCTGCTACACTTGGCTCCTTACTGAGTTGCCTGTTCTGGTCCGTTCCCCATGGGTCTGTTCTGCAGTCCAAGCTGAAGGGGCGGCAGCTTCCTCGCGACGGTCTTCTCATGGTGTTGACGAAGCAGCGCTAGCACATGCCCGACCACAGGGGCATTTTTTTGTTCGTCACATGTGGGCTCAGCCGTGTGATACGCTTTGGGCTGTGAGATGTGAGCAGAGTCCAGGGGCGGTGAAATATGTAGCATACAGTGGGAGGCTCTGAAAAGCGTTGTGGCATATGGTGGCCGATCACATCCTGGGGAGCAAATGAAGAATAATTCAGTCTATCACAGAGAACAGTACTGCCAAGATGCTCTCATGTAATCACGGCTGGCCATCCCTGAAAAGTAACCCCAACCACGACCTTCTCGAGTAGAGCTCAGGCACGTATGTTTATTTATACTTCTTTTCCTTCCAGTCTTCATTCCCCAGGTGCCCTCTCTGCCACCGTCTCCCTACGTTTTTAAATTTTACAACAAACATAATGACTTCTAAATTTAGTTTTTCCTTCCAGAATCTGACCGCTCAGCCAATAGTCCATAAAAGGACCTCACTGGCTCTAATGAGTACATGGAAAAATGGAATCCTCTCAGAGCGTTCTATCTACTAGTCCAAGCAACTCTTTGTGACACACTGGAGGTATCAGTCTTTTCTTTCTGTGGAGGAAGAAAAGCTCCCAGTGATCAAAGAAAGCCCTGTCCTTTTGGTTTTTTTTAATCTTTTATTTTTAATGTTTATTTTTAAGAGAGGGAGACAGAGCACGAGTGAGGGAGGGGGAGAGATGGAGGGAGGCACAGAATCCGAAGCAGGCTCCAGGCTCTGAGCTGTCAGCACAGAGCCCCACGCGGGGCCTGAGCCCACGAACCGTGAGCTCATGACCTGAGCCGAAGTCGGACGTTTCACCGACTGAGCCACCCAGGCGCCCCAAGCCCTGTCCTTTTGCTGTGGACAGCAAGATCACCATCATTCCTTTTAAAATGAAGCTGTCAGAAACAGGAAGATTATTCTTTCAATCTCAATGGACACGTCTTCCTGGGTTTTCAGGTCCGTAGGTTTCTGGCCTATCTGTGTGTGTGTGTTGCAAAAGGTTGGGAGCAGGGGGTGGGGGTTTGTGTAGCTCATCAGTTGCGTTCCGCCAGCCTCAGCACCAGAATTCACTGAAGCATATTGAGCAGGTAGAAGGGATGTTGCTTTCTCGGCTCATTGCAAAGGGACTCAAGCATCTTTCTAAGAAATACTGCAAGGAGATAGCCAAGAAGTGCTTGCCTTCATACAAAGAACAAAATGATGTTTCATGGGGGAGCATTTTAGTGTGGAGCCATTCCTGTTGGAAAAAAGACAGAGGTTGATTATTTTTAGATCACTTATTTGGAAAATGCCACCTGTAGAGCAAGAAAATAATAACGCCATCGGAACGTTATCCTCAAAATGCAGACAAAACAGGACAAAAAGCTATAAACAAAGACGAAAATGCTAGAACAGGCATCAACCACAAAATACACATGCAGTGGAGTTTCAAACGTTGTTTGGGTGGGGAAACAACAATGCAGGGAGGCAGACCCATGTCACGTTGTCTATGTTATTTTGCCCACAATGTGGGTTCCTGAGTCAGCGCTGGTCTCAGCGTTCACTTAGGGTTCTAGAAACATGGCAGAGGAAAACTCACTGATTCAATCCTTGGAGAGCCTGGATTTTATTCTTTCTTCTTTGTCTGTATTCTGGTATAGTATTGACTCATGTGAATCAGTTTATATTTGTGTTTATTGTGTCATTGCTTTTGATAAGACTTTTCACACGAAAAGTCGCTAGGGTCTGTGTGGCATTTCACCGAGAATTGGGCTGTCGGCATTTGAAACGATATTGAGTTTGTTTTCATATTTTAAGAGTGAATGAGTTCATGACATATGAAACCTATTCCTTTCCATTCACTGACCTCAAGAGATGAAAAGAGCAGCTAACGCGTCCCGCGTGCTTCCTGCGTGCCAGACCTCTTGCTACATGCTTCCCTTCTGTTCATTCATGTAATTTTTACAACTGTCTTAAGCGATTGTTACTCTTATCATCACCACTTTTCAGAGGAAGAAACTGAGGCACACAGTAAAGAAGTGATTTGTGCAGGGCACCCTTCCGGGAAGTGGAGGGGCCAGGACTCGGCTTTAGAGAGTCTGGCTCTAAAGTCTGACTTGCAAAGTACCTTATCAGTCTCACGTTTGCCCTCTACCTGGGCACTTACATTTGTGTGTCTCTGGTCAAACCATAAAGTGTTAGCTCCTTGAAGAGAAAATGTCTCCTGCGATTTGGATCCAGCAGGATACAGGAGTCACTTTAGACAATGTGTAATATGGCCGTCCTCACTTGCAATGTCCTGTGTGTGCAGGAAGGCTTCAGAGTAGGAGTCCCAGCCCCTCTCTGTTGGAGTGGCCTCCGAATACACTAAAACCCCAACGATTTCTCTGCCACTCTGCCATTTTGATAGCAGGATATCAAAAAAAAATCCTGATATTTTGTCAGGATTGGTGCAGTGGGTCCTAAGAAGCTTTCCCCGCCCCGCCAGTGCCCCTCCCGTCTGTCCTCTTTAGAGCAGCCGTCAGTCACCTCGCTTTTCCACTCAGAACCTTCCAAAGGCTGCCTGTTTCACTCAGAACAAAACACGAAGCCCTTCAAGAGCCTGTGTGATCTGTGACCTGCCACCCCATCACTTCCTTAACCACCGCCCTCCTTGCCTCCCACCGCCTCCTCCCACTGGCCCTCGGGCTACCTGTTAGGCACACCCTCCCCAGGCACAGACCATGTCAGGACCTCAGCCCTTGGTGGCCCCTCTGCCCGAAATGCTCCTCGCCCAGATATTTTTCTGCCCCCCGATAGAATCACGAAGTATCTCCACCCCGTGACTCTCCCCTTCCTCCCAGCATTATTTTTTTCCTCGGTGCTTCTAAAGACCCGATATGCCATGCATTTTCCTAATTTATTAGTTCATTTTCTGTCTCTGAACACTAGAGTGAATATTGTATTATTTTCATTCTGCTTTGGTTCCTATTGTATTCCTGGAACCGAGAAGCCCGTGGGCGTTCAATAAGTATTTGTTGACTGAATGAATGCATTATGGAGTTGTTTCGGAGGATTAAATGAACTAACGTATGGAAATAATTTCAAAAATTGCCTAGCATGAAATTAGTGTTTAATAAATGTCAGGTATTAATAAAATAATAATATGATAGTTCTTGAATGAATGATGAATTAAAAATTGGAGGCTATTACTTTATCATGTAGCGGAAAGAGAATAATCAAGCTCCAAACGCTTTAAATATTCTAAGTCACATTTGCAGTAGACGCCAGAGGAAGCGGTCCAGGACATCATTTGTGTTCTCTTTTCCTATTACCTCGAAGGAGAGCTAGAAACCACCCTTCCCTGAGCAGGAAATGGTCCCCAAACCTTGCTGCACTTTGGGATTGCCTAGGGATCCTTTCAAAATTGATCCTGGCTCACACGTCCTGATATTGTGATGTGATTGGTCTGGGGTGAAGCCTGAGCATTAGGACTTTTCCATCCTTCCCTGGTGATTCTGACCATGCAGCCGAGTTTGGGGACCAGTGCTGGAAGCTTTTCACAGAAGTGGCTATCGTAGAGGGGAAAAGCCTTCCCCAGTCCCTTTCTAAACTTGGAATTGAAAGTTTGGCCAACTGGGGCGCCTGGGTGGCTCAGCCGGTTAAGTGTCCAACTTTGGCTCAGGTCATGATCTCCCACTTTATGAGTTTGATCCCCACGTCGTCGTGCTCTGTGCAGATAGCTAGAAGCCTGGGGCCTGCTTCAGATTCTGTGTCTCCCTCTCTCTCTGCCCCTCTCCCACTCATACTCTGTCTGTCTGTCTGTCTCTCTCTCTCTCAAAGATAAATAAACATGAAAAATTTTTTTAAACTAAAAAAAAAGAAAGTTTGGCCAACTAGGGCTCACTTCTCTGCTCTGCAACCCATGCGACCATGAGCAGGTCACTTTACAGTCTTCTTCATGTCGAACGTCTTCTGTGGATTATGGTGCAAACTAAGAGCTCAAGGCCAGGCCCTAAAAATGTGGGGTATCCCCTCCCTTTTTTTCCCTGTGGTTCCTTCTGGGGATAAAAGGAGAGGCTCATTTCCAAGGGTAGCTCAAGAACCGCATGCTCTGAGGTGATGCTGTCTTATAAAGAAGACGAGAACGGAACAGTGGCCACCATGCCTCGGTGGCCCCTTTCTTCACCCAGGCACACAGAGCCATGCCTCTTTCAGGCCTGTGAGGGATCCATGTCAGAGGGTCAAGTTCCCAAGAGCCCTGCCTGAGGCTGCCCCCCTGGACACTGGGGCTCACCCTGCATCAATTGTGCTGATTTCATCAGGGCTTCGAGTTCTGTCCTTTAGCCTGCCAGGCTTCGTCCTGTGACCTTGTGCCGGCCTGAGGTCTGCCCACTGCAGTAGCCATGTCTAATTTCTGGGTCGAGACAGACATCTGTGACTTCACAGAAGACAGCCCCTCCCCTTTGACCCTGTAACTCCGCCACTCTGGGCTTGGACTTTTCTAGAAAGGTAGTGGGAACGCTGGGGATAGCACACTACCCGGGGCCCTGGGATGGGTTTCCCATTCCTCTGCCTTGAAGTTCTTAAGTATGTTTAAATGAGGGTTCCCACGTTTTTATTTTGCACTGTCATTGCAAATTAGGGAGCTGGTCAAGCGCGTGACATTTAGGAGACCTGGTGTGAATTGCACCTGCCTTACATCTGAGAAGCATGTGACCTTGACCCGGTTATTCTTTCTCTTTTGGCATTTGCCATGGGGAGGTAGTGGGGTCAAACCACCCTTCCTGTGGGGTGTTCTGAAGATGAAATAAGAGAACAGATGAGTGTTGGCCTATGCAGCACATAATATGTTTGCCCTCCATTCATTCTTCTCTTGTTCATAGCATTCCAGGCTGCTTCATCGAAGACATCTTTCCTTTCTGTCTATATTTTTTTATGCTTTATTTATTTTTGAGAGAGAGAGCGCAAGCAGGGGAAGGGCAGAGAGTGAGGGGGACAGAGGATTCAAAGTGGGCTCCCCACCGACAGCAGGGAGCCCAATGCGGGGCTCGAACTCACGAACCGGGAGATCATGACCTGAGCCAAAGTCAGACCCTCCCCCAACTGAGCCCCCCAAGGCGCCCCTTTTCCTTTCTGTTTAAAGGGGATTTCAAACTTTTATTTTCTTAGTGGCATATGTGTAAAGAACAGATCCTAGAGGGTTTCCGTTTTTTCTCACCTCTTATTCATTGCACAAAAGGACCACAGAATTCGTCCTCCTCAGTCTTTTTTTTTTTTTTTTTCTCCATTTGGACAATATGTTGTGCAGATGGCATATAGAATAGTGTCTTTCAAGGTATTTAAAAATGATCTTTTACAAAATTATTGAGGATGAGAAAGAGAGAAAATTGAATTAAGTCCTTGTCATTGAGGTAATAGTGCCTCACATTACTTAAAGGAGATTTCTGGTGTCCAGACTAATAACTCTTCCCTCAAGAAAGGCTGCCTTGGATAACGTCCATGAGTGAAGACTTCATTAAGAGTCCCAGGAGGTGGTTTGTGACCCGACACTCTGGCATACAAGGCGTGGGCCCTGAGGGACAATAAGCCACTATTTTGACTTCAGCTTCCGTACTCTTCTGAGGCTCTTTCTCAGCGTATCGGTTATCAATTGACAGTGTTCCACAAAGAAGTATCTTTCCCTCTACTTCTTCATGCGATTATTTCTTAAGAAATCCACTCTATGCCGGGTACTGTTCCAGGCAGCTGGGATAAATCGGTGAATGAAACAAAGTTCCTTGCCCTCGCGGAGCCTACGCTCGAGTGTGGAGGGCAGAAACGAGACAAAGATGTGCGTTCTGTAGCACGTAGGCAGGGGCTGAGTGTTGCGACACAAAACGTAGAAGGGGATACAGGGAGCAGGCTTGCTGCGTTCCAGCGTGTGGCCACAGGGTTGCCTGTGAGCAGAGACTTCAGAGCGCGGCGGTTGAGCCACACATGTAGCTGCGGGACCAGCATTGGGGTTGGGGGAACAGCCAGCGGAAAGGCCAAAAGCAGAAGTGGAGCTCGTGTTTTCAAGGAATAAGGAGGGCACACAAAAGGCGTGATGAGGCGTCTCCCCACATCTTCCCCACTGTCTCCCAAACAGCGAGTAGAAAGTTTCTAAGGAGAGAATGTGATTGCCAAGCCATCGTCAAAAGCTTACACTGATGCCTCTTTTCCTTTGTGTGTGCTTTTCCCACAGTCACATGACGCAGGCCATCCCCTTTGACGACCCTCGGTTGGAGACCTACCAAATCGTCCCTCCGGCCCCACGGAGTGTGGAGATGAGGAGGGACCCCGTGCTGGGGTTTGGTTTTGTGGCGGGGAGTGAAAAGCCAGTAGTCGTTCGCTCTGTAACACCAGGTAAGCACCCGGCCCACTCCCCATCTCCCAGGATTGCCTGCCACACCCTGTCCGGGTGACTGGCGCTCCTGGAATTTTCAAGCTGCTCCTTGTCTAACTGTGGAGCCTGGCTGAGTGTTTGCAACATCCAGATGGCGTCAGACCACCAGAGGCACACAAAGGGCTCTTCAAGCTAGGTTTAAACTGCCGAATGCATCCTATCTCTTGACTTAGGAAGACACTGATCTATCTTTTGTAACCATGGAAATGACCCACTTCTTAAAGTATGAATGCAAAGAAAGAGGCAGGCGCTGTACTGTATTTCACTAAGTTCATGATAAACTCCTTAGTGAGAAAAAGCAGAAAGTGACACTGAAGTCACAGAAGGATTTTAGTCACTGGAGCAGATGGACAGCTTTATGAAATGCACGCTATGCAGAATATATTTCCCTTCCCTGTTGCTGTTGAGCCGGACCAGGTCACTGACTTCAGCCAATGGCGTATTACCAAAGATGACTTGGAAATGCTTGAAAAGTGCTTGTACAGTTGCCCTGCTTTATTGGGCTTCTGCCCTGGGAGTCAAAAGAGCGTTTCCCTCAAGTGACCGTGACCCTTTCAGCCTCGGCCCCAAAACGAACACAAGAGGCTAGCAGCCTGCCATCTAGAGACGAATGTGGCCCGATCTGCGGCATGAAGCCAGAAGATCAGCCAATCAATGCTCATCCTAAAGGCCCGTGAGCTTGAGAAGAAGTGATTATTGGACAGCCGACTGAGTTTCAGGGTGATCTGTTATACAGCCATGGCTGACTGACAGAGTATACGGCAAGTCTCTTAAATTCTACAGTACGATCAGATCACGAGTATACATGGCCTCAGTCTCCCTCATTAGACTATGCAGACGTTCGACTGTCAACACAAGTGAACATAACAGACTATGATGTGCTTGCCCGAAGTGGGCTGCGATTGCCTTTGCAGAAACAAGGCTCTCTTAATTCTTTCTTTCTTTACGATAAGTATTTGTGTACTTTTTTTTTTTAAGATTTATTTTATTTTGAGAGAGAGAGAGAGAGAAAGAGAGAGAGAATCCCAAGCAGGTTCCATGCTCAGCACGGAGCCTGACATGGGGTTTGATCCCACAACCATGGGGGGGTCACGACCTGAGCCGAAGTCAAGACTTGGACACTCAACAGACTGAACTATCCAGGTGCCCCTCATGTATTTCTTTTAACGAGCTTGTATTGGTTTTATTTTCACACAAAATGAAACTCTCTTCCTTACCAGTTCCTCTTTGGAATTTGGCAAGTCGATGACAGAGGTCAGTAGTAACGTCCTGGGGTTACGAACGTGGACTCCGGCAGCCGATTGCCTGGGTTTGATGGTTTTGGAGGTTGCCTCTGCCCCGTATTAGACTGTTTGTAGCTTTCATGTTAATTCCTCTGCATTTCAGTTTGGCGGACACTTCTCTATGTCCTCTGGATAATGGGGATCGTGGTTGTATCCATCTTTAAGGGCGAGGGACAGAATGAGATAACGTTAAAAGAGTGCCAGGTACATAGTTCTCATTCGAAAAATATTTTTATTGTGATTATTGTTATTGTTATTAGTAGTAAACTCTAAAATATTTGGGCCACCGAGCCTGCCAGCTAAGGAAAACGAAAGGCATCTGGTGAGTAGTACACATTTCAAAAGTCGATGTCATTTTTCATTATTTTGACCTAATGTGGCCCAGGGTAAAGCACTGCAGATACGGTCGACCACGTCGCAGACTTGTACGGAGAAAAGTAGGCTTCCTTTTCTTTCCCACCACTGCCTCCCCACACAGCTTCTTACCTGTTTGCCAAGCTTTTCGTTTTATTAGCTGTAGGTCCTATCTTCATTCTGTAGGTGGGATTGTGGAGATTGATGCCAGTTGCAAATTTTATGCTTAAAATGAAAGAGGTTTGTTGCTTGCTATAATAATAAAATAATACAGATGCACCATACAACATAGATAGCACGGAGGAGAAAGTTAAAAAAAAAACAAAATCACCCGAGCTGCCGCTGCTGAAAGTGAACCACTATTCACATGTGCATAGAGAGTCTATGGAAAGTAGACGATTCTGTGCATATGTATGCGTATGTTATGTATCCTATCTATGAGATATATAATGTATTACATGTGCATGTGGACACATTTTTTTTTTCCTAAGCAAGACATCATTTGGCATGCTGCTTTCTAATACTGGGACCCTTGAACATCTCTGGTTCTGAGATTCTCTAAAGTGTGGTTCCTCCCCAGAGGTGACCGGGGATTTGATTGTTATTTTTCATGCGTTTATATTGCCTCACTGTTCCTTCAAGCTCTTCCCTTCCCTGCCCTCCATGCTCCTTTCGCTTAGCACTAGCTAAGCCCCTAATATTCAACACTAGGTTCAATATTAGGACACTAGCGCCTAATATTCAACAATTTCAAGAGTAGTAGACAAAAGTGAAAACATGTCAAAGAGTACTGTTGTGAGTCATTTTTCGGTGTGAAAATGCTGGTCAGATAAACTGTGTCTTTCCTAACAGTGACTCTGCGGAGGTTCCGATAATTTCTTTGGCATGACCAGATTTTCTATACAAGAAATACAAATTTCTTGACAATGCAGCCTTCAGCGCACAGGGCACGAGACGATTCTCTGAAGGGCGCCACTGGTTCATATCTTGGAAGGAACTGTCTTTCCTCCCTCTGAAATGCTTGGTTTCAGTTGCTTGATGAAACACAAATATTTCCATTTGATCAGACAAGTGGGGTCAGAGGTGAAAGGATGTCCTGTTAATCTTCAAGTGGTTTGCCCACGAAAGTAGTTAACATCCATCAGCCAGTTAGTATGAACATTTTTCAGTCTGTGATCAGCGTTTGATTTCTAACCATTTGTTTGAACGTGAGTGAATGCTTGCAGATAATCCAATGGTTATATCAACTCTCTCAAGGGATTTTCAGAATTTCTTATGTGTGCAAACACTGAATCTCAGTTCCCGCATCTTGCATTGAATATTTTTTTTATCACCGACATGAGGAAGCGTTAAGGTTTTCCTCGCTTTTTTTTCTACCCAGGAAGATTAGTTTATGCTGCAGCTTGAGTGACATAGATGCCAAGTGTCTCGGTGGGTGGGAAACAACTGACTTACTTCGAGATCCATCTCTGCGTGTGAAGTGTTCATTTCAATTACTAAATAAAGCAATAGCAATAATATTTGAAAGGTAATGTTTGAGCTGCTGCCTATTACCCAGTGGCAGACCTGGGAATAAAGTTAAAATTATCGTACCCTATGAATATGCGGGGACGTAATTCCATTAGACATGTGGATAACGGAAGTATTTATTTATGGGTTTTATTTCATTCAGATGTGTGCTTCATGCAGATGTGGCTTTATGTGTCCAGAAACCTGGCAGTGACCAGTTTTTAAATTATGGAAGCAAGTTCCAAGCAGGTGTTGGCCACCCTGAACTTGGAAGAGTCCACAGACCTAAGCTGAGACCCAGTTCTACTCTTTCATCGGGTTCTTTAACCTGTGTGAGCCTCGGGCATCTCATTATCTGACAGGGAGTCAAGTGTCAGTGGGATTCAAGGCCAAGCAGCCTGGTACATAATAAATACTCAGCAAATATTAGTTCCCTACCTCCTTGCAAAAACTCCTCCACATCTGCTGAGAAAAAGACCATGCTGGATCAAGACAAAAACAAGAGTCCTCTGTCATCACATGTGAACACAGACGCACACTCCCAGGCACAGTCCCAGCCACAAAAATGAGCAAACACCCTCATCACCAAGCTGATACGAGTGTCTGCTGTTTCCTTATGAATCCCAGCTTGAGTTCTCCTTCCTTCCCCAGACCTTTTATTTTCATATTTATGTTTAATGTTTATTGATTTATTTTGAGAGAGAAGAGAACATGTGTGTGCACGAGTGGGGGCAGGCAGAGAGAGAGAGGGAGAGAGAGAATCCCAAGCAGGCTCCCTGCTGTTAGCACAGAGCCCGACGCGGGGCTTGATCCCATGAATTGTGAGATCATAACCTGAGCCGAAACCAAGAGTCGGACACTCAACCGACTGAGCCACCAAGGCGTCCCCCCCTTCCCCCAACCTCTTAGACAAGAATGATTAAGATGCTCCCACTTCTCAAACCTTCCCCAAAAGTATGGAACATAAGGACAAATCCTGTCGGTCTTTCCTAACACCTTCTGATGTGCTGATTGGCCACCCGTTTGGGGAATACCTTCTTCCAGGGGCTTCGATACTCAAGGTATGGTCAGTTGACCAGCAGCATCAGCAGGCCTTGGGATCCTGTGAAAAATGTATGACCTCACCCTCAGCAGACCTCCAAATCTGCTGAGTCAGTCTGCAGGGCAGTAAGGTCCCCAGGGGGTGCATGTGCCCATTAAAGTGTGAGAGGAGCTGCTAGGCTGCCGTGTCTCAGACTTGCCTGGAAAAGTTCTGGAGAAATGCTGATGCCGAAGTCTCACCTCCAGAGATTCTGATTTAATTGGCCAGCGTGTAGCCTGGACTTATCCAGTGCAGCTTATCCAGAGCCCCTGAGTTCATTCTTTTTTTTTTTTTTTTTTTAAGTAAGCTCTACTCCCAGCTTGGGGCTCGAACTCATGATGCTGAGATCAAGATTCACATGCTCTACCGACACAGCCAGCTGGGTGCCCCTCCCCAGTTCTTTGCAATGTGCAGCCAGGGCTGGGAAGGACCCATGTGGAGAACACGCGGGTGCGGTGGGGTTTTGTGTCGGCGGACAGCACCAGGTGCTTACAGTGAATCGTGATGGCGAGCGGAGGACATGGATGGATGAGCGACAGTCTTCTCACCTGTACTTCATTCTCATTTGTCTCCAGGTGGCCCCTCCGAAGGCAAGCTGATTCCGGGAGATCAGATTGTAATGATTAATGATGAGCCTGTCAGCGCTGCGCCGAGGGAGCGGGTCATCGACCTGGTCAGGTGCGTGGCTCACTCCCCGGGGCCCCGTCCTGCTGCGAAGGCTATTCCACAGCCCTGAGACCTCATCCAGCAGAGGAAGGGCTTCCCACGAGCCACTTTAGGGCAGAAACGCAAGCCCGCGCGTTCACCTTGAAAATGCTGGTGACATTGACCTCTAACATAAAAACCCATGCCCCCTAAACACAAAACACGTGCACCTTGACTGTTACCGTGGTGACTCCTTTTCCCATCACTTTGTTCCCCTTTCCAAACTACTAACGCGTTGCTATTGCATAATCAAGGAGGTAAAAATGCAATGCCCAAATTCAGTATGAGTGATGAGTAATTTTATATAATCCCATGGATACACAAACATATAGTTCACTGACTTTTCATACTTGACTGAGTGATTCATTACTGAATTGTGAAATCATCAACCGAAGGAAAAGGATAATTAGGTCAAAGCTGCGACAGTTTAAAAATGTGCTTGGTTTATTGGTTTAGCTTGATCCTAGATAGAAGCGATTCGTTGTGTGATATTCTAAGTGGGGCACCAGAAAATATATTTTATGTGATGTTACCGTATTGGTCCAGAATCTCCTTAAGAGCCCACTGGAGTTTCTCTCCCACAGTGTAGTCAGGGCAAAAAGGGGTCATTAGAAGTTTTCCAAATGAAGCCATGCCTATTTTATGAGTGAATCCGCTTGTGTTCCGGGGGTGTAGAGGGATAATGGGTATGTGACACCCGTCTTTTGTAAATCGATTTTTTCAAGCACAATTGACGCAGAAGCTAAAGCTATCACAACACTTTAAACTGAGAAGGGGGTCTTCTAACATTTATGCTCTTTCATAACAAAAAGTACCCCTGCGCTTCGAAATGGCATTAAATGGAAGTGTTTCTGGGGTTTTCCGGAGAAAGTTTCTTTCCCAAGCTTAGCTCGGCTTCTGCTTCGTGGAAAAGCACTGGCTGGTCATGCATCCTTGGAAGAACTGGGAGGAGGGTAAGACAGAGAAATAGAAATAGAGGAAGCTTATTTTTCAGGTGAGCAATGGTTCCAGTTTTAGGGCAGGAAGGCCCACATCCTGGGAAACGGCTAGTCACCCTCATGTAGTATAGGCCTATTATAATGGAGCCTTCGCAGCTGGCTGGCAGAGTGCTTTGGTGGGGTGTCCGCATCTCCCCGGGGTGTGCCTCCACCGGGCCCTGAGGCTCGTGTCCGACTCCCCCTGCATCAGGAATGAGACCTCCGATTTTCCCATGGGGCAAAAATATATGACTCAGGAGTCACTGTGTGCTTTCAAGCCCTGGGGAGGGAGGTGCAGTGTTACCATTTGGAGTCACTTCTTTCTTGAGATGCTTGTGGCTGTCGGCGGGGACAGACCTCATCCAAGCAGGCTCTGAGCCTCCTATAGCCTTGCATCCGGAGTACCTTGTTTGGGCCTGATGGCAGGCCACACGGTTATTTTGTTTTCTCCTAGGTACACGCCTCTGTAATCATTTCTATTGATTTGTGTGTCCGGAGGATGATAGAAGAAAGAAAATGTCTGTGTTTGGGTTTCCTTGGACTGAATTGCTTGCTGTGGGACAGAGACAGAGCCAAAGCTGTCTAAAAGCATGATCATTTCTTAGCAATCCTACGGGGGGGGGCATCTAAAAAGAACCCCCCCCCCCATTTTTCCCTCTGCTTTAACACATTACGAAGGAAGTGGCCTCTCCATAAACAAAATCGCTGTAGGTCTTTATGGGCAACAGGGTTTGGTGAATATTCGTTGGCTAAATGCACGACAGCTCACACTCCACATCCAGCCTGCCACCTGTTTCTGCACCGCCCAGGAGCTAAGAATGGTTTTTACCATTTTTAAATGGTTGGCGGGAAAAGGGAGACTATTTTGTGACACACGCCAACCATGTGAAAGTCAAATTCCAGAGTCCGCAAATAACGTTTTGTTGGAAAACAGCCACACCTGGTCATGTGCGTGTTGCCCAAAGGTCTTGTCTCCCTATGGCAGCAGAGTCGAGCACTCGTGATAGAGACCCATCTATCCCTTTACAGGAAAGGTTTGTCAACCCCTGTTTTAGGAGATCCTGCAGGAACTAATTGCATTTTCTTTGGTGATTACTGCAACATTCCCACACACTTGATGAAGACGTTCCATTTGAAATGGAACGCATGTACGCTTTTTAAACATCATGAAGTACTTCGGGTGCATAAAACTTCCTGTCACGTGTCAAGGCCCACCCTCCGGGTTGGAGATCGGGAGGGCAATAGGAGAGAGCCGAGGTCTCCTTTGCTCCTCTGACTGGCATTGGCTGTTGACTCCCTTTCTGTCATCCATCCGTAAAAGCTCGCTGTCCTGTGAAGTCCATGCATGAATTCTTTGGGGGTGGGAAAGGAGGGCATCCTGGGAGCCACTCATAGGGCATACTGGGAGCTCGGTACCGAGCATGGGGGTCTGGCGCCGACAAGACCAGCTACCGTTCAAGTGATCTGCTTAACCCCATCACAGAGGCCAGGAGGTACCCTCTGCCCGGATCTCGGCCCTCTGACAACGCCAAAGTTCTAGATTTCTTACGTGGACTGGAGGAGGGAAGCGGGGGAGGGGAGGTGCTGGCTGGCAATAAAAGATCACATTGTACCTCTTCCTAGAAAGTTCTGGGGGGTCGCACTTGTTCGCAGCTCACTTTGGAATGGGGCCTGAGTGTCTCTTTGCAAGTGTCTCACTAGTATGTGAGAAGAGCACAGTTTCATTCCGGAATGTGGCCTGATGTCGTGGAATCAGGATCCGCCTAAGTTCCATGAGAAAAGAGACCTTGTCTGTGTTGTCCCCTCACGTGTCCCCATGACCCGGCCACAGGCCGGGCTCACAGGAGGCGCTCAGTAACAATGCGTTGAGTAAGCGGGCAGGCTCTGAAGAACACTCTGTGAAGACTATTGACTTCGATGGTTTCCCCCAGCCCTTCCTTCAGCTCGTGTTCTGCAAGTATGAATGTCAGCTGAGGGGTTTCATTCACTGATTTATCAAACCTTTTTAGGCACCCAGTGCATGCAGGACCCAGAGCTAGGCACCAGCCACAGGGGGCTCACAGCCCTCACTACCCTGATTAGTCATGGTGGACCTCCTCGAGACAGACAAGACCCCCACATCGAACCCTTGGGTGAATTTCTCAGAGTCAAAAAAATTTTGCTAGTGTGGAAAACACGTAGGCCCTGGATGCTGTTGAGCTGGTGGACATATCACATAGTCCTAAAGGCCTGCTCCCTTTAATCTCAGCGCAATACATTTATCTTTAGAAGAGTAACAAGGTGCTTTCTTTTAACCTAAGAAAGCCTAGTGCGATAACACGGTGCACTTCCCCGGGATGGAACGCCCTTGGTTGTAGCGTTCCTTTGGTGGCCGATGCCTTCCAACTCATTAAGCCAGAATTTGGAAATAATGCATTTCTCACTAATGAAAAAAGTTCATGTATTAGAAGATGTTCCTGTGCCTTCCCATGAGCTCAGTCGTCTGTCCGCCATATGCATACTAACCTAAAAATGTAGCTTGGGTAACATCGTCTCTGGGCTTCTCAGTCGATATGTGTTTCAATGTCTGTATCTTACACAAGATAAATTCCCTTTCTGTCCAATAAAATATCCCATTTTCTTAGCCACTAAGGAAATTCGGAAAAACACTCATCATTTTAATAAGCCTGTAAAATTCGCTCTTTAAAAATTGGCATCCATTTACTCCTGTAAGTGGTTCAGTCTTGTTTTGTTCTTTTTTTTCCCTCCCAGTACAGCATTTGCTCGTGAATCACTTTTTGTTTCCAGATACTTTTGTGTTTCTTTGTGCGTTCTTTTTCTTATCATTTGGTTGCTCTATGATAGCAAATTATTTATTTTTCTAGAGAAAATAAAAGAGTTTCTCGGAGACCAATTTACTACTATAGTAACCACATTTGGGGTTTTTCATGTAGCCTCAAAAAGCTGTAATTGCTGTGCTGAAATTAGACGAGTTCTGTTCATTTCACAGTTGTCTAAGTTGTTAACTCTCGCTCATACTTTCGAGTGGTTGAGGAGCAAAATCTTTGAAGAATCCGTGCCCTTTGCAAATTACCATATCTTTCTTCTTTAGAAGTATCCAAGGATAATTTCCCTTGGCTTTTCATAATTAGGCAAATTAACTTAAAAGAGTTCCCAACATTTTATTTTTGAAATCTATGGAGTATAATTGCTCGTAGACGTTATGAATTGTGCCCCATCCCTCAAGGCTAGCCAATCCAGTTGCATTTATTTGACTTCAGCAAACAATTATTGAGCATTAGCTGGGTACCAAACGTCATGTAGGATACTGGCGATGCATAAATACCAAAGACGTGATTCCTGCTCTAAAGGAGGAGACTTCTAACTAACGGCACTGTATTTACGAGTGTTGCAAGGCTGCGGGGGAGGGTAGTGTTCAGTGGGAATGTTTGGTGAGGGCAGATGGGGATGTGCAGGAATGTAGTGAAGTTGTAAAGGGTGGCTGTTGACCCTGAGTGGCAGGGCAGGTTATGGCTGGAGAGAGGGCTGTAAAATCGATCTCGCCTTTGTCCCCCGAACCCCCAGAGCCTCCTGATGGACACTTCCTTTCCAGCGTGCAGTTACGAAGATACACATTGCTCATGTGGCTATCCTAAACCACAACCTCAAAATCTGGTCCTGCAGCCGCCCCTCTAATGCGGCAACAAAGCTGCTGGCTTGCTTTAGACTAGAGGCACTGGTCTTTTGTGATTCGAGATTGGATAAAAAGCATGGACTTCTGCTTCCTCCACCCAGGAGAATCCGCGTGCGCACGCAGTTTCGCATAGAGTCAGAATGTTCCTGGAGGCCCGCAGAATCTGAACGTGCTGGCTCCCTTCCGTCCCTTTTGTTTCTATCTGAGTCTGAAGGTAACGGTGAAGAGCCAGATATGCGAGCAGCTCAGTCTTTCCCACCCTTCCAGCATAGCAGTGAAAGCTGAGGGTTGCCCAGCCCGTGATGAGAAGGCACAAGGGTTGAACTGGAAACTAGCTCCCCTTCTCCCAACTCTGCGACAGGGCAGCTCACCATCCCTCCATCTGTCTTCTGTCACCACCCAGGTTGATTATGCCTGCTGGTCTATGTAATGAGCTGTGCTCTAGGTACAGCCACATCTAGAGAAGATTGTCCACATCTCTGGGACGCATCACCCTTTCTATATTAATGTTCTGTGATTGCGGAGCAGTAGGGTTCTTCCAATAAGTATAATAAGAATAAGACTAGATGATAAATTAGTAACCATCACTTTAATTCACAAAGGACAAACACTAATTTTTAGTGGCATTCCTTTTCCCTAAGTGACTATAATATGTAAAAACACGCCAGGCAATGTACAAATTTCCTTCTAAAAAAAATTTTTTTTTAAGTGTTTTTTTTTTTTTTTTTGAGAGAGAGAGAGACACTGCAAGCGGAGGAGGGGGCAGACAGAGAGGGAGACACAGAATCCGAAGCAGGCTCCAGGCTCCAAGCTGTCAGCACAGAGCCCAACGCAGGGCTCGAACCTACGAACTGCGAGATCATGGCCCGAGCCGAAGTTGGAAGCTTAACCGACTGAGCCACCCAGGCGCCCCTGTACATATTTCCTTCTATGGCCAGGAAGATTATTCCAATAATTATGACCAGAATGCCCAAAAGCACAACTCATGTCTTCCCTAGAACACGTACCTCTCAACAAGACGGATGAGCCAACTCACCCCCACAATCACAGCCAGAGCTCTGTGTATAGCTTCGAAGGGTAACGTTTTTGACATTCAGGAGGAAAAAAGAGAATATGATCAATCACATCCCGACTAATGATGAGAGTTAATATGTATTAAGTCCTTCTTATATGCTAAACCCTTTCATTCCTTCGTACGAAGACCAGACAACACCTACACGGCGCTTCCAATACGCTGTCCTGTGTACATTTTGTATAGTAACTCATTTAGTCCTCACAGTGATTAATGGATACAGTGGTTACCTCTGATTTACAGATGGGGAAACTGAGGTGCAGCAAGGTTAAGGGAAGTGCCACCATCCCGCAGCTAGTAAGGGGTGGAGTGAAACCCAGTCTGGCTCCTGTAGTGACTGCTTCTAACCTGCTCATCACGTGTACTGCTTAGGACAGCCCTGTGAGCAAGGAGTGTTGATAGTACCCCATTACAGAATGGGAAAGGGGCTTAAAGAAGTTAAAGCACTTGCTCAGGGTGAGCAAGGAGGGGCACAGTCGGGGGTGGAAGAAGCCAGTATGAATTACCTGGACCTGTTTGTACCGAGGGGACCAGCCTGGTTATCTGGCATACCGAGTCCTCACTCCGTAGGGCCAACAGACAGCAGAGCTATATTTGGCCTCTAGAACCCAGATCTTAGCACCCACACCCTCCATTTGGGGATTGTACGCAAAGAGCCCGTCTCCTGTCCCAGGTTGGCCGAGCACTCACTTTGATTTTAGCAGGAAGTGCTCAGGAGTACCTGGCTGTTGTAATTCGTGGAAGACCGGCAAGCTTAATAAGGCCGAGAGAAACCATTTAGAAGGGACCTGTCGAAAAATTAGATCTCAGCCCATCTGTCTTCTTATCAGTCTCTCTCCTCATCAGAATTATAATGGAAAGTCAAATCAGATCATGTTCCAGGGGCGCTGTGTCTGCAAAAGAATATATTAGGAGGGTCACCTTCCTGTCTAATTTCGGCTGGGCTTAGATGCATCACGATGCTGCTTAGTAAAATAACAAAGCCAAGAACATCTACGGAGCGTCGGGCATATAAAATATGCATGATGATGTATGATACAATAAGGCCTTATTATGGAAAGACCAGCAAGCAATTTCAGCGAAAACACGAAAGAACAGGCCCTTGGTATGCTGACACCACACCTTGTAGACTTACCTGATACGTTTTCTGACAATTGCAAATTACAGAGCCTGGGGAGAAAGAGGTCAGCAGTTCTAGAAAATGGAACGTGTGCGAAAACATTCTAATAAGGACAAAGTAGAAAAGGCGATTTGGGTCCATAGTTCATAAAGGTGATAATGAAAATTAAGAAGAAAAATGGTGTCGTTCAGATTATTTCAACATCCCTTATATTTTGTTAACGAGCACCGCCAACTCTCTCGGCACATCTCGCCATTACCGTACATGCTCATGTGCAACTCGTGTGTGGAAAATGAGCGTCGAAGATTGGAGAGTCACAAAAAGTTTAAAACTAGGGCATGTTCTCAATTAGCTCATATGGTTGACACTACTGAATACCTTAACATCTTATCTATATGAAGAAAAAAATGGTAGGGGCACCTGGATGGCAACCAACTCTTGATTTCGGCTCAGGTCGTGATCTCACGGTGTGTGGGTTTGAGCCCCGCGTTGGGCTCTTCACTGACAATACAGATTCTCTTTCTCCTTCTCTCTCTGCCTCTCTCTCTCTCTCTCTCACTCAAAATAAATAAACTTAAAAAGCAAAAATCAAATATTAAAAAAAAATGGTAGAAGATGATTATTGGCCCTATGCTGTGTTCTGTTAATCCTTTTGAAGTACAAGTTTATAAATTAGTCCACACACTTTCTATATATAAGTACTGAAAAGACCAAACAAACAAACAAACAAAAATCTTGGTGAGCCTTCAGTCAGAACGTGACCAGGACCAACTCTAAGCCCCATTCCCTAGAGATTTTACTAGAAGGTCTCAAACGCTCAGCACCAGAGCCCATCTCTTCAGGCAACCCAGCGGGTGGGCAAGAGTCTCTGTCCCAATGCTCAGATGTGCAAGAAGTGTATTTTTTTTTTTTTAAGTAAGCACTATGCCTGGGGCGCCTGGGTGGCTAAGTCGGTTGATCATCCGACTTCGGCTCAGATCATGACCTCATGGTTTGTAACGGTTATAACTCTTTAATATATGAATATCCTAGTATTTAAACATCTCTGGAGATCTTCTTTTTAGTCTTGGTCATGTTCATCCAGGAAAATGACAAGTTCCCCTGGAGAAAGAAGGCTTAGGGGAGATTTTGAGTTTTGCCACATACCAATTCATTAATTCTAGGGTATTTCCTCAAGCATACCCTTTCTTCATTAAAAAGTTCTGCATCTAGGGGCGCCTGGGTGGCTCAGTCAGTTAAGCATCTGACTTCAGCTCAGGTCATGATCTCAGAGTTCATGGGTTTAAGCCCGTGTCGGGCTCTGTGCTGACAGCTCGGAGCCTGGAGCCTGCTTTGGATTCTCTGTCTCCCTCTCTCTCTGCCCCTCCCCTGCTCGTGCTCTGTCTCTCTCTGTCTTTCAATAATAAATAAACGTTAAAAAAAATTTTTTTTAAGTAAGCACTCTGCCCAATGAGGGGCTTAAACTCAAAACTCCAAGATCAAGAGTTGTGTGCTCTACTGACTGAGCCCCAGAAGTGTATTGTTATTTATCCATTATATAATAATCCGAATTTTATTCCAAATCCCCACTCTAGTGTCCGGTCGGTTCATTCCCTTGCCACAGTGCCGAGTCTCCATCTGGGGGCATTGCTGTAGCAGGAGGAGGCACTGGGGGAGGTGAAGCGTGTGCCCTCTGCCCCCATCATCCATTTCGCTAGAACTTGTTGGGATATCTTTGTGCCCAGCTGGTCTGCCTTTGCTCAGTCACCTAGGCGCGGAGCTGCCATGGCATCCCTTGTTCACCACTGTCGGCCCTTCCTTAGCCACCTCTCCGTCATCGTGGGTGCGCTTACCCCTCCTGAGCCAAACTGGGACATAGACTACTCTCTGGGGCTCTTTTCCTCCAAGATCTGGTCCCCCCTCCCAGAGTTCTGACTACGAAAGAAAGCCCAGATCATTGTAGTCTTTAGTTCCACCAGACTATTTGAAGGTTCCCAGTGGAATCTTCCTGGAGGAAAAGCTCTTGAAAGGAGGGGAAGGATGCCTGCTCTTGCATAGGCACCCACAATTTGGTGCTTTTCTGCATACCCTAAGATCCACTCTGTTCCCCCTCCCTCTGACCAGTGTCCATGCCGGAGAGGAGGAAGCTTTCCTCTGATTTGCTGAATGTCCTTCCCAGCCTTTAGTTTTTATCTTCAGTTCTTAGAGCCTAGATATTTTTCCACTTCTGTCGCAGCCCTGTCCTGGACTGATGAGTGGCGTGTGAACTGGCTGACCACATGGGGAAAGAAATGAGCGGGGAGGGCATGGAGATGAGAGGGGAATGTCGGTGAATATTCCAAAATATTATCCTGCTCCCTGATGACAAGACATGTTGTGGCATAGAAATCAGAGCGATTTGATTTCAAATGCCACCTCTGAAATGGATTAGCTGTGTCTGATGTTGGACAAGGGCTTAATTTATAGTAATCCTGTGTCTTGACCCATAAAACGAAGATCTGTTGTAAGAATTAGATAAACCAGAATGAGAGAATGTATGTGAGAACACTGTGCGACTTGTAATCAGTTAGGTCTTTGTGTCAGATGTTGTCATTAATGCTCTTGACGTTGCAGAGTAGGAGGTTGGAGCACCATGCAGATATTCCGTCCAAACCATGGAGAGGAACCTGAAATTTAGTTCCAAGGAAGAGAACTAGGAATTTAGTCTTTCAGGATAAAGAGAACTTGAGGAACGATGAAAAAACCCAGAAGGCCGTCAGTTGGTTTGCCAAGGCTGGCCCCCAGAGCTCTAGAACCCAGCAGTGATAATCGTGAACTTGACTTGGGGATCCACACAGGTGTGCAGCCGTGCGTTGGATGAGGTGCTGGCCAGAACATGAGGGATTTAACTGTTGTGTCCTATGTGTGAGGTGGTTGTGGGACTATTGGCATGTGCCTTGCTGAGGTTAAGATTAGGTTAGGAACATCCTAAATCAGGAGTCGGCAAACTTTTTCTGCAAAGGACCAGGTTGTAAATATTTTAGGCATTGCCGGCCATATGGTCTCTGTCACAGCAACCCGATTCTGCCGTTGTAGCACGTGAGCAGCCATAAATAATATGTAAACAAATGAGTGTGGCTGTGTTCCAATAAAACTTTGTTTACAAAAACAGTGGGGGACCAGATTTAGCCCCCCCCCCCCCCCCTGCTGCCTGCCTGTTGTCTGCTGGCCCCTGGCTTAAACCGATGAAAATGTAAAGGGACCAGTTCTGAAGATAAGAGGGCAATAGGGACAGGACAGTGAAACAGAGGGTTGGGAGGGGGGGGGGGAGTTTGCTAGGGATCATAATAAACAAAGCAAATATTGTGGACTCCCTGGCCACCTAAAATCCTTTTTGGAAAGTGGAGAGATGGGGAGAAAAGTAAGAAAACAAGCAAACAGGTAAACATCACAGACTTCTGTAGTGTTTTCACTTATCCTCCCTAGTCAGCCCCCAAAGTTAATTACTCCCATATCTTCAGCCACTGAAATGTACATACATCTTTATTATAATCTATACCACACAAGGTTATCTGTGTTTGTGAACTTGTCCATCTTTGTCACAAGTGTGTGTTTTTGTTTTGTTTTGTTTTGTTTTGTTTTGTTTTGTTTTGAGAGAGAGAGGGCAGGGAAAGAGAGAGAGAGAGAGGATCCCAAGCAGGCTCTGCACTATCAGCTCAAAGCCTGACACAGGTCTTGAACTCATGAACCGCGAGATCATGACCCGAGCCAAAATCAAGAGCCTGATGCTTAACCTACTGGAGCCACCCAGGCGCCCCACAAATGTGTGTTCCTTAGTGACAAAGACCAGGATTAGGATAACACTAGCTGCTGTGACAAACCCCAGACTCTACGGTGCTTCAGTCACAATAGGAATTTGTCAATCACATAAGGTCCATAATGAGTGTTCCTGATGGGCGGACCGCTCTCCTTCAGCGGAGAGTCCAGGGACACAACCCAGACCCTACCTGTTTTGTGACTGGCCATCTTCAGCACACGGCTTCCAGTTTGTCCTTGTCAGACTGCAGACGGGGAAGAGCTTGGAAGGGCACGTTGGAAGGGTTGCCTGGGCCAGGCCTGGAAGGGGCGGGGGTGGGGCCGAAACGGCACTTCCAGTCTCCTTCCTTTGGCAAGAAGCCAGCCACATGGATGACCCTACCTGCACAGGAAGCTCTGTGCCGTCCGGGAGCCTGATCGGTGGCGGGAGCGGGCACGCAGAGCCCAGAGCCACTTTCTGCACAGACGCGATTTTATGTGTCACGCTAGCCTTCCTGCCTGGTGCAGTGCTCAACACAAAACTGAAAAGAGATTTTTTTTTTTTTTTTTTTTTTTTTTTTTTTTTTTTTTTTTAGGAATACCTCTAAAAGCGAGCGTAACACAGACCTGCCTTTTAAAAGATTACGTGCAATTTGTCTCATTAGTCTTTTCATCAAACCTAAACAAGCCGATAACCTTTTCAGCAGTGGCGCCGGAAGCAGGTGCATTGTTTGTCCCCTGCTTTCACATATGTGTTGGTTTTAGTCTTGCCACCTGTGTTCCAAACGTCTCCACCACTTCACCAGCATGGCTCACGGTCTTATCTCTATCTGCCTCACTTTTACTGGCTGCATTCTTTCTTCTCAACTGCCTCACACCACCTTAGACTCTGCTCGTAGATTTGAAATGAGGCATCTAGGGAGTGGTTTCAGTTACCGTTCTGAAATTCAACTGCCCCTTTCTGCAGCGTCAGGTCTCGTACCCAGCATAACCAGAGTTATACTTATGCCCACGCTGAAGGTGACCTCTGGTGTACTTTAAACTTATCTTTTCTCGGGGCGCCTGGGTGGCGCAGTCAGTTAAGCATCCGACTTCAGCCAGGTCACGATCTCGCGGTCCGTGAGTTCGAGCCCCGCGTCAGGCTCTGGGCTGATGGCTCGGAGCCTGGAGCCTGTTTCTGATTCTGTGTCTCCCTCTCTCTCTGCCCCTCCCCCGTTCATGCTCTGTCTCTCTCTGTCCCAAAAATAAATAAATAAATAAATAAATAAATAAATAAATAAATAAAACAAAAAAAACCTTATCTTTTCTCGAAGAAAAGCAGCGGGGGGCTCTAAAGGTTGTATTTATGCCTTCTCTGCATTGTTTACATGTGAACTTGCAGACCAGCCTCCTCCCTTCCTAACTGAGTCGGCCTCCTAGCTATGGGATCTCCATGTGCCCCCTTGGCGTGGCTTTGCAGAATGTAGTGGCGTGAAACAGGCAGCTCTCAACCAGCTGTCAGTCGGGGCGGGTAACAGCTTTAGAGTCCCCATCCCCCAGAAGTTTGTGATGGAAGATGATGGGTGTTTTGTGGGAGGCCATTCTTCACCACGCAGGTCTGTCCTTGAATGGAAGGAAACTTAACATCTGTGGCCCCATCTGCTAAATCCTAGTGGTGCTCCCCAACACTTGGGGATGTTCTCACCCCATTGAGGACCACTGGAGATGACAGTTATGAAGTCTCGCCTTAAGCGTACTATGATCGGTAGTCGACCCAACTCACCTTCTTCTCAGAGGGTGCAGTTTCAAATCCCTGCAAATGAACGATTCCCCGGCGAGTGGGAATGTCCAAAGATGGTGAAATATCCGTGAAATGGTTGAGGAGAGAAGAGGGGAGGTAATGAGGCAAGTCCTGTCCCGTTCCCAAGCAACAGAGCAGGGAGCAGGGAGGCAGCAATTACCAAGAGCCACCCTCTCCCTGCTGGGAGTCCAGATGGTATGGTAGCAGAGACCCCGTGTTCATAAACTAAATGGTAAGACAGTGAATTTTAGTTATAAATAGGATCTATAAAAATGTATTGGCTTATAAATCTCCGGCAGAAAAAGATTCTTTGAACAAGTACGATGCAGGCAGAGATTTTGTCCTCCCTTGCCACTCTTTTGCTACTGTGTTTTTTCGAGCAAACAAAGCAAGCACCATTTTTTGAGCCCACCCCTGTGCCACATACACCAAATCCTAGCATACCTCTGTGATCGGGAGGAAGGAGAGTCATTTACAGTTAAAAAAACAAACAAACAAACACGGTTAAACACATGCTGACTGTATGCTGGGCTCCAAGCTTCGCTAGTGAGTTCCGGAATTTGCTCAAGGTCACTTAGCCATACTTGAGGAAGCCAGGAAGTCAGTTCAGTGTCCATCTATGATACGTACTCTCTGTTACTCCATGTTGTCCCTTGGTGCCTGAGTCACATCCCCGGGACCCTTGCATGACCTGAACAAGACGGCAACTCTCCCAGGACACAACTGAGAATATGTTTCCCGCCAGGTCACTGGGTAGGAATTATTTTTTAAATTTTTTTTTATCTTTTAAAGTTTATTTTTTGAGAGAGAGAGAGAGAGAGAGGAGCGCACACTCACATGAGTGGGGGAGGAGGAGAAGGAGAGAGAGAGAATCCCAAGCAGGCTCCCCACCTAGAGCACAGAGCCCAACGTGGGGCTCAAACCCACACACCATGAGACCATGACCCGAGCCAAAGTCGGACACTTAACCTCCTGAGCCACTCAGGTGCCCCAGAAATATTTTTCAAAAGGATGTTTTTTAGAACTGGTGTTAGGGGGTTACCATTTTGTACACACTACCTAGTCTCTTTTTTATGTTGGACCACATGCATACCCACGGAAAACGGAGACTGTCTTTGACACCATTTGCCCACTCGGAAATAATTTTTGATTCCACATGCAAACATATGAGCCTATCAAATCAGCTTTTATTTCATCATTTTTGCATATTAGTATCCTGTATATTATAAATCAGTCTTTACTAAGCGTACCAAATTATATTCCACGACGTAGTAGTCATTAAAAAGCAGTTAATAAGCCATTTGATTACAACTTAAAAGATGAAATAGGAACTCATTTACTCTGTGAGTTACTTCTGTTTGGACAGGCAAGTACAAAAAAAAAAAATGCGGATCTTGGCATTTAGACAGAAGAAGGTGTAATTTATTATTATTCTAAACAAGATTCCACTTCTATTTCAACACCTTTGCCTTTTTGTATTCTGAGTATTTCCCATGTAAACAACCAAGGCAAAATTCATTGCTGATTCTAGATCAAATAATAAAGGATCCAGCAAACAAAAGATTTGTTAGTTTCCCCCCATATGAGAACTTATCACTATTAAACATCTTTCTTTTCCTTTTACCTCCGTGGTGATGTCTATGTATATTTTTATGCACAAAAGAGTCTACATCTCTGTGTCTAATAAATGGGATTGCTCTGTGGACTGAGCATTCTTGGGTTTTTACAAGAAGCATGTCAAAGCTGAATTTTCATCACCCGCTCTGAAACTCTGCCCCAGGGTGTTTTCATTTATATTTAATGTTAAATCAAGTATATTAGAGGTGGAACAGACTGTTCTTTATCGAACCCAATCAACAGTATCAGCTCACTTTGAATTCCCGGAAATCACATAGGGAATGTTCTTTCTCATAGAGCACTTCAGGGTATCTGGGTGACTTGGAGCTTGGTAATTTCAAAACTGAATAGCCAAACACAGGAACAAAGGAAACCTCTCTCGGGATTTATAATAAAAAATAAATAAATAAAAAATACCAAGCTTGCGGAAAGATTCCAAAAGTGTGAACATTTCGAAAAAAAACTCACGCACATTTCTCACCCTTTAATTTCCTGCATATATTATGTTTCTTAAACACAGCAAGGTACCAGTTTCCATTATTTTGCAAAGTAATACGATGCGTGGGAGGCCCCTAAAAGTGCGTTTCCTCTGTAATTTGTTTTCTTTTCTCCATGAAGCCCCTTTCCTTGGGCTCTCGAATATACAGTTTGTCTTATAAGTAGCACAGCTGTGATTACGAAGAGCCTTTCAGGTAGAAGTGAAACATAGTTCAAACTGGCTTAAGTGAGAAAGTGAATCTACTGGCTGATGGAAGTCAAACGGACCTATGGTGGAGCTGGCCAGGCATACGGGGAGGCAGCTGCTGAAACCCGATGGTACCACAAATCCTTTGCCCCCCATCTCTTGCCTTGGCCCACTTTCCTGTGTGGGCTTCTTTAGGAGAGCTCTCTCCCAGTAATAAGGCTAAATCAGAGCTCTAGGTTTGCATGCCACCAACTCAACAGCTCAGAGGGGTGAAAGACCACCATTTCCCACAAAAACGAACCCAACGTCCCAGACAGAGCTTTTACTTGTCCACTAAGGTGACCGTCTACCCCTAAATAAATCACTGGCACTAAGGGAGTAGACTCTGCCTCCCGTGCAGAGCAGGGGGTGGTGGTGGTGGCATTTTTAGAATCTAAGAGTTGGAGAGGTGGGTTCTGCAAAGGAAATCTGGGGGCCATTGCTAAAAGAATGGACCGGATCCTGATCAAGCAAAGGAAACACCTGCCATTATTACTGGTCGCTTGTGGCTGCAGGTTGTTTTGGAAACGTTTGATTATGGAAAACCTTGAAAAGGATCATAAGTGTAGAGAAAAGTATAGTCAACCCATGCTCCCATCACCCAGCTTCAACAGTCATCAACTCATGGCCAATCATCCATACCCCAAGACACCCCCCTTACTCTTTCATGATATTGAAGCAAACCCCACATATTCCATTCCGTCTATAATAATTCAATATGTATCTCTAAGATATCAGCATTCTTCATAAAAATTACAAACCCAGGGGCGCCAGGGTGGCTCAGTCAGTTAAGCGTCTTGAGTCTTGTTTTTGGTTCAGGTCATGATCTCATGGTTCATGAGATAGAGCCCCTCGTCAGTCTCTGTGCCAACAGCCCTGAACCTGCTTAGGATTCTCTCTCTCTCTCTCTCTCTCTCTCTCTCTCTCTCTCTCTCTCTCTCTCTCTCTGTCCCTCCCCTGCTTGGGTGCACTCTCTCTCTCTCAAAATAAATAAATAAACATTAAAAAAATTAAAAACCCATAATAGCATTATCACACCTAACAGTATACAATATAATCAAATATTCACAGTATTCCTATTTCTTCCATGGTGTCTCATAGCATAATTTCTTGTTATGGTATATGTTTTTTTTATGTTTATTTATTTTGAGAGAGACACAGAGAGCATGAGCAGGGAAGGGCCAGAGGGAGGAGGAGAGAGAATCCCAACCAGGCTCCACGCTGCCAACGCAGACCCCCCACATGAGGCTGCATCCCATGAACCAGGAGACCATGACCTGAGCCGAAATCAAGAGTCGGAGGCTCAACTGACTGAGCCACCCAGGTGCCCCATTATCAGGATAACTTAAAAGAGAAAATATTTGGTTGCCCTGGTGAACAATTCAGATAAAAGGCAGGGTACATGTTTAATTCTGTCCCTTCATTTGCCACTTTATTTACCAGTTTTCAAAACGAGTTGTTTCACTGTCATTTCTCCCCACTCCCAATTTTTTTTAAATGTTTATTTTTGAGAGAGAGAGAGAGAGAGAGAGAGAGAGCACGAGTAGGGGAGGGGCAGAGAGAAGGAGAATTGCAAGCAGGCTCCGTATTATCAGCACAGAGCCTGACGCAGGGCTTGAACCCACAGACATGTGGGAGCAGGACTGGAACTGAAATCAAGAATCAGATGCTTAGTGGACTGAGCCACCCAGGTGCCCCAGGACAAAAAGGTTTTATCTAATCCCATCTATAATCTTTATCTCCTTTTTCTCAAACTAAATCCCAGTTCTCAGTGACCCTATCATGATTTCTCAGCTTTATCCCACACCACACACATTCCAGCCTCAGAATAACAATGCTGCCACAAATAACCTGATTACCCGACTCGAATTTGAAGATATTTTTGTCGCCATTCTATTTGTCTTTTTGTCCTATCTCACAAGGATGCTCAAAATACTGTTTTAAAACCACTTGGGACAGTTCCTCTCTTTGTCACTCTGCCTCTAATTATGTGCGGCTATAACCATGCGTCCAACAGGATACACGGGCTCTTTATTTCATTTTACAAGCAATATTTAGGGATTTTATTTAGCTGTGTTTTATAATTATGTCTGTTTTCATGATTCCCAAGCCAAAGCTACAAAATGTATGTCCAGGGAAGTGTAAATTCTGTCCATGTCCTCTCCTTCCCTATTTCCTCCCATATATATGTAACGCTTATTTTTTTTATTTTAGGTTGTGGTTCATTCTTCCACTGTTTAATATGAGCACATGCTCCCAATTTCTCTCCATTCTTAGAAATCATAGTGAACTAGACATACTTTTTTCACTTAACTATATATCCTAGCGATCAATACCTCATGTCATCATGTTTTTTACACACACACGTGTCTGTTTGTTGGTGACTCATCATAATTAGGAAGACGTGTATTTTTATTCAGGTGGTTGTCGTTAGACCGATGCCTTTACGTAATGACCTAGTCTCCCCGCCACAAGCACACCCCCACCATTTTTTATTTGTTGTTTATCTTTTGGTGTCCTACTCTCAACATTTTTTCAATTAGCTAATAACCTCATCTTTGCCCTTCTTGCCATCTCCTTGAACATTTAACTTGAACTAAGATCTTTATACTCACAATCCACGTTAATACTCAGAAGGCCTGCATCTGCCTACCTCTGCTCTCTGTCACCTTTCCTTTTTCTCTCCTCATTTTTAGATAGATGTATTAAGATATCCACCTCGTAGAATAGAGCCAACACAGGGGCTCCCTGTCACCCAGCATCAGAGTGGTAGTTGTACAGGGACCATGAGCTTGTGCCCCACTGCTCTGTAGACACGTCTCTGGCGTGTGCTCCCTGGATGGGCATCTCTCACTTCTTGGGAGGACCTGTAGGCAATTCCAAGGTTTTTCTGGTCTCTGAGCCTACCGAGGCCCCTTTGTCATCCCTCCAGTTCCTCCCACACAGACACCATTGGTTTGATTTGGGCATCCATGGCGATATCTCACACCTAGTTTTGCTGGGGTGTTGTCATGGGTTTTTGGCTTTGCTGTCTGAGTTGCTTTCCCTCTTTTTATGGGGTGACAGCATGATTCCAATACTATTTCACCAACTTCACATAATCCTCCAATGGCTGCAGATTTTATCAAAAAGCATGACATCTGAAGAAGTATTTACAAATATTCAGTCTCTCTTCTGATCATGTAGCTCTTGGAATTCAGGAAGTCTCTTGCAGTCCTAGCAAACATATAATCAAAGGGTAACGATCATGGGTTCGGGCGAACTCCTGCTCTTTTTCATAAAGCAGAAACAATCGTATATTATGGAAAAAACAAAAAACGTAGCTGTTTTGTTGGAAACAAATGTTTTCTTTTTTCCTTAGACGTGAACAGCAGACCAGTTCTTATGGCACGCCTATAATTTGCCATCTGAGGTTTAAATGTTGAGAATTTTTTACTCGTGGACATCAAACAAGGCATAGATTTAAAAATTTGACTTCCTACAATGTAAAGAGTCTATTCATAAAGTAGTGTGGGAAATATTTGATCCCCTGAAGGCACTGCCTCCTGCCAGTGCTATTTTCATGCTATATGTTCTGTGATTAACATATGTGAGTGAGTAGCAGACTCACGGTAAAGATTTCCTTTATTTTCAGAATAATGATATAGAGGCTCAAAGGATACAGTATTTTCTTGAAGTTCTGCAGTTGTAAATAGCAGAGCCCAGAGTCTAAAACTGATGCTAAGTGGAACGAAAATGGAGAACCATTGAACCGGGCCAGGCAGAAACTGTGCACACCATTTTCCACACAAGAAGGGATTCTAGCAGTTTCCACTGGAGAAGAGGCCCTGTACTTTTCATTTGCCCCAAGGATGGTGAGGAGAGGAGGGGGAATGAGAAGCTTGTTGAAAGGCTCGGGTAGTCTAAACATTGCGGTTCAATAGATCTCTCTCTTTTTTTTTCTCCCAAGTTTTATAAGCTATAATTCAGAGAGGCACTAGGGTGGTATCTGCCCACCTCTGGATTGAAAAAGAAACACGGAATCAAGGCTATTTTAGGCATCTGTCAGGCTGTAATTACCTCTTTGCTCAGAGAAATCTTTATGTAAGACTAATGCAGATTGGCATTCCTTCGGTTTAAAAGAACATTTCCAGTTATCCTTTTAAAAGAAGGATCCTTATTAATGATGGGTCTTTCAATATGTTTTGATAGAGAGAAAATGTTCCCAAGATGGCCTTGACATGGGAGATTTTACTTTTAATCTGGTCTGTTTCTTATTTACTTGCAAGCCCCTAATACTTTGAATTTTCTTCTTCAACTCTTTCTAGTTCAGAAATCCTCGAACGGCATTTAGTCAAACCTGGACTTGTCCATTTAAATCCTCTACAGAACGTTTGCCTGCATTGTGACCACTTGTTTGCTGGTCTTGGGTCGGGCTTCCAGAAGTTCACCCTGAGAGGAGGATCCATGTGCCAGTGATGTCATAGGAAGAGTTCCCAGGAAAAATAAATAGGGGAGTGGGGAATTCAGACTTAGAAGAAAAGGAGGCCAAACAAAGATGCCATGTCAAGCCAGATTCCAGATCGGTGTCTTTGGCTCACTCCCCAAGGGAGCAGAGCCACCTGCCATCCTCCTCTACCACAGGACAGTTACTGGCCAGCGTCTGCCCCCAGAACATGTAAATTCCCACTGAGGCAATGGCCAACTCCGTAGCATAAGGATGTTTCCTGGATGTTTCCTGAACAAAGGGTCAAGTCCAGTCGCTGGATGATGGGAGTCAAAGCCCTTGGGATCAGCATATGCACTGGATACTGACTGCTGGTGCTGCTTCCGCTCGGCTCTCTCGAGCAGACAAGGGTGCATAAGAAATGCAAGTTCAGCTGTGTCTTCCAGAAACACATCCAATATCAGAGACCCCCTGTACCTAATCCAACATTTGTTTCTAGCCCAACATTCCATACTTACCATTATCTCTAGAAAAAGGACTTGAGAGTGAATTAATCTAACTAGAAAAAAGACCTGATATAAAAAGAAAAACATGCTTTTCTAATCTTTAACTCACACCATAAATATGCGACTAAAGCAGCCTGAATGTTTTGACTGGGGTGACAGATCCCCAGCTACTTGAATGCCGCTGGAAAGAGTGGATGGTTTTTCAAAGAAATGATCCTATCCATTAACTGTAACTGTGTCAAAGAGAGCCGAATGCAAGGAAAATGTCTGAGTCTGAGCACTTCCCTGGGTGCTTGAGATATTTAAGCAACACGGCCATCCTGATACAAGCCAAAAGTCAAATCCTATTGTTACTGCCATTTTAGAGGTGACAAAACTTAAGACTCAAAGAAACAAAATGTGTTCATTCGATAACTATTTATTAGGCACCCACTGTGTGCCAGACCTGGTGGTAGTTGCTGGGTACGGAGTAGCGAACACAGACCCGGGCCCTTCCTTCCTCGAGCCTGTGATCTCGTGAGGAAGTTGGACAGTAAGTGGTGAAGCGAGCAAATATATAGATAATTACACTCACGCTAAGTGCCGTGAAGGAAGAGAAAGTGACACTAACAGGAAGAATGATGGCATAGGAGTGGGAGACTCAGGGAAATCCTGAGTGATGAGGTGCATTTAAGTTGTTCCTGAGAGGGTGGGAAAAGTCAACCAGGCAGAGTGGAGGGAAGAAATGAGCTTCGAGAAAAATAGGACAGTGTGGCTGTCATTGACCCGCAAAGGGAAATATGGTATGAAAAGGCTAGAGAGAGAGAGAGAGAGACAGGAACTGAGTGATGGAGGTCTTCTAGAGTGTGGGTTAGCTCATTGTGCGCCAAGAGCCAAATCTGGCCCTTTGCTTGTTTTTGTAAATCAAGTTTTGTTGGAACATAGCCACGGACCATATTGTCTGTGGCTACTTTTGTGCTGTGACTGCAGGCTAGAGACCATCTGGCCCACAAAGCCTAAAATATTTACTGTCTGGCCCTTTACAGAACACGTGTGCTGGCCTTTGATCTTGACTATGAAAAAAAGTCTGAATTTTGTTCTAGGAAAGAGGGCACCATTGGAGGGCTTTAAGCAGTAGTTAAAGAACCCAACTTACACTTTGACAACATCACTCCGTCTGCACTGTGCGGAGACATGAGTGGAGGCGTGAGCGGAGACAGAGAAGCCATTAGAGGTTCTTGAAAGAGTCCAGGTGAGAAATTACACCTAGAGAACTGACCCAGAGTAGTCCTCAGGATTTACAAAAGCTGTGTCAGAGAGGAAGAATCAGTAGGACTTGGTGGTATATTTGATGTGGAGATTGAGAGACCAGGAGAAACGGAGGGTAACTCCCGAGTTTCTTGCTTGAGCTGTGGGCAAATGATAGCTCCAGGAAATGAGATAAGCCAACGGGAGTTAGCAGAAGTAATTTAGGTGAATAAGTAAGTTTAAGTTCATAAAGCCTGTGTTGGAGACCAACGCGTCATGATTTTCTGATAAAACTACGTGGTCTTCCATAGGAATCATCACATGGCTTTTAACCCTCAGTTGAATGAGTGCCTCTGGCATAAGGTAAGCAATAATACATCTTTTCACTGCTGACACTTGGAGCGATTGTGTAATCGGGCCCCAAAGAAATGGTCAGAGTGCTCTGATTTAGGCAGATATGCCTATAATTGTGTGGCCTTGTCTTTATACTTGACAGAGTTTATGTCTAATTTATATGATGCATAAGCATGAGCTAATTTGGAACTTCATCTTGAAGAGAAAAAAAAAAACATTTCAGGCCATCGATTAGAATCTTCTGGTCATGAATTATATATGTACCCACCACACTGCAGAGAGCATCTTTGGGGATGTACAGTATAGGATTCAGAATAGTCGTGGGGCCCTTGTCACTATAACGTTTATTTTGTGTCTGACAGCTGTGGGAGACCCACTCACCATGTCTCAGGTCCTGATTTGAAATAAGGAGATTCTAGAATTGTGCTGAGCCATAGGCTGGCCAGGAGTAGCTCTGAGGGCCCCAAGCCTAAACGAGACCTCCCACGTGTGAGTCATCTTCTCATCTAGGCAGGTGGCAGGGCAGTAAGGGGTTTTCCTTCGGCGGCCTCACCACTTCTCTCAGGTGGAAAGGAATTTTAAGCCCCATCATACCTCCACCCAAGTCTTCT
This sequence comes from Neofelis nebulosa, assembly GCF_028018385.1. Lineage (NCBI taxonomy): Eukaryota > Metazoa > Chordata > Mammalia > Carnivora > Felidae > Neofelis > Neofelis nebulosa. The sequence continues at coordinate 9,571,879 of NC_080800.1, forward strand.
TAAGCAGCAGAGCTGGCCCAGGTTGGAACGTGGGGATCTATATGGAGGACTTTTATTTCCCCTTCTTTAAATGAACAGCTGGTCAGAATTCCCCCTACCAGTTTCACAGGGCATATGTTTAAAGACATGTTTATATGATACATTACATGAGTTTCAAAGGAGCCATTAATGTCCCATTTGGGCAAAGAAAATGCAGTTTTTAAAAGAACTCCTAATGTGTGTTTGTATAATTGTCTCTCGTGGTATTTTTTTTTTAATTTTTTTTTAACGTTTATTTATTTTTGAGACAGAAAGACAGAGCATGAACGGGGGAGGGTCAGAGAGAGGGAGACACAGAATCCGAAACAGGCTCCAGGCTCTGAGCGGTCAGCACAGAGCCCGACGCGGGGCTCGAACTCACGGACCGCGAGATCATGACCTGAGCCGAAGTCGGCCGCTTAACCGACTGAGCCACCCAGGCGCCCCTCTCGTGGTATTTTTAATGTCACTACTGTTTATCACATATGAAAAATAAGACTTTACCATATACTATCAAAATAATATTCACCCAGCAATAGTCTCCTACCTATTTTATATTGCCGGCTAATCTCATTTTGTTTCCAAAATGCTGTGATCCATTCAGACCTTGTTGTGTTTTATTTCATATTATTTTTCTATGCATGGTATGTTGTATTATGCTATGGGTAATTTTGAGAACTCTTGCTCTTTACCTCAGTTTTTTTTTTTTTAATTTTTTTTTCAACGTTTTTTATTTATTTTTGGGACAGAGAGAGACAGAGCATGAACGGGGGTGGGGCAGAGAGAGAGGGAGACACAGAATCGGAAACAGGCTCCAGGCTCCGAGCCATCAGCCCAGAGCCTGACGCGGGGCTCGAACTCACGGACCACGAGATCGTGACCTGGCTGAAGTCGGACACTTAACCGACTGTGCCACCCAGGTGCCCCTTTACCTCAGTTTTTATATTTCCCTTTTCTTATCTTCCTCACCACCCTCGAGGACGTTTTTTCTATTTTACGTAGTTTAATATCCATCCTCCTTGAACATAATGAAACTCAAGAGAAAAAAAACAGTGTAAGGGACAATTTGTTCCTGTCCTTAAGATTGTTACATACATTTTGATTTGCATAATTTTTAGGTGACTCTGGTTATGGACACGCTTCCATTTGGTGGCAGGACTGAAAAATCTAGGATGATTAAAAACGGAAATCACCAACTTCACCTGCTGTTCTTAATAGCCTTGAAAGTAGAAAATGGCAATGGTTCTCCTGAAACTCGAATCTCTTATTATATTGGGGATATACTGGGAAACGATCTAAGCCACCCTGTTAGGTTCTATAGGAAGAAAGCTGTTTCACTACTTAGGTTTGTTTGCTGTTTGTTTTCAACCCCAGTGGATACCTGCTTTTGAAAAGTAATCTTTGTATGATTCTTCATGTAGTAATTAGATAGCTCTTGAGAGTGAAATACTTTCTTTCTTCATATCAGCAGCCCAAATGTAGGCTGTAAACCCTATTAATTCAAAGCAGAAAGGTCTTGAAATTCAGTGGCAAGGTTAGGGCAGTCCAAGTGCATGTTCAAAGCAGGATTTCCCAATAGACAGGAAAACAAGATTTCTCTCTGCCTTGCCATGGATTAATTTATAAATACTTCTCTTCGGTTGAGGCTAAATTCAGACGTGGCAGGCACACTTCAAAAATTTAGTCTAAATCCCACAACCTCTTTCCATCAGTGAAATATGATCATGGTTGACTGAAAATCTGTCAACTTTTAGAGAGGATTAGGGCATTGCTAGGTTTTCTGAGTTCTGGGCTGTTGTTTCAGGCTAGCTGTTGGAGCTCCGTACCTAGTCTTCCTTAACCTGATTTTTCCTCCTAGCAGGAAGGCACAGTCTGTCTTGTAGCTGTTTACGAACAGTCTCTGTATGTGCCATGTTAGAATTACAGTTTTTTCATCGGCATTACCTCTATTCCTTGCCAACATCAAAAATAGTATTTCCCAGGGCTCTTGGGTGCCTCATTCGGTGAAGCGTCCTACTCTTGGTTTCAGCTCAGGTTATGATCGCACGGTTCATGAGTTCAAGCCCCACGTTGGGCTCCACACTGACAGCACCGAGCCTGCTTGGGATTCTCTCCATCTCTCTCTGCCTCTCTTTCTCTCCCTCTCAAAATAAATAAATAAACTTACAAAAAAATTTTAAAAATGTATTTTCTCTACACGTGCCCCTGTTCGTTAACATGCATATGCAAGTTAGCAACTGGAACAACACCTTGTTAATATCCAAGCACAAGTTCAATCCCTGTAGAGCCCACATAGTTCCAGTCCCGATACACGTAGACTAGGAGTTAGTGACTAGGATCATTAACCCTTAGGGACACCTGGGAGCCCCAGCTCCTCCTGGCTCGAGAACAACCTTCTACATAGGTTCTATTTCACTAATTCCATCTGTGCCTTTCAGCTTTTCGTTCTTGGACACCATTCGGATTGCCTCGGAGGCCTATGGACTCCGGCTTCCTCTAAATCGTCCTCACATCTCACTTCCTCTTCACCGTTTCTGCATCTTTGGTTTAAGTCATCATTTCACCTTACCTGGGACATGGCAAGGGCTTCATCACTGAGTCCCCTTCTCCCCACGCCCCTGACGTAGGCCTGCGCAGTTGGCCGAGTGAACTTTTAAAAATCAAGCTGATTGTCTATGTTAACTAACTGGACTTTAAATAAAAACTTAACAACAACAACAACAAAGCTGACTGTATCAGTCCCCAGCTTCAAGAGCCCACCTCAGGGTCACTGTCATTTGAGATAAGGTGCATGCTGCTTCCGTAGATTCAAGGCACGCCGTTCTCTCCCACCTCATTTCCTTTGGACTTTCTACTCCAGGTGCGTAACATCTCCTTCATTTCCCTGCCCACCTGGCAAACTCTTCCTGAAGACCAGTTGAGGCATCTTCCTTCTTTGCAAGTGCTTCCCTGAGTGTAACTTCCCTCCCAGCCACCCTGGAAAGAGGGGACCCCTTTCCTCTTCATGCCTCCACATGTACCCATATATGCTTCTATGTGACACTTTCATTCCAGTCATATTTATCCGTGAACTGGGGCTGTGGGCTTCTTGAGGGCAGAGAACCTGTTATATTCCTCATATTCCTATAGCCTAGCGTGCTTCCGGGTACATGAATGTTTATGGAATCAAAAAAAAAAAGTGAATGAATGAATATATGAATGAATGAGATCCAGATTTGGCTGGTTGGTTTTGAAAACCTTTGCTCTTGTGTCTGGCTTCCTTTGGAAAACATGAATGTATTTCTTCTGAATTCTGATAGCAGCAACAGGCATTCTACAGCTTTCCTTGCTGCATGACACCCACTAAAAACACAAATTGCAGCCATACATTTAAATGTGCACCTGTAACCCCACTTGCTTTCCTTTGCATGGGATCATTTCTGCCAGCTATTTACCATTCAGTAATGACTCTGCTACCGAAGGGTGGTTCTCACCAGGTTTCTGCGCATCAACTGGGTCTTCCTCACCTGTCCCCAGTGTTCCTTTCCAGCCTTCTTTCCCACCTTGCGTCCTTGTTATGTTTGGAAATACACTATTCCCTAACCAGCCCCAAAGCATTCCTGCCCATAGAACTGTTTTCACCTTCAGTGTTCTGGAAACTACCTTTCTTACCGAGCTCTCACCCATCCATGAAGATCCAGCTCAAAAGCTGCCTTCTGTGTGGTTCTCCAATGATGGTCATCCTGGCTCTTACAAGTTGCGTTGTTCTCTTGCCGTTCTGTGTTTCCAGGACATCTGCAGTCGCTCTGCTTTATAGCTGCCAGTCCTTGCTCTGCAGGATGAGGTGCATAAACCGCTCAGCCTCTCTGGGCCATCGTTTAGCTGACCACCGAATGGAGGAAGTGATACTTCCTTGTCACTAGTGTTATGGAAATCCAAAGAAACAATATGGCGACATGCTACGGGGCCTGTAAGATATACCCAACAAGTGTCTTTAGTAGGCAGCTCTAGTGAGCCACCAGAGAAAGGTAAAGCTTTGGGATGTGGGCACTCTGAACACTGATAACGACTTTACCAAGGATGGAGGGGAAAAAGTGTCGGTGCACATGGCCTGGGTTGGATTCCTGGCTCCTCCTCAAATGAGCAGTTTAACCTCTTTGGAGGATGAGATGTTTAACCTCTTTGAAGAGAGCCTGTCTTCGCACATGCAAGTGGAAATAATGAAAACTCCCTGGCAGAGTTATTTTAAAGAGAGGAGATAATGAGGGTCATGAGCCTGACCCAGGCCTGGTACAGTCAGTGATGAATAGTAAATGGAAACTGCCACGGCTCTGATGACCTGAACTGAAGTGGTTTCCGGTGTTCCCTCATCTCCTACATGGGCCATACCAGCCGAGGGCAAGAGACAGTGTTATGTGACTGGACAGGGCCTGGGAAAGAGTGCTTGTGAGACCCATGAGACTAAAGTCCATCTTAGGAGGCTGCCGACCTGGACAAGGGTCAGGTTCTCCTGATTTAGAAACCTACTTAGCCAACCAGCACACTCCCAGGCTTCCCGAGTCATGGGTGAGAGCATTCTAGAGCATCCTATCAGCTCCTGCAAGAGTTCTCCTCAGGAACTCTGTGATGGTGAGCTCAGACAGAAGCTCTAACAGTATGCAGTGTGCGTGGTGGGGGAAGAGCAGTTCTTTGTGTTGCGGTGAAATGAGCCAACTCCCTCCCTGGGCTACAGTGTCCTCTGTGTCTTCCAGAATGTTCTCCCTCTGGGCTCTGGGGACAGGAGTTAATGATAAGGAAAACAGGAATGGTTGAAAGGACAGCAACAGCAGGCACTGCCATCTCCAAAGACCTACGGGTCAGGGTGGTATGCAATGCATCAGTCGTGACCCGTGACCCAGATTCTGCCCCAGGGTTGAGCCTGTGACTGCGTGTATAGCAAGGACCCTTCCACAGCAGGATGGCAGGACTGGATACATGTGGTAAATGAGGATTTCTTTTTCCTCTGGCACCCGGGCTCAAAGCATTTTCATCTCCAGATCCTCTGTATCTTCATCTCTAAATGGGAATAATAACAACTCATTCCTAATGTGCTTAAAGGGAGTACAGGAGAGATACTGGGTATGAAGTGCTTTACACAGTCCCTAGCATACAGTAGATGTGAAATAAATGCTCAGTTATACTGGTACTTCCTCTAGGAATGTTGCCAACTGGCCCCACATAGATCCTGGCCATCTCCATTGCTATCCACACTGGAACCTTCTGCCGAGTAGCCTTCTGATAAAAAACATCCAACTCTTGTGACTCCAGGTAGCAAAACAACATGCTTCTTTCTTTTCCCAATTTGTTCCCTCTTTTCTTTAAGGAGAGTCAGTCTCTCCTCCCACTTACCCTTGCAGAGCTGTCTCTGAATGTTGAACGGTTGCCATGGACACCAGCAGGTTTGGAGGCAGATGGGGTAATCTGGGAAGACTTCAAGGGAGTGATTCTTGGAGAGAGTTCTGAAGAAAGAGGCTGGGTATCACTTGTCAACGAAAAGGTTTCAGGAAGTTTTGGGTAACTAACGTTGAACAGAGCAGATTGATTAATGTAGGGGACGGAAAGAGTAACTGGCATTGGGTCTCTGGGAGGGACACTTGTCATCTGAGATTCTGTCCAGTTTCTGCATCTTCTGGATGAGAATGCAAATGGCCAGAGGTATGAGGGACTTGCTCACACCCACATGGGGTCAACCAGGGAATCCCCTGCTCGATGCACAAGTCCCGGATGATTCCATAGAATGGCAACTGCAGGCAGGCAGGGATTCGTTTTTGTTTTGTTCACTGATGTATCCATGTAGCCTTGAACAGTCTTTGGTGCATAGTAGGGACTTGTCAAACATTTGTTCAATAAATTCCAGCAGTTTTTATTTTTTTATTTTTATTCATTTATGTATTTATTTATTTTTTGAGAGAGAGAGAGAGAGAGAGAGCACAAGAGCACATGAGCAGGGAAAGGCAGAGAGACAGGGAGACACAGAATCTGAAGCAGGCTCCAGGCTCCGAGCTGTCAGCCCAGAGCCCAACATGGAGCTCGAACTCACGAACCGTGAGATCGCGACCTGAGCCGGGATCGGACACTTAACTGACTGAGCCACCCAGGCGCTCCAAATTCCAGTGGTTTTGAAAGCTGAAATGTAAATTAAGTGGAGAGCTACGGGGTTGTCCTCTACTGGGAGACAAAGATTAGGAAGCCTACTTGAAGAGACAATGCAGTTGGAAATCATTACGGTACTTTGAGAAGAGAAGTGGTATGTGATCAACAGAATACCTCAATGACATGGTTCAAATCGCTTCCAAATAGACCAGAAGGAAAGGAGACAGGAGACATCCCACTTCTTGATAAAAAAAAAAAAAAAAGCTCTTTATTCCAAATATGATTATGAAGCAAATTAACTCGAAGGCCGGCCCATGTATTGGTTGTTTGAACGCCGTCAGCTTCTCGTTATCATCATATCTGACAAAGGCGGATGTATCCACGGAGTCCAAGAGAAGTTCTTTTCACCGCAAACAGCAGCAGGCCAACTTTCGGCCCTGCCTTCTGAAATGGTCAATGTCAAACAAGCGTCGCACCCACTGGCCTTGGCGCGCACATCTCCTAGAGCACGGAGTATCAGCGTCAGCCTCTGGGACCAGGTGTTTAGAGTTGCTTGCAGATCTACTTGGTGGACGCAGTGTCGGAAGTGAAGGCGATAGCTGCGTCAACAAGATGGAGAGGATTTGGTTAGCGAAATGGATGCAACATCTACATACTTCCTGGGTGGGAGCAGGGGCGAGGGTGGGATCCTGCGAGCACTTCACCCCTCTGGCGCTGTGGGCCCAAGTAGAGAAAGTTTAGTCAAGCAAATGCAATGGCCAAGAAGTACTTCTCTCTAGCACTTGCTTCTCGAAATTATTTTTTCTCCCTTTCTTCCCTCAATCCCTGTTCTCATCCACCCACTAGGATCTTTTTTTTTTTTTTTTTTGGCAGTCTTCAAGGAAAAATAATGAAAAGAAAAAGAACTAGAATTTACATAATACCTTTGTGCCAAGATATTAAAAGCAATTCACCCATCTATAATTTGTCCTACTCACAACAACTCCCTGAACAGGCCTGTTATTATTATTACCATTATTATTATTTCCATTTCGTGGTCACATGGCTTGCCGCTGCGATTTTTGGCTAACACCTCATTTCTTGAACAATTTGAGCCCCTCCGCTTATGTATAAAAAAAGGCTTTAACTGCCACCTCCCGGTTGTGATGCTTCCACATACTCCATTAGAGTCCCTGGCTTTCTGTTGAATTCTGTCGTTTAAAAATATATGAAATCCCCGTATTGTAAGGGCGCTGTGGGCCTGGTGCACAGAAGGTGCAGTGAGCACCGAGAGAGGGCAGAATCAAACATAAATATCTTTGGAACTAAGAAATGGAAAGCAACTCTCAAGGCAAATTGATTTGAATTGCATAACAATGTGATTTTTTTTTTTTTTTTTTTTTGCAAGAATCGACTGGGGATATGAACTGTTCTTTCTAACAGCTTCAACTTGGCAGCTGACATTCCCTGTCTCTTTCTAATTAATCTCTTGCAGTCTTTTGGGCCCCAAATTTGTATTGGCTTAGCATTTTTTAATGGTTCGAAAGTGATTCGAGCTGCCTGGATTTTTTTTCTTGTCCCTTCATATGCTCCACGATGGCAGTGCCTCCACGGGAGTGACCCTGAGATGGGACGAGCCACTTCCGAATGGGCTCTTTTCACCTCCCCATCCGTCAGTTCCTTCCTTGACCCAATGGTTTACTTTTCACGTAGTGAGATTTTATTCAGCAGACCAGATATTGAGTCTGATGTTTTCCCCTTCTTCCTACCCCCGCATAACCTTTAATCTACTTTCTGGCTCTATGAATCTGCCTATTCCGGAGATTTCCTAAGTGGAATCTTATGATAGTTGTCCTTTTGTGCCTGGAAATAAGCATTTCTCTCTCATGTATCTGAAAACTGGTTGGGGTGGTTCTGCTAATCTTGGCCAGAAGGCCTGCCTGGAAACTGCAGATTACGATCAGGTCCACCTGGACCTCTCATATCCTCCTGGGACCAGGGGCCCGGCTAGGGTCCAGTAGGTCGGTGCTGACACAGGGCATAGGCGGGCAAGCGGGAACACATACGGCCTCTAAAAGAGCAGGCTCTGATCTGGCACACTGTCGCTTCTGTACCTCTTGGACTGGCCAAAGCACGTCCTGGCCAAGCCCAAAGTCTAGGGTCAGGAAAGTAAAGCCACTGTAACCTGTCTGAGCCTCATTTTCTTATCAGGAAGATGGGGATCATACTTTTATCTATTAGAGCGATGCGACTATTACTGAAATGCTCTGCATTTGCAATGTGAAGCGGCAGGCAGTATTATTGCCATTCTTAAAATATAAAGAGCAGAAAAGCGACCTCATCCAATGTAAGTTTACTTTTTTTTTTTTTGCTATTTTTTATCAACTTTATTTTTCATTGAGAGACAAAAAAAAAGAAGTTGAAGTTGAAGCCAGAAGAGTTGGAGCTGGGCACCTTCATGGAAATTCAGAAGGAGATTTAGGATTGCAGATTGAGGCCTTTTGGAATTTGATGAGCCGGTAGCAATCTTTGTCCACTGGCTTTGTTATTTGCTTTTAACAGTGGCGCCCTTTCTTCCACAGAAACCTGCCCCCCAATCCCAGTGCGTAAAGCCACGGAGAGTCAGTCCCTGCCTCGGAAGGGTTGCATGGGGTGTGGTTTGAAAACTGAGATTCCCGATCATTTTTGATACAATTTGCACGATTTAGTTGGGGTGAGTTGAATGTTGCACGCTCCTTCCTTGTTGCGCCCCTCTAAGATGACACAGTTTTAACTCCTTCTAAGTAACTTTAAGACATTCTTGGTGCTCAGTCAGACACAAAGAAGAGTAGAAGAAGGTAACAGAAGGCTAGTAGAGTTCATCAGAAGAGATATCTGTGTCACAGGATGGCAAAAGAATGGCATGGCCAAATAACACAATCTTCTTCGCCTGAACATATCAGCCCCACTCCTAGGAATTACCAAAAGACATGGAAGAGTTGGACCCCATTGGGAACAGTGCATCAATATACTCCCATAACATAAGCTATTTACTTATTATTATTAAAGAGCAATACTGTTTCTACAGCTCCAATCGCTCCCTTTATTCTATGGTGCGTGCTCATTGCAAAGCCCGCAAAAGGGGAAGAGGAAGAAGAAGAGCCAGGAAGAGAAGCATCTAAAGGTTTGGGACTCCATTCTGAGCGGGATGGTGTGTACCTATGGCCAGTAGGTTGTAAACCTGTTAACCGGACAGCACTTTTATTTAGTAGTTCTGAAAATGAACCATCTCCCTTCCCTCTCACAAATGGAAAACCACCCAAACGTTCATCAGTTGGTAAAAGGGATTTAAAAATGGTGCCACATTCACACATCCGCACGTGGCCATTCGGATGAATCTCCAACCCAGTGTCGAGTGAAAGAAGAAAGAAAAGTAAATAGCTTATGTTATGGGAGTATATTGATGCACTGTTCCCAATGGGGCCCAACTCTTCCATGGTGTTAGAAGTCAGGATAATTATTCCTGAGGGGTAGGTTTGACATAGCCCGGGGTCTCTCGATCTTGACACTACTGACATTTCCTGCTGAAAATTCTTCGTCACAGCGGGCTGTGCCGTGCACTGTGATATTTGGCATCGTCCCAGCCCTCTACCTACGAGATGCCAGTAGCTCCCAATTGTGATAACCATAAATGTCTCCAGTCATTGCCAGACGCCCTCTGCGGGGCAAAATCGTTCCCCATTGAGAATCACTGATGTATCAGTAAATACTTATCAAAGGAACGTATGAGGTGAGAGCTCTTCAGTATCATATGTGTATACAAAATAATTGAAATTTTTTCTCAAGAGCTCCCTCTGCCCTTTATAAAGCTTAAATGTAAGTACCAGTTTCATCCATTAGTTAAAGGTAAGTAGTTCAAAGGCCAAAGACAACATTCATTCAGCAGAAAATGAATTAAATAGATGGAAAATTTAGGTCAGCCCGAAAACAGTTTCCAAATTGAGAGTGCCTAACCTCAAATTTTACTGCAGCAGTTTAAAAAATATAACAAAATAAAGTGCTTGAAATGGGACACTCATTAAAATGTTAATTTTGATAATCACTGCATCGTTTATGTGAAGTTTAACCTAATGACCCAATATTCTTCACAAAGAAAAGCCCAGCGGAAGCCTTAAATACATTCATTAAAATGTGAATTCGATTTTGCAAAGAATTCTGGTTTCTCCCTAGGTTTATATTTAAGTCATTGGTTGTATGGACTCATTTAATTCTATGCCTCAAATTACAATGTGCTTTAATCCTTGCTCTGCCAAGTTCAAATACATACCCGAGGATACACCGCCAGTTGTGCCCTCAAAATTCTTCTTTATAGTGAAGCACTTTTAGTCCAAGACTCTGGTAGGGTCTTTTCTTCTCTCCTAAATTTGTTAGTTCTTTTTCCTCCACCCTAGTCTCCAAAATCTGCAATTGAGCTCAGTTTGTATGACAGACATTTTATTTTTTAAAAAATTTTTTGATGTTTATCTATTTTGAGAGAGAGAGAGAGAGAGAGAGGGAGAGAGAGAGAGAGAACACAAGCAGGGAAGAGGCAGAGAGAGAGGGAGAGAGAATCCCAAGCAGGCTCCACGCTGTCAGCACAGAGCCAGGAGCGTGGCTCCAACTCACGAACCATGAAATCGTGACCTGAGCTGAAAACAAGTCTGACACTTAACTGACTGAGCCATCCAGGCACACCCCCTGACATTTTAGTTTTTAATTTTGTTTAATGGTCATTTGTTTTTGAGAGAGAGAGTGCATGTGAGCAGGGGAGGGGTAGAGAGAGGGGGGACAGAGGATCCAAAGAGGCTCTGTGCTGTCAGTGCAAAGCCCGATGTGGGGCTCAAACCCACAAACTGTGAGATCAAGACACTTTATTTTTAAATGTGACTCTGCACTACAGCATTCTGGAGAGCCATTAGATTGGACACTTTGATAAGGGAGACATGTTCAATTTCAAAATCATCTGAGCCCTTTGACTATTATTTAAAAAACATATTTTGGGGGGGCACCTGGGTGGCTCAGTCCATTAAGCATCCAACTCTTGATTTTAGCACAGGTCACTTTCTCCCGGTTCGTGGGTTTGAGCCCTGCATCGGGCACCGCGCTGACAACGCGGAACCTGCTTGGGGCTCTTGCTCTCCTCTCTCTGCCCCTCCCCACCTTCTCGAAATAAATAAATAATCATTTAAAGGAAAACACATGGTTTTCGAAATCTTTGTGGACAGATGGTATTGCTGCCCAACAAATGAAATGGCTTCAGATAGTTCTCACTGATATCACTCGTGTGGCTTCTGTCAAGAACCAACGAGAGCTGTTGCCATATGTGGGCTCGTTTGACTCGGACATCCAAGGTGGCTTCTTCATTCACACATTGTTGCCTGGACTCAGGCAGCTGACAGAGTTGCAGCTGGCCAGGCAGGTCCCCTGTCTCCACATGGCCAGCTTCCTCACATCATGGTCGTTCCGGGGTCATTGGCCTTCTTCCCTGGTAGCTGGCTTCTCTGAGTGAGCCTTCTAAGATACCCAGGGAATGGGTCTCTGTAAGGCTTCTAAGCTTCTTCTAAACAAGGCCTAGAAGGCCTGCAGTGTCACTTCCACACTATTCTATTTCTCAAAAGTAAGTCACAGAAGTAACCCGATTCAAGGGAAGAAGACTACACAAGGTGCAGACGCCAAAAGGCGTGGTTCATTGAGGGCCATGTCTGGGGCCTCTGTCGCACAGATTGGAGACGATGAACAGTTCAATCACCCAGTGTTTCAGGGTGAAGTCTTTACCGTATTGCACAAGAAGGGTCTTGTCTCAAATTCTCCTCATTTGTCCCCTTGGCTACCAAACTGGTGGTGTTTTTCACTCAGCTGTAGAACCCCTCTCTCAAGGGTAAAATGGTACCGGGAGAGATATTGTAGAATCCGTAGAAGCCCAGCCAGTGCTAGGGGACGAGTGGATTCTCTGGTCTATCTCTTCTGTCTTTTTGGCCCTGATGACTAGAGTGGCTTCATTATGCACATTTTCTTTGTCAGCATCCCCTGAACAAAACTGAGAAATAGCAAATAGTCTCATTCTTCTTTGCATTTATCAAAGTAAAGGCTCCGTTCAGCAACAACCTATAGAGTGTTAATGTTTCCCAGAGTCCACGACGGATCACCCTTAGCCTTACTGTGTTGATCTGGTTTGAGTGCTTGGTCATTTGCTAGCTGCTTCCGTTCTCTCCAGCTAATGGCTTCAGCACATGTTAGGAATGGATACAATGCGTAATCAGAGTCTCTGTTCAGGGCGTCAGAAAGGTCAACGAGATGAAGCATTAAACCTCCATTCCAAGTAGTCCTGTGACAACTTCTCTAAAAGTGAAGGGCAGCGTTATTTCCTCCAGCTTTGTCAGCAAGTGACCAGGCAGACTATGTTATGGCTGCTTATCAGATCATAACAATCTTAATGTTCTTTCCACATCTCCTGGTTCAGATAAGAAGAAAAAAATAGAAAGGAAGCCACGGCGATACCGATACCCTAGGATTGCAGAAGGGCTCTTCTGAGCACAGAGTCACTGCAGAAATGCTGTTCGTTTCATTATTTCTTATTTCCATCATCAGTTGCTGTCCAGCAGCAGAGTGTGAGGGCTGAGGTGCACACACTAGCTTGCAGAAAAGAATATTTTGCTGATCTCTTTGAAGAACTCTGAAGTGCGAAAAGGAGAAAGAATATGATGTGTGCATGTGCTTACCTTAGTAGGGAGAGTTCAAATGCCCCTTCTCTGTGCCTTACCACCTCTCTTGCCAAATAAAAATACCGCCCATCAATCTTTTGAATTATGTTAGAATGTCATTTTACAGTTTAAAAAATCCTTTCATATATAGCCCTAAATTTCCTCTTTATTTTGCCTTTCAGAAGCCTAACCTTTCAGCCTCTGTGGATTGAGTCTTTACTTCACTTTGAACTTTAAAACCTTATAGTTAACTTATTTGGGCTTTTTTTTTCTTTTTTTAAAGCAAGACTCTTGAATTTTGACATACAATATTTTCCTATATAATAGTTATTTTGGTTTGTTTTGGTTTGGTTTTCCCAATCTCTGAGGAAATCTCAATGCTCTTCACATATGTACATATGTACCGATCTCTGAGTTGTTCAAGGGACCTATTTAGTTGGTGTAGAAGGAAATATACAATAGCGCGTGCCGATATGATTATATATTGCGATATTAAGTTCATGTAAATAGGAAGTGAGAGAGGCAGCGCTAAGAAAAAAGAAAGTAGGCTGATGGTTGCCAGGCCTGGAGAGAGGGAGAAATCGAGAGTACCTGACTGCTAACAATGGGATGTGTTGCCAAAGCACGATGTGCAAACACTGATGCTGGATGTCCCGAGCGTGTTTCAAGCAACTCCGTCACAAAGGGGTACAAAGAGATTTTTGTGGCAGAATTGAAGGCAAATTTGATAGCAGCAGTTATATTTTCTTCTGCAGGTCAACACTGTGATGCAGGGATTAAGGTGGTGTTTTGAACAAACTCAACAATCTCAAAACTCTTGGTACTACAGTCTTGAAAGTGTTCTTCAAAAGTGGAAAATTCACTTCTGATTCATTATGAAATAACACTTCTCTAAGCATGCCCCGAACTCTATTTTTTAATGTCCCTGGCTGTTTTAGGTCTTCATAAAAAGAAGTTATCTGCTTACTTGAATGGAGTACCTCCCATTCTCATTTCTTTTTTCTTTTTTCTTTTTTTAAATGTTTATTTATTCTGAGAGAGGCAGAGTGCCAGCAGAGGAGGGGCAGAGAGAGAGGAGACACAGAATCTGAAGCCGACTCTAGACACAGAGCCCAACGTGGGGCTCAAACTTACAAGCCGTGAGCTCATGAACTCATGAGCCATGAGACCATGGCCTGAGCCGAAGTCAGACACTCAACTGACTGAGCCACCCCGGTGCCTGTTCCATTCTCAGTTCTAATCTCTCTGTTGAAGTGATTTTTTAAATGGCTTAGATCTATTTCCCACTCACCACCCCCGTCCCTCTCCCCTGTCCAGGATCTAAGGGTTAGGAATTCTCAGAGATCCAAAACATCATGAAGTTAATTCTTCTTGTCTGGCAGGTCATAATGAAATAATTAAAGATAAGAGAAACAGAAGAAAAGCACATCTCCAGTCTGGATGATTAATAACATACTGGAATGTGGGATGCCTGGGTGGCTCAGTCAGTTGAGTCACCGACTTTGGCTCTGGTCACAATCTCATTCATGAGTTCAAGTCCCGCATTGGGCTCTGTGCGGACAGCTCAGAGCCTGGAGCCTGCTTTGGATTCTGTGTCTCCCTCTCTCTCTGCCCCTCCCTGCTCATGCTTGCGCACTCTCTCTCTGTCTCTCAAAAATAAATAAACATTAAAAAAATTATAAAAAAAGAAAATAACATACTGGAATGTTTTATTTCAATTCAGATAACTTCATTTACTCGTTAATTGGTAAAATTAAAATCAATCTAGGTTATGTTTCAAGCACTTTGCAGAGAATTACTATAGGCACAAAAACTTGAAATGCCCTCAATATAACGTACATATTTTGAAACATGTTTCCCATTTTTATTTATTTTTTTTATATTTATTTCTTTTGGGAAAAGCTCTAGTGGGGGAGGGGCAGAGAGAGGGGGACACAGGATCCTAAGTGGGCTTTCTGCTGGCAGGCTGACAGCAGCAAGCCAGATGTGGGGCTCAAACTCAGGAACTGCTGAGATCGTGGCCTGAGGCAAGGTCCAGCCACTCAACTGACTGAGCCACCGAGGTGCCCCTCCCATTTTCAAATTAACATACTGAAAAATGCTTTTCCCTGATGTCGCTGACCAAAAGAAAAAAAAAGTCTCATGTGAGGTGACTTCATGGGTGGAGACCACTTTCAAGGTACTTACAGTTCACTTAGCTATGAATCCTTCTGTTAGTGTGGCAAACAGAATCTAACGTGGCCCCCAACAATCCTCGCTTCTGGCTATTCATACCTTTGTGTATTCCCCTCTCTTTTCATCTGGGTGGGGCTTTTGATGTGCTTCTCACCAACAGAATGTGGCAAAGGTGATGGGATGTCATTTCTGTGATTATGTTACAGAAGATTGTAACTTCCAGTCTTCCAAAGGAGAGTTTGCTGGTTATGATGAAGCAAGTTGCCATGTTGGGGACACCCATGTGGCAAGACACTAAGAGTGACCTCTGTCCAACCTCAAGCAAGGAACGGAGGTCCCTGGTACAACAGCTCAAAAAGGAATTTAATCCTGCCAAAAACCACAGATGTGTGCTTGAAAGTGGATCCTTCCCAGTCGAGATTTCAGATGAGACCTCAGTCCTGGACAACACTTTGATGGCAGTCTCATGAGAGAAATTGTAAAAGATAACCAAGTGAAGCCATGCTCGTATTTCTGCCTCCTAAAAACTGTGAGATAATAAATGTGTGTCGTTTTAAGCCGCTAAGTTTGTGGTAATCTGTTATGTAGCACTAGATCAGTAACAAAGCTAGCGTCTGTGGTAGCACAGAATAATGTTCCCACCCGCAAAGATGTCCACATCCTAATCCCCAGAGCCTGTGACTCTATATGTGATTCAGTTAAGAATGGGGTGATTATCCTGGACTGTCTGGGTGGACCCAATGTAATCAGAAGGGTCTTTATAATGGAAAGAGGAAGGCGGGAAAGATCCAGGGAGAAATGTGAAGATGCGACGCTGCTGGTTTTGAAGGGGCCATGAACCGAGGAATACAGGAAGGCTCTAGAAGCTGGAAAAGGTTCCAGAATGAGTGCAGCCCTGCTGACACCCTGATTTTTAGCCTAGAGAGACCCTATTTCAGACTTTTGACTTCCTTTCTTTGTAATGTGATAAATTTGTGTTGTTTTAAGCCACTAAGTTGGTGGTAATTTATTACAGCAGCAATGGGGAGCTAATACAGTGTCTGTGCTGATTTTCTTAGCGTCTGAGCCACATACCAGGTGTCCTTCTCCAGGCACTTACCCGCTCCTAGCAGACTGCACTGGAGCTGGGCCTATCTGCTTCCCTTTCCAGAAGGGAACAAATAAATACAGTGCCACTGGGCATTGCTCTGGAGGAAATTAGCATTTTTCCCACAGCCTTGTGTGCCCATCTATCCTCACTCTTGTGTTTGCCTTATTGTTTCTTCTGAGAGCCCTGAGCACTCACTGTCTTAGTCAAGGATTGTTTGGACTCCAAGAATATGATCTGTTCAAGTTAGTTTAAGGAACGAGAAGTTAGAGAGGAGTGTAGCAAGCAGCCCTCAGAGGGTAGAATCCTATCACACTTGTGTTCTTCTTCCCTGCTGCCCATCCATGACAGCTCTTCAGGGCCAGCACTTCCTTGGCCTTCAATAAACTCCCAGGCAGGCCCCGTATGTGGATTTAGCAGGTTTGGAAAAACTCTCCAGTCACTCGTACACTTGGAATCATGACAACTTGTAATCTGTGATTTCAACGTGTAATTGTCATGTCATAGTCCAAACTCCCAACTCCACGAGATGCCTTCCTTACCCCTTACTCCCCGCCTGGGAAGTCTACGGTGGGTTAAGGGGCATCCCCCAACCTTCTTCTCTAGCTTTGGCTCCTTCCACATTAACATGGAACCAGGACAGTGAGTTAAAAAGCCAGGAAGTTCTCCCTTGATTGGCACCCGTGTAACCTGGCATTGGTTTCCTCTATCCATGGAGTTTAATGAAAGTTGACTCTTTGTCCTCAGCTTCTGTATGTTTCTACTAAGGCTCTCTCACCTGTAGAGAGGCTCAGTTGGGCAAGACGCCTTTGTTAAATGACTCCAGGGTACCATTTCTACTGCATCTCCCACCTATTGGTGCCAGGAATTGCACACTTTGGGCCTGCCTCTGTGGAAAGGGAGGAATTTCCCAAATGTAGCGTCTGTTCTTTGGGCGTGTGTTGCTTCCGCCAGCCTCCCCCAGTCGCCTTTGTTGTTGTTGTTCTTAATTGAGTGATGAGTCAGGCTCCAAGGTGCATAAGGGGTTAAGGGTCCCAAACTCTGGTTTTCAGTGCCTCCTTTGAAAGTCCTGTAGCACCTCGCTCTAACATGCAAGGGTGATTGGCGTCTGCTGGCATGAGGCCTCGGCTGAATCTGCCTCAGTCGTCTTAGCATCCTGTAACATATGAACACATATGGCTTCCGGTTTTCCCCCCCTCCTGGGATTGAGTTAGGAATCCTAAGGGACCCGCAGCACTATGGAGTTCATTCTTCACATCTGGCAGGTGATAATTAAGTACTTGTAGATGAGAGAAAACAGAGATAAAAGCCTATTCGCACAACTGATGATAGTTATATTGAGATTTTTTTTTCCATCTTATTTGATTTCTAACAGAATGGTGAGTCTTATTCAGCCGTGCCTGGGACTCAGCTCCCAACCCTCTGTGCTGCTTCTGATTCTGATTCTGCAGAGAAGGAAATCTGATTGGCTCACTCCAACCCCCGCGTCCGATCAGCTGTGCCCAGAGCATGAAACCCCGGGACCCAGTGCCTGCTACTGAGGGCCCTGGGAGCAGAATGGGGCAGAAAAGGCCCACTGCCGTGGCACATGCACAAACGCCAGAGGTCCCTTTGTTCCTGTTTGTGTTGCTTTCTGCCTGTGTGCTCCTCGTATGCAGAGGCCTGTGTGGAATCAGTGTGGGCTGTGCCATTGTGTTACATCCACCGAGTGAGTGGTAGTTGTTTGCAGTGGAACAGCCCCAAAGAGTGGGGAGGCTGGCTGTCCCTTGTCCTGGTGAGCAAATTAGGGATTACGTCAGAGGTTTCTGGGAGCCGCCTCTCCTTAAGCAGTTTGTAAGTTTGCTGACCTGTGTCTACCCCAAATCTCTTCATCCGCTTTCAGATTGTGAGTTTTTTAATTAAGCCATACGTGCAGAGAGTCAAATTAATCAAACTCATCACTTCATGGTATAAAGGATCGTCATCGTAGACCCACGCCATGCCCCTCTCCTCTGATTTTACTTGTTTAGATTCACACCCACTCCTGTCCCCCCCGCGAGAAAAACTATTCCAACATGTTGAGTGCGCACCCCGTCCTTTCTTATTGCATTCTTCCAGATGTGTGCTGCTGTTTTGTGCACACGTGTTTTGAGCTTTTGCGAATGGTATTACGTTATCTATCTCATCTGGTTTCTTACACTACGTTTGAAGCCCCATCCTAGTAGTTACCAGGCACATCTAAGCCTCTGCCTCCTCTTGCTGGATCATTCTGTGATACGCACCTCCACGCAGTCCCTAAAGGCTAACGGCAGACTTTCTCTGTGATATAAGCCAGAATGGAATGGCTGAGTCATGGTGCATGCGATGCTGAAGTTTGCCTGATGGTGCCAGACCGCTCCCCTGAACCACCACGTGTGTCCGCACACCCAGCAGCAAAACGCATGATCGTTCATCTTAGCCACTCAATTCTGGCATCGTTATACTGTTGCTCTAGGCCTCTAATGAAAATACTGGCTGTCTACTTGAGCTGCTGGAGCTTTCTGCCAACCCTTGGCAACTGGGAACTCATGGGAGCATGTGGGCCACAGTCAACCATGTGCCGTCCCCACCCTGCCACCATGACCATCATCCTAATCTCTGATACCTTGAGTTTCTTGAGTTGTGTTCCTCCTTTCTCTGCTCCATTGATTTCTCTCCTCCCCCACCGTATTCCCTACCTCACTCCCTACACCGCCCGCCCCACCACCCCTCCCACCCCGCCGCCGTGGTCCAGTTAGTAGAACCTGGTCCAACCCAGCCTGATGCGGGCACATTTAGCCACCATGCAGTTATTGCCAGAAATACGATTTGCGGTGGCTTCTTCTGGGGAACAGCCTTGCAACAGATCCCCTTTACTTTACCCATTCGGACAGTAAATCACAAAAGCAGGTAATTAATGAAAACCTAACGTAGGAAAAGTCAGCGTCTCCTCAACAAAGTGGCAACTGACCTTTCTCCTACTCAGATTAAAAAGGGAAGGAAGGAAGGAAAACTATTCCCTGAGGGGTTGAGTTCTTTCCTGGGATTGAGTTATTGTTCAACGTATTCCCCCTCATGAACAAGATCTCCCAATAAGTGCCCATCTGAATACGTGTCGGCCCAATGTCCTGGGCATTGTTACCATGGACTTTGTGAGCCACACAGTATGGGGATGTGATGTTTGCTGGGGTGCTGTTTGCACACAAGCAACCTACACTGACCGTTTTCTTTCATGACGCTGGCCCTGAGAAGATACCGCTGTTACGAATTTTTAAAAATGGATTCCTTTTCTAGAAAATTAAAATGAAATGGCGAGACTCAATTTTGAGAGCCGGGGAAAGTGCAGAGACTGATTGAGATGAGGCTTCTAAAACAGCCCTTCCCTCGGCGAGTGTTATTTGAAGGTCCTGCTGCTCAGCATAAACCACACGGGAAGCTTTCCATCAGGCTGTTTGTTACACTGGCTGAGCACTTGACTTTGGTTTTCTCCACGGTCTGAAAGCCCACTTTTGAGCTTTTTGATTTACGCTGCCTGGGAGCCCAAGAAACGTTTGCCAATATCTCACACGTTTCATTTCAAAAGAACACTGTCACTGTTAAGAGTCCGGCCTCTGTGCATTTCATAAATATGTTTGTTTCTTTTCTCTTTCAGAAGCTGCAAAGAATCAATCCTCCTCACTGTCATTCAGCCTTACCCTGTAAGTGTCCTGTGAGTAAAAGTGCCACTGTATGACCCCAGGATTCCATCTCCTCGTCCCAGTCCCAGTGAAACCATGACGTTGAGTAACAGCAGAGAAAAACCGCATGCGTTTACAGTTCGAGTTCAGAAATCTTCAGTGCTTGTATTTTATACACCGTGATAGCAAACCCACTCATTGGAGAGAAAGGAAAGGAACACACTTTCTTGTGTGTGACCAGCTTAAGAATCACAAATGTAATGGGAATATTTAATTGTAGGACATTCTAGCATCATCCTTTTTCATATCCTCTTCTAAATAATTTGGTACATATTTCAGGGAGACTCCCCTTTAAGGGTGGTTGTCAGAGGAAATACGGCTGTCAGAATGTGATTTCAGCAGCCTTGGTCAGGAAGGTGGGGAACAATTAAAATCTTACTGCCTTCAGTTGCCATGATTTTTTTTTTTTATAACAACGTTATCGTGGTATGATTTGTGTATCCTAAAATCCACCCATTTTAAGTGTACAATTCAATGATCTTTAGCAAATTTACTGAGGTATGCAGCCATCACCACAAGGCAGTTTGAGAACAGTTCCTTCAGCCAATGAGATCTCTCGTTCCCATTTACAGTGACTGCTTCCTTCCCACCCTTAGTCCCAGGCAACGACTAACTTACTTTCTATTTCTATAGATTTGCTGTTGCTTGTGAATCCCATACATTGGCAGTTGATCTAAAAAATACTCTAGCAAATTCCTGCAGATTTTCCCCCAAACGTTGACCGTCACTACCTTGTGTGGCCTTTGCACGGATTGGCAAAGATTCCCACCTGTTTACGCTTGTGTTTTCTTCCCCATGCAGTTGGGGGCTCTGCTCTTTGCCACACTCCATCTCCTGACCAACCTCTTCATCTCCCGTGTTCCAGCATTTTCCTCCTAAACACCACGGCCTAAGCATTGTCGGCGCGAAAAAAATATGTATTCAAGATTCTGATAAGATGACGAATAGAATTAGCCGAGTAAACAATTAGCCAAGTAAACAAACTGTGCCATCCAGGACATAAGTACTTGTAATAAAAGCTTAGTTTACCAGTGACCGTTACTTTTAGTCCCTTCTCTTTGATTCCTTCCAAACCGCTAGTCTCTTTTTACATTGTTTACCAAGTTAACCAAGCTGTCACTCACACCCTCTTCAAATCTGTCCACGCTCTCTCATTTCTTCACAGTGGACAAATACGTTAGGTGAAGCCAATGGGAATGTCTACCATAACCGAGTGGCTGACCAACCGTAACTTCCTGGTGGATCTTCAAGTTTATATGGTCTTTCCTGAATTCTCTCTTCCCACTTTGTAACCTATTACACAGCAAGATCAGAACCGTTTTATGGCAAACCAGGTTATTGTGGCAATGTGACGTAATGTTTCATGCCGTGCCATAAACCTGGAGAAAGAGCAAGGGTTTTGCCACTTAAGTGTGGGGTTGTGCCCTGTGGCTTTGTTTGCTGTTTTTGCCAGTTGAGCGTGCATGAATACTCACAGGTTATTCATATGAACACTCACTGTTATCAGTGGGTCATGGAACTTGCTGTAATAGATGATCTGGAACTTTCCACGAGTTCAGGTGGCTGTTGATACTGTGCCATATGGAAGGTGAACATTTAACCGCAACATTTAGGAGCAAGTGTTGCCTGCTTTGCTGGCCAATAGCTGCACCCCTGCTTTCGGCAGCACTCTCCCCCTGCCCGGCTGCTGTGAGGGAATCCTCATCTTTGACTTGCCTTGACCAGCCCTTCTTCCTGAAATGCCCACCGCATCCTCCAGCCCAACACGTCCTTGGCCTAGCCAGACCCTTCTCACCTTCCAAGCCTCTGCGCAAACTCTCAATGCTACCTTAGCGTTCTTTACCGTCACCACTGCCGACACTGGGGCTGGAGATCTCTGCGTTCTGTGGCGCCATTCTGGGCACTGTATGATACTTAGCGGTATCTCTGGCCTCTACCCACTAGATGCCTGTAGCACCCTCTCCCTGAGTTGTGACAACCAAAAATGTCTCCAGACATTGCCAAGTGTCCCTTGGGGGTGGGGGGGTGGATTGCCGCCACTTGGGAACCACTGCCCCACCTAGAGTCTTCCCTTACTGATCAGGCCCAAAGTGGCTTTCTCCTCTGAAATGTGGGAACAGAAATGAAGGAGTAGAAACCCCCAAGTCATTTCAATAGATCGATTGGACTCAGAGAGAAAAGAAGGTGGGAGAAGAGCCTACACGTTGTTACTTACATTTTTGTGTTTGGATTTCCCTACCAGCGCGTTGCTTTTTAAAATACAGAAACATATGGGATCCATGTATTTGCTGAACATTCTCTCAGCAGCCAGGACTGACCTATTGAAACAGATGAGCCACCAGACCAAAAGAAAGTGTATAAAGTCTACTTTATTGCGGAGAGTGAAAATTAGCATTTTAATTTGTTTTGTCACTTGCTGGCCAACCTTTGTTATGTTGCATTTCCCCTGCATAACAAGGTCCAGTCAAGACAGAGAGTGGATGTTTACACCTTCTCGCCTCCCTGCACTTGGTCCCAGGGTACCCAAAGCGAGCCCAGCCATGGTAATCAGTCTTTCCTGAGGCCCAGCTCCAGCGGGCCTGGGAGAAGAGTCTCACAATTCCTGAAGTTTTTGGAGAAGTCATTCCTAACAGGCTGCTGCCTCGTTTGTGAAGTATTGTAGACGGTTCTCTCCTTCCCCCCATTTTGACGCGATGGAAGTACAGAAGGAGACACAGACGCAAGAAAATAAGTATGAACACATCTTTTCCCCGGAGGCAGCCAGTGTCAGCCACTGGCCTATTTCCTTCCGGTCGTTGGATCTGCACCCTGTCAGTAGTGGAGATCTTTTACATACAGCTTTATTCTGCTTCTTTCACTTAGCGGATCAGAAGCATGTTTCCATATCATCCAGAATTCTTTCCAAGCACCATATACATGGCTGTAAAACATTATACTGAACCAAGATTTACTTAACCAACACCCTATTACCAAATGCTTCATACTGACTTCGATCATTTTCTCTTCTGCTTGTGCACACAGCACCTTCCTGGATAAATCTTCATCTGTATTTAGTAGTATTTCCCCATTCTATGACGATGGCATTTTAGGAAAGGAATTTCCAGATTTCTTGGGGATTTTATTTGTTTTCTTCTGACCTACCATCTCCTTTCCTTGCGCTGTTTCCATTTATTAGAGAGCTTTCTTGGCCAGATCCTTCCTGCTTTCCTTTGACCCTGCCTTCCACGGTTCCCAAGTCTAGAACTTCCAGAACTCCCTAGTTCTGATGCGGCCTGAGACAGAGATTATTGGAAGAGTCTCGATTACCTCCCCTCACACAGTCCCAGCTCAGTGGGACTTGAGAGAAGTCGGTCTCGGTGCTGTTGCCTTGGAGCTACAACGATTCCCATGCACTCGGGTTGTTTCTAGGCCAAAGAGGAGACAGACCTGTTTGCCTGCTTCTCACTTCCTGCCCTGCTTCCACTCCGTCCCACGCACCCGAGGGAGGCCCAGTGTATCAGATGGCATCGGCACCCAGACCACATCTTCTTGGCATGTGTCACATGGAGCACGCCAGCCCAATTTCCAGCTGAGAGACCGGTGATTGTCTGTGGGGTTTTTTTCTGGCCACAGGCAGATGCCCGTGCAGCAGGCCAGAGGTGCTGAGGAGTCCTCATTCCCAAAAGAGCAGCCACTGCATCACTGACTGACAGGAGCTGGTGAACACATGCCCTAGCTCTCTGTCTCCTCCTCGGACATGATAACTCTGATGCCTGGGGTCTGCCTCATTCCTGGAGTTTCCCAACAGGGTTAAGCCCCAGTTGCTTACGGTGGTGACGGACTTACAGAATGCTTCATTGGCTTCCTCTTCTGCCCCGTCTCCCTTTCTCCTGCTCGCCTATGCGTGCTTCCTTGAAGCGCCTCCCATAACTGTTCCCTGCCCATGATTCTTTGTCTCAGGTTCTGCTTTGGGGGAACTCCAAGCTAAGTTACCCCGTGATGACTGTGGCTAGTTAGACCCCACCAAACATTTACTCAGTGTCTACTATGCCAATAGTACCATAGACGTAGAGGGACTGCAAATTCAAGACCTTACGCTTCAGTTTCAGAAATGTCTCTTATTTATGTGATTTTTTTTTCAAACAATGTTCTAGTGACTTCTAAGAGCAAGTAAAAGCATCAGGAGCACACCATCCGTCTACTCTGGCCACCTTAGCAACAGCAAATTTGGAAAGAGGTGCAGAGGCTGATTAGAGCCTTTCTGATCTCAAAATTAATTAACAGCAAAAGAATCTGATTATTCTAGATGATAATTACTTGTCATTTCCACCACAGGATATGAAGTGCTTGCGATCAGCACCCACAGGTCTACAGGTTGCTAAGAATTAATTCCTCGGGTTTCTGAGTGGTGTACATTGTACGTTTTTTTGAGCCGCAAAAAGAGATCTGAGTAAAAACCACAGTCCTGCCTGGTTTACATACCCCGTGTGCCAGAAATAACTCCAGCCAGGGGAATAAGCCATTATCTTGTTGACTCTAATTCAGTCACCTTCAGACATGAAGAGCTTATGTTGCTATGGTCAAAAAGTAATTTTTCAAATGGATGTTGATTGCATGGAATAGTCACAAGTCCACAACAAGAAAAATGCACTTGTATGAATTCTTGGACTTTTATCCCCAAGTCTGTTGACGTGTAAATACACATAGAATAGTATTTACTTGACTAACTACCTTGGCTATCTAGTCTCCTTGCTGGTTTTCCAGGTTTGTCATTAGGGCATGGTAAATAAATATGGGAGCAAGGAGGCCATAAGAGATGGGCATGCTATAGCTACAGAGAGAAGAGAGGAACACCCCCAGCTTGACAAGTTCTGCTCTATGGGGCCACTTACTTTAGGGGATAATCACCTTACCGCTTCCATGAAAACATCAATCCCTTCTAAGATTATGTACCAAATGATAGGCATAAGACAAACTTAGGTTCTGTGAAGTACTTTTTTATTGAGGCAAGGAGTGACGTAGACCATTTTAGGAAAATCCGGCCAAACAGCACATTTACAAATTCAGACGCACAGAGGGATCCACCTCAGTATCCGCCATGTTGAACACGTGTGGGACCCTTCCTTCCCAAACAGTGCTGGAGCAGCGGCTGCTTCATCATTGAAGCACCTCGCCTAATTAGTAGTGTCTGTTCTGGGTAGCTTTCTTACAGCCGCTTCACTTGTGCTAAACCCGTTATGCCAACGTAAATATCTCCTGCTTAAAACCATTAAGGGAGAATAATGTTTTCCCTTCAGCTAAAAAATGGCACATTGACAGCAAATGAACTCACGGCTGTACGATTTGTTAATCGTTACTAAACTTGGCCTGTAATTACAGAGATACTGAGGAGAACACTACTGTCACATCCCTTTAGCTCTGTAGTAGGACTTTTTTTTTTTTAATGTTTATTTATTTTGAAAGAGAGAGAGCGGGAGAAAGGGGAGAGAGAATCCCAAGCAGACTCTGTGCTCCGTCTCATGGCCCTGAGATTATGACCTGAGCCAAAGGTGGACGCTGACAGCCCGGAGCCTGCTTGGGATTCTCTCTCTCCCTCTCTCTCTGTGCCCCTCCCCTGCTCGTGCTCACTCTCTCTCTTTCCAAGTACATACATAAATATGTTTTTTAAAAGCCAGGCTTCTGTCCTTTCACAGCCATCATTTAAAAAGATCCTTGGAGGGGCGCCTGGGTGGCTCAGTTGGTTGAGCGTTCGACTTTGGCTTAGGTCATGATCTCGCAGTTCGTGGGTTCCAGCCCTGTGTTGGGCTCTGCGCTGGCGTCCGGAGCCTGGAGCCTGCTTTGGATTCTATGTCTCCCTCTCTCTGTGCCCCTCCCCTGCTTGCGTTCTGTCTCTCTGTCTCTCAAAAATAAATAAACATTAAAAAAATTTTTTTAAAGATCTTTGTAGGGGCACCTAGGTGGCTCAGTCAGTTAAGCTTCTGACTCTTGATTTTGGCTCAGGTCATGATCTCACGGTTCATGAGACCAAGCCCCATCTTGGGCTCTGTGCTGATAGCATGGAGCCTGCTTGGGCTTCTCTCTCTCTCTCTCTCTCTCTCTCTCTCTCTCTCTCTCTCTCTCTTTCTCTCTCTCCACCCCTCCCTTGCTCACGCCCTGTCTCTCAACATAAATAAACTTTTTTAAAAAATTTTAAAAAACAACAAATAGAAAGATCCTTGGAAATGTGCTCAGTAAGAACATGGAACGTGCTATTTGCAGTTTGGTCTGCTAAGTCAAACTTACTACTTTATGCGCATGACAGGATTTTGATTGCATCCGTAATTCGTGTTTTACATTTTTGAGAAGATAAAGATAGAAAAAACAACTGATACAAGGTCTGCATTATGTTACCAATAATCCTGTCAAATGTTTTCTTGTTTCTAGTCTCCCAAATCAGCATTTATTAGTGCTGCAAAAAAGGCAAGATTAAAGTCCAATCCAGTCAAAGTGCGATTCTCCGAGGAGGTCATCATCAATGGCCAAGTGTCGGTGAGTTGACCGTTGTCTGCTTGTGACTCCGAGAGAGTCGCTGAAACAGGGGCCTTTTACTAGGCAAGGCCAGTCGCTCTTCTGGAATGATCAATTTAGAAGTCTTTGTTGGATTTCACAGGGCTGTTGACACGTTCCCTCTGGTGTATCCACGATACGTAGTAGTCCAGTGTTTTCTTCGAATGATTCCGGTGTTAGAGACCTCGCTACTTTGCAAAGGAGTTTGTTTGATTTGAGATCACTGGCGTTGCCTCATAGTCAGTAAAATACACCTCTTTGTAACTTCCGCCTACTTCTTCCCATTCTGCCAACTAAGCATCCTCCCATTATATATTTTGAGAAAGGTTTCCCTAAGTTTTTCCTTATTCAAAATTAAATGTCTCTTTCCTTTCAATTAATCAAAATGGAGACAAGTTAAAGTAATGGGGAAGTTTCATATGTGCACCCAGAAGTGAGGAAATACTGCCTGGATCTCTGTCAATGGGTCTCGATAGAAATCATAATTACTCAGGCACATAATTGATCTTCAAAATGAATAGCGCCAACATCAATAAGTTGCTGTATTTTCGATTCTTTTTTGCCCAAGAAAATCTAGCATAGTGTTTTTTGCTTTTCGAAAGCTGTCATCTAAGGCAATGATAGTTTTTGGACTTCTGAAATACCAGCTTTGGCTGTTCGGGTTTTGTTGTTGCTGGTGGTAGTGTTTAAACAAAGTCACAAGGATAAAATCTCATCCATGACATGCTCGTTAGGGGTCACAGACTCTTCCCTGAGGGTGGTCCTGGATCTGAATTTGCAGATGTAGGCTTGCACATCCTGAGCTAGGCACTCCTGGTCCAAATGTCTTTCCAGAACTTGCTGACCTGTGCCTTCCCCACTTGGGAGTCCAGGAGTCAGCTGGCCAATCTGTGAAACTATGTGATGCTTGCAGGGGGGCCTAGGGCTGTCATTGTGCTGCCCTGTGAGCATTTCAGCTGTGGTCTTGTCCTCCCGGTTGCCATGTCCCAGCCCATCCCCTCGGCCCCCTTTCACCCCACATCGTCCTGCTCACCACAGGGCATCCCTGTCTTCCTGAAAGCACTTAGCATCCATTACCATCTCACAAGACTATCCCAGTTTAAGGCCGGAAGGTTCCCGTCGCAGAGGAATTGTGATATCACAGAAGGTCATCTGAAACTTACCCCATCTTTTCTCAAGCTTCCGAGCATGAGATTGGGTCATCAGTGTATGCATCTATTTTGTTTTAATGTTTATTTACTTTGTGAGAAAGAGAGAGCACGTGTGGGGAGGGGCAGAGAGAGAGGGAGACACAGAATCTGAAGCAGGATCCCGGCTCTGAGCTGTCAGCAAGTGCCCGACGTGGAGCTCGAACTCATGAGATGTGAGATCATGACCTGAGCCGAAGTCGGACACCCAACCCACCGAGCCATCCAGGTGCCCCAGTGTATGTGTCTTTAGAGAGAACAGGAGACTAGAAGCTTCTGTGGCTATTTTTGCCCTGGATATACCAGGTCCATTCAAGGTAGCTGGTGTGTGAGGACAGCTCTTGGGGTCAGTCATCACCCGCAGCTCCTCTGCCTCATCACAGGCCTGTGTGTGGCAGGGACCTTCAGTCTCAGGTCAGCTCCTCAACCTTTGGGACCATCTTCATTTTCCATCTGCTCTTGCTCTGCTGAGTCATCGGGTATTATTTCATGTCGAGTTGGAGGCAAACCAACTCAGTGAATCGGGTAGTAGGAAAGTCATGTGTGAAGTCCACAGGAGAAAGAAGAGGGAGGAAATTCAGAGAAAGGAACAGGAAGCGAAAGCCACGGAGCCTCTTCTGGAAATGCTCAGGGACTGAGTTCCATTGGATTAGCTGTAGGACATTAGCCAGTCTCTGGACATCTTGTCTTCAGTTTCTTCATCTGTAAACAAGGGACATGTGGTTTCAGGATTGCCGAGTTCCACTTGACTCCTATGACTTCATGACCAGCTACATGTGAGAAACACAGTTCACTCTAAGGATTGGCAGAACTCCTCCAACATGCCTTCCTTCTTCCCCTGCCCTCTCCCCCTATTTCCAATTAAAGAGAAAATTCAAAGGACCATGTTTCTGCTGTTTACTTTTGGTCATGTCTCCAGTATCTGTTTTTAAATTATTTTTAAGTTATGATGTTTGTTAGAGACTTAGTTTTGGTTTTTTTTAATTTTTTAATGTTTATTCTTGAGAGAGAGAGGCAGAGTGCAAGTGAGGGAGGGGCAGAGAGAGAGGGAGACACAGAATCTAAAGCAGGCTCCAGGCTCTGAGCTGTCGACACAGAGCCCGAGGCAGGGCTCGAACCCATGTGAACCTTGAGATCGTGACCTGAGCCAAAGTCGGACACTTAACCGACAAAGCCCCCTAGGTGCCCCTAGACTTAGTATTTTAATCTCTAACATACTACCTCATTCCTTATATTTCCCCTTTGAGTTTAAGGAACATTCCTGAATGGGTTAAAAATTATTCCATAAAATAACTTTATACTTAAAGCTTGTGAACGCTTGGTACTCCCTTTTCATGACTTCTGCCAAGTTCCAACGGGCATCGCATCAAACATCATCATTGCTGGCCCTCGTTCTTTTCTAGGTAGCCTGCTCTGCTAAAGTCTGTGCGTGTTGTCCTAAGCATTGTGGCTTAATTACAAAGGCATCATGTCTGTCATTGTGTGTTCTACTGGGAAACCTTGATTGAGGAAAAAAAAAAAAAGAAATTCATCTGATTTGTTTTCTGATGGAAAAACGTTCTTTCATTTGAATCGACTGAGTTATTTGTAGCTGGAAAAGAAGAGATTTCCTCTGAACAACTAAACTCAGATATCACCAGAGAGACCCCTTTTAGCCTTAGAGAGTTCATTTGGTGGTGGTGGTGTTTTATGTTGTGATTAGAATAAATTGTAGGTAGGTGCTGTTTCTGCAAAGAACAGAATTCTACTTTGATCTTCTTTGTTGTTGTTGTTGTTGTTGTTGTTAAACAGGAAACTGTTAAGGATAATTCACTTCTTTTTATGCCAAATGTTTTGAAAGTGTATCTGGAAAATGGGCAGACCAAATCATTTCGCTTTGACTGCAGCACCTCCATAAAGGTAAGCGGACTCGCTAAACTCTACACCTGGACACCGGCAGGTACGGCGCGAGTGACCCTGTCGGTCTCGTGTGACAGCACCTTCTCTCAGAGCTATCTGTTTATTGCTGAGATTTCTTTGGTGGCTTCCAAATAAGGGCGCGTATGAATATTTAAAAACAAACCAAAACCAGAAGCTTTAATTAAGAAGGTTCTGCTGCGTGTGTGTTTGTGTGTGTGTGTGTGTGTGTGTGTGTGTGTGTGTGTTGCAAAATGATATAACATGCTATCACTGACAGATTGCTAGGGTTAGTCACTTTAATGCAACTCCAGTTTAATTAAAATAGTGTGGCTGTCCCCAAGAAGGCTTGGCACCCTGCCCCAAAGCCAGCATGATTTCATAGCGATGTCAGCCACCGAGAGGATGAAGACGTTAGCCGTTCATTGAGTATCTGTTACTGTGGTGTCCAGCAAAAACGAGGGCGAGAATAATGTAAAGGTAACATTTGCTTTTAATTGCTGTCACCAATTTCATGGAAATAATGCATAAAAAGGCAGAAACGAGGCGTGCTTCTCAGGAGAAGGGGTGAAAAGGAAGAGGCGCAAAACAGTCCTATTATTGCAAAGCCACAGGTGAGTTTTACATAATGGGTATTATAACAAAGCAGATGGGTTCTTTCCCTCCATGCTTCCTTCCTGGGGAAGAAAAGTGCATATTCTATTTTTTATTGGACAAAAGTGTGTTCCGAAATTGATTGTTCCCTAATGCCTCCAGCAGCCTAAAATAGGCTTTCTTCAAATGGCACAATAAAAGAGGTTTTATTGAGGTTTTAAAAAAAAAAAAAAAACCTAGTGATGATCTGTACAATAATGTATCAAGAGAACATCAACTCTGTGATAAAAACGTCTATCAATAGTCAACCCCTCATTCTCGGCGTTTAAATTAATCAGCATAGGCCTTATAAGTGGCAGCATTTCTGCGAAGGCCCACTCACTGTGCATTCTTACTGCCATGATACTAGCAGGTGGCCTGTTTGGAATTGCTTTGAATAGGTGGCGATCTAGCAGGTCATAGAGCAGACCATGTTCTAGATTGATGATGGAGGGTGTAAGCCATCCTTAAAATCCTTCCACGGCAAGTGTCAACTCCGTGCAAGGCTGCTCGTTTTATTTTTTTTTTTTAAACGTTTTTATTTATTTTTGAGACAGGGAGAGATAGAGCATGAACAGGGGAGGGTCAGAGAGAGGGAGACAGAGAATCTGAAACAGGCTCCAGGCTCTGAGCTGTCAGCACAGAGCCCGAACCGGGGCTTGAACTCACAGACCGCAAGATCATGACCTGAGCCGAAGTCGGCCGCTTAACCGACTGAGCCACCCAGGTGCCCCGCAAGGCTGCTCGTTTTAAATACCGATGACTGACAGAAGCCCTTTTCCTTTATTCCTACCCACGATCCTTGTACGGTGAGGTGTTACTCTCATTATTGATCCGCTAGCCTAGAGGTGGGCAGGCTTTTGCTCAGATTTTTTTCTCACAAAAAAATCACGGCGTTTACATAGACTATCTACTATCTATCTGACCACCAGCTAAAGACACTTCTAGCAGGCAGTACGCTCCAAGGGCTTACAGTTTACCCCCCAAGAGCCAGGAGCAAAGAGACAAACCTTTCTTCGGGCAGGACTAATCTTTTTCTACACAGACCGTATGGAAATGAGTGGGCATGGCCAGACGTAGTCTGAAGGCCTCGAGCTGCATTATTACAATCCCTCTGAAGCTCCAGCTTGTTCTCTGATACCCAGTGGTCAGGAAAGCGCCTTGCCATTGCCCCCTGCCACCCCACCTGAAGATACACGTAAAGACTTGAATGCATTCCTTAACAGAAATACGCGCAAATTTCAAGGAGAGCCCTGTTGTTAATTCCCTGCGGCCTCTGTATTATGGGAACCCACGCGAGACTGAGGTTGACTTCCCCGAGGGTGGCAGATGGCGAGGAGAAAACAGGGAACAGTGCAGAGTTCACGGCGAACGATAGGATGGTGTTTAACAAAATTTGCCAAAATTCTTGCTACAGTATCGCAGTGGAGCAAAGCTGTTGCTATCGATTTTCCAATGTCCTCTCGGGTGATTCAGGAGAATATTTTACAACATGCTTGTTGCCACACAAAGGCTGGTTTTGTTCATTCTTTTCTGGGCCTTGAACAAAAATTAGGAAGCCGAGGACCTTTTTATGAAATTCAGTATAGTCGAGGCATTGGTGTTGAATGCCACTCTTGGGTGGTGAGTGGGTGTGGGGATCTTTGTTTTGTAGGGGTCTGAAGAAACTGAGAAAGGTCTATAGGGAAGAATCAAAATTTCAGAGAGATCACTTCAAAAAAAAAAAAAAAAACCTCCATGTCATTACAGGGTCTTTCCATCTTGGCATTGTTGATACTTTGTTTGGAGCAGGGAATTCTTTTTTTTTTTTTTTTTTTTTAATTTTTTTTTTTAATGTTTATTTATTTTTGAGACAATGTGAGAGACAGAGTGCAAGCAGCGGAGGGGCAGACTGAGGGAGACACAGAATCTGAAATAGGCTCCAGGCTCCCAGCTGTCAGCCCAGAGCCCGACGCGGGGCTCGAACCCACGAACCGTGAGATCGTGACCTAAGCCGTAGTCAGATGCTCAGCCGACTGAGCCATTCAGGCGCCCCCGGAGCAGGGAATTCTTTATTGTGGGGGCTGTCCTGTGCACTGTAAGATGTTCAGCCACATCCCTCAATGTCAATAGCCTCTCCAACCCCATTGTGACAATCAAAATGGTCTCCAGAAGCGGCCAAATGTTGCTGTAGGGCAGAATTGCCTAAGGATGAAAAGCACTGTTCTTTGGAGTTCTTAGCGACGGCGTGTAAATTATCCTGAGAGATCACTTAGTTTTTGAGGACGTGGAAAAAAAAAAAAAGTAATGGGTTTTTTTTTTTAATTTCATTTCAAACGAGAGCTCATTTACTAGTTTTCAGATCATGAAAAAAATAAGTCACTTTTTTTTTCATTTTCAAAGACACCTATCTGATCCTAAAGGTTTAATCCTTTAAAGGATTGCTTGTTCATTCTACCCTCCCCAGAGATTCAGAATAAAAGCTAATATATGTATATTGTTCTAGTGCCCTACCTCTGTCAAACAGTGCCACAATAAATGTGTTCTCTGTATGAACTCATTCAGTCCTTGTATCTATTCTGACATATAAGGTATTCTCATCATCCCTGGGTTATAGATAAGGGCATTAAGACACTTCCGAGTTTGATAACTTGCACGGAGGTGCACAGCTAACGTGAGGTCGAGCCGGGTGTGGAAACCAGATTCTTTCCAGATCCCACATTCCAACCATTACCGCATGCTCTTAACAGAAGGGTAGACTAAGGGTCAGCAAACGTTCTCTGTACAGGGCCAGGGAGCAAATATTTTAGGCTTCACAGACCATACAATCTCGGTTGCCGATGCAAGGGGCAAAAGCAGCCATCGACAATATGTAAACAAATGAGAGTGACTGTGTTTCAATAAAGCTTTATTTATACAAACAGGTGAGGTGGGGAGCGGATTTGGCATACAGGGGTATTCTGCCCACCCCTGGGGTAGACCACTTTCCAAGGTGGTTTAATTGCACCCCCCCCCATCTAGAAGAAGGGGAACCGAACCCACTCCACTGTACAAGTTATTGATAAGCTTTCCAAGTTAAGACAAGCGAGCACCTCCCCCAGCTAGTCCCCCCGTTGCCTCCCTGTTTCTGAACTCCATAACGATCTGGGGTGGTGGGAGAGGTCAGGAAAAGGAATATCAAGCTTCAGGATCCAGGCATCGTATAAAACTTACAGATCCGAAGCCTATTCGAGCAACACTTTTCGGTCATGGTAAACTCTGCAAGAGAGCCGTGTTGGTTTTGATAGCATCTTGTCAATGTTTCCTCTGTAAGGATGTCATCTTAACTCTTCAAGAGAAGCTCTCCATCAAAGGCATCGAACACTTCTCCCTCATGCTGGAGCAGAGGACGGAAGGGGCCGGAACCAAGCTGCTGTTGCTTCATGAACAGGAGACTCTAACTCAGGTGTGTGACATCACACTCGCAGGTGAGAGCAGAAATTATGCCTGCCGGTGAGAGCCGAGGCCATCTGGCCCCAGAATTCCCCTGTCCTCTCCTCCCTTCAGTGTACTCACTGAGGCCCTGGGGATCCCCACTAAAGAAAGCTCTGGCATTCACAATGGGTTGTACACCTCAAGGTGATGCTTCTCTATTTTGTTCATTTTTCTGTAGCCCATCAGTCGGCGTCACGTATGGAGTTGCTAAAGATTTGGCACGTACTTGTAAGGGTTAAATTGTACTGTAGGGCTAACGCTTAGCTTGAAAGATAACAACTTTGTTCTGACACTAAAGGTCAAAAGATAACAGCCTTGCTTTTACTCTTGTAAATCATACTTCATACTCTTGTGAATCAGGCTTTACCAACGAGGGAAACAAAAGCTCAAAAAAAGAGCATCAGAGACAAGGTCAAGGAGATCCACTGGTTGCAACTTAGCGGCAGAAAGTCTAAAATAATCACCTCATTCGATAACTGTTTCTGACTCATCTGGCAACTGTTTCTAACTCCTCTGGGAACTGTTTCTCTGGTCTGTTCCCAGATAATGATAAAATGATGTGATCGGCTTTAAAAACTCTGTACCCCGGCTGTTCGAAGCCACACTCTTATCAAGAGTGTTGGTCCCGATCGGTCGGCCTTGCCTCTCATTGTAATAAACTTTGTTGCAACTGTCACTGGTGCCCGTGGCATTCTGTTTCAGGAGTTGTGTGGATGCAACATACTCCCTGGGAATGTGGCTCCGCAGAATCATGTTTTATGTCATGGGAAGGACTTGTTCGCCTGCTTTGACAATGCATCTCTCAAAACCATTGAAAAGAAATGGCTTCTGAGATTATTTAAATTAAACCAGAATCCTAGTTAGTTGTCTTAAGTTCTGGGTGCACATTTGCCTGTTTGTGGAGGCTTGAAATGCCCACCCCAGTGCTGCTCACTGTCAATGTTGGATCCACCAGTGCGTCACAGTTCCTGGCCACCAACAGGCCACCCCCATCTATTCTCTGGGGAGACAGGCAGGCTGCTTGGCTGCTGAATTCAGCGTGGCACCCTCCTTTCTCTCGTGATTCCGCACACGCAGTCTTTGCCGGAGGTAGAAGGGATCTCAGCCGACTCCTCTTACGGAGGAGAGCTCAGTGAGTGAGGAGGGAACTTTAGGGAGGGGGAGACCAGGAGGAGGAGCAGGAGGTGCCCCCCAGACGGACGGGGTAGCAGAAAGCGTTGTCGCATTTAAGTCTTCGCGGTTGCTGCGTAATTAAAAGCTGGTGCCCCGCGAGTTGGGTCCCACGACATGCCTAAGTCTCTTGATTCAGTCCAACTCAGTGCAGGGAATTAGTTATAAAGCTGTCGTTTGTGTACATTTACAGCCCTCGATCTACACTTGACCTATTTTTCTCAGGTTTGAATCTACCTAGAGATACTTTAAACCGCTTCTAATGATCGTTTCTTGTTTTAACCTGTGCCAAAACTCCCTTGGAAACCGATGACTTACTTTATGCTTTGTTACAGGGGAGCAACCCCCGATATTCAGAATCCCACATGGGCAAGATCACTGTTTGGCTCGGAGTTCCTCCCAAAGCCGAACTTAAGACAAGGGTTTGGGTGCCTGTGGTTTATGGGGAGGAGAGATCCGGAAACACTGGGAGAGGGAGGGAAATGGGGCAGGGGCGTCTTCCGGCTGGTGGTGGTGTGGGCTGCTTCGGAGGACGAGTGCTCCCTGGCCGCGCAGGGTCCCCTGGTGCTGGCCAGTGGTCGCCAGTGTTTGCAGGAAGTAGCCTTCAGCTCGTGGTCATAAATGCCAAGGGGATATGGGCCGACAGCCAGTAAGTAGGAGTCTAGTGAAACTTCCCACAACCTTTTGATATTGCTAGATACACTCTCCCTCTGAACTTCTATCTACCGCACAGCCTTTATGGGAAAGCTTCTTGCTGGTTTAGCAGGACACAGATTCTTTCAACGTGTCTTCTGGAGCTAGGCAACCATGACTTCTCATTCCAGACTGATCTCCAGGTTTTTAAATTTCCGTTAAAATGTTAGAAGGAAGCAGAAAGCCTGTAACACTGATTTTTCCCTTCTCTTCGTAGAAGTGGCTGTGTTTATCAGAACGAAAAGCAAAGTGTTAAAACTTCAAGTATGCTCCCTAGAAAAGAAAACTTATGGATTTAAATATCCTGAAACGAATCAGCTATATGCCTTTGAAATCACTGCATTTGAAAAGCTAGATCAATAAAGTATTTATAGGCATGGTAGAAAATGAGAGTAAGTATAAGAAATGTGTACGTTTCCAGGAAATTGTTTTCTTGTTTTAGGGACTGTTATTTTTATGGGCTGCTGTTTCTAATGAGTCTAAAGCACTTTAGCCTACTGACGATAAAAATAGGCTCAAGGTCGCTTGTGGAAAATTCAGGAAAGATGGATTCTAAGCAGTAATGAAAGGAGCTGGAGATAAATGATACCTGACTTTCTAACATCAGCACAGACCTTCAGACAAAATACCCTAGGACATCCCCATAAAACCCCACAGCAGACCCGAGCCACGCTACTGGTCGCTTAGGTGCCCGTATTTTCTTCTTCCTGGTTTGCTTGACCACCACCCAGCGATGAGCAGCCCCCGGCCCATGGGCTCGTGAGTCCACTTGGCTTTGTGATCCTGCCCACAGCCAGAAAGCTGGGTCAGGGTTTCTATTTCTCAGTATGCCTTTAAAAGGAGTATGTGTTTTCCCATTGAAATTCTTCTACTCAACAAAATTAGCAATGTAAACTGTAAGAATACACACACACACACACACACACACACACACACACACAACATGGGGTTCAATGAGGCTATTGCCGTTCCTGTTTCGAATTTTAAATTCCAGTTCATGAACACTTTTATTTTGCCAGATTTGTCCTCTAAAAAACAAAAGTAGTTACAAGTCCATGAAACTGCATACAGATCCATAGAAAACACATTCAAGGGCAATGCACTCATTCACCTGTTTATTAAGCACCTAGTATTCATTGGCCGATTGCCTTTTGTTGCAAAAGGAATTACGAATTACGAAACCTAACCGCTAGTAGCCGGCGCATGCTGTGCTGGGTAAAAGGGAAAACAAAACGGTCCGTGGTCCTCAGCCCCAAAGAACCTGTGGAGTATTTGAAGCTCCTTTGAACGATTTGAACAATGTCGTGATACCAAAAAGTGCGGGGTAGTTTGGAAACGTGGATTCCAGAATTAGCGCACGGGCCCAAACTTGCATCTTCCTACTTTCCAGTCTTCTTCAGAGGGCCAACCTCAGACCCCTGGCACCCGTTCCGTCCACATCAGGAAACTCCCATCCCCCTGGGACGGCCTGGAACCAAGGACTTTTCAGTGGTCCGGTGGCTCCGTGATGAGGGTTGTTGCCTCTGTTTAGTGTCCTCTCCTGCCTGACCTGCTTCGCCCACTCCCTTACTGGCCTCTCCTGGGAGCAGTTCTTTAGTAAGACCCTCATGTCAGGGTCTGCTTCTGGGGAGCAAGACCCAGGGTCTGAGCAGTTTTCGGGGAGTGAGTATCTATGACACAGAGTAAAAGACCTTCGACCACCTCCTTCTCTGGCGTTCAAAGTTGCCTTTGCCTGCACTGAAGGATTCTTGTAATCCGTCTGCTCTTCTAGGTGACACAGCGGCCCAGCTCCCATAAGATGAGGTGTCTTTTCCGCATTAGCTTTGTCCCGAAGGATCCAATTGACCTTTTACGGAGAGATCCAGTTGCATTCGAGTATCTCTACGTTCAGGTATGTGAGAATTTGGGCATGTTTTATATGAATATTGGGGGATAAATTAAATGTGGGGCTTTTTCCCCTAAAAATGACTCTGTTTTGCTGCTTTCACTTTTGAAATAATTTCATAAGTATGAACACATGCTCACCTCCCTGTCCCGCGCCCCAGCACACACACACACACACACACACACACACACACACACACACACACACAAGTTCATTTACCAAATCATGGTCATTGATTTGGTAAATGAATGTCATTTACCAAGTCATGTTCATTTACCCCTAACTACTTCAGTGTGTATTTTCTAATAACGAGGAAACTGTCTTATATAATCATGGTCCAATTAACAAACACCGATGCATTGCCGTCCTCGTGTGCAACCTATATCCAGATTCTTCCTACTGTCCCCAAAATGGCCTTTATGTCAGTTTTTTTTTTTTTTTTTCTAGAACAGGATCCCATTTTGCATCTCGGTATCATGTCGCTTTAATCTCCTTAAGTCCAGAACATTCCTCATTCTTTCTTTGACTTTCAAGGCTTCGACAGTTTTGAGGAGTGCTGGCCAGTTATTTTGTAGAAATCTCGGAATTCGAGTTCCTCTGATGTTTCTCTCCTGATTAGGTTGAGGGTATGTCATTTGGGCAGAGGCATATGATGATGTCAGTTTGTCCCCTTCATGATGAGGTTAACTTTGACTCTTGGTTAAGGCAACGTTCTCCAAGTTTATCCATCCAGAAGTTACTACTTTTTTTGTGATTAATAGGTAATTTGTGGAGAGTAATTAACACCCTTTCACTCACCAGTTTCAGTATTCATTCATGCGTCTTGCCTGAATCCGTTATTACTGCAATGGTTTTAAAATGATGATTTTTCTAATTCCATTATTTCTTCTTCATTGATTAATTGACATTCTGCTATGAAAAAGATTTTTTCCCTTTGTCCTTTATTTACTCATTTATGCACTCATTTATTTGGTGCTTAGAGTGTTCTGAAATAGGATATTCCTTATAATGGAATAATTCATTTCAAGGCAATAAGACTTTAAAAAAAAAAAAAGTATCCTTTGCAGACTGACTATATCTAATTCTGGGTTATAATTCTCAAAAAACAAGGCTTCCAGAGATGAGAGTCTTCGCTAGTTTGCCCCAAAGGGAATTTATTCGTCTGACTTTAGGAGATGTTCTTGTATTTTTCCCTAACTGCTACCCATTACTCTCGCTTAAATTCCCAGTACAATCACATTAAACAGTAAGAACCCATTTACCTGAAGTTTAAGCATCTCACATTAGAACTACTCAGAGATTGTAAACCTAAATGTAACCTCCCCTGACAAAAAAGGGAGAAAGTGCCAAAGTGAGGCAAAAACAACAACAACAAAACCCCAAAGACATGCCCCCTTTGGTTAGACATACCTGTGTAAGGCCAAGACTTCTGGAGCCATAAGAAATAAAACACAAAGAAGGTGGGAAAAGAAAAAAAAGAAACATTTGTTCAGCCTAGGTAGTTGATACACTGGTTTTGTTTTACTATTCTCAGTATTTTCTTGTATGTTTCAAAGCTCCCGTTCTTGTATATTTCAAAGCTCGCGTAGTCTTTAAAACGTTGAGTGGGAAAAGAAAACAGGTAGAAGATGGCACAGAGACAGGTCAGGTGCATGCCAGAGGTTGGGAATGGGGACATAAATTAAAGTGGCAATAATCCCTGGAGAACAGAAATTAAACCAAAGGCAAAAGAAGCCGGATGTACTAGAACATTCTAGCAGATAGGGCACTAAACGCAAGGCTCACTTAAACGTCCCCCACCTCGGTGCTCTTTGGAAGAGATTCTGGTACTTACAGCTCAGTAGGATGATTGATGTTCATGAAGATAATCCTGAGTCATCTGGAAAAGGCAAGTAAAGATATGTGCAGTGTACTTTATACCGTTTCCTACCCAGAACAGTGAAACTGTCATGACCTGGGTTTTTTAAATGTTAAACTTGGGCCACCCGGACCCCTCAACTCTATCCCCTGTTCCCCAGCAGGCCAAGTGACCCAGAGGTGACTGCCTGATTCTCAGCCGATGCGTTACTGCCTCTTCCCTTAGCCCTGCTGAGAACCAAGCTGGGGCTCTGCCCGTGGCTGCTCAGATGATGTGCTACGTTTTTTTGGCTTGTTAGTTGCAATTAAATAGTTACACAGGTGCCAGTCAGTGCGTGGCTGTAGACAGATGCGTTCACTTGTCATTCGCTATAATTAATGTACTCACCCCATTCACAAGGTGCTGCTTCGAAACTGTTCTACTCTGCTTCTGCTCTAAACATCCCATTTTAAAACGCCCATGGCCTTTACGAAAGAGGAATGTGGTTGTTTCTCCTGGGAAGGACCGACCTCTTAGGTAGACCAGGAGGACTGCTAAGCACAATTCTGTTTAAGGTGTGTCGATTCAAATCTAATGCGGTTCGTCGAGATCTTCCTGATTCAAAAGAGACACTTTTTATACGTGTGGGGCTGTTCTGCGAAGCAGAGACCCTGCCCAGCGATCTTGCCCCGGGGGACTGGCAAAAGACCGATGACATTTCTGCTGTCCCCCGTTGGGTGTTGCATGGGTGGTGGACTAGCCCGCCACCCCTTCGAGGATTAGCCAATGGAGGGAGGAAAGGAGGTGGGAAGCCATGTGTGCTGGGCCAAAATTAAGCTACCATCGTCTCATATGTCCTCCGCTGAGAATAAGAAATGAGAATTTCTTGGCATCCGACTCTGTTTCACAGAATGCGAGGTATGTCCAAAATAACTTCTCTGTCGAACAGAAGTCAGTGGATCTGCAAATGGCGCTGTGTGCCCATGTCGATTTTAAGGTACCAAAAAGATGCCGTAAAATTAGCCTAGAGAACAAAAGAGTAAGGAGAAGCCATATGTACATTACAGTGTATATTACCATATACATTACGCTATATAATGTGCAATGTACATTGCAAAGACGAAACTCAACCTTGTGGGTTGCTGTTGAGGACAATAGCCATTGACTGGATGAACCTTGGCAATGAAAATAGAGGCTTGAGGGTGGTAACATCTGTTAATCGCCTACTCATTACTGGGCCACGAGGTATTCTGCAGATGTGAGTATATATAGTGACAGAAAGCCCTGGTAATTCACACTGTTGTAACTCATAATTACCTGTCCAATATCTACGAAGAAAAAGATGGTTACACCAATTAGTAAATGGGACAACACCTGAGAGGCTACGAAATATTTTAAAACACTTGAACAGCCTCGGTTGCCTTTTTAATACCTAACATGTTCATGATAAATGAACTTTCTGTGGGCCTAAAGTAGTCTATCGGGACCTCTATTTGGCAAAACAATGACCACCATTTGCTTGTGTTAACTGTATTTTAAGTAATGTGATTATGAGTAATAAAAGTATGATTCGTGCCATAAAATATATATATATATATCAGACTTCACACTAATTCTCCAGGATCAGTCTGAACTAATTATATAATGTAATTAAGTGACTAATCACCTTGACAAAGAACTCACCCAGAAGTCTGGTTAAATACAGGGTATGAAAGGGATGGGAAAAAACTATCCCAGTCACAACTCTTAGGAGAAGTCCTAGTGGTGACTCAGCCTAATAAAGCACATTCCAGTCTGTGAAACATCCTTAGAGATGTACCAACAACCTTGAGAATGAGCCCATTTTTCAGGTAAGAAAACAGACTCGAGAGAGATGAAATGCCATGTTCGAGGCCGTTTGATGAGTAGCTGACAGAGCCTAGGACTAAACCTGGAGTCTTTGTCTCTAAATCCTGTGCTATAATCCTGTGTCGAGTGCTTATTATGGCCTGGTGCTGTGCCAAGTGGCTTCCTCTCCCTCATCCTTCATGAGACTGTAAGATGAGCCTCAACCCCATGGTGTCCCTTTATGGACACCCCTAGGCACTTGGAAATAACTGGTAAACCCAACAGCAAAACAAAATGGCTGCCTTCACTCAGACCACCCTATCTCCCACCTCATACCAGACCTGCTTCCAATAAGGAGTGCTGTGCAATCCAGATAGGTGTGAGCTTTTCAGGAAGA
Organism: Neofelis nebulosa; assembly: GCF_028018385.1. NCBI lineage: Eukaryota > Metazoa > Chordata > Mammalia > Carnivora > Felidae > Neofelis > Neofelis nebulosa. Next base: position 9,613,205 of record NC_080800.1, read on the forward strand.
GCGAAGGTAGAAGCCCATGTTAAAGATGGAGGCAGGGAGAGGAGGTGACTTCCCTCTTAGGAGCAAGGGGACAAGCTGAGAGGCACGAGCCTGGAGCCCGGGGACAGAGTGTGCATTGCATGGCACCAGTAGGGCATGGGTAAGTATTTGAAGGGTAAACGTTGTGTGCAGAAACCATTCAGGGGTACATGTTCCCATTTGGTAAAGTCAATGCATGAAGGGGTCACAAATGTGCTTTGCTGGGAAGAGAGGTAAATGTTCTGATACAGTTTTGCATTTGAAATCTTCTTGGGACAAGGCAAAGCAGGAGGAAAGAGGCTAAATATCATAGTTTCTAGCCCCAAAGCCTAGTTTTCCAGAACAAAAATAAGTGTGTGTGTGTGTGTACGTGCACGCACGCGCGCACACACACACACACACACACACACACACAAAATATGCTGAAGCTACGCTGTGCTTCCAGGTGACGTATAGCTCAGTGCTTTGCCCCTAACGAGCAAGCATGCCCGGTGAGAACCAGTTACTGTGGTCACACTAGACTTTGCAAGTTGCAACACGCTCTCAGCCACCCTTGTGTTTGATGCTCACCACACACCCTGTGAGGTAGGCATCTCCCTTTTACAGATGAGCAAACTGAGGCCCAGAGATGTGGCGTGACTCCCTCAGAGTCGCAGCAGGGGCGGGTCACCGCTGGAGTGAACTGAGGGTTTTAATGGCTACGCTTTAGTGAGTGCACATTCGGTATTGGCAGCGCTCCAGCGGCGTCATTAGCATGAGTCCCCATCGCACAGATGAGTCAACTGAGGCTGCAGAAGTAAAGTGGTTGAAGCTACAGGCACAGGTGGGCATTGGCAAAGCCACGATTCCGAAGCAGGTGGGTGTGAGGCCGGGGCTGCTGCTGTCCAACCCCTTGCTAAACCTGCCTCCCCCCTGAACTGCTCTCGAGAGCTAAATGGAAGTTAATGACATTGGTGATGACCGCGGTTGACGCGTATGAGCACTCACGACTTCCCAGGGCTTCACATTGTTAGCTCATGTCCTCCTCACCACAGCCCTGTGAATGGGGAAGCACTACCGTGCCCGATTTACAAAGGAGGAAACCGAGGCACGGCACAATTCAGGGATTTGCCCAAGTTCCCACCCCTGTGGAAGCGGAAGAATAGGATTCGAACCCGAGATTCCAAGCCCAGCACAAGTCGCATGCTGCTATCAGTGCTTTGCGCGTTCAGTTGCAGCACCTGTGTTTGGAAATTTCGTACCTGAATTCCTAATTATTTTTACCAAAAGCTAAATATTTAAATAGCAGCTCATTTGTCGGTGAATGTTAAATGTTTTGTGCGGTCGCTGTGTTTGTGCATGTAATTAAATACTGACTGGGTTCCAAGCAGCCTGGTGGAAATGTTTCCACATTTAGCCCCCTTGCCTTTGACGGGAAGCTGGAACACTGGGTCACCTGTTCCTCGGAGGCAGCGCGCCGGCCGCCGGTTCTTTGACACGCTGCGCCCTCTGCTGGTCTCTTTTGCAGAGTTGTAACGACGTGGTTCAGGAGCGATTTGGGCCCGAGCTGAAATACGACATAGCCCTGCGGCTGGCAGCCTTGCAAATGTACATCGCAACCGTCACCACCAAGCAAACACAGAAAATCTCCCTCAAATACATCGAGTAAGTGTTGGCTCTCGGAGCCATTTCAGGCACAAAGATGCTGCCTCCGTAACGCCCAAGTGTATTTTCGATGCATGTCTCGATTTCCAAAATTGATCCTGCTCAAATCCAGGGCATTTGTTATAAACATGGGCAAAATATATGAACGTCATGTTCATTTTTGGTGGAAGAGATCCATTTCTTACATAACCCACCTTTAGAGAATTGTTTAAAATGAGGACCAGATTGAAAGCGAAGTGTACGTTTTAAAATTCCTAAACGGACTTGATTCCAAGCCAAGCTTTGGTCTCCGTGCTTCTCAGACATTAAGCTCTTTAATTCTCACGACATCCCTAGGAGATCAGTAGGATTTTAGCTGTATTTTACAGATGAGCAAACCCAGGCACATAGTGACTAAGGAACGTGCCCAAGTCACACAGCTGCTAACTAGAGGGGTCCGGATTCGAACCCAGGCAGTGGGACTCCATCTTGTGCTATAGGTCGTGTGATCAGTAGAAGCACCTGTGTTAAGACTGCGGCCTGCGTAACCTGAGATTGCTTTAGATTGCTGAGCTACGGTATGAAAGTAATGCTCTTAGCCATAATCAGGAGGGATGGTATCTGTGGTAAAGAAATGTGGCCACGGGAAAGGATGCCATACAATCAAATTTTGTTTCACGATTCGAATGTTGGCCAGAGAAGACTCCCTGTTAGAAAAAGGCAGTCGTGTTGCCCTCAGGTCTATAGAAGGGTCATCCTTTCAAAGAGAGCCCTCTGTCGCCCCGTCTGTATGCTTCTCGTTGGCAGGTGGCTCAGAAGCCGAGAGCAGCCATGCTGCTCTCTTAATCATGGCCGCTCTAATGCTAAGAGAGAGGAACGCTCCTATTTCAAAGTTCGTGGCAGGACCGAAGCCACATCTCCACGTAACACTCAAAGCCCTAGAGCCCTCTCCGCCTACACAGGTGATATGCAAGCTAATTGAAATCCCACCTTCCAAAGAAGCTTCCCATGGGCTGCCTGTTAAGCCTTTCTAACTTCCCAAGGTGCCAGGCGGACCCACCAGGGAGCAAAATGGCTTCTTCCCAATGAGTTCAGGAGCCCGTGTTGGGGAGGATCAGAGCCCCGGTTTGCTGATTCCAAGGCCACTGTTCTCAAAAGTCTCGGTTCTCCTGTCTACGCCGAGGGACAGATCCTTGTGTGCGATTTGAGAGCCTCAGGCCTTCCATTCTCCACCAGTCTTTTTCACAGATGCCTTATCTCTTGCCACACAGGCCATGACTGTCTCCTGAGAGAGACTCCGCCCACAAAGAGGTCTTCCGCTCAGTCGGACACATTCAGCCCCTCCTCGGTTCCCCTTCCTTATGTTTCGCGGGGGTGGACGATACTGGCTTCCATATGGAAAGGTGGCCTGTCCAACTTGGCACGGTTTTCAGACCACTTAGATGCCTTTCTCTTCCCGTTGCCTGTACGCACGTTTTACCAGTTTGAATATGGTACAGTCAGAAGCCTCCCAGAGATAACTGGCTTGAGGAAGAATCTTACAGAGTCCACAATAAGGTTCTCACTAATCAGTCCACTCACCCGACAACTGTTCACTGAGCCTTTTGTGTGGTATTCACACCAGGACGGTAGAAAGTTCAAGTAAGTATAAATTCTAATCCTCAGCATCAAAGAACGTGTGGTCTGATTATACAGATATGAAAAGTAATGATCTAAAATAATGATACAAGCAGAATTCCCAGGCACCCCAGAAGGAGTGTCAGATGATGGGGAGAAATAATAAATACAAGTGGAAGAGGGGGAGGAGAAGGAAGAAATGGTGATCATGAAAAACACCATCATCATGATTGATCAAGTGGGGGAAGGCTGTCTTCCTACCCTTCTCTGGAGAGGATCTGGAGTAGGAGAAGTAACTAAACCTTCTTGAAGATCTTCATAACTTAGGAGACACTGCTTGGGCACATGACCAATCCGGATAGAGTTTGTAGAGTTCAAAATATGGAACCTTGTTGGGGTAGGGTTGTAGTCATTGCTGGGGAAATAGGACCTCTGCACGCATATATTAGCCCAGTTTTATCTGTTTTTCTTGTATATCCACCCCTATTTGTGATGTTTGCGCCTCCCCATCACTGCCACACATACTTAAGGATCACGAACCCCACCCTGATGCCACACCAGAGGCACTCCTCGTTCACACACACACACACACACACACACACGCGCGCGCGCAGCAAGAAATGTTGACTGAAGGAGCCAGATCTTCTGGCCGGGAGAGAAGTGTGTGTTTCTAGTGAAGTAGCCGTTGGTGAAGGAGAAGGGGAGGGCAGAATGGTTTGAGGGCATGAAGGGGTTGCATGGGCCCTTCTAAGTGAAGAGACAAAGCCACAGTGTGGGCAGACAGGGAGCAAAAGACAAAGGAATGGAGAGAAATTGTATTGGAAGTACATACTCGGAGATGTGAATGAATTCAACGAGACTCAGAGGTGGGTTGGATAAATTGTCTCTTCAGTTCCCATTGGTCCCAAACGCATTCTCTCTGGAGAGGGAAGAATACGTTTCCTTTAGAATGCAAACAGATGTACTAATGATCAGATAGTATGTTTCCTGAGTGTGAATTCAAAGTTGCCTCCCTAATTGGGCACCTATCTCCATTTCCTGCCTTTCCCCGAGTTCATTTGTTCCATCGAACATCAGAGCGCCATTTTGCCTTAGATAACTAATCATCACAAGAATGTGAAATTAAAGATCTGCTCTTTATTGCAGAAAAGAATGGGGATTAGAGACTTTTCTTCCCTCTGCTGTGCTGCAAAGCATGAAAGAGAAGAACATAAAGAAAGCACTTTCACACCTTGTCAAAGCAAATCAAAACTTGGTACCACCGGGTAAAAAGGTATCACATTTGCATCTTAATAGAAAATGGATTTTAAAGAGAAAGGCTTGCATGCATTTTTAAAAATGTTTAAAATTAGCCCGTGAATAAAATACTTAGTACCACTTTTTCAGAAGCAGTAACACTGTATAACCCCAACCCCCCCCCCCCCCCGCCTTTTTTTGACTATTAACCTGTTTCTAAGACTAGTGACAACTAAGTGTTCTTCTGGAAACTTATTTATTTCTTGTAAGCTACGGACTCCTTCTTGTAACCGAGTGTGTGCACATTCACGTGTGCGTGCAAGAGAACCTTGCATAGCCACTGAGACCTTGTGATTAGAGAATAGGATTGCAAGTTCCCATCCCATCAGGCTCCCGCTTACCACGCAGACCAGCTTAAATGCACAGCAGGCAGCAAGGGTCCTTGTGACCAGACACCGCGGTATTTACACCGGGGTTTCTCTACCCCCACCCCCCTGTTGGCATTTGGAATCATTCTTTGCGGGGAGGGGGGTGTTCCGGCGCATTGTGTGGTATTCAGCTGATCCCTGCTCTCTGCCCCCAAGATGCCCTCGGTTATGTCAAAGAAAAATGTCTCCAGACATTGCCAAATGTGCCCTGGGGAACAAGATCGGCCCTGGTTGACAACCACTGAATTAAATCTTACTTTTGAAGGGAAGATAAAATTATTTCTACCATTCACCATCATTACTGTTAAAATCTCCGTCCTTTTTTTTTTTTTTTTTTTTAATCAGAAGAAACACAAAGGCCGCGTTCAAATAGATTGTTGGTCAGAATGGAGAGTTATGTTCATAGGGAATCGAAAGCAAAAGGTTTCAAGAACCAGAAAGAGGAACCTTAAAATACTGGCCTTATAAAACTGGAAGCAGGGAAACCAACCCAGAACACTTAACAATTGATACTGGCCATAGAAACGTGGGTAACTCTGATAAATCATTTTTACTGGCTGAAACGTACTTATTTCTGTTCCCTCCTCACCCCATGGCTTTTTAAAAGGTAAAATCGGGTTCGACACGCTATCAGCCACCATCGCCTTACTTCCTCATTTCTGTGATCATTCTGCTCACGGAAATAGAGCTGGACGGCGTGGATCAGTCGGTAGAACATGAGGCTCTTGATCTCGGGGTTGTGATTTCGAGCCCCCCGTCGGGTGTAGAGATGACTAAATAAATAAACTTAAACCCGAAAGATTTTTTTTAATTTCTGTTCTGATTGGCCCAAAGCTAATTTTTTTTTTAATTGGCTTGATATGATTTTTTTCATGCATGGCCCACTGGTTTTGTAATAATTGGGATAACTGCTCTAAGATCTATTCATCACTGTTTTTCTATAAAGGTCAGTTTTTCTGGCCAAGAGTAAGTGGTTTGCTTTCAAATCGATTTGCAAAATGCTTTGGGCTTTTGAAGGAAGTAGGATGACTGAACAGTGCTAACAATTGGATGAAGGGTAGTGCATTTTGGTATAGTTAATATTCCAGTATTTTTTAAAAAAATTTTTTAACGTTTTATTTTATTTTTTGAGAGACTGAGAGAGAGAGAGAGAGCACGAGCGGGGGTGAGGCAGACAGAGAGGGAGACACAAAATCTGAAGCAGGCTCCAGGCTCCGAGCTGCCAGCGCAGAGCCCAATGCGGGGCTCGAACTCACGAACTATGAGATCATGACCTGAGCCGAAGGTGGTCACTCAACCGACTGAGCCATCCAGTCACCCCTACAATCCAGCACTTTTTTATGATGTGTTCAAAACGGCTCCCCCAAACTCTGTGTACAGGTGAGTCTCCTGGACGGAGCCCGCCCCGTCCCTACCCGCAATTGGAGAGCACCACTGGACTCTTGGAGTCCCCGATGACCGATGGTTCGGTGGGAAAACTTACCATCTTGTTTTTATTTGTTGAGCACCCTGGCCCAGTATGTCCATGCTCATGACCCATGCTCCCCTCACTACCACCCCACCGCCAATGCCTTCCCCCCACATAAAAAGGTTTTAATCTGGATTTCTTGTTGCAGCCCTTTCTCACGACACCAAATACACAGCAATTTACTTTGACTCCTTATGAAGAGGCCTTGTCTCACCCCATCTGTTGGTAGTAAGAGCATCAGGGTTTGCCCTTGTTTTTAGCTGGTCTCCAGCAGAAACAGACCCACCCCCGATGGAATTAACACCTGAGGTTTCTTTTCTCTCCTCAGCTCTCTGCACTGCAAGCCAAGGTCCATTATCTCAAGTTCCTCAGTGATCTTCGACTGTACGGGGGTCGCGTGTTCAAGGCAACATTAGTGGTAATTGCTTTTTCTTGCTTTCTCTTGGAAGCTACAGAAGCCTGCAAAATGTCACTGCCATAGGCTGTCTTGGATGAGCTGCCTTTGATGACAAAAGCAAATCAGCTGTGAATCTTTTCCAGCCTTCATTTCTAATCGACTGCACCACAGTCTGAAACTATGAGAAGAAATGTTAAACCAGATAACGCCGCTGCAGAATGCCCTAGAAAAAGAAACATGAAGAACTGAGAGAATTCATGCACGCTAGCAATGGCCTTGTTTTAAATCATTGGGCCAGAAGTTGCTTTCCTATTAAAAATGAAAAAAAAAAAATCCCCATTTCTAGAAGTGTCTCATGATTACGAAAATATGTGCTATGATAACATTTGCTTTCTACATTATTCATAATTTAGCAGAGTCTCGATGCAATCATAATGTCTGGTTCTTCTAATTGGATGATTTGGTGCAATATCACCGAAAAATCCTGTCTAAAGAAAATGTAATCTTATAAGAACTGATTCTCAGGTTCAACTCTGCGTGGTGCTTTAGAGGTCTAGAACTTTTATATTTTTGTCACTATCTCTCAGCAGGCAGAAAAGCGCTCAGAAGTGACTCTTCTGGTGGGGCCCCGATATGGCATAAGCCATGTCATAAACACCAAAACCAATCTGGTGGCTCTTTTAGCTGACTTCAGCCACGTCAACAGGATCGAGATGTTTACCGAGGAAGAAAGCTTGGTGAGGGTAGAGCTCCATGTGTTGGATGTGAAGGTAAGTCTTTCAGATGTTGACACAGGGCCTCGATCTGAACAGCTCATTTGTGATAACACCGCTGATATTTACAAAGCAGTCAAAATTTCAGTGCGTGCAAAGGATCGGAAATGTGACAAGGTGAGGGGTGGCAGGGGCGGTAGGGGGTGGGTTGGGAGGGACGAAAATCCACCCAACCCAGGCCTGAGGGCTCCAGCCCTCAGTAAAGAGCTGTGTGATTTGAGGACAGAGTACATGAATCACAGAGAATGGGGAGATTTTTCCCTGCTAACCTTCTAGAATATTCATGTACAGAGAGTCAGGGAGATTTTTCCCAACTTTATTTAGAGCTCCCATTCCCTTTTGTCAGATTGAGTCCGTATGTGTTTATTCTTTGGGAAAAGCTGAGTATTTCAGTCAGTCTGTCTTTTTGTGGTGTAGCAGTTAGTACCGACAGCACATCGGGCCCTATGAATGTCATGGCCATTCCATTTAAAATAATAATCTGAGATTGTCGTCAAAGGGGAGAACTTTATTCCAGAAACAGGAAATTGATAGGAAATAATCCGGGTCCCCTGTCCCTACCTTCTTGTCCCAGTAGTAGACAAGTCCTTGGATTTGGGCCACGGTAACGTGGCTGTGTTTCCATGGAGAAAAGGAAACGGCGTGGACCAGGGGGAGTGCTGTGAGAACAGGCAGGGAGGACCCCCTCCCACCAGGGCTCTGTCTACACAGCAAACTGAGAAGCCTCAGTGTCCTCTGCAGCAGGAAGAAGTGACCCTGGAAGGGAGAGTATGGAGCTCAGTCATGGTGGCCACGGCTCGTGGCATTTCATGGGCTGACTCCAGGTCTCCGGTTGACTCCATGACAGTGGAAGTACAAGAACAGATTTGGAATGCCTGGCCCCGTCTGCGAGCAAAGATGCTAAGAACAATGCCCCGCCCCCCGTGGAAAAAGAGTAGGAGAAAGAGTGAAATTGGATGCAGTCATCACATACCTGATAACGGGATAATCTGGCCCGACGGAAGTAGGTGGCAAGATCCTACCGGTGGTTTCCTGCTTACGTGAAAGAATCGTGGGGTGCCTTGAGGGGAGACCTCACCTGAAATGGAAAGAGAAGGCAGTTCATCACGTAGTATGTGGGCTTTTCGTGGGAAGTTAGATTCCATAGCCAGGGCCATCAGACCTGGCCAGGATCCTCTACCCGGGAATGAAAGCAAGAGCCAGTCGTGGACGTTTCTGTGTGTCTCTGGGTGTCGGCTTTTGTCTTGCTCCCTTGTTCCTCTCTCAAGTTCTCTCTCCTTCAACAAGAACAGACCAGTCGGTCATCCTTTCTAATTCAACGAGAATGAATGCTTCAACTGAACACTTCCTTCACCATATGCCCAGGACTCCTCTCCAATTACATGAGAACCTCATTGTTTCCAGAAGGTTTTAGCAAGGCCTTTTCTTAACTCCCACCTCTGTTTTCCTCTCCTGTGAATTTGCAGTTTCTTTTACAAGCATCCTTTTCCTGGACCTTTTTGTCACTTTTCGTTCAGTCGTAGAAGTAATTTCCGCTGGAATTTTTACTTCTTTTCAACACTAATTTTCACTACGAACCCAAACTTAATCTTCCTGTGATTTATTTTTTATTTTTTATTTTTTTTTTTTGCCCCCAGATCATGGGTTCACATTTGGTAACTGACTCCTTAACTATCAAGTCTGAAAATGTTAACTATTTGGAAACGAAACCAATGTTACCTTTTTTCCTCCCATTCCCATATTACTTGAAAAGATTCAAAATGCCTGTGTTTTCAAAATGGTGTCACCTAAATGTGTTTCAGTAAGGCTCTCGGCGTGATTTCTGACCTCTCGTGTTTGTCCGATGACACGATTGCACGGTAACTTTCTTGGTTACATTTCATAAGCACGAATCCAAGTGTTGTCACCTGAGGGAGCTTATTGAGGAGGGATGGCTTTAACCAAAATATTCTCTTTTGCGTAGCCCATCACGCTCCTGATGGAATCATCAGATGCCATGAACCTGGCCTGCTTAACCGCTGGCTACTACCGGCTACTTGTGGATTCCAGGAGGTCAATATTTAACATGGCCAATAAGAAAAACACAGGGACCCAGGAAACAGGTACTCTTCCTGAACTCACGAAGCACTGACCCTCCCCTCCCCCACCCCACCTGACCACAATAAGGATGTATCTTGAAAAGTTAAAATGGTACTCCTACAAAAATCTAGTGTCCAAATTTAATGCAAAAGCCTTCAGACAATTCTGATATGGTCTAATGTTTTAAATGAAAATGTTGATTTTTCCGTCATATTTTACACATCACTCAGAAGTGCTGGGGAATATGTTTCAAAGGCAGTGATTTTCTTATTCTGAAGGGAGTAAACATCTGTCTTTATGACTGAGTTTTCACTGCCTCGCTCTTACAGAAGTCAGGATACAGAGAACTAATGGCAGGATGCCCAGCAGGAGTTACGAGCCCCCACCTTTAGGGCTTGTCCCTCCTTAAGGGGCCCTAGGCCTCAGTGTCTGGGCACCTCCTCCTACATCAGACTTACATCCGGGATCCTGGGAGCTCTACCAACAGGACTTGGATATCACCCAGCACTTGGACTTGGGCCTGTAGATGGGACCCCAGCAGCCACCTTAGCTCTGTAGGGGGAGCAGGAAGATGGCAAAGGCCTCAGACAAGTTCAGCCACTTGACAGGATGAGATAGCTCACGAGTGAGGACAAGGAGGGCTGCAGTGTTAAGGGTTGCTTTGAGGGTGGGTGGTTTTCATTTGTTTTAGATTTTTTTTTCTTTAGTGTCTGATTATTTTCCTACATCTACAGTGGACACCCAGTAAATGTGGCTGATGGACAGACACTAGCATTCAAACCAGAGCTGCTGACCCATGACAAACTTAGAATTATGGGGCGCCAGGGTGGCTCAGTCGGTTGAGCGCCCAACTTCGGCTCAGGTCACGATCTTGCAGTTCGTGAGTTCGAGCCCCACATCGGACTCGCTGCTGTCATCATGAAGCCCGCTTCGGATCCCTCTGTCCGCCCACCCTCCCTCTGCCCCTCCTCCACTTGTGCTCTCTCTCTCTCAAAAATAAATAAACATTAAAAAAATTATAATCAGGGTTTCTTTTAAAAGAAAGGGAAATTCTTAAGAACAAATTCCATTGCCACTGTTTCTGAAAGAGAGAGGGGGGAAGGAAAATCCCCTCACCTGTAGCCTTAGCAGAAAACATAAATGATTATTCCGTAAATAGATTGCAGGTTATTGATAGACACACGCAACCCAACAGATTTGTGCCCAGTTTGTGATGATGGCTGGTCAGGTGGAAACACTCATAGGAAAAGGAAAACCTGAGAGAAACAGAGAGAGGTAGACAAAGCATGCCAGAAGGCAACTTCGAATTATAACCAGATGTGATCCAGCCCCACCTAGGAGTGTCATTTATTTGCTTGTTTGTCTGTTTCTTTGTTCATTTATTTCTTTTATTTTATTTCTCTATGTCTGGGTTTTCTCAGTTGTAACATCGGAATTGGGAACCTAGCTTGCAAGGAAAGGGTTAGGAAGAAAGTTCCGCACCACACCCAGAAGGATGCCCAGTACTTCTGTCAACAACTGGCAGGGAAGCAGGAGTGGAAATACTTGAGCGTGAAAGTGACGGGGAAGGAACCAAAAGGTGGTGGCGAGAGGGCGCTGGCGTTGGTGGTGAACATTTGTGGGATCACGCGTTTTCACTGAGCTAGGAGATTGTGGACAATTCACCGCTGGCCTGGGAAATTGCGAAGATCAGTTCAGTGGGGTAACGCCATCCTTTTGTTCGGAAAACCAGTTTTCGGCTTTCTGTTTTCAAATCTGCGAGTTTATCTTGCAAATCAAAACTTTTCCTCATGGACTCTTAAGATTGTCCAGGTGCATGAAGAAAACGAAATCCACCATTTCAAAAGCAGTCACAGGAACAAGGGCTCCTGTTCTGTCCAGTTTATAGTGGCTCACAATGTAATGTTTCATCAAATTTTGAGGGGCAAAAGCTTATCCCCATGGGGAAGGAATGGAACTTCAACCTTTCAGCAATCTCTCCCCATTCTCTACACTGAGAATGAGGGTGAGGGCGTGTGCCCCAAATAGCTAGGGGATTCACATCCTCTGATGGTGGCAAATTCACTCTCCTCTTCAGAAACTCCCCCTGAGACCCAAGAAGTATAGAGCGTGAAGTCTGATTAGACCAGTTCATCCCTGGTCCGCACCGCCCCCCCCCCACCCCCCCGCTTTATGGGAAACCAGGCCCTGGTATAGACCCCAGTTCCTAACCCACATCTTTCTGTGTCTCTAAAATCATCCCAAAAGCCAAGTCCCTACACCCTTCTAGAAGGAAGCCAAGATTGAGTATTTTCTTCTTGTCTCAAATTGATCAGACCTTAGTCAAGATCTCTAACAAGGAACAGTAAGCCTGCGTTTCTTCCCCATCTTGAAAATTAATCTTTGATTACTTGGATTCCTTTCAAAGTCCCTGAACCCACATATCTATGCACCCCTGTGCATTAGGAGGGTCTGAGTAAGTATCTATTAACTTGTTTTAGCCTGCTGACCTATTCAGCTTTCATGTTATACTAAAGCAGAAGCTGGCAAACGATGGCTCATGGATCAAGTCTTGTTCTTATAAATAAAGTTTTATTGGTACTCACCATGCACATTGTATTTGTTTCCTAGGGCTGCTGTGACAGATTGGCACAAACCCTGGGGCTTAACATAACAGGAACTCATTCTGTCACAGTTTGGGTGGCTACTGATCCAAAACCTAGGCAGTGGCAGAGCCATACCCCTCCAAAGTCCCAAGGGGAGAACCTTTTTCTTGCCTCCTCCATCTTTACATGGCCTTCCCTGCTTTTCTGTGGGGCCCAAATCTCCCTCTGCTTTTCTCCTATAGGGACACTTGTCATTGGATTTAGGGCCCACACGGATAATCCGGATGAACTCCTCTCAAGGTCCATAATTGAATTACACTTGCAAAGGCTCTTTTTTCCAAGAAGGTCATACTCACAGAGTGGATATATCTTTGAAGAGGCCACCATTCAACCTACTCCATGCATTTGTTTATGCGTCATCTATGGCTACATTCGCATTCCCATGGCAGAGTTGAGTGGTTGCTCAACTGAGCACTTGACCCACAAAACCTGAAACGTCTACTACCTAGCCCCCCCTTTACAGGCAAATTTTGCCAACCACAAGTTTAAACCTAGAGCCCTGTCACAGCTTCACTAAACTACTATCCCTCTCCCAGCAATTTACCTTCCCGACATACACGAGCGTGTGCGTCCACACACACATACACCCCCTACACACAGTCCTAATCGAAATCGTTCATAAAACAATGCTGAACCCCCATAGAAATATTGATTATAAGGTAACATGTAAATAGGGCTCTTGTGTAGCTCAGTGCCTTCGAAAGTATATCTTTCTTGCTATTCATGAAAATAAATGCGTTTAGCAAATGACTTGGAACAACATTCAGCATTGTTTATTGTGTATAACTGGGGGGCGAAGGGAGTGAAAACGTCTCCAGTAAAACTGATTTTTTTCCCCATATGCCTTGTACATTCGATGTCAGTATCATCCAAACTTGGGCCGGGGGCGATTTGAGGGTACTAATGGGAGATTATGTGGCCCTAACACTTCCTCATTAAATTTCCTTATTAAATTTCAGAGCAAACTCTCCACATCAAAATTCCCTATTGGGAGACCCCTGAGGAACAAACAAAACCATGCTTTTTAAATTAGGGTTTTGCAATTTTCATTCACGGGAACATCCAACAAATCTTCGGGAGTTCTCATGCTCCAAATAAAAATTGAAATCAGCCAAACTATTAACTATGTTTACAAATAGCAGAGAGCAGGGTGCCTGGTGGCTCAGTCGGTTAAGCATCCTACTCTTGGTTTCAGAGCAGGTCGTGATGTCATGGTTCATGAGATTGAGCCCCGCGTTGGGCTATGCACTAGCAGCACGGAGCTTGCTTGGGATTCTCTGTCTCCCTCTCTCTCAGCCCCTCCGCTGCCCGAGCTCTCTGTCTCTCTCAAAGTAAAGAAATAAACATTTTTAAAAATCTCCTTAAAAAAAATAGAAAGGAGTGCATTACCTGTGGCGTCCCAACTTACGCATCGTACATGCATGCATGCGCCCACACATACAGGCATCCATGCTGACGTTTATACGTGAATATATTAACACCCGCTAGGATATAAAAAGTCTCAAGATAGAGGTTTTATGCTATCATTACAATATGACTACATTATATTTTTATGTGTATATTAGATCGTTTTTATTATAACATTATTACATCATCATTACAATATTTCCTAAAATGTGTGGCAGAAGTCTCAGGCTCCTTGACTTTCTCTTAACTCGATAAGGAAAAAGCCCAACATCTTCCTCTACAAAGTGGGCAACATTAGATCTCACTTTACAACGAAAAGGAGAATCTGTTTTCTGGAATAACAGCCTATTAGACTATCGCCTTTATGGATTTTTAAAGACATGTTATATGTTCCCATTCACAGACATAAATGAGGTCTTCTAATAATAGAACCGAGAGTCACGTGGGATTAAGCTGTAGCTCCCTATTCTCGGATGGTATTCTGTTTGATCAAATAGCGGTTGTGTCTCATGCGCGATCAATTTTGGTAATGTCGGTTCTCATGACCAAGAAATCCTTACACCTGACGCCTAAGTTGACGGGTACCATATCTGGGAAGCTGAATAACGGTATTTACAAAAGTGATGCTACAAGCCATTAAATTAAGAAATCAGGTCTCACAGTAACGTGTCTTTGCCTGATTCTTTCTCTTTAGGAACTGAAAATAAAGGAAAGCATAACCTCCTTGGCCCAGATTGGAACTGTATACCCCAGATGACCACCTTTATTGGCGAAGGGGAACAAGAAGCCCAGATAACATATATAGATTCAAAACAGAAAACGGTTGATATTACGGATGGTGCCTTGTGTCCCAAAGACCACCGGCACCTGTATCTAGACAACACCTATAACCCAGATGAACTCAACCAGCCACTGACCCAGCCGGGAGATGCTCCGTGTGAGGCAGACTACAGAAGTCTCACTCAGCGGTCCCTGTTGACCCTCTCAGGACCAGACGCTCTGAAGAAAGCACAGGAGTCTCCGAGAGGAGCTAAAGTGTCCTTTATTTTCGGAGATCTTGCCTTGGATGACGGTAGGAATCCCCCGACTCTTGGCTACGAAAGACTATTGGAGGAGAGCCCAGAACTGCTGGAGAAGCAAAGGAATCTTTACATCAGCGGTGCCAACGATATGAAGGGCCTGGATCTCACCCCGGATGCGGAGAGCATCCAGTTTGTGGCAAATTCTGTTTATGCAAACATAGGTGACGTGAAACACTTTGAGGCCGCCGAGGGGATAGAGGAACCCCTCCTGCACGACATCTGTTACGCCGAGAACACCGATGACGCGGAGGATGAGGACGAGGTGAGCTGTGAGGAGGACCTCGTGGTAGGAGCGATGAGCCAGCCGGCCATCCTCAACCTGTCTGGGTCCAGTGATGACATCATTGACCTCACGTCCCTGCCCCCTCCAGAAGGGGATGACAACGAGGATGACTTCCTGTTGCGTTCCTTGAACATGGCCATCGCCGCGCCCCCACCTGGCTTCAGAGATAGTTCAGACGAGGAGGACTCTCAGAGCCAGGCCGCCTCCTTCCTTGAGGACAAGGAGCCAGGCAGGAGTCTGCAAAATGACGAGATCCCTGTGTCCCTCATTGACGCTGTGCCCACCAGCGCCGAGGGGAAGTGTGAGAAGGGCCTGGGTAACACCGTGGTTTCCACGCTCGAAGCTCTAGAAGCTCTGTCCGTGTCAGAGGAACAGCAGACCAGTGACAATTCAGGTTCTTTCACGATTGTTACATTTATTCACTGATAACCCTGCATTTCATCCTCTCAAGCCATTTACCCTTGGAGTCCTGTTATGTGCTGTTGTCCATTTCACACATGTCCCATTTCATAAGTGGGCAGAAACTACCATCGTGGGGTTTTCATGTATGTGGTTTCCTTTGTTACTTTTTTTTAATATGTAGCACATCCCCCCCCCCCCCATTTCTGGAACAATTGTGCAATAAACTCAGAGTCCTTACTGAAAAGGGAGAAACTTGGTTTTTGGTTTTTGGTTTTTGGTTTCTGGTGTGTTGTTTTTTTTTTTTAATAATAACGAGTCCCATTTTCTTACGTGTCTCCTAGTGCCTCTGATGCCTCCATTAATCGGTTCTTGTTTTTCACGGCATGCAGGTGTAGCCATCTTGCGGGCTTATAGTCCCGAGTCTTCGTCAGACTCGGGCAATGAGACTAACTCTTCCGAAATGACTGAGAGCTCTGAACTGGCCACAGCGCAGAAGCAGTCAGAAAGCCTCTCCCGCATGTTCTTGGCCGCTCACGAAGGCTACCACCCCCTTGCAGAAGAGCAGACAGAGTTCCCCACCTCCAAAACCCCCGCTGGGGGCTTGCCTCCCAAGTCCTCGCATGCCCTGGCCGCCCGTCCGGTGACCGACCTCCCGCCCAAAGTTGTGCCTTCCAAGCAGATACTTCACCCAGACCCCATGGAGATGGAGCCCGAAACCATGGAGACCAAGTCGGTCACTGACTATTTCAGCAAACTGCACATGGGGTCGGTGGTGTACTCGTGCACCAGCAAAAGGAAAAGCAAGCTGGCCGACGGGGAGGGGAAGGCACCCCCTAGTGGGAACATGCCAGGGAAGAAACAGCAGGGGACCAAAACAGCTGAGGCAGAGGAGGACGCCAAAGGTAAATTTGGTACTGTGTCTTCAAGGGACAGTCAACAACACCTAAGCACTTTTAACCTGGAAAGAACTGCCTTTCGCAAGGACAGCCAAAGATGGTACATGGCCACCGAGGGGGCAGTGGCTGAGAAAAGTGGATTGGAAGCGGCAGCCGGGATAACATTTCCAAGAGCTTCCGGTCTGGGGACGAGGGAGGCGGAAGAGAAGGAGGAAGGGGCTCCTGACGGAGAAGCCGGTGAGGTTTCAGGACTTGGCCAGCGGGACCACTTCTTAACGGACGTGACCTGTGTATCTTCAGCCAAAGACTTAGACGACCCAGGGGATACTGACCCGTCTACCTGTGACCATCCTTCCAAGCTTCCTGAGGCGGAGGAGAGCGTGGCCCGCCTTTGTGACTACCACCTGGCCAAGCGGATGTCATCGTTACCAAGCGAGTGCCATTTTTCTCTACAGAGCTCTCAAGGCTCTTCGGTGGACGCAGGCTGTGGCACAGGCAGTAGCAGCAGCACCTGTCCCACACCTGTGGAGTCCCCCCTCTGCCCCTCCATGGGGAAGCACCTGATTCCCGAGACTGCGGGGAAAGGCATGGGTTATGTTCCTGCGGAGGAGAGAGCCGCTGGGCTTCCCAACCATGGCGCCACCTTCAAGGAATTGCACCCACAGGCAGAAGGGATGTGTCCGCGGATGACAGTGCCCGCTCTGCACACAGCTATTAATGCGGAACCCCTGTTTGGCACTTTGAGAGATGGATGTCATCGGCTCCCCAAGATTAAGGAAACCACAGGTACAGCAATGATGGATTTAGCGCTTTGCACTGCACGCCCGAAGCCTGTAAACCAGATTCACAACAAACCGAAAAATATAAAGTTTGGACGAAAAGTCAAAGTTAGAATTGTTTTTGAAAGGTTGTAGAGCTATGGCCGGGTTAAGTGTCCCTCATCGATCCCCCAGTGTTTAGTCAATACTGAAGTTTCTAGGTCTGGAACAGCAGTGGAAATGGCATTTGCTCTTTAGAACCTTGCTCTGTGCTTGCTTTCAAACTCTGAAGGGAGCGATCATGTTTTTTCTAAATCCTAAATGTAGATTTTCAGCAGCGCTCGATGCTCAGCAGTGTCTCTAGTTGCAAGACAGTATTACGTAGAGTCACAAACGTTTGATTTCCTTCTCAACACCTCACATTTCTACTTTTGCCCTTTCGTTATTGAGAGGCAAGGAAGGATAATAGAGCGGGGTTGCAGGGAGATGGAAGGGGCTTGGGAAGACCATTTTCCTTTCAGCAATACTTAACAGATCCCTCCCTCCTTTGTAAGACTCTCTTAAAGACATATTCTGAAGTATCTGGCACACTTTGGTGTCAGGAAGTCTTTCGGGGTACGCGTGATGAGTTGCCTTGTTTTCTGCGAAATCGTAAGATATAGGCACAGGGAGAAACAAGAACACAGTCACCTTCTGTGTCTGTCTACACCATGCTGTAACTTGGTGGGGACATAGTCCTCTCACCGATCCACTTGGCCAGCCATCACGTGGCAAAAACAGATGTTCTTTCATCCTCTCAAATATCAGAGTATATCAGTAATATCTCTTCCGTATTAGGTCAGTAGGTGGTAGTGAGATCTTACGTTGGTTCGCTTCCATTCCCCCCCTTTTAAGATTATCTGCTTTCACGACACCCGCCACTGGCGTCACCTGCCTTGGGAAACCCATCTTTGAATGGCCTTTAAGCACACTGTTTAATCTTTTGTGGTTTACAAAGAGCTTTCACCAAACTTACCTCTTCTCACAAAAATTCTGTGAGACGGAAATGTGTTCTTCACATGACCACTTTTTTGAGAAAAGTTGAGCAACTCGCCCAGGGTCTCTGCTTCAAACCCCGTACCAGGCCAACCCCTGGGGTCCTCTTGAAAAGTTGACCTTATTTAGTGCACATTAATTAAATTAGACCACTTTAAAAAAAAAAAGGTAACTAATACCAGGATTAACCTAACTCCCTTGAAATGAACTTGTATGTCATAAATATGTTGGAAAAGTGGAGGTCTAGGAGGTCTAGGATGTGTGTTTTCTAATTATGTGTCTAAGCACTGACAGGTAAATACCGGGGACAAGGAAGTCATGAAATGCCATTGTTTCTGAAAATGATTGTGATGGCTAGACAATTCCAAATAAATGAGTCGTTTCAGAAATAGCAGATTCCTAGTATTTCTTGAAATGTACTGAAATGGAAATCTTAGGAGAGCTCAGGAGGCGGTCCTTGAAAAGGAGGGTGATCCTGACGAATTGTAGCCCTTCTAGAATACATCCTTGGGAAATGACAGCCATCACATAGAGGTTCAATGAAAATGACCACCCATGAGATGCTTAATGATTCTCTCTGTTTTTCTGCTACCCCTAGTGTAGCTTTGACAGAGCCTGGGAAGGAGAGACGAGGAGGCATGCCTTCAGCTTGGTCTCAACATCCTGAAGCTGATCCCATCCTGCTACCATCCAACATTCACTCGGAATCAAAGGTGCCAATTCCAAATCAAGACCCTAATGATTTCTCCCAAGCAAATCTGGCATACGGAGAGGCTGTGAACTGGCGGCCACTGGATCTGAGAGGGGGGAGCCTCGGAACACCCCCCAGCCAGAGGGCTCTGAGACGTAGCAGCAGTATCCTCTCGGGATCTGTAGGTTTGGAGACCTTCCAGGAGAGAACCAAGGGTGCGGTCAGCTTAAAGTGTCCAGGTATCACAGAAGCACAGGAGGCCAGTTCAGAAAGGCGAGCAGAACTCCCCCTGGGGAAGAAGCTCACCAAAAGTTTTTCCCAAAGCTCGATGTTCTTTAGCTCTGAGGGAAAAGTTCACAGAAGGTCCCCGGTGGCTCACAAAGACTCAAAGCTGTATAGGACATTACCCTTGCGCAAGCTGGAAGGCAGCAATTGGAGATGCCGGGGACCTTTCAGCTACTGCTTCCTGAACCGAGGGCAGGAGGAAGACGGTGATGAGGATGAAGAGGAGGGAGAGGCCACCCGCCGGGTCTCTTGCCTCTTTCGACCACAGATGACTCAAGCCATGCCAGAACCAATCAGCCCGCCCCTGGCTGTTGGCATTCAGAAGCAAGGAGGGGAGCTGACCAGAGGTTCAGTGCTAAAGGTCTGGGCGGAAGAGCTGAGTGGCCCAGATGATGCGGACTTCAGCAACCTGGCCTTTGATGCCCGGATTGCAAGAATAAATGCCCTAAAAGAGAGCACATATGCAATGCCTGATGGGTTCCTCGCAGCCCAAAATGATGCCAATGAGCTGCTCTGCCTCGTCAGGGCAACGAAGGGAAAGAGAGAGGAGTCACGCCCTGAGGCATATGACCTTACGCTTTCTCAGTACAAGCAACTGTTATCCATCGAGTCCAGACAGTTGGGAAGTGCCTGTAGGAAAATGGCTATGGCCGAGAAAAGCCCAGAGGAGATGCTTCTAGCTATGACCTCCAGCTTTCAAGTGCTCTGTTGCCTAACGGAAGCTTGCATGCGATTAGTTAAAGTCGTGAACTCAGAAACGCAGCGGCAGGAAATCGTAGCGAAGATCAATGAAGTGGTCATAAACTACATTTGTCTCCTGAAAGCTGCAGAGGCAGCCACTGGAAAGACCACTGGGGATCCTAATGTTGGACTCTCGGCGCGACATTCAACCACCATGGCCGCCCTCGTAAGCACACTAACACGTTCTCTCAAGATGCTTTTAAATAAATAAAATATGAAAGTCACATCATAATCTACCTTTGCAAAGCCATACATGAACTTTTATTTACTTTATGTGTACGATGAACAGATGTCTCCTTTCTTCTCTCTGTATATTTTGTTATTTTATATAAAATAGGAGATAAAAGTCACATTGATGAAATGTTGAAATGTACTAATCAGATGTATTCTGTTTATATTATACATATATATACGTAAAAGAAATATACAAGAAAGTGATGACATTTGGCTATTTTTCGTATAGTTGAAACTCCAGGTATATGATGTGAAATTTTAAATTCTCAGCAAAACCGTGTTAGAGCAGAACAATGAATCCTCTCCCCTTTCCTTCCAAGCAGATACTTGGAGACCATATCATTCATACTTAGAAGTTAAAAAGAGAGAGAGAAAGAAAGAAAGAGAGAGAGAGAAAGAAAGAAAGAGGGAGAGAGAAAGACCACAATGTATATAAATCAGTACTTATGTTTTAAAATTATGATTTTTAAGCATTGGAAATAGCAGAAAGACATTTAAAATCTGAGAAGCTATTATGAATTATTAGAGAATATATATAATAAATTAATTTTTTGCTCATAGTGTTTGGTTATCTGATGCTTTCTTCCAAGAATCCTACATGAAATTTAATTTTCGCTTATGCCATTTGGGCTAGAAATGGGGTGGGGGCGGATTCTATTGTGTCAATAAAAATGCTCTTCATGATGTTTCTATAATTAAAATATTTCCCCAAAAGAACAGAAGTAATGATGGGCAGGTTCCTAGGTAAAATGTCTAGAGTTAGAGATTATCTAATTACGTAAAATGAAAGGAATAATGTCAAAATTAAAATGTTTGATGA
This sequence comes from Neofelis nebulosa, assembly GCF_028018385.1. Classification (NCBI taxonomy): domain Eukaryota; kingdom Metazoa; phylum Chordata; class Mammalia; order Carnivora; family Felidae; genus Neofelis; species Neofelis nebulosa. The sequence goes on from NC_080800.1 coordinate 9,634,123, forward strand.
AAAGAGAGATCTCCTTTGATTAAATGTCAAAATATATAAACCAAAGACATCATCTTCCTCCCCACCCCAACTCAACCGTGAGACGTAGAATTCCATTAAGAGCGACAGAACATTTAGTGAAGTATTTGCAAAATTACAAAAAGCAACATTCAGTGATCATCATAGTAAGTGCAGATCCAGTCATGTGAGTCAAGGCATAGAACTTCGTGCGTCACCTCTATAGGGGCCGATGCTTCCAACCAAATTTGAAATTCCAGCCTACCACTGGGACAGTTTCAAATCTGGAGTGTTCCAGAAAATCAGGGAGAGATGGCTCCTCTAATATGGAAGCCAGGATGAATAAATAAAGCATTTAGCGAATGTTCTAATTTGGATTGGTAGACTGAAATATGAAAGCTGGGGCGGGGGGGGGGGTGCGGAAAGACAAGTGGTAAATTTGACCACTGTAGGCAAAACCGATGGAATGCAAAGGAGTTTTCAGAACTGTCCTCTGTCTAAAAATGTATCTCTGGGTCAAAGCAAAAGGATGTGAAACGCAGTTGTCAAAGAAAATTGATATGTACATATGTACTTCATGGGTCATTTAGTGCTTAAGCTATACATACTCCTGTTTATGTAGATGGCTCCTTAAAATATGACGGGAGTATGGCAGGTGCAAATACTTCATTTCTGTAGCCTACCGGGCAGGAGGCATCAGTCTCTTGTCAGTCGTTCCATAGAGACTCAGTAACAAAAGTCACACATATTTATAGATGGTAGCAAACAAAAGGAGTTTAGATGTGTGTTATTATAAATAATGTTTAAATAATACAACATTATTTTCTTATAATTATAAATATTGGTGTTTGATATTGATAAATATTAATGGTGTTTACTGTGGCAATTTTTGGTAAATATTCTGTGTACTAAAATACTAACATGAATAGGATGTGTGTTGTATGTCAGACAATGTGCTAAACATATCACATATATTACTCGATCATCACAACGA